>NW_005871052.1:12606384-12626821 GCF_000147115.1 Myotis lucifugus | reverse complement strand
TGCCATAGGGGTACATATATATTTCCAAGTTAGTGTTTGGATTTCCTCTGATAAATACCCACAAGTGGAATTGCTGAGTTATATGGTAATTCTATTAAAAATTTTTTAAGGACCCTCCATACTATTTTTATAATGACTGCACACCAATTTGTAATCCCACCACAGCGCATGAAGGTTTCCATTTCTCCACATCCTTGCCAACACTTGTTAGTTGGTTTATTGATATAGCCATTCTGACAGGTATAAGGTGATATCTCATTGTGGTTTTAATTTGCATTTCCCCAATGATTAGTGATGTTGAGCATCTTTTTTTTTTAAAAATATATTTTATTGATTTTCTACAGAGAGGAAGGGAGAGGGATAGAGAGCCAGAAACATCAATGAGAGAGAAACATCAATCAGCTGCCTCCTGCACGCCCCCCAGTGGGGATGTGCCCGCAACCAAGGTACATGCCCTTGACCAGAATCGAACCCGGGACCCTTGAGTCCGCAGGCCGACGCTCTATCCACTGAGCCAAACCGGTTCTGGCTGTTGAGCATCTTTTTATGTTTTGTTGGCCATCTGTATGTTCTCTTTGGAGAAATATCTGTTTAGGTCCTTTGCCCAATTTTCAATTGGATTTCTTGTTTTCTTGGTGTTAAGTTGTATGAGTTCCTTACATATTTTAGATATTAACTTCTTTTTAAAAAAATATATATTTTTTATTGATTTCAGAGAGGAAGGGAGAGGGAAAGAGAGATAGAAACATCAATGATGAGAGAGAATCACTGATTGGCTGCCTCCTGCATGTCCCATATTGGGGATCGAGCCCGCAACCTGGGCACGTGCCCTTGATCGGACTCGAACCCGGGACCCTTCAGTCCACAGGCTGATGGCTCTATCTACTGAGCCAAATATGCTAGGGTTAGATATTAACTTCTTACTGGATGTATTATTGGTAAATATCTCTCATTTAGTAGGTTGCATTTTTGTTGATGGTTTCCTTCTCTATGCAAAAACCTTTTAATTTGATGTGGTCCCATTTGTTTATTTTTTTTCCTTTGTTTCCTATGCCCAAGGAGACAAATTCAAAAACCTTGCTACAAGCAGTGTCATGGGGTTGACTGCATGTGTGTTCCTCTAGGAGTTTTATTGTTTCGGGACTTACATTTAAGTCGTTAATCCATTTTGAGTTTATTGTATCTTGTATAGAAAGTGATCTAGTTTCATTTTTTTTGCATGTATCTGTGCAGTGCTCCCCACACCATTTTTTAAGAAACTTTCTTTACCCTGTAAGTATTGCTTAGGCTCTGTAGGATGCTTTGGGAAGTATGGACATTTTAATAATGTTAAATGCTCCTACCCATGAGCATGGTATATGCTTCAATTTATTTGTTGTCTTCAGTACCTTTCTTCAATGATGTAGTTTTCCAAGTATTGGTTTTTTTTGTTGTTGTTAATTCTCACCCGAGAATATCATTTTTCCATTGATTTTTAAAGAGTGAAAGGGAGGGGGAAGAGACAGAGAGAGAAGCATCGATGTGAGAGAGACACATTGGATTCATTGCCTCCCACATGCACCCTAACCAGGGCTGGGCATTGAGCCTGCAGCCAAGGTACGTGCCCTTTGCCCGAATTGAACCCGAGACTTTTCAGTCTGCTGGCTGATGCTCTATCCACTGAGCCAAATTGGCTAGGGCCCAAGGATAGGTTCTTTACCTCCTAGGTTAAATTTATTCCTAGGCTGTGAAAAAGAAGGATCTCTTACCCTTTGAGACAGCATGGAGGGACCTGGAGAGTATTATGCTAAGTCAGTGGTTCTCAACCTTCTGGCCCTTTAAATACAGTTCCTCATGTTGTGACCCAACCATAAAATTATTTTCGTTTTTACTTCATAACTGTAATGTTGCTACTGTTATGAATCGTAATGTAAATATCTGATATGCAGGATGGTCTTAGGCGACCCCTGTGAAAGGGTCGTTCGACCGCCAAAGGGGTCGCGACCCACAGGTTGAGAACCGCTGTGCTAAGTGAAATAAGCCAGTCAGAGAAAGACAAATATCACATGATCT
The DNA here is from genome assembly GCF_000147115.1 of Myotis lucifugus. Lineage (NCBI taxonomy): Eukaryota > Metazoa > Chordata > Mammalia > Chiroptera > Vespertilionidae > Myotis > Myotis lucifugus. Next base: position 12,624,769 of record NW_005871052.1, on the reverse strand, counting down.
CACTCATATGTGGAACCAATGAATAAAATAAACTGATGAACAAAATAGATCCAGAGACATAGAAACATGGAACAAACTGATGAATCTCAGAGGGAAGGCAGGGTTGGGTGGGTGAGTGGAGAGAGATTAACCAAAGAACTTACATATGTACTAGAGGCCCGATGCATAAAATTCGTGCAAGAATAGGCCTTCCTTCCCCTGGCTGCTGGTACCAGCTTCCCTCTGGCACCTGGGACCTGGGTTTCCCTTGCAGCCCCGGCTTACTCCGGAAGGTCATCTGGTCTAATTAGCATATTATGCTTTTGTTGTTATAGATGTGCATAACCCATGGACACAGACAATAGTGTGGTGAAGGCCTGTGGGTGTGGGGATCCAGGTGCAGGGTGAAAGGGGTCAATGAGGAAAAAATGGGACATCTGTAATAAATATAAATTAAAGATAAAGATAAATTTTAAAAATACAACAGCAAAATAGATAAAATAAAAAAATACAAGCCCTACCCAGTTTGGCTCAGTGGGTAGAGCGTCTGCTCGCAGACTGAAGGGTCCCGGGTTCGATTCCAGTCAAGGGCACGTACCTTGGTTGCAGGTTCCCTGGCCCTCGTTGTGGTGAGTGTGGGGGACAACCAATCAGTGTGTCTCTCTCACATCGATGTTTCTCTCTGTCTCTCCCTCTCCCTTCCACTCTCTCTAAAAATCAATGGAAAAACATATCATTGGGTGAGGATTAACAAAAAAACAAAACAAAAAATACAACAACAAAAAAATTTATTCCTAGGTATTTTTTATGCAATTGTAAATGGGATTATCTTCTTAATTTCTCCTTCTGATAGTTTATTATTGGTGCATGAAAATGCAACTGATTTCTGAATATTAATTTTGTATCCTGCTATTTTACTGAATTCATTCATCAATTCCAATAGTTTTTTGGGGGACTCTTTAGGGATCTCTCTATATAGGATCATCTCATCTGAAAATAATGACAGTTTTACTTCTTCCTTTGCAATTTGGATGCCTTTATTTTTTTCTCATTGCTATGGCTAGGTCTTCCAATACTATCCTATATAATAAAAGGCTAATATGCAAATCAACCAAATGGTGGAATGACCAGTCGCTATGTTGTGCACTGACCACCAGGGAGCAGATGCTCAATGCAGGAGCTGTCCCCTGGTGGTCATTGCGCTCCCACAGGGGGAGCGCCTCTCAGCCAGAAGCCAGGCTCACGGCTGGTGAGCGCAGCAGCAGTGGCGGGAGCCTCTCCTGCCTCCACGGCAGTCAGACATCCGCCGAGGACTCCTGGACTGCAAGAGGGTGCAGGCCGGGCTGAGGGACCTGTCTCCTCCCCGCCCCCCCCCCAGTGCACGAATTTAGGCTGATATGCATGCATACAAATCCCTTTGGTTGATCTCCCCCTGACCCCCACCCTCCCCCTACCTTCCCGCTGAGGTTTGATGGTCTGATCGATGCTGCTAGTTTCTTTACAGTTTATCTCCCCTTGTGCATCCTTGCCCATTTATTTGGTTCTTCTCTTTTTTTTGATGAGTCTGTTTAAAGGTATATCCATCTTTTTATCTTTTCAAAGAACCTGCTTTTGGTTTTGCTGATCATATTTTTGTTTTTTGTTTTGTTTTTTTACTGTATTTTGTTTATTTCCTCTCTGATCTTTATTATTTTCTTCCGTTACCCACTGTGGCCTCTGATCTTTTTCTGGGTTTGGTAGGTGTAAGGTTAGATTGTTTATTTGAGATTTTTTTTTTGTTTCTTGAGGTAGGCCTGTATTTCTGTGAATTTCCCTCAGCACGAATTCCCTCAGCCTGGCCTGTGGGAATTGGGCCGAAACTGGCAGTCCAATATCCCCCGAGGGGTCCCTGATTGTGAGAGGGTGCAGGCCAGGCTGAGGGACCCCACTGGTGCACCGGGCCTCTAGTATTGTTATAATCCTTTGTATTTCTGTAGTGTCACTTCTCTTTTAAATCTTTTTTTTAACTGTTTATTCTAGGTCACACTTTTTTTAATAAGGTTTTTTTAAATTGATTTTTAGAGAGAGAGAGTAAGAGAGAGGAATTGATATATAGAAACATCAATGAGAGAGGCACATCATGGATTGGCTGCCTCCTGTAGGCCCCCTACTGAGGATTGAGCTCACAACCCAGGCATGTGCCCTGAGCAGGAATCAAACCGGCGAACTCTTGGTTCCTAGGTTGATTCTCAGCTGCTGAGCCACACCTGCCAGGCTTGTCATGCTTTTTATTGTAAAATAAAACACAGGTACAGGAAACCACACAAAACAAATATATAGACTGGTGAATTATTACGAGGCAAACATCCTTGCAGTCACCACCCAGGTCAACAATTAGAACTCTGCTAGCCAGTGTAGAAGTCTTTCCATGTGCCCCACCTAGTCACAACCCTCTGTCAACCTCCCAAAAGTAACCATTTCACCTGGCTTTTATATAATCACTTTTGCTAGTTTCTTTTTTTTCTTTATTGATTAAGGTATATGTGTCCTTATCCCCCCATTGCCCCCCCCACCCCCCCACTCATGCCCTCACCCCCCCTGTTGTCTGTGTCCATTGGTTAGGCTGATATGCATGCATACAAATCCTTTGGTTGATCTCCCCCTGACCCCCACCCTCCCCTACCTTCCCTCTGAGGTTTGATGGTCTGATCGATGCTGCTAGTTTCTTTACAGTTTATCTCCCTTGTGCATCTTGCCCATTTATTTGGTTCTTCTCTTTTTTTTGATGAGTCTGTTTAAAGGTATATCCATCTTTTTATCTTTTCAAAGAACCTGCTTTTGGTTTTGCTGATCATATTTTTGTTTTTTGTTTTGTTTTTTTACTGTATTTTGTTTATTTCCTCTCTGATCTTTATTATTTTCTTCCGTTACCCACTGTGGCCTCTGATCTTTTTCTGGGTTTGGTAGGTGTAAGGTTAGATTGTTTATTTGAGATTTTTTTTTGTTTCTTGAGGTAGGCCTGTATTTCTGTGAATTTCCCTCATAGAATTGTTTTGGCTGTGTCTCATAGATTTGGGGTTCTTGTGTTTTCATTTTCATTTGACTAGAGGTATTTTCTGATTTCCTCCTTGATCTCATTGTTAACCCAATCATTGTTTAGTAGCATGTTACTTAGCCTTGTGTGTTTTTCAGTTTTCTTCTTGCAATTGATTTCTAGTTTCATACTGTTGTGATCACAGAAGATGCTTGAGATGATTTAAATCTTCTTAAATGTATTGAGACATTTTTGTGACCTAACATATGGTCTGTCCTGGAATGTGTTCCATGTTCACTTGAAAAGAATATACAGGGTGTTCCCCAAAAATGTATACACACTTTTTAAAAAATATATTTTATTGATTTTTTTGCAGAGAGGTAGGGAGAAGGATAGAGAGTTAGAAACATCGATGAGAGAGAAACATCGATCAGCTGCCTCCTTCACACCCCCTACTGGCGATGTGCCCGCAACCAAGGTACATGCCCTTGACCGGAATCGAACCTGGGACCCTTGAGTCCACAGGCTGATGCTCTCTCCACTAAGCCAAACCGGTTAGGGCGATGCACACTTTTTTAACAGCTGATAGCTCAGTTTTGAAAAATGAAATGTATTTTAATTAACACTGTCTTTATAATTATTCATACATTTTTGGGGACACCCTGTATATTCTATTGCTTTGGGGTGAAATGTCCTAAAAATAACAGTTATGTTCATCTGGTCTAATGTGTCATTTTCTGTCCACATGGTTTATCCATTGATGTGTTAAAGTCCCCTACTAATGCCATATTACTGTCAATCTTTCTATTTCCATCAATGTTTGTTTTATATATTTAGGTCCTCCTACATTGGGTGCACAGATGTTTATGAGAGTTCTGTCCTATTGTTGGGTTGATCAGTTTATCATTATGAAACACCTTTCTTTGTGTCTTATTTATTTTGTCTGCTATAAGTATTGTTATCCCAGCTTTTTTTTTTCACTTCAATTTACATGAATTATTTTTTCCATCCTTTCACTTTTTTTAGTACTCCTCACTTGAGGACATGCTTTTATTGGTTTTTACAGAGAGAGAGGAAGGGAGAGGGAAGAAGGGAGGGAGGGGGGTGGGAGAGAGAGAGAGAGACATTGATATGAGAGTGAGACATTGATCGGTTGCCTCCTGCACACTCTGTACTGGGGATTGAGCCTGCAACCTGGGCATGTGCCCTCCCTGGGAATTGAATCAGCAACCTTTTGTTGCACAGGATGATGCCCAACCAGCTGAGCCACACCAGCCAGGGCCATCTCTTTATTTTTAATCTGTGTGTCTTTCAATCTGAAATGTGGGTCTCTTTTGGGGAGCATATATACAGGTCTTGTTTTTTTACTCAGCCACCCTATGTCTTTTGATTGGATCATTTATCTACATATAAAGTAATTATTGGCAAGTATATAGTAGTTGTCATTTTATTGTCTTCATTTTTGAGTTGCAGTTTACATTCAATATTATGTTAAACAATCATGTACTTTTACAGAGTGATCATACATAATTATTGCAATTTTTAAAAAATATATTTTATTTATTTCAGAGAGGAATGGAGAGGGAGAGCGAGATAGAAACATCAATGATGAGAGAGAATCATTGATTGGCTGCCTCCCGCACGGCCCCCACTGGGGATCGAACCCGCAACCCAGGCGTGTGCCCTTGACTGGAATCGAACCCAGGATCTTTCAATCCACAGGCCGATGCTCTATCTACTGAGCTAAACCGGCTAGGGCAATTATTGCAATATTATTGACTGTATTCCCTATGCTGTAATTTACATCTTTGTGACTATTCTATAACTACCAATTTGTACTTCTTAATCCCTTCACCTTTTTCCACCCAGTCCCCTCTGTTCTCTGCATCTAGGTCTGTTCTTTTGTTCTTTAGATTCCACATATAAGTGAAATTATATGGTATTTGTCTTTCTTTGACAGACTTATTTCACTTAGTATAATATGCTCTAGGTCCATCGATGCTTTTGCAAATGGTATATTGTTTTGGATTGTTTTTGTAATTCTTCTCTGTTCTTTATTCTCCTGCTCTCTTTGATGTTGACTTTATTATTATTATTTTTTTAATATTTTTATTGATTTCAGAGAGGAAGGGAGAGGGAGAGAGATAGAAACATCAGTGATGAGAGAGAATCATTGATCAGCTGCCTCCTGCACACCCCCTACTGGAGATCGAGTCCGCAACCTGGGCATGTGCCCTTGACCAGAATTGAACCTGAAACCCTTCAGTCTGCAGGCTGACGCTCTATCCATTCTATCCATTGAGCCAAATCGGCTAGGGCGATGTTGATGACTTTATATAGTTTATGTTTGGATTCCTTTCTCTTAATTTTTTTTTTATCTTAGAGATTTTTGGTTTGTGGTTACCATGTGCTTGATATATAGCAAGCTGTGCTTATAGCAGTCTATTTTAGGTTGATGGTTGGGTAATTTAATTTCCAACACATTGTAAATTCACTGCAATTTTTGCTTACCTCTTCCACTTTTTATGCTTTTGTCATTTTTTTTTAACTTTTTTTTGTATGTGTGTGTTTATGTGTATCTTAATTTGTTGTAATTACACGTGATCTTTCTTCTTTTGTCTTTTAACCTTGGTACTAACTTGGTTAATGCATTGCTTTTACTAAGCGATTGCCTTTGTCAGTAAGATTTTTTTCTTTTCTATATTTTCTTATTTATATTTGATCTCTTATTTTCTACTTGAAGTCTCTTTAACATTTTTTTATAATACTCGTTTAGTGGTGATGAACTCCTTTAGCTTTTTCTTGTAGGGAAACTGTTTTCTCTCTCCTTCAATTCTAAATTATAGCCTTGCTGGGTAGAATAGACTTGGTTGTAGGTCCTTTATTTATTTATTTTTTTAGTTCTTGTCATGTATTTTACTTTTTCTTTTTTAAAAAAATTTATTGAATATACTGGGGTGACATTGGTTAATGAAATTATATAGGTTTCAAGTGTACAATTCTATAATCATCTGTATGTTGTATTATGTGTTCACCACCCAAAGTCAAGTCTCCTTCCATCATCATTTAATCCCCCTTTACCCTCTTCTACATTCCCCCACCCCTCTTTCCCTCTGGTAATCACCATACTGATGTTTGCTTAATTCCTTCACCTAATTTCACCCATCTTCCCAATCCCCTTCCCCTCTGACAGCTGTCAATCTATTCTCTGTAATTATGAGTCTGTTTCTATTTTGTTTGTTAGTTTATTTTGTTCATTAGATTCCACATATAAGTAAAATCATATGGTATTTGTCTCTCTTTGATTGGCTTATTTCACTTACATAATACTCTCTAGGTCCATCCATGCTGTTATGAAAGGTAAGATTTCCTTCCTTTTTTATGTCTGAGTAGTATTTCATTGTGTAAATGTACCACAGCTTTTTTAGCCACTCATCTACTGATGGACACGTAGGCTGCTTCCAAATCTTGGCTATTGTAAATAATGCTGCAGTGAACATAGAGCTGCATATATTCTTTTGCAATAGTGTTTTGGGTCTCTTCGGATATATTCCCAGAGAACCCATCTCTGCAGTGGGGAACCTTTGCAGCTGAAATATCCACCTGAATCTCAGCTGCTGCCTGTGGAAGCAAGGCCAACCCTTTTCGTGTCTCTGCCCTTCCTACCAGTCTCACTGTGACTTCTTCTTCTGTAAATCCTTGGTTATAAGGTTCAACTAGTCTCCAGTTGGTTATTCAGGTTGATTGTTCTATATTTTATTTGTAATTCCAGTTTGGTTCTGGGAGGCGGTTAGTGTAACATCCACTTACATCTTGGATCATTCTCTTTTCATCACTTTGAATATTTTGTGCCAGTGTCTTCTGGCCTGCAAAGTTTCTGTGGAAAAATCAGTTGAAAGTCTTATGGGAGCTCTCTTGTAGGTTATTAACTGATTTTCTCTTGCTACTTTTAAAGTTCTCTCTTTATCTTTAACACTCATTTTGGCCCCTTCCCTGTGTTTGTTTCTATGTATGAGGTCAATCTGTTCTGTCTCCTGATATTGACAGAGTGGCCTTATATAGAAAGTGTCTTGTAGGGCTCAGTTGCACAGTCTCTCTAATCACCTGAGCTTGGTCCTCCAGGGGTATCCCCTGTGTGGGTTGTGTGTTCCCTCTTGTTGTAGTTATGCTTCAATTGGTGCTGGCATATCAATAGGTGGAATTGACCCTCACTCAGGCTGGCTGACTGTGAGGGCTAGCCATGCCTACTGTGGTTGAGCTGTTGTGTGGGGACTGACCCTTGAGAGTGGGAGTCGCTTTTGCAGGAGTCTTATTCTAGCTGAGTCTGCCCTTTGGGTGTTTTGGTTCTGGAGTTGGTTGGGTGGGAATTTGATGGCACTCTGAAGCAGGACACTGGGCATGTTGGTTACTGGAGACTCTTGGGAGGGGCTCTGGTTCAGGCCAAGGATGGCTGCTGTCTTGCAGGGTTTCAGGCTGCTTGGCAGAAGTTACAATTTATGCTGTTTGGTTAAAATTTTTAGTTTTGCAGTCCATACTCTCTGTCACCTCTGTTCATCTTTGCCGTTGGATCAGGAAAACACCATAAATGGTTATGTAAATGGATGAACGTAGGTGTGTTCCAATAAAATTTGATTGACAAAAAATAGGCAACATGCAAGATTTGGCTTACAGACTAGTTTGTCAGCCCATGGTCTAAACTAGGGGTGGGGAACGTGCAGGCCATATAAGGCTTTTGCACAGTCATTTGGTCTGGCCCTGCCAAGGCATTAGGGGGTGAGTTAATTAAATGTTTCATGAAATATAGCAAGCTAATTTTAAGTTGATAATTTTGTATGGCCTGCAAATGATGTTATAAATATCCAAATGGCCTTTGGCAGAAAACAAGTCCCCCATCCCTAGTCTATACGAATAGCAAACATCATGCTTATTCACCCATGTTTAACATTCTTGCAATATTGTAGAGCTATAACCAGGAAGGATTTAGTTTATGCCATTACCTTTTAGTCAGCTCATAAGGCCAGTTTGCATAAGGAGGATCTCTGAAGGTTCCAACCTTTGGTATCCATATTTGTTTTTGTTTTTTTTTTCCATTTTTTTGTTGATTCTCATCCAAGGATATTATAAGGGAGAGGGAGAGACAGAGAGAAACGTTGATATGAGAGAGAGACATTGGTTGGTTGCCTCCTGCACGCTCCCCAACCAGGGCTGAGGGTCAAGCCTGCAAGCAAGTTATGTGCCTTTGACCGGAATCGAACCCAGGACCCTTCAGTCTGCAGTTGATGTTTTATCCACTGAGTCAAACCAGCTAGGGCATTTTATTTTATTTTTTTTTTTAAAAATTAATGATAGAGGGAGAGAGGGGGACAGGGAGAGAGAGGGAGAGAGAGGAGAGAGAGATAGAGATACTGATTTGTTGTTCTGCTTATTTATGCATTCATTAGTTGATTCTTATATGTGCTCTAACTGGGGATGGAGCCCACAACCTTGGCATATTGGACAACGTTCTAACCACCTGAGCTACTCGACCAGGGCCTTACATAATTTGTTCTTATTCCATGGAGCTAAAGTGGAGATGATTCTTGGTTGCTTTCTTTTCTGATTAATATCTGGTTTCCCCCCCTCCCCCCTTTGGAGAGGGGAGGGTGGAGGAGAAGAGGAAGCAGATGAGTACAGGTCTACTATTCCTTAATCTTTACTTCCCAATATTGAAAAAAATCTGATAACTAATAACTGTTGTTATGTTTGTGGTAAATTTATTTGGCTGCACATTTACCTGAACTATTTATGGTCTCTTATTCCAGGGGTCCTCAAACTTTTTAAACAGGGGGCCAGTTCACTGTCCCTCAGACCGTTGGAGGGCCAGACTATAGTTTAAAAAAAAACTATGAACAAATTCCTATGCACACAGCGGCGGCAAAAACACCCGGCGGGCCGGATAAATGTTTTCAGCGGGCCGCATGTGGCCCGCGGGCCGCAGTTTGAGGATCCCTGCCTTATTCCATTTAGTGTGAATATTCTGACATCTCGATGCACAGATGCTAATGTGTTTATTTACAGGAAGTTGCTGCTGAGACTCTAATGTAATATACATGCATGTACACTTTTTAAAAATTTGAAATACTCGGAATTCTGAAACTCATCTCTTCCTATGGCTTTCAGAGAGGGGATGGTGAACTAGTAAGGTACATTGAGTAGATGTAGATTTAAATCGGGCATTGGCAAATTGGCCTGTGGGTCAAATTCAGCCCACTGCCTGCTTTTGTAAATAAAATTTTATTGACACACAGCCATATCTACTTGTTTACATGTTGTCTGTGGCTGCCTTCCAGTGACAAAGGAGAACTGAGCCTAAAGTTAGGACAGAGTCTATGTGGTTGCAAAGTCCAAAATATTTGCTCTCTGGACCTTTACAAAAAGTCTGCTGACATCTGATCTAGATTAGGTAAATAAAGTTAGGCAAGTGTGAACTAACTGTTTGTTGTGTCATGGTGGGAGATTTAAAATTTGATGTGGAAAATTGCTATCTCCTCTACAAAATCACTGCCTAAGATTTTGCCAGTTAGTATCTTGTTTTGTATCTTCTTACATCAGTTCGTTTCTTTTAACTCTCTTTGGGGACAGTTTAGCAGAATAGGAACCTACAGTTCAGTTGATCTAACTTATCTATGAGAAGGAAAGACTTATAAGTTCACAGTAGGCTGCTATCTGGGTGAAAAGGGTAGAATGTGGTTAAATTATTAGAACTCTATAGGAACCTTTCTGGAGAAGGGCAGAGCTGCTATTAATAATTACCATTTTCCCTATTTTAGATTCTGAAGCGTGTTCCCAATAGTGTGCTGTGGCTGTTGCGTTTTCCAGCAGTAGGAGAACCTAATATTCAACAGTATGCACAAAACATGGGTCTTCCCCAGAACCGTATAATTTTTTCACCTGTTGCTCCTAAAGAAGAACATGTCAGGAGAGGCCAGCTGGCTGATGTCTGCCTGGACACTCCACTCTGTAATGGGCACACCACAGGAATGGATGTCCTGTGGGCTGGGACACCGATGGTGACTATGCCAGGTAAACTACTGATAAATCATTGGAATCTTGTTCTTTTTAGAATCCCTTTTATGGAAGATAATTCCAGGTGAAATTATGTATAGTAGAAGCAACATTTAGGGGAGGATGATTAAAAAAAACCAAGATTTGTTCTGAGCACTTATCTCTATTCTCATCTGCGTAGTGTGGGTACTTAACATAAATAACATTAATAACCACATGCTAGTTGCATTCTTGTGAGTAATTGTCATCTTTCTTATTACAGGAGAGACTCTTGCTTCTCGAGTTGCGGCTTCCCAGCTCACTTGTTTAGGTTGTCTTGAGCTTATTGCTAAAAATAGACAGGAATATGAAGACATAGCTGTGAAACTGGGAACTGATCTAGAATAGTAAGTAAACCTTTCCATGAATAAATCATGATAAAGTGAAGGGAATCAGGAAAGTTTAGAGAGAATATAGGTGCTATAAAATGAAATAATAAAATAAGGGTAATATAAAATAGGTGTATTAGTTGTATTATCTCTGGATGGGAGAACTTTCTAAACTTTCATAAATGAAGTGGTCGATAGGTTTTACTATGCAAAGAATAAATGGCTGAATGAAAGTAAGTAAAAAAAAATTAAAAGACAAATAAGAGGAAAAATCTTTGTTTTTTATGTCAAATATTAATAGTTTGGCTATATAAAGACTGAAGCACGTTTACATTTTAAGTCCCTTAATAGGAACATAAACAAGGAACTGACCAGACAACTCACTGAAGTAGAAATAAAATGGTCAATAAGACAAAGTTTCAACCTCCATAGTAGAAATATAAATTAAAATAACATTGAGGCATAACCATTATTTGCCTATAAAACAAGAGACCTTTTTTTAAAAACCTTACTCTACTTTCTTTTTTTAAAACATATATTTTTATTGATTTTGGAGAGGAAGGGAGAGGGAGAGAGAGAGAGAGAGAGAAACATCAATGATGAGAGAGGATCATTGATCGGCTGCTTCCTGCATATGCCGCTTACTGGGGATTGTGCCTGTAACCCAGGGATGTGCCCTTGAACAGAATGGAACCTGCGACCCTACAGTCTACAGGCCGACACTCTATCCACTGAGGCAAACTGGCTAGGACTAAAACAAAAGATTTTGAAAACATTTTTACTGATTTCAGAGAGGAAGGGTGAGGAAGAGAGAGAGAGAGAAACATCAATGATGAGGAGAATCATTGATCAGCTGCCTCCTGCATACCCCACACTGGGGATCAATCCTGCAAGCTGGGCATGTGCCCTGACCAGGAATTGAACCACGGCCTGGTTCATAGGTCGATGCTCAACCACTGAGTCATACTGGTGGGGCAAAACAAAAGATTTTTTATATGATACCCACGATGAGGGAGTATTGAGGTGCTGGCCTTTTCATACATTGGTGAGTAAATTGGTATAACCCTTCCTCAAAGTTATAAGATCCTTAAAAAAAAACACACACACACACACAGAGCTTTGACCCTAATAATGCCACATCTTCACTACAGCATAAGAAAAAAACAAAAACCATAACTTAAATGCCCCAAATAGGTGGGAATTAGAGAAGTGATGCTTAAATGATTCTTTATCCACACAAGAAAAAGTGTTTATCTGTTAACTATGCTTTTTCTTTGTGCATTATGGGATATTTTTTTTTCTTTGTATTTTTCAAAGAAGTAGCATTATATGGAAGTTTAAAGAAGCAACCTCTTTGAGTCAGATTGCCTGGATTTGAATCCAGGCTCTCCCACTTTACAAGCTTGTGACTTTAGGCAAATAAGTTTCTATGTGCCTTGATTTTTCCATCTGCAAAACAGGGATGACTGATAGTACTTACTTTGAAGAGATGTTGTGACAATTTAAAAAAATGTGTTCTGGCCCGGCCAGCATGGCTCAGTGGTTGAGCGACAACCTATGAACCAGGAGGTCATGGTTTGATTCCTGGTTGGGGCACATGCCCGGGTTTCAAGTTCGATCCCCACTGTAGGGCGTGCAGGAGGCAGCTGATCAATGATTCTCTCTCATCATTGATGTTTTTATCTCTCTCCCTTTCCCTTCTCTGAAATCAATAAATATATTTTTAAAAAGGTGTTCTGTGTAAAAACACAACAGTTCTTGGTATATAGTAAGCATTCAACAGAGATTAAGTATTTTCATAATTTTCTCCATTGAATATCATGTACATCTAAGGAAAATGAGTGAAAAATTTTAGCCCTGGCATTAAAAAAAATTAATATTCATGTCCATCATCCCAGAGATAACTACAGCAAATAATGTAGTGTCTTTTTTTTTACTCTTTGGAACTTAGTTGATTTCATACAGTGTTTTGTAATGAAAACTATTAATTTTATAATGAATACTTATATACCTGCCATCTAGATTCCACCACTAAATTTATTATGCTTGCTGTCTGTCCATCTGTTTATTTCTCTAGAATCTAGCAATCCATCTTATTTGATACATTTTGAAGTAAATTGCCAGATATCAGTACTCTTCTCCCTAAATACTTTAGATGTGGACATCATTAATTAGAGTTCAATGTTTCTTTCTTATTTTTTCTTTTTCTTAAATATTTGTATTTATTTTAGAGAGGAAGGGAGAGGGATATATATAGAGAGAAACATCAATGATAGAGAATCATTGATTGGCTGCCTCCTGCACACCCCACACTGGAAATTGAGCCTGCAACCCGGGCATGCGCCCTGACTGGGAATCGAACTGAGACCTCCTGGTTCCTAGGTTGACACTCAACCACTGAGTCAAGCCAGCTGGGCCTGTTGGTTTTTTCAATTATGGTTTATATTTAGTATTATGTATGTGCCTTAGCTATTGTAAATGGTGCTTCAGTGAACATCTTTGCATGACCAGGTGTGCCTGCATCTCTGATTAATTTCTTTTGAATAGATTTTAAAGTGTTTCTGATTGCCAGAGGCTAATGAACATTTAAAGTTCTTAATGTACACATTACTAACCAGTGGTATGTAGGAATAGACATGTGTCATTTTAAAGGTGAAAATGAGATGGAATGGAGAAAGCATGGTATCTTGGATATACTTGTTTTTAAAAACTAATTTTTTTTTAGAGGATGTGAATTTGATTATAAGTGTTAGCATTATGTTAACACTCCCTTTTTTAGCATTGAGGGAAGTTTCATCCTGTGTTTTATCAAAGATGACTAGGTATTTAGGGGGAGGCTAGTTCTAAGTTCCTGCTCTGTTTGTAAACTTGGCTCCCTTTCTCTCTCTTTTTTTAAATTAGCCTGAAGAAAATCCGTGGCAAAGTCTGGAAGCAGAGAATATCTAGCCCTCTGTTCAACACCAAACAATACACAATGGAACTAGAGCGGCTCTATCTACAGATGTGGGAGCATTATGCAGCTGGCAACAAACCTGATCACATGATTAAGCCTGTCGAAGTCACTGAGTCAGCCTAAATAAAGACTCTCCACAGGAGGAATACCCCTCTACCTGAGCCTCAACCTTCAGGGGAAAGGGAACTAGATAATGTACTTTTTACTTATCTGTATAGTGTCATATTACAGATGGGTGACAAATAATGATAATAGAATAGCACAGCCAAGGTTGCTTTGTGCATGATAGGAAGAGACACAAGAGTTGGGAAACTGCTGTTCTACAAGGAATCTCCATAGAATTTTGCAGCAATCAGGTGGTGCATAGATCTGGATGGAAGGTCTGCTCTCCCTTGGTCTTCCACGGGATGGTTAGTAGAGGAGAGATCTAGATTGTCCAGCCGTTTTGTGATTCCATTGCTTGATTGAGTCTTCTGAATTAATTTTTTCTTTATATTTTGGGTATTGGAGCTTTTAAAAATGTTTGGTTTCAGGTGATTTTATTCATGTGAAGTGTATATGATTCTCTTGAGATAAGGTTTTAAACTAAAATGTTGCTCCTTGTTTTAGTTTCTGAACTCTACAGATTAATGGGAACTTTGCTGGTGTAGTCTTTTTATAGGTTTTATAAACCACTTAAGCCTATATCAGTCGTTTGAGTGTCTGACCTAATGAATGGAGCTATCAGTGCTTTTTTGATTTAGATGATGATTCAGAATTTTTTTTTCTGGTCCATTTCCTTCCCCTCCCCCTACTTTAAAATTTCTCCTGTAAATCAACTAACAAAACCAAGTCTGTTTCAAAGCATCCCAGAGTGTTTCTCTAAAACACATCATCTAGTGCCAAATTAAACTTCTTAAGAATGATTATTAATTATGAAGGGCACAGTTGTGATACTATCATTGATGATAATATTGATTTTTGGCCTAGTTTTCATCTATTTCATCAGTGTTTTACCTTTGATTGCCCCTCTATGCTGCTTCCCGAAGTAATAGTGTGTGATAAGATTTTTACCTTCCTTTTCTAAGGTTTGCTTTTTTTTTAAGTGAGTCCTGTTCTTCCTATTTCTGTCAGCAGAAATGAAATCCCAGGTAAGTATAAGTATTCAAATATTTGATCACTAAGTTAAAGTTACTGCGAATATATTAAATAAATTTCATCAAAAACATGTTATGGGTGAAAAGCTCTGAAGGACCAGCTATGTATGTGAATAATTATTTTTCAAATCTTCTAGGGTATTATATAATAACTGTCTTCTGGACTTGGTCTTGAAGTCTCTGTGGATTCAGCCATAGTAGCAAACTGTACTGCTATTTGGTTTGGAGTTACAAATTAGACTTTAGGCCACCTGGAGCTTGAGTTCTTGGTATTAAAAACCATAGGAATAAAATTATTGAATTTCAACAAATGATTGAGGACTTGAGGCTTAAACAAACCAACATATGAATATATGTTTTGTCTTGCTATACTGCACTTATGCTATTCAGTAACAGTAACAGATAATTTTTTGTCTGCTAGTAGTGTTCTAGATTATAGTGTCTTTTCAAAGCACTAAGGCAGTGTACCTATTCTGTAGTTGCAGCTGATGCCTGAATGTATCCTAGCTGACAAATTATTGATTAATAAGAACTTGAATTTCTGAAAGTCTGTTAACCAAAATCTGAGCAGGAGTCTCAAATATAATTTTTAGTCAGAATTACATGTGAATGAACTGTGTATCTTTTAACAATGTAAATCAAGGAACATCAGTTTAGGGATGTCTTAATTTATTTTTTACATGATTGAAATATCAAAGGTTGCCAGCATGGTTGCAGATAAACTGATGTTTGAAATTCACCAAACTACTTAATGTGGAATAAGATGATAGACTTCTAGTGCCCTCAAGGTTGTGACCTTACAGTCATTTTACATAGCACATCATTTCTCCTATAGGGATGAACTTTTTCCTGGCACGAAAGTAGCCGCTCTGGTTAAAGCTTTGCTTATTGTAACAGGCTTTGGTTTCCAGGTAATATGTCTATGGAAGACTTAATTATGAATAGAGATATAGAGATCACTGGAAACAAATTGTTTTTTTCTATTATGCTCTGCTTTATCAAAAAAGTAAAACATTTAAATTGTGCTACAGAAATCAGGTGTTGTCTTGTGATCTTTAAAATAATTAATAAATGAATGATTTGTCCTTAATATGGCTGATGTAGTTTGTGTTCTGTTAGATTGAGTGTTGGACAGAATAATTTGGTCATCCAATGATGAAACCTACATTTGAACAGCTCCAAACAAAAGACCAGATCTCCCTAGGGCAGCTATGATATTAAGGATTATTTTGTTTTCTAGCCAAGTGTGATGGAGGGGTGGGGTTGGCATATGATCCTTTAAGATGACAAAGCCCGCATCTCCCAGCACACCCATTCATGTTTGTTCCTGTTTTGCTTAGGACTCCTGTGGCTTCGCTACACTTGTGGTCTCATTCTTTATGTGGACTATTCCTTCCTGCTCTGAAGGGTGGTACGAGGGAGGGACCAAAACAAATAGCAATGCATTAGGGACCAGAACATGATGCTTAGCTGCCTGCTTTCTCAGAAATATAAATGAGAATCTTTTTCAATAAAATTTCAGGTAATTTACCTCATAACTTCTGTGGGTTGTGACCCTCAAAGCCCTAATGTGGATTAGTTTGTTTCCTAAAAGATAGTGAGGGAAGAAGCCTACTCATAAAAGTTCTCATTCCCACCCTTTTCTATTTCTTAGAAATGTGCATCAGTTATTAAAGGAAGTGCTTGTGCACCTTGAATAAACTTGTGTAACTTAACACTTGATTCCAATTCTAACCCACTTGTCAACTTGAAGCATATGGCTCTTAATATTAACTACAGCTAACATTCAACTACAGCTAATACTCAGGTTCTTCACCCAAACCTCTGAGGCGCACACAGTTCCATAACCCCACCCCCATTTTAAAAGGAGAGGCTTGTAAAGCGGTAAACTTACAAGTTTGTTATAGAGATAAAACTATAATGATAAATGTCTTTTATCCAATTCCCTATCGACTCAAAGTACCTTTATAGACAGAGATGAGCAAAAGTAGGTTTGCAGTTGTGAGTACTCAAAATAGTTTATTGTATTATTAATTATTGTATTTTCATATGAACAACTGTAAACCTACTTTTTCCCATCCTTGTATGTGGACAGTTTGGTGCTTAAGAGTTTAGGTTTTGGAATTAGTGCTTCTGGAGCTTAGTCCCAGCTCTGCCACTTTCTAGCCATGTATGTGACCGCTGTTAAGTGAGTGCCAGCATTGCCTACTTTTTAAAGTGTTGTAAGGATTAGATTTACACGAAACAATTGGAACAGTGCCTCGCAGGAAATAAACTTAGTGTTATTAATATATTTACATGCAGGGACGTGTTATTTGTATTTGTTTGCCAAATGGTTAAATTATGATATGTATAGAGAAATGGGCACAATCTAGAAAGCATATGTTTCGCCCCGTTTTTCTCCGTGTGTTTGGAGCGAGTGCCAAAAAGCTTCAAGTAACCAACCCCTTTTTATCTCCCTGGTTCGAAGGGTTTTGGAAGCAAATGTCAGTGTTGCCAAGCACTGTCGGGTTGCTGCTTTGCTCTTATCTAGGGGCCTAGGTGCCCTCCCCCCAGCTCGGAGTACTTTGGAGGGCAGGCAAATAGCCTTAGAGGTTTGGGCAGTTAAAGTAAGGAACGAACAGGGAACAGAGCTCGCTTATCTAAGTCCTCACAAGGATGGAAATTTGGGAGAATTCAGCTCAGTTTTTTTCCGGTCCCCCAAAAAGTTAATTTAGGGATTGCTAAACTATGAACTCCGCAGGAAATGGTGCTTTCAGGACAGATAAGCAATACCCCGTGGAAGTGATTTGATTCTAGAAGCACTACGGCCGGGCGCCAAATTTCAGTTCCTACCCGCGAAGTTTATATCTGCCTCACAACCAAGCTGTGATAGGTGGACACAGGGAGGGCTGTGATTGGTGAGTACAGAGAGGGCGGGAACACTTCAGGGCTTACTTTCTGCTGAGCCTGGACTCTATAAAAGCTGGTGCGCACCTGCCGGCGATAGTTGCTCAGGATCTCGTCTTCCAACCGAGGTGGGAGCTGAGCGGCATTCAGCCACTCCAGAGGCAACAGAAGCAGGTAGGTGACGGAAGGGGCTGAGGTGGGTACTGAAGTGGGCACAGTTTTGAAAGCTCATCCTCGCTGAGCAGACTTAATTCAGGACGCTGTACGCCCTGGATACTTATTGTCCATGAACCTTGGGACTGAGATTCTGCTAAAATATTTTGCCTGTTTCCACTTTTCAAAAAGGACTTTTCAGCAAAAAGGATTTTTGTTTTGTTTTGTTAGTGATATTAACTGCTAAATCAAAGGTGGGGGATGGGAGTGGGGCATGGAGGTTGCAGTGGGAGTATGAGGGAGTTGAGGTTAGGGAGGTGGCATTAGTTTGGGGAGGGTCTAGGGCTGAATGCTGGAAGAACAACTGGGGGAGTGAGGTGTGAGTGAGGGTGAAGGTGGAGGGTGTGTGTGTGTGTGTGGGGGGGGGGGGGTGATGCCTAATCTGTGGAAGACTGGCTGGCTGGTTAAGGTGGGAATAGGGGATAGAAGTGGAGGCATTTTGGGGGTGGTCATGCCTCATTTGGTTGGGGCTAAGAGGTGCGTGTGAGGAGGAGGATAAGTGCAGGAGTCAAGGCCTAAATGTTGCAAGACTAGCTGGAAGCTGGAGGCAGGAAGCGGGTATGGGGGAAAGGGGTGTAGGCCTGCTGGAGTAAGACATCCTGAGGAGAAGAGGTGGCAGCGCGAGCAGGAGGGGTGTGTCGGAGGTTAGTGGAGGAGTCGAGGCCTGAGTGGTTGGAGGCGGGAAGCAGGTGTGGTGGGAAGGATGTAGGCCTGCCGGAATAAGATATCCTGAGGAGAAGAGGCGGGTGGGGAGGGGTGAGTAGAGGAATTAAGGCCTGATTGATGGGAG
>NW_005871052.1:12604483-12605775 GCF_000147115.1 Myotis lucifugus | reverse complement strand
AGTCTTCTAGAATAAGACACCTCAGGAGAATCCAGAGTAAGGGGGCGGTGAGTAAAGAATCGAAGCCTGATTGTTGGAGGCTGGAAGTGGAAGTGGGGGAGGGGTGTAGCTTGCCTGTGTTAAGCCCTGAGGCGAGGGGGGATAGGGGAGTGAGTGGAGTCGAGGCCTGATTGGTTGAAGGCAGGAAGTGGGAGTGGGGGAGGGGTGTAGCCTGCCGGAATAAGACATCCTGAGAGGAGGGAGTGGGGGGTGGGTGAGTACAGGAATCGAGGCCTGATTGGCTGGAGACCGGAAGCGGATATAGGGGGAGGGGTGTAGGCTTGGAGGCGGGAAGCCGGAGTCGGGGAAGGGTGTAGGCCTGCTGGAGTAAGACATCCTCAGAAGAGGCGGCAGTGGGGGCAGGGGGGATTGAGGGTGAGTGGAGGAGTGGTGACCTGATTGGCTGGAGGCAGGAAGTGGGAATGGGAGGAAGGGTATAGGCCTGCTAGAGTAAGACATCCTGAGGAAAAGAGGGGGTGAATGGAGGAGTCGAGGCCTGATTGGCTGGAGGCCGGAAGCGGATATAGGGGGAGGGGTGTAGGCCTGGAGGCGGGAAGCCGGAGTCGGGGAAGGGTGTAGGCCTGCTGGAGTAAGACATCCTCAGAAGAGGCGGCAGTGGGGGCAGGGGGATAATAAGCGGGTTAATGGAGGAGTCAAGGCCTGATTGGCTGGAGGCCGGAAGCGGATATAGGGGGAGGGGTGTAGGCCTGGAGGCGGGAAGCCGGAGTGGGGGAAGGGTGTAGGCCTGCTGGAGTAAGACATCCTCAGAAGAGGCGGCAGTGGGGGCAGGGGGGGATTGAGGGTGAGTGGAGGAGTGGTGACCTGATTGGCTGGAGGCAGGAAGTGGGAATGGGAGGAAGGGTATAGGCCTGCTAGAGTAAGACATCCTGAGGAGAAGAAGGGGGTGAGTGGAGGAGTCACGACCTGATTGGCTGCAGAAGAGGTGGGAGGGGAGCACAGGGGCATGGAAGGGATGGGTTTTAGGTGCTGGTGTGAGTGGAGGAGTTGAGGCCTGATTGGCTGGAGGTGGGAGTAGAGGCAGGGGTATAGACCCACCAGTGTAAGACCTGGGGAGGAGAGGCAGAGGGAGGGTGAGTGAAGGAGTTATGGCCTGATTGGCTGGAGGTAGCAGGGGGAGGGGGAGGGCACTAGGCTTGTCAGTGTAAAGACCTGAGGAGGAGTGGTGAGATGGGGGTGCATGGGTGAAGTGAGTGGAGAAGTTGAGGCCTGAGTGCTGCAAGACTAGTTGGGAA
>NW_005871052.1:12574667-12602946 GCF_000147115.1 Myotis lucifugus | reverse complement strand
GCCAGCAGGGAAGGGCAGTTAGGGGTGACCAGGCTGGCAGGGGAGTGCAGTTGGAGGCGACCAGGCCAGCAGGGGAGGGCAGTTGGGGGCCATCTGGCCAGCAGGGGAGGGCAGTTGGGGGCAATCAGGCCAGCAGGGGAGCAGTTAGATGTCAATCAGGCCGGCAGGGGAGCAGTTAGATGTCAATCAGGCCGGCAGGGGAGCAGTTAGGGGGTGATCAGGCTGGCAGGCAGGTGAGCGGTTAGGAGCCAGCAGTCCCGGATTGTGAGAGGGATGTCTGATTGCCGGTTTAGGCCTGATCCTGCAGGGGTCCCAGATTGGAGAGGGTGCAGGCCGGGCTGAGGGACTTCCCCCGCCCCCCCCCCCCCCATGCACCGGGCCTCTAGTCCTCTATATAACATCTCTGTTGGTGGCCAGGAACATACAACTCCTACACACAATTGTATTGTTGAATATGTGTACAGGGTAATTACTAGAATGTTCTGCATTCTGAGGAACTTCAAACCTATCTTTACTTTACTTCTACCTGGTTTATAGTGCTGCCCTCTAGAAATAACAGATGTAGTATTTTTCTTCTCCATGATGATGTACTTTAAGGTAGTTGTCTTATCTCCTCTTGTCTTCTCCTGGGACACTGCCCTGGTTTCCTCCTTCACAGATAAGCATGTAAGTGTATATGGGAGAGTGTAGAAACCGTAGAACAAAGAGTTTGGAAATAGACCTGAATACATAAAAAAATTTAGTTCATGATAAAAATGACACTTCAAATCAGTGTGAAACAGATATACTACCAAACCCTTGCATAGCTTACCATCTGGGATGGAAAGTAGAAACATGTAAACAGGCAATTACAGTATAGTGTGATAAGTGCTGTCATGGGGGAGAAGTACATGATCCTATAGGAGGGCAGACATTATCTTGTTTAATTTTCACAATAGCCCTATGAGATAAGTAGTTCTTTTACAACCAAGGCCCAAGAACAGATTTGCAGAAGTTTGGTGAGAAGTGATGGTAGCTTAGAGTAAGGTGGTAATAGTGGAGTGGGAGAGAGTTGGATGAATATTATAGTACATCTAAGACATTTTTTCACATTTCATCATTTCTGAAATTAGGATACATTATATGTTTGATAGTATGTAATCATTTGGTAGTGTACATATAATAATGTTTTAGGTTAGATGAAATTTACTCTAGAGCAGTGGTTCTCAACCTTCCTAATGCTGCGACCCTTTAATACAGTTCCTCATGTTGTGGTGACCCCCAACCATAAAATTATTTTCATTGCTACTTCATAACTATAATTTTGCTACTGTTATGAATCATAATGTAAATATCTGATAGGCAGGATGTATTTTCATTGTTACAAATTGAACATAATTAAAGCATAGTGATTAATCACAAAAACAATATGTAATTATATATGTTTTTTCCGATGGTCTTAGGCGACCCCTGTGAAAGGGTCGTTCAACCCCCAAAGGGGTCGCGACCCACAGGTTGAGAACCACTGCTCTAGAGGTAGAGCCAACAGGTCTTGCTGATGGATTGGATGGTGGTGCCAGTGACTGAGATGGGTAAGACTGGTATAGGAACAGGACTGAGGGAGGAAATCAAGAGTTCTGTGTTGGCCATGTTATGTTCTAAATACTTAGTAATACCCAAGATATTACACATATAGCTGGAGTTCAGTGGAAAGTTCAAGTCTGGAAATATATAGTTGGGGGACATGAGGTCTAGGGATAGTAGAATGAATGAACCAGGGAGAGGGGACAATAATACAGCACAGAAAATTGCAGGAATAAAGTCCTTGAGAAGGCTAGAGGAGGATGAGATGGAAAGAACAAGGGAGGACTTGGCCTCAGATAGTGGTAGGGACACTATGCTTTTGTTGAGAACAGAGAAGGAAGGTAGTTACAGATAAGTCAGTCAATTTGTTTCTGGGAGGATGAGGGCATTCCTGTCTGATGGCTTCTATTGTCCCAGTGACTTATGATACAAAGTCGTTAAGAGTAAAAGGGGGTTTTGGCAGTTTGAAGGGGTAGAAGTGCAGAAACGCTACTGAAAGGGGTGGGGGTCTGGTGTTCATTGATCAATCAAAGCCTAATTAGTATTTTAAGATTCTTTGTTTTATTTTTTAAAAAGAAGTTTAAATTTTATTTTTTCAATTACAGTTACATTCAATATTATTTTGTGTTAGTTTCAGGGGTACATAGTGGTTAGACAATCATATACTTTACATAGTGTTCCCCTCAATATTTCCAGTGCCCACTTGGCACCACACATAGTTATTACAATATTATTGACTATATTCCCTATGCTGTACCTCACATCCCCTTGACTATTTTGTGACTACCAGTCTGTACTTTTTTTTACTTTATTGATTAAGATATTACATATGTGTCCTTATTGTCCATTGCCCCCCACAGTCTGTACTTCTTAATCCCTTCACCTTTTTCACCCAGTACCCCAAGCCCCCTCCCCTCTGGCAACTATCACTTTGCTCTCTGTATCTAATGCAAAAGCATGTAAGAAAATAGATGAAGTATAGTTTAGTTTATATACAGTGCTACTTATTGATAATAGGTTTCAAGATAACCAAGGTCACATTTGGACCCATTCCTTACAAACCTTACACCTAGCAAGAATTTTCTTTCTTGATTTAAAAAACAAAACAACTTGAAGTCTACTACTCAGTAAGTCTAGTGTATAGTGATGGATAAATGAATAGGAAATTTAATTAAGGGAGTGAGCCAGCATGTCTTCCCAGTAATCAACCTCAATGCTAAAATGAAAGTCCTCAAGAAGTGGTTAAGGCTACCTTTTTTATATGTAAAATCTTGTAACTATTATGTAAAACCATATAAATATATGTAAACCCTTACAGCTATTAAATGTCCACCTTCTTTAGCACCTGTGGTACCCTCTGTCACAATAACTAATGGTAAGATGACCTATGATTAAGTCCTAGGATGTAGCTAGTTTCAATGCTGAAGTGATGCTTACTGCAGCATGAGTTCTCCAAGCTGGATTTGGAATCTGTATCATGCATGGCTGACGACTGTCAGCTGCTATCTGGTGAGCTGAGGGATTCTGAGCCAGAATGTGCTGTGGCCTCACCTCAGGCTGCCACATGGCAGGGAAGAATGAATATGAGTGCCCAAGGAAATTGTGAGGCAGAGAAGCAAGAGGCCCTAACATCATGGCTCAGGGCAGGGACCAGTTACAGCTTTAAAATCATCTGTTGTTTGCTCCCCAAGAAATGGACTCCAGCATTTGTCTGTTTACCTGGATAGTAGTCCCTATAAGCAGGCCTTCTTCAAGCAGTAAAGCCCCAAGGGATGTCCCTTTTGCTCATTTCAATTTTAACTGTATTCTCTTCATCCTTAAGTCCTTTCCCCTGTGGCTCCTTTATCAGAATTCACTTTTATATCTTTAAATAGAAAGAAAACATTTGGCAGAAAACAGGCACTGATAGCTAATGATACTCAACTAACATTCTTCCCCTATCTTTGACTCTGTAGTAAAGACTAAGTTGCTTCTAATTTTCCTTCACTCCCCTATTGTGCCTAATTTCATAAGCCTTTAAAACCAATGTGCATTTCAGAAACTATGATTTGGGGGGTTCTCTTCGTTGGAGACTTTTGGCATTATGATGTTGGTAGTCTTCCTTTAAAACAACATGTATTTTATTTCTCCAATAGCATTCTTATTGTGGACTCAAGCAGTGATGAAGAATTTGAGCCCTGTAAGTACAGCCTATTCAAAGTGGTAATTTAACCATGTCTTTGTAGAGATGACTGAAGTGTGATTTGGTGTGAGCTGGTCCTGGGTTGGTCTCTTCTAGGGCTCTCTCTAGATTGGGGAAGCAAAATTAATGTCCTTGCTGCTAAGAGCAAAAGAAGTTCCCTGTACTGTGCTCCTTTTTTAATTTGCTTCCTTTACCTCATTCATTCTAGGTCTCCTTACTTTTATTTCCTCTCTATCTCTCATGGGAAATGTAAGAAAAGAGTCCACCATAAATTTTTAACCAGTTTCAATTTATGGACTTTGGTTTTAGGGAGTTAAAAACATGGGTCACCAGATTTTGTCATGATTCAGATGCTTTCTAATACGCTCTTTCTTTCTCTAATTTAGGTGTGGCTGGAATGAGCACACAGAATAGGAACATGGAGTAAGTAGGAGAATTAGTGAAATTTGACAATTTTTAAAATCCTCACCCAAGGATATGCTTACTAATTTTAGAGAGAAGGGGAGGGGAGGGGAGAGGGAGAAGGAGAGCGAGAGCGAGAGCGAGAGAGCGAGCGAGAGAGAGAGAGAGAGAGAGAGAGAGAGGGATATCAATGTGAAAGAGTACATTGATTGGTTGCCTTCTGTACGTGCCCTGACTGGGGATCGAACCCACAATCTAGGTATGTGCCCTGACTGGGAATTGAACCTGCAATCTTTTGGTACACAGGATGATGTTCCAACCAAATGAGCAACACCAGCCAGGGCAAATTTGACATTTTTTAAGGAACAATGTTCTGGGTAAGATTTCAGAATAGATATCACTTTTCCTCTGTGAACACCATGTTCAGGGTCATAATGGGTGCTTGATCTCACAACCAGGTTCAAAATATCAGATTCCTTAATTCCGGTCCATTATCTAATTAGATTCTCTTTCAGAATGTTGCTGTGAACCATCTCTTAACTTCAGTCTCCACTACACAGGCCCTGATCAGTTTTCACTCTTGTGTTAGTGTAAGAGTGTTTTTAAGTGGCTCATCCCCTTGATCTCTTCCTCCTCTGATTCAGTCTGCATCGCACTTCCAGATTCATCTCCAGAGACACTGCATTGGCCATATTGATCCCCTATTTCAATTGCTTGTCATAGGAAAATCAAGCTGTCTATCCCCAGTAGATAAAGTCCTTTGTGGTCCAACACTCTTCCATCTTTCAGCATTATCTTCTATTTCTATTAAGGAGCCTTCTGTGCTAGCCAGAGCTAGATGAACAGGTGTTGCCCAGGTGCCAAACTATAGGAGATGCTACAATTATTGGAATAAATCTGAAATATGGTGCTAGATGACTATGGTTTCCACATATACTCCTTACATCTCTGTAGAAATGTTAATTGGTCATTTCTGCCCCCCATCCTCCTCCAAGCCAAATAGCGCTGTCAAGTGGGAAAATTTTTTCTAGTTAGCTCTGATTTATCTCTGTTTATTATTTTGCAACATGTAAGCCATAAAGCCTGCCACCAGTGTGTGAAAAGTGATTTAAAGTCAGCAGTTGCAGTCAGCTGTAATTCTGGAACCAAATAATACATTGTATAAAGCTATTTATTGGAAATGATCAGTTTTATTATTTATACTTAAGGCAGGTTTATTGAGGTTTGATTTACATACAGCAAAATTCACACCTTTTCAATGTACAGTTTGATGAATTTTGACAAAATTCATAGACTGTGGTGTAACCATCACCACTGTCAAAGATGCAGAATATTTCCATGACTATCATTTACATTTTAAATAGTTTATCATGGATCCTTAGAAGTAGTCTGGTTTATAACATTATACACAACAAAGTCCTTATTTGATCAATTAAAAACTATTTAATTTTTAAATAGAAAAATTGGTTTCTTCCTGCCTCCGCTAGACTAAATATGTAAAGAAAATCCATTTTAAGGGGCCTGTCAGGAGTGCCCACAGATCATGGTTCAGTGCCAGGTGGTTTCTCTCTGGGATACTATAGGAAGAGTGGGTTTGGGGAGGAAAGTGATGAGCAGTTTGGGGCATGTTGAAATTAAGGGGCCAATAACCAGGGCTGATATTCAAAACATTTAATGACCAATAGAGTACAGACAGGAATTAGGATGCTGCCTGAGTTGTCAGAACAGACACTATCAATCAGCAGTTGGGAAAGCTATTCCTAGGCATGCTGACTAAAAATTGGCTCTACACACAGGGCATTCAGGCAGGAATTTGGAATTGAGGAGATAGAAGTCAGAGGCAAAGTCGGACTGGATAGGATGGATTGGGTGGACAGATAGATAACGCTTACCCAATCCCAAGGAATTGATTAAATTGGTAGGAAAGGGTTGTTAGCTAAACTCTGGGAATGTGATGAGGGAAAGAAGTGAGTGAGGAGTGGATGAAAAAGTGAGAAGAGAACTGAAACAGAACAGTATTCTGGAAATCAAGAAACGAGATAATTTTAAGGATGAAATGTTCAAGGGGATAACAAAGTGGCCCTGTTCATTGTAGAAAAGATCGGAAATGTCATGGAAAGAATGTTGTGTTCACACTTTTCTTTGGTGTTTCCCTATCTTATCACTCAGCTATGTGGTGATTGACTCGGATTCTGATGATGAATACTTCCCTGAGGAAGATGGAAGTAAGGACGCCGAAAGTGGCAGAGGCAAGTATACCACAAAATTAGAGAAGCAGCTGAGCTCTGCAAGCTCATCACACACAAGCATTGCAAGATAAGTCAGCCAAAGTTCTATTCTGAGTCACTTAGTAGTGATGCCACCATTTCTTTCCTCATATGTGCCGGATGTGGATATAGCTGGATTCCCTACACCCCTTGGTAGATTTCCTAACATAGCAGCAACTGCTCCTGGTGCTGCCTTAGACCCTGGGCATTTCTCTTAATGGAGTTCTCACCTACGTAGCACTGCTTTAAGGGAGCAGAGGGAAGCAAGCCAAGGACACCCTTCTTCCTTCTCTCTGTGTAGGAGTAACAAAGAGGAGTGAGAGAGACATGGGCTCCTTCTTTCTGCCTGATGGAGACTTGGGTGGATGATGATGGTCCTGCAGAAGAATCTGTGCTTTCTTCATCTAGCTCTTTGTCTTTGCCTTTTGCTACTCTCTGTATGTTTTCTAGAGATTCCTGTTTTTCTCACCACCTGCTTCCTGCAGCAGGACCTTGCCTCTTTAGATTCAGAGGCCCTTTTAACCTTGTGAGAGGCATGGAGCTTTACTCCCAGGTTAGAACCTGCTCAGTGGGTCTGAAATGTAGGAAGACTAGGAGCTTCTTAAGCATCAGGGGTGGTATTTTATTTATCTTTGTTTGCTTAGTACAAGGTGTAGGGCATGATACATAGGTGCTTAGTTAAGGTACTGGTTACTTCTTTGGTAACTACACTAAAACTACCGTTGGCTAGCATTTCCTAGCTAACCTGGGATATGAGAGCAGGGAAAAGAGAGGTGGCTTAGAACCCTAGCCTCCTGTTCCACCACCTGTCCACTCGAATTTCTTTTCTCCCTCCTTTTCTTTAGCTCTGAGTGCATGTGCCTGAGCAGGAAAGGGGTCCCTGGGAGGTAGCTGCAGAGTAGAGCATGAGTGACAGAGCCCATAGGCCACTAGCTGCTGACTCCTTGAGTCAGAAGATCCGTAGTCTTTTGAGGGTGAATTTCCAACTCAGGCTGCTCTTACGTGTCTGACCAGTGGGCTAATAACTGTGGGCATCCCTTTCAGTCATGGAGGGATGAAGAAGGCTCCAAGGGACTGTCTTTGTCTCTTTACTGTTCGCCACATGAATTTTGATAATTTTACAGAAAAAGAGGCCTGAGGAATTTTAACACACTTTAAACCTCAATTCTAACCTTTGTCATGCTTTATGGATTGTGAGCAGTGCGTCCCCACTGTTTTAAAAGTTTCCATTGCAGTGGGAAATCTTTAAGTTTTCTGGGGAGCATGCCCACTCCTTTCTCTTTCCTTATTGCATATCTAAAGTTGTTTGGTAATTAATTCAAATAATAGATGAGAGTTCAATATACATTCTCCCAAATCTGCAATCCTATATAATAAGAGAGCGATATGCTAATTAGCCTGGATATGCTAATTAGTCACAACTGGAATGCAAATTGACCATCAAGCCAAACAAATAAGAGAGGGATATGCTAATTAGTCATGACCAGTATGCAAACTGACCATCACTTCAAGACACAAGATGACCGCCCCCATGTGGTCAAAGATGGCAGCCCCCATGTGGCCACAAGATGGCTGCCACAAGATGGCCAGCAGGGGAGGGCAGTTGGAGGCAATTGGGCTGGCAGGGGAGGGCCATTGTGGGGGACCAGGCTGGCAGGGGAACAGTTAGGCATCTATCAGGCTGGCAGGGGAGTGGTTAGGTGGTGATCAGGCTGGCAGGCAGAAGCAGTTAGGGGCAATCAGGCAGGCAGGCAGGCAGGCAGGTGAGTGGTTGGGAGCCAGCAGTCCTGGATTGTGAGAGGGATGTCCAACTGTCCGTTTAGGCCCGATCCCTGGGGGGGGGGGTCCCACATTGGAGAGGGTGCAAGCTGGGCTGAGGGACACCCCCCCAGTGCACGAATTTCATGCACTGGGCCTCTAGTTTTACAATAAAGATTTTTTGCGTCATGGATATGTTTCACATCTTGCCTCTGCTCTGGTTTACATTTTTACATCCAGAATCAGAAACCTAGAAGCTAAGCTCTGAACAGACTCCAGAGAGCATGTGGTGTTAGACATGCCGCCCTTCAAATCAGGTGAAGGGCTCCTTCAACTGAGGGTGATGACATTCCAAATGCTCCCAAGGCCGTTCAGTGCTAACATCAGGACTTAACTCCTCACTCTTACATCAGTGGTTAGAAAATTAAATTTTGGTGGCAAGCATAGAATTGCCAATTTTTAATTTGTCTGATGATGGAAATACACTCCAACTACTATCTACTATCACCATGATTTCATAAAGTAAAGAGCCCCAAAAGTTTAGTGAGGACATAATCTCAAAATAAAGGACAGTCCTTTAAGTTATAGAAATTGAACTTGTTGGGAAAAAACCCCACTGTATTATTCTATTGTCTCTTATTTTTCTATGGACCAGTGAGACTATACAAATCTACAGACCTGTATTTGGGAACATCTGATCACCTACGTCATGCTATTTAGAGAATGTGATTTGAAGATTTCCACTGGACTTGGATTGGTTTTATCTGTAACTATTCTCTGTAAAGTAAAAAAGTAATAGAGGGAAAATAATCTAGAATAACTGATTCTTAACTGTGATTCATAATGTCACAGTTTTCTGCTTGTTTAATTTCTGCTCAATAATCTGAAGTTGAGTGTCTCAGGGTGGGGACATAGGGTGGAGAAAGTCTGCTTATATGTGAATGTGCCTCTTGAATTTCAGATGAGATTCTGGAAGTGTTATCTGATACTGATGACTTTATGATCCAGGAGTTTCCAATAATTATCAGTGATGATGATGATAGTAATGTGGAGGGCCCTGTGACAACAGAAGAGGATGCAGCTGATGAGGGCCAAATGGCCTCAGTTGAAAAGGAGATGGAGCAGTGTGCTCTCTCTCTCTGCAATTCATCTGATGATACTGGTGAAAATCTCTGCCAACCACCAAATGCTGCTGAGGTTGAAGTAGAGATTTCAGATATAAAAATGTCAACTGATGGAGAGTTTGTACCTGTACCAAGGAAAAGGAAATGTAAAACCAAAAATATATGTGTGACACCTGGTAAGCCAGTCAAGCTAAGTACCCCTGTTCCCCCAAGTAGCCCTCCCAGTGTGCCAGCCACTCCTGCCTTGCCCTTTCCCCTGGATATGTGTCTTGTTGGGTCTGCCTTTTCTACCTGCCAACCCTGTGTCATTTCAACAGCTGCCTAAGTGGCCAAGGGAGGCCACCATCCCAATGAAAAGGATCTTTCTAGAAATGGAGGAGGAGCACCCAAGTCTTAGTATTCACCATCCTATCTACCTGGAGTACTTTCTCCCTGAGCTTTTTTTTTTTTTTTTAATATATTTTATTGATTTTTTACAGAGAGGAAGGGAGAGGGATAGAGAGTTAGAAACATCGATGAGAGAGAAACATCGATCAGCTGCCTCATGCACACCCCCCACTGGGGATGTGCCTGAAACCAAGATACATGCCCTTGACCAGAATTGAACCTGGGACCCTTCAGTCCGCAGGCCGACACTCTAGACACTCTATCCACCGAGCCAAACTGGTTAGGGCTCTCCCTGAGCTTTTTTTGTTGTTAATCCTCACTTGAGGCTATCCTCTCCCTCCCCGTTGATTTTTAAAGAGAGTGGAAGGGAGGGGGGAGAGAGAGAGAGAGAGAGAGAGAGAGAGAGAGAGAGAGAGAGAGAGAGAGAAACATCGATGTGAGAGAGACACATTGATTGGTTTCCTTCCACACATGGCTCCATCAGGGCCAGGGATCAGGGATCAAGCCTGCAACCGGAATCGAACCCAGGACCCTTCAGTCTAAGGGCCAACACTCTAACCACTGAGCTAAACCAACTAGAGCTGTCCCTGAGCTTTTTGTCCTGAGGATATCCGATTTTTCTTAGGACCCAGCCCGGTTGTCACTTATAGGAAGCTATAAGTCAGAGTTGCTCCTCCTTCTGGGTTCCCAGGTTTTTAGACCCCACCTCTGCTAAAGCACTCACATCTGAATCTGTCCCCCCAGTAGACACTGAGCCTATTGATTGGAGGACTCTTACTCACCTTTCAGTCTCTCCCAGGGTCTAACCTGGTGTTTGGCACATATCAGATGCTTAATAAATATGTTAAGTGAATGAATGACACTCCTGATACATAAGTCTCTGGCTAGAGCCACCAGCAGTATGGGAGCTAGACAATGGTGGGAAGATTTGGCTTTCAAATAGGGTGAAGGTGCTTCCTGAGATATGAGTCATTTTCCTCAGAGCCAGTGTGTGAGATATGCCATGCCGCTCCTTGTACTGCTAACACCTCAGTTGCCTTCACAGTCCAACCTTGGCACTTGCTCCTCTGACCCCATTATAAGTCTCAGTGCTTGTGACAGAGTCCTACACAGCTTTTTTTGTGGGCAGCTCTGAGTCAGTGTGTAAATATTTCATGCTGACTGATGGAGCAATATGCAGCCTTCAGGCAGACAGTTGTTGCTTATAGATGTTGCTCTGGGTATGACTGGGGGGGAGGGAGGAGGTCCTTCTAGGTTTCTGCCAGTTGCTTGATGGTACCAGTTTTTGGGGTACAAATAAACTATTATCTTTTCAGCTGTTAGAGGACAAAAGCGGGTTCAGCCTTCAAAGAAGAAACGCAGAGCAGCGCGACCTAAGAAGTGTGAGCCTAGGTACGTACTGCTCATGTTTAACCAACCAGGAATTGATTGCATGATTGTCAGATGTTAAGCATCCCACTGGGCATATGTGGGGGGATTCAGGGGGACATGAAGGAGTCTGGTGGAGGAGGGGGACAAAAGTTTCCATCCCTGAACTGGGAAGGCATAAGCAGGAGGGAGAGGCCCAGGTTCTGGCCGCTCCCCTCCTCCCTTTCCCCCAACAGAGCTGGGGTGGCACTCTGCAAAGACTCCTGCAGTTTTCAGGCAACTAGGACACTTTTGCCCTTGTAGCAGCTCTGGCCTCTGAGGTTTCCTTTGCCCTTTAACTCAGATGAAAGAATGATATGTAACCAAACAAGATACTATTTTTTTCCCCAGCCTCATGGCCACTGGTTTGCACTAAACCAAAGCAAACGCAGTGGAAATGGTGAGAAGGCAGTATTGACAGGTTCCAGTCCGCTGGTATCAGGAGGAGGGCAGGCAGGATTGTCTTCCAGGTTTTTCATGAACTCGGTTACTCTTACTACTTCTGTATATTCCCATAATTTTCAAGCTTTATTAAACATTGGGGTGAAATAGATTGCTTATAGTTCCTTTATTTTTATTGAGCTATATATAATTGAAACTGAAAGCAATAGGCCATTTTGACCAAAGACATGCTAATACTTAAAGGAAGCAAAGAATCAATACATTTTCTCATGTAGATTCTGGGAACTTCTGACTTTCTTCTTTAATAATATGATGCAGTATGCATAATGTCTTTGTTTTTACTTGCATTCAGGAGCAATATTTGCTTACATCTGAATTATCTTATGATAGAAGACATATATTTGAAGGATTGTATGTTTAATTTTTTACTTGTATTCTGGGGCAATAAGTGCATCTTAAGGGGAGAAGAGGAGTGATATATCAGGCATTGGGCAACACAGTGACTTGGGCCTGAGCAGAGAGGTTCTGTTTCCACACTTCTCACCGGGTGAGGTAGCTGATAGCAGTATGGCTTGTTCTGTATTAGAAGGCTCCCCTCCCAGCAAAGTTTCTTCTTTGGATTCCTAGATACATATTCAAGCTGCTTTGCCTATAGGAACGGGTGTTTTTGGTCGCTCCAAGGTTGCTTGGCTGGACAGTGTGACAAAAGAAGAAAAAAGCTGCCCCTTTGTCATTGTCCTCTGCTTCATGCAAAGGAGACTAGCCTGTTTGGACTCCTCAGTGCTGCCTTGGTACTTCCTGTTTCAGTCTGTAGACTTCCTGTTGTGCTTAGCATTGTTCCTATGGAGGCTGCTTACTGGTCATGGTGTCTAATGTACCCATTTTGAGTCTTGTTGACTCCTCTGATGTGGATACACCTAGCCTGCAGTAAAATGGCACAGGCATTGAGGTGAAGGTATGCTAAGCCACAAAGCCTGCTTGCTGTGAGCACAAATACAAACGGGTCACATTCTCTGCTGAGGTCTGCAGATGGTTCTGGTCTTCATCTGCCACCTTTTCTGATGTAAATTTGCTTTCAGAACTAAGTAATTTGAGACAGGCATGGTAGTCATATCAGGCTTTGGGATGAAGAACCTTACTTTAGCTGCATTTGCCTGGTCTGGTACTTTTTCCCTCTCCCTAATCCCAGCCACCTCACATAGGGTTTATTTTGTGACTTAAGGGTTAATGAGTGCCCTGTTAAGTCAGAAACTCACTTCCCTGTGTTTGCTCCTGTTTTATCTTTTTTTTTCATTTTCTTTCTTTTTTTTAAAGTTAAATCTTTATTGTTCAGATTATTACATTTGTTCCTCTTTTTTCCTCCCATAGCTTGCTCCTGTTTTATCTTTCCAGCTCTGTGGGCTTGTCTCTTTGGACTTGTGGATTGTTCCAGCCAAGATAAAAATGCTTTAGTTTCAATAAATAGTTATTACAAGTGTGAGGCCTTTATGTGTTCAGCACTGTTCTTTGTGCATTTGAATTAGGCCTTGAAAGATGGGGCAGCAATAGTGGTCATGTGATTTGGGTCTCCATAAACTTTGGGTAAGTTAAAACCTTTGAGGTTCAGTTTCCTTATCTGCAAAGTGGAGATCATAAGACTGGTAAGTTTTTCTGGTGGGCAGTTGTGAAGATGAGCTATGATAATGCAAAAGGAAGTTCTTGGCAAATTATAAAGTGTTACTCAGGAGTTTGTTCTCAGTGGAGATGTGGCCATTCTAGGCTATGAGCAAATAGGTCATACTAAGGCATGAATGAACTGGGAAATCACAGTTCCCATCAAGGGAATATTTAAGCTGCTCACTTTGGCCAAAATGGGAATGCCAGTTAGAAATAGAAGTCAGGAGCCCTGGCCGGTGTGGCTCAGTTGGTTGAAAGCCATCCCATGCACCGAAAGGTTGCCAGTTGGATTCCTGGTCAAGGCACATGCCCAGCTTGTAGGTTTGATCCCCAGTAGGGGGCATGCAGGAGGCAGCTTATTGATGTTTCTCTCTTTCCCTTCCTCTTTCTCTAAAACTCAATTAAAAAAAAAATCTTTAAAAAAAAGCAATAGAAATCAGGACTAGCTTGACCTGGGCCAAGAAGTCAGTGGGACATAATTGGAACATGGCCTAGGAAAATTAATCTGGAGATATGTTTGTGAGTTACATTAGAAAAAAGAGCTTGGAGGCAAGGAACACAGAGGGATGCTGTAATATCAATGTGTAAAGGGGAGGTGAGGAACTAGGGTGGTGACAATGAGGTGGTGGGAAAGAGTGGTCTGTCGTTGTGCCTAATTGGATATAGGGTAAGGAATAAATTAATCAAGAAATGTCTTTGAGGTTTTCAGCTTGTATATAACAGAAGTTGGGTATTAAACACATTGAGCTGGAGACATGCTCATGTGAGTCAGTTGGAAATTTGCATCGGACAATTAATAGTAAACTCAGAACTAGATCTTAGGAGAGAGATCGAGACTGAAGATATAGGTATGGATCACTTCTGTTGAGGTTGAAACTGTGGGCTTCCCATATCTGAGGATTTGCAAGGAGTAAAGAGGAAAAGGCTATGAATGGAATCTTGGGAAGTGCTCTCATATAAGGAGCTGGAAGGAGGAGGAACTAGCAAGTTTTCCAAGTCTCTCTTGACGTGTATGTATTTCTTCTATTTATTTGTTTAGTTATACAAGACTCAGTTGAATTTCCTTTTGCAGGAACACTAACTGCAATATACCTGGATGTTTCTTGCGTAACATTGAAAAGTTAAAGCAGTATTCTGGAAGACAATTCAAGAAAAATAAGGATGAACTGGTTCAGAAATTGTACACTCTGATAAACAGCACTGTCTTTGAGAACAAGGTAAAATCAATGAAGAAGCACTGATTGAATACCTGCTGTATGCCTGGCACTCTTGGGTGCTGTGAGGTGTGCAGATGTGCTAATGGTATATTTCCTGTCCTTAAGAAGTGTCAATTTAGATGGGGAGATGAGACATGCTTATGTGAAAGAAATAGAGAATGTTTGTGGATTATAATATACGGTACAGACTGTTACTACCACAGGAGATCAGGAGAGGGAGAAATCACTGAGACCTCAGTGGTCCGGAAATAGGATTGCCAGGAGGAAGTGAGACTTGTTCTGGTTAATGAAGGATGGTAAGTGGAGATAAGTCAGTGATGGTAGAGAGGGCATATTTTGAGGCTCAACTATCTGGAAGAGGGTTTGTGTTGAAGAATAATGTGACCTCAGGCAAGTTACTTGAGTCCTCTGCCTCCATTTCCTCATCTATAAAATGGGGACAATCATAGTACTGTTCCTCCTACTTCATGGAATTATTGTTTGGCCTAGGTAAGTTAATACACCTGAAGTGTATTAGAACAAGACTTACAGCATAGTCAGTAATACATGTTAGCTATTTTTTTTGATAGTATAGGACTAGATAATAGAAAGCCTTGGGAATCAGGTTGGGGAAGCTTAAATTGAAATCAGTAGGCACCACTGCACAGGGATGTGCTATGAAGTGGCTGCTGAAAGAGACAAGTCTGTCAGAAGCAGGAGTGCAGACTAGATTGGGAGGAATCTGGGGCAGAGAGGCAGACCCATTGGCCATTAGGTTTTTCAGACTTTATTGTCTCTGCAGGGAAAGTTCTGTCATTCTAAAGGTTCCCCATTCTTTGGTGCCCTTCCTGATGCCACATCAGATGACTGATTAGCGGAACCTTAAGTTCTGACTTGCGTTTTCAATTGTGCCTCACCCTCTCACACAGGTCACATCTACCTCAACTGGTTTGTCCTCTCGTGGCTGCCCCTGACTTGGTCTCCATGCGAGGGAGCACAGCCCCTGCACTCCCACACTCTCAGAGTCTCCCTTGTGTCCTGATGGCCTGTTAATGGTCTTTGCCTGAGCTTTGACTTGCCTTTAATTCTCCCCAGAATGTTTAGATTTGCAAAAACTCTTGAGTTAATATTTTCCGGTCTGCTTAGAACTGCTTTCTGATTCACTGTTTGCTTGTCTTTCTCAGCTGCCAGAGAGACTGGATATCTGCTGGAATAATAAGATGCTGAGAACTGCTGGCTTGTGCAGCTCTGGCCTGTTTCATTGCCCGAAGGAGCGTTACACTAAGATTGAGATTTCTCTGAAAGTCTGCGATTCTGCAGGTGATGGCAGCAGCATGGCAGCTTTCCCTCTGGGCTCTTTTCTTCTGACACGGTGCCTATTAAGTTATTTTTAGGTGCTGATATTCTCTGGCATCCTGTGTCACAGCCTTACCTGTCATTCCAGGGTGGACAGGCCTACTGTGTGTTGCTTAGAGGACATTATTATTGGATGTCTCACCATCCTTGAGAGTCCCACTTGTCCATCTTTCTAGTAAGCCTAGCTTTCTCTCTGCGGCTTCCTGTTGGCAGCAGCAGCATCTTCATTCTCCCTGTAACTGAGGGTCAAGGTTCCCTACATCTAGCCGATCACCAGATCTTCATAATGACTCTCCTGTTATTCCTTCTCTATCTTTGCCTCTGCCCAGGTATGGGCCCTCATCACCTCACTCTTCTCTCTGCTAAGAAACCTGGGGCTTGCCAGTGCCTGGAGCCCGGCTTTCAAGGCTGTCGTTGTCTTGGCTCCCACTGCTCCACCACTAGCCTGTGCTCCAGCAAGGCTGGTTTCCCACTGGCTTTCAGAATGGACCACAGGCTTTCCTGGCCTCAATCTTTGCTTACATTTTTCACACCTAGAATGGCTTTTCTAATTTTGCAAATCCAGTCAGTTGTTAAGGGCCCAGCTCAGATCCCAGTTTCTCCATAGTGCTTCTCCTGACCAAATTGCACAGCCCAGGTGATTGTTCCCCACCTTGTCCACCTATGTTCCTGGAGGGCGGAAACCAGGTCTTGGCCAGGTGTATTTCGGGCAGTGTCCCACAGAAAGATGAGCAGGCTGGAGCTGCTCCGAAAGATTCACCACTCAAGGCTCTGCCATTTACCATATTGGGTTGAAGTGGATAGAAATTTCCCTTTCAGAATCCTGGAAAAATAACACTCATGCTCACCTGCATATGTTTATATAAGGTGGCGTTTTGTGTGGTGGGGTTGAGAGTCCAGGGCTGCTTGGGTAGTGACCAGAAGGGAATCGGTTTAAGTGCTCATGGTTTCTTTTTATTCCTTTTCCAAGACCGAATCCGGGATACTTTGATACATGAGCTATGCCACGCAGCCTCCTGGCTGCTTAATGGCATCCATGATTCTCATGGCCACGCATGGAGATATTATGCCAGAAAATGTAATAAGGTGCACCCAGAGCTGCCCTTAGTCACCCGTTTCCATAACTACAAGATTAACTACAAGATTTATTATGAGTGTGCTCAATGCAAAACCAGGTAAGATCCTTCTCCTCAGACTTTTTCCAATCATGTTTTTACTAAGGCCCCCAAGTGGCTCTTCAGTGATTACATTAGTAAGTACATGGCTGTCTGACTTGAGGAGTAAAACCTCTTTACTCCTTTCTGTGTCCTCTTTTCTCCAATCTCCCCTACTTTGAGCCAGCCTGACCACTGCTGCTGCTTGGTGCCCCACTCTCTGAGAATCCCCAGAAAATCTGGCTTTGGGCCTAAGGCCAGCACAGAGAAGAGGCTGAGTTACAGTGACTAACCCTTTGTTGTGTGGTATATCTTTCCTTCTTAGGGTTGGCCGCTACACCAGATCGTTGGACGTTGTGCGCTTTGTCTGTGCTGAATGCAAGGGACCTCTGGTCCTGCTGCCGTTAACTCGGAAAGATGGGACCCCCATAAAGCCCCATGTGAGACCCTTTGCCAAATATGTGAAGCTGCATTACAAATTAGTTAGGGAGCAGACGGAAGGCATCACCCATGGGGATGTGATGAGAACGCTCAGCAAGGATTACTTTATCTGTAAAAAAAAGAACAAACTTTGAGGTTATGTGAGAGGGTATCTGTGTGAGCTGAGTCCTCTACTGTGAAGCAGTCTTAGAAAAATATCTTTATTTCTATGAAGTTATGGTTAATAGAATTTAAATCCTTTTACTAAAGCTTTTATTGTTGATAATTATTCTTTAACCAAAGATTATATTACTCAGCACTTTGTGCCCTTGACAGTGCTCAGAAGCCCTTTGGGCCCACCTTATGTCTTACTTACACTCCAGAGTTGTAACGTGTAGAATGAAATGCAAAATCAAAATACATTTTTGAGAGTGGCCAGCAGAGAGAATGTGAGTAATGCTGGAAAGGGAACACATTTTAAAGGCAGCAAGGACTGCTGGCAGATGTAACCTGTAACACCTACCTAGAAATAAAAAGCATGTTTCATGAATTTAGTTTCTCTTGCCAATTGTTCACAAAATAAAAATAAATAAAATGTTTTCTGCAATTCACTTGTTAGCAAAGCCTGTTCATTGCCAACCTGTGCTGAGAGCAGAACAAGCCCCTGGATACCTGAAGCTCTCCTGGATGTGCTCTGGGTTTTTCTCTGATTCTTGTGACTGCTCACAAGTATGTCAGCAGCCTCCCCACATCTGGGAGCTATCTGGGATGTAGATGGAACCAATGCTGTATTTGTTCCAGATTGCTGCTATAACAAATACCACAAGCTTAGTGACATTGTTATCTCACCACTCTGTATGTCAGAAATGTGGCACAGACTTCACTGAACTGTAATTCAGGTGTGGGCGGGGCTGCATTTCTTTCTGGAGGCTCTGGGAACCATTTCCTTGTCTTTTTCCAGCTTCTGGAGGCTGTTGCAATCCCGACTTTAAGTCTTCCTCCGACTTTAAGTCTTTAAAGCTGGCAATGTCTGCTTTTCTGACTCCCCTTTTGCCTCCCTCTTTCACTTTTAAGGACCCAGGTGATGACAGTGGCCCCAACTGGATAATCCAGGAGAAGCTTATTTTAAGGCCAACTGATTAACAGCCTCAGTTCCCTTTGCCACGTAAGGTAACATATTCCAAAATTCTGGGGATTGGAGTGTGGCCATCTCTGGGGACTCATTATTCAGCCTGCCACACACATCTTTACTAGTCTGGCGTCGCTGTTCCTGTTTAGAGGCTGCATGTGCTCTATCAATTTCCCTCCTTCCTGCATTCGGCAGGGACTTAGTGTTCTTTCCGTGGCCATAGATGGAAGCCTAGCCACCGGTCTAGATGGGATTGGGTGTGTACAAAGCATGGCATGAGCTTCCCCAGCTGTATCCTTCAGTCCCTTCTCTCCAGTTCCACCTCCAGCCATATCTGTGGTCTCAGTAAAGGCCCTGCTGGCCTGTGAAACTGGATCATGACACACTGGGGATTTAGGGGGAGCTGACTGGTGGTTCTGCCCCTACAAAGGGAGGGTTCTGGCCTCTCCCTTAACTCAGTAACCCCATCAGCTGCCATTTTGGGGAGCCCTGTTCATTTCTCCCATTCACTTCCGCCCTAGCTATAGCCGTGAGACAAAGCTCCTCACAGCCCACCCATGCCTCTAGATGGCCTTTGTGCTAATGACTGTCAGCTAATCATCTGATTGCATTGCCTGTCTTCCATCCCACTGCCATTTCCCAAGGAAAAGCATGGCTCACCTGACTAACCATGACAGCCTTCTCCATTGGTCTCTAGAATACCATCACCTGACCCCAAACTAACTTGGTCTTATTTTCAACCCTTCTCCTACCTGAATCCTTAACTCTAGCCAGACGAGACCACTTATAATTCCTCCAAAAAGCACTGCTGTTTTTAGCCTCCCCAGCTTTCCTTCGGCCCTCCCTTCTTGGAAATGCCCTTTTCCCTTCTTGTCCTGGGAAATACTACTTGCCCTTTAAGGTCTGCTCATTTCTGTCGTTATGAAGCCATCCCAAATGGCTCCGGCCACAGTGCTTTGAGCCCAAGGTTCACTGTGTGTGCCACACGTTTGCCTCATGGTGTAGACTGCTTGGTATTGTTACTTCTCATCATGTCTTCCCTGCTGGCCTAAGCTTCTGGAGTGCAGGACTATGTCTTATTTATGTCTGAAGGCCCTTTCCCCAAAGTATACCTATACAGTGTCTAGCCAGCCAGTCAACTGCTTATCCTGCACCCATGTACCTAGGTGCTTCCCTGCAAGTGACAGGAGTGCCCAGGAGGACAGAGAGGAGGCCAGACATAAATATGAACAGGCAGCATTGGTTGGCCCAGTCCCAGGGACAGGCAAGGAGAAGCAGGAAGCGCATCCCAGAGCCTGGGCAGGATAGGCTGGAATAAGGCACCACTAGCACACCTTGGTCCTCATTATCTTGTTTATTGAAAAGTTTTAAGCAGAATTTTAGACATAAAAATGAGCAAATAGAGAGGTGTTGGGGACCATAGCCAGTCACTGCTGCGCTGGAGGCCTGGGCTAAGACCCCACAGAGACAGTTTCCACCATGCTTGCTTGCTTCATGCTCTTTGCACGTGGGGAAGGCCAAAGTCTAGTTACTGAATTAAGAGGGTGGTGGGGTTCCATGCAGCCAAAGAAAGAAGGGCCTGAAAGCAGCCAACTCTGAATCGGCAGGATAGGGCTTTGTAACTAAGGAGCAGCAGCGGCAAAGTCCCAAGAGCCAGGAGGGGGGCTCCCAGGAAATCCCAGGAGTGTGCATCTGGGGAGCCAGGACCAGCGGAGAGGGAGGGAGAAAGGAACCTGGAATGAGGGGGCAGTCAGGCTGCGTGGCAAAAGGGTCACCTTCAGCCCAGCCTCACAAGCCCGAGTAGGAGGCCTCTGTGGTCTCAGACCAGGATGAATCCCGGCGGGAAGATGGCAGCTGCCGCTGGTGCCCACTCTGGCCAGGGCAGCCCAGGCGCAGAAGTAGCGTCCACATCCGCTCTCGGAACTTGACACCCACGAAGGCATAGAGCAGCGGGTTGAGGCAGCAGTGCATATAGCCCAGGCCTGAGGTGACAGACTTGGCCACGTCCACATGGCTTTCTCGGTCGCAGTTGCGGGCCAAAGCCCCCATGTCCATGAGGATGTCCACCATCACCACCAGGTGGTAGGGGGTCCAGCAGAGGGCAAAGGCCACTACTACCACTACCACCAGCCGCATGGCTCGCAGTCGCCGCTGGCCCCTGGAGACCAGCAGCACAGCTAGGATGCGGGCATAGCAGTAGGCCATGACCATCAGGGGCAGCAGGAAGCCAGCCACCAGCTGCAGTAGGCGCAGTGCCGTGCGGCCCACCTGTGGGAAGTTGTACTGGCAGTGGGTGGCATTGAGGCGTGCGTCACGGTGAGCTGACAGGAAAATGAAGTCAGGGAGGGCAAAGAATAGACATTGCCCCCAGACAGCTACACAAGTGAGGGTCACACGAGCCGGGGGCCCCCGGCGGTAGAGCTGAGTGGCATGCACTATGCTCAGGTACCGATCAAAGCTGATGCAGGCCAGCAGGAGGGCCCCTGCATAGAAGTTGATGTTGAAGAGGGCACCTGCCACTTTGCAGAGCCCAGAGCCGAAAACCCACTGGATCGCAGCATCCACTGCCCAGAGGGGGAGCGTTAGCACCAGCAGGGCATCAGCCACAGCCAGGTGAAGCAGGAAGGTGTCAGTGCTACTCAGGGCTGCTCGTTGGCTCAGCAGCACTGCCACCACAGCGCCATTGCCCAGCAGCCCCAGCACAAAGAGGAGGCCATAGAGGGCTGGCAGGAAGGCCTGGTCAAAGTTCAGGCTGACGTCTTGTGGGCAGGGTGGGGAATCACAGCAGAAATCGCTCTCGTTTTCTCCTCCATAGTCAAAGGAAGAGCTATAGTTTTCCAGGAGATAGGCGGGGTCAGAGCCTAGAAGCTCTAGGCGTTCACTGATCTGTGGAGGGAGGGAGGAGAGGAAGGAACAGACCCTGTAAACAAACTCCTTCAGAGATGTAGTCTGAGGAGCCTTTCTGGGAGCCGTAAGGCAGGCCTTGAGGCCTGGGCCACACCCTGTAATTGTCCCCACCTTTCTTCCAAGGCCACACCTCCTAAACTGCACCTTCCCAGCCTTGGTGCTGATATGTAATTTTCTTTCTCAAAGGCTGATTCTCACTCACCCTTCAGGGCCATCCCTTCAGCCCAGGGATTATGGGCTGGAGGAAATTTCCCCTGTGCCAAGAGCCCTCCCTGCCCCTCTCCCCTCTCTCCTTTCTCTTCCTTCAAGGCTTGCTGTTCTCAGTGTCCTGGCCACACGTAATTCTACCACCTTCCTCCCCAGGCACCACCTCACCATCCCCTCTCCCTTCTCGTCACTCCTCAGCCCTTGTCTGGGGACCCCAACTTCCTGCTCCCCATGGGACCTCTCTACAAATCACCGTGCCCCCATGCATGCTTTCTGCCATTCTTTTCCTCCCTTACACCAAGGACTGCCACCCACTGGGGGCTCCTCCACCAAGCTTTAGCAGAAATACTTCTTCCAGCCTTCTCCCATGAACCACCCCAGAGCTGCAGGCCTCCCCAGTGCCAATTCAGTTCAGCACAGAAGAGCCAAAGTCCCAAGTCAGAGCTGAAGGGAGCCTTGCAAGCTCTCGGGGGTGAGCCCCCACCTCCTGCATTTTGCAGATGAGGCACTAGCCAGAGAGGGGAAGTGACTTGCTGGTCGTCATTCACACTAATCAATGGCCAAGGTGGGTTCTCAATTCCCTGTCCAGTGACCCTTCTACATAACCCCTGCATTCTCTACCTACTCACCCAACCCTCTGGTGGTCTGGCTCATGGGCCAGCCCTGCCGATCCCCTAGTGTCCTGGGCTTTCCACTCAAGAGAGTGGTCTGGCCTGGCTGGGCAGCAGCACTTACCTCAGGGAGCATGGCTGGGTTGGTGCTCCGGCTGCCTGGCGCGTGCTGCCTGCCCCTCTGCTTTGGTGCTTGTGGTTGTGAACCTGCACTGTACAGAGGAAGTAAGGGTTTCATGTGGTTCTTGACAGCTGCCTCTTCCATGGGGTTATCTACACCAGACCTCCCTACACCCAATGGCATTCTCCTGGCCAGGGAAGCTGCTCTGGAGGATCTGACACAAGCCTGGGGCCAGAATGGCCGAGTCCTAGGGAAGGGTAGAGGCAGGTCCTCCGAGGGGAGAGGCCTGAAGGAGAAGCAGAGCAGGTGGGGAGTGAAGCCCTGCTTGCCACCAGGGAAAGAACTGCTTCTCTTGTGCTCATTTGTTCTGGGCGGGAGTCAATTTTTGCCTGATTGTAGACTGGCTCGATAAACATGTTAAGTCTATAAAAGGAGATTAAAACTCTTTTAAAAATCAAAATATTTAAAAGAAATTGACTACACTAAATCTAATCCTTTACTATTGCCCCTGCATGCTAATCAATGGGGGCAAGGAAAGGGAATTGCTATGTGCCAGATGTCGCTTTAGGTGCTTTCTCTATCACCGCCTCATTCCAACCACACAACTCCCTCATCAGGTGGGGGTTATCCTTATGACTAACCCAGAAAGGAGAAAGGTCTTCAGCAGACACAGCAAGTAAGGGTGGGTGCTAAAGCTGGACCCATGGCTGTCTGACTCTCCTTTTTGCCACTTATCACACCGCCTTCAGTTTTTATAAATAGAGAAACTATGACATATTAATTCTGTTAAAACCAAGTGACCTAGAGTTCTATATTTTAATGTGGGTGCATCTGGAAAAGCCAATGATCACATGGTGGAAGAGGCAAGTTACAGAATATGTGTATAGTTTGCCACCACTTACGTAAATTCTAAAAACCACACACAAAAAAGCACTGTATTGCCCTGGATACAGCTATTTGTTCTAGAGTTTGAAAGAGGGACTGGAGATGCCACAAATTCGTGAGAGCAGTTGCTCCTGGGGCAAGCAGAAGGGGAATAGAGTTGGGGAAGAGTACCTGGGGATCTCCTGATTTTAAGGAAAATCTGTAAACAGCGTTTGTGGAGCCAATCAGTCCTTTTTTGCTGCTCACTGTGGGGAGTTCCACTCCCACCCTGCCCTCAGCTCTCTCCTGCCCTCTGCTCCCCTCCCTGTCACCTTGTTCTCATTAGCAGCTGGCAAAGGTGGCCGTTAACTTGCCTTTCCCAAGCAGTTTCCGCTTTTCCTCTCTCCCCGCAGATGAAAAAGAGAGACATAGGCAATGCTAGCCCATGGTCTTGGGGTCCAGCGTTTAGCCAGAGCACTTCACAAGAGCCTCTAGCCCAGGGCCTGGGATTCAGTTCACACTGATTGACAAGATGCACACTTGATAAGCCCAAAGGCCCTTCCCTGCCTCCTGTGGACAGAAGACGTGACTATCCCTGCTCCAAGCAGCTTGTCACCTGCAAGCTCCAGGCCAGAAGGAACTGAGGGCCTGGAGGAGGTCAGGAGCAGTGTAAGTGGAGGGGACTGGGAGGATTCCAGAAGCCATGGAAGTAGGATGGACTTGGCAAGGAACTGCCTGCCAGGTGAGGAAGAGAAGTGGGAGCCAGGACCAGTTTCGTGATGCTGGTGCAGGAAGAATTTCCATTCACTGGGCTTCTACACATGAGAGAAATGAGGACAACGAAAAGGGACAACAAAAACGCTGTTTACAGATTTTCCTTAAAATCAGCAGGTCCCCAGGTACTCTTCCCAACTCTATTCCCTTTCTGCTTGCCCCAGGAGCAACTGCTCTCATGAATTTGTGGCATCTCTAGTCCGCTCTATTTGTTCAACATAATGGAAGGTCTTCTATTCTGCAAGTTTGTCCTTCATCACCTTTGTAGTATTAAAATGATTTTTTTCTTTATGAGATGATGGTAGAAATAGCTGATGGTTTTGGAAGTATCTCCTGTTGTTAGAAGTTGACAACCCACTGTGGGTCCTCTAAATATATGTTGGAATGTTACTGGTCCGTGTGGAATTTCAGTCTAGGGACCCTGGTGTCCTTCCTGTGCCCCACTCGCCTCATCTCTATCACATGGGGACAATGACCCTCACCTTCCTGGACTGCTGGGAAGAAGAAACGGCAGCACGAGCACATCAGACAAGAGCTTTGCAAAAGTGCAGCTAGCTTTCCTTTCTGAGTGTAAGGGCCGCAGCCTGATAGGCCAGCCTCGGGGCGGGCTGCTCTCCCTGCTCCCTGTGTGGCCAAGAACATTGAACTTGTCTGGCTCCAGCCCTAAATCCACCCAGTTCGAGCTGTGTGACCTTGGACAAATGACATAACTGTTTTGAGCTGGTCTCAGCAGGGTTGTTACAAGATAAACTGAGATAACCAAGGCTGTAAGGCCCTGGGC
Organism: Myotis lucifugus; assembly: GCF_000147115.1. Classification (NCBI taxonomy): domain Eukaryota; kingdom Metazoa; phylum Chordata; class Mammalia; order Chiroptera; family Vespertilionidae; genus Myotis; species Myotis lucifugus. The sequence continues at coordinate 12,578,278 of NW_005871052.1, read as the reverse complement.
ACAGGGCCCTGCACTTTGTAGGCACACAGTTGAGAATGCTGAGTGGGAGGCAGTGGCTACAGACCTAGAGTTACTGGGAGTCTTCGTGTTGGGGGAGCCCTGGGAGTGTGGGGTGGGCAGGCGTGTGTTTGTCCAGAGGGTGGCCCCTCCAGAAAGGCTGCCCCTCCCCTTAGGTGGGAGTGTTTGGCCAGCCCTAGCCTAGTGCTCTGGCTTCCCAGCTGTGTAATCTCAGGCAAATCATTTCACCTCTCTGCCTCAGTTTCCTCATCTGAAAAAAAAGGGATAAAGATAGGACATGTGTGATTGGCTTGCTCTGTGGACTGCCAGTGCTACTGTGGAATGTGTCTGACACAGGGTAGGTCCCAGTGAGCAGCAGTTTCCTGCCTTCCCAGGGCTCAAAACAGCAGGTGTGTGCTGGGCTTCTGTGGTCTTTCACAGCCCAGGTGCCTTGGAAGGTGCCTGTGTCATGGTACTGAGCCAAGCCCTTGTCTGGCCTCTAATTTGGTCCTTTCCTGTCCCAAGCAGCCTCCAGACCAGGTCAAAGGAAGGTCCAGCCCTTGGGGAGACACCCTAGCCGGGAGCCTGCACTCTGAGTTCTGCTCTCCCAAGCCGCAAGCGGGGAAGCTTGAGGAGGAAGTTAGTCAGAGTGAAGCTGCTTTGGGCCCCACCTGTGGTCAAGGTGTGAACTGTGCACCTGTCTCTTCTCTGCCACCCCTCCCCCTGTTTTTTTCTTTCTTTCACACCTTTGGGCTGTGGTTTGGGGAGATGGGAGGCTCAGAGGTCTGAGCCCTGGGCCCAGTCCCTCACAGGAAGCAGGGCCTCCACAGCTGTCTGTCAGAGCAGCCAGGGAAGGGGGCCATTTCCTCCTCCTCCCTCTCAGTGTCTGCTGCCTTGCAGCCCCTCAGAATGCCTCTCAGAGCCTGCTCCCAAACCCCTGGGACTCAGCCACCAGCCCCAGGCCATCTGAGGAGCAGGCTCAGTGAGGCCCAAGCTTCCGTGGGCTCAGGCAGTGGCCCCGGCTGAGGCAGAACCTTTCTTTCATGAAATTAACATGAGTCCTAGCCCCCAGAAGGAGCGGGGGTCTGCCCCACACTATGCTGGGACTCCAAGCCTCCTTCTACTTGTCCTGAATTTCCCAAGGGAAGGAGAAGGAAGGCCCAGGGGCTGGGGACCTCCCCCTCCTCTACCCCTCTTTTTGCAGCTCTGAGCCCTACTGGGAGACAAGCCCTTTCTAAGTGCCGGGGCCATGGAGTGGGCCTAGCTAGTCCAGGCCCGTGAGGGTGAGTTCCCAAGCTATGGGGTACTCATTCTTTTTGGGACCAGGGAAGGTGGATGTTGCTGCCATTTGTCAGGTGGCAAAGGGAGACAAGGCAATTCAGGCTGTGGGACCAGCAGGTGCTAAGGCAAGGAAGTACAGAACAGCTTGTCAGCCCAGGGGCAGCCAGTCTTGTTGGAAAAGAAGGTACATGTGAGAGCAGGAGGGTAGGGGGGAGGGTTGGAGAGTAGTTCAAGACCCAAGCTCTGCCACCAAACATGATGACCTTCCTGTCTTTCTGTCCCCAGAAGGGCTGAGAAACTGCTAAATAAAAAATAGCTTTCATCCAGCAAGCCCTAACTTTCATACACTTTTAAACTCTTCAGCCACCTGGGGAGGCAGAAGGTACTGTATCCATTTTGCAGAATGGAGGTAGAAGTTCAGAGTGCTGAAGTGACTTGTCCCAGGCTATTCAGCCAGTAGGATTTCTGGCAAGATTCCTATCCAGGCTGCTTTCTAATGTGCTATACTGACTGTTGGGGTGGGAGACCCCTGTCTCACCCCCCCTCCCCCAAATACTGTGGCTCAAGGACTGGTTCTTTTAGGAGCCAATTCTGACTCACCACAGGGCCTAACCAGGCATCTTGTGTGAGGGCAAGTGCTCACCCAACATTATGCCACAGCAGGAGCTTTGGTAAACCTCACCACATCCCCATCTTTCTCGCCTTGCTCCTTCCCGCTTACCAGGCAGAAGAAATGTCAGAATCTCCAGAATGAGGGGCCTGGAGGATCAAGCAAAAATCTGCCAAGCATCAGAGCCCTTTTGCAATGTCCCCAGGAGAGTCTGTAAATGCGCCCAGCCATCTCCAGCCCAGCGCAGGCTGACTCCTGCAGGCCTGTCTGGGCAGCTGCTCCACCTCTGGGGTGGTGCATTTGTTCCCAGTCCACCCTGTACCTGGGACTCCATCTCAGCTCAGGCCTGCCCAGACTCTCCAGAGGTGGAGGTGGCAACATTGGCAGTGCACAAAAATCTGATTATGGAAGCCTGACCTTGATGGATTCCCAGTTGCTCCCTCAGTGAACAGGTGGAGGCTGACCCCCTGCACTGCTTAGCTGGGCCGCCCCTTGAAATGAAGTCATCATCAGGCCCAACATTCGCTTCTTGCATTCCCTTGGGTTGCCCCACGGAGTGAAGTCAAAGAGGATAATAACAGCTGATGTTTACTGATTACTTAACTACGTGCTGGGCACTACTCTAAGAGCTTTACTGGGATGAATTCATTTAATACCTACAACTATGTAGTGGCTATGGCTTATTACTATTATCATTCATTCCTATTTTACAAATGACAGAAACACAGGAAGTTTAAGGAACTTGCTCAAAGCCACACAGCCAGCAAGTGGCAGAGACCTCATGTTCTCCCCAGTACACTGCAATGCCTGATAAGGTTAGAGGGACCAGGGTGGAGGGTGGTGTTCAGGGAGGACTAGTTTGGCCTTATCTGTAATATTTTACATGGAGACTGTATTTATGTATTCACTGTATGATTAAAAAGCCATCAAAAAGGAAATTAAAATTAAGCTAAAAACTGGGACAGCCCTGACCAGTGTGGCTCAGCTGGTTGGACATTGTCCTGTGCACCAAAAGGTTACTGGTTCAATTCCTTGTCAGGGCACATGCCCGGGGTGAATTCCTGGTGTGTGTGTGTGGGGAGGGGGGAGGGAAAGCATGATGTTTCACTCTCACATCAATGTTTCTCTCTCTCTCTCTCTCCCTCTCCCTTCCTCTTTCTCTAAAAATCAATTTAAAAATCTTTAAAAAAACCTGGGACAACTGATGAAATTTGAATATATCCTGGGAATTAGATAAAAACCCTATATCCATGCTATTTTGCTAATTTTGACAACGTAAAAGAATGTATTTCTCTGTGGGAAATACACACTGAGGTACTTAGGGGTAAATGGCTATCACATTGGCAACTTTCATATGACTTGGAAAATCTGCAGTGGGAGGGTGTACAAAGAATAAAGCAAATGGGAAAACATGCTAATAGTTGATGATATGGTAAAAGGGTATAACAAAGTTTGTTGTATTATTCTTGCAATTTTTCTGTGAATTTGAAATTATATAAAAATAAAAGTTACTGAAAGAATATCTCTCGTGCACAATGTATTTGTTGTCAGATGCTATTTCCAGGACCAGCTTAGAGGCCTTGTGAGAAGAAGCTGGGGCCAAGGCTGCCTGGAACACATGGTCCCCTCTGTAGCCTCTGGGGACAGTTCAGTCTCTACCCCTCCTCCCAGCAGGCTCACTTTGTTTCTGGACTCCAGGGCTGATTTCCTTTTCCCACTCTCT
>NW_005871052.1:12524739-12551487 GCF_000147115.1 Myotis lucifugus | reverse complement strand
GCTGTTGGATTGGCCTTGGGGGCTTTGTCCACATGTCCTGTGCTGGGGGGCCATGGCTAAGCCCTGCCTCCTGTTCATGTCGAGCCCACATTTCCCCAACTAGGCACTATGTCAACTGCACAGGCACAGGCAGAGGTGCTTGTCTGGCCAGAGCTGAGCCGGGCTACGTGGAAAAGCAGCACAGAGGAGAAGCACATGGACTCTGCAGCAGGCTGTCCGGATAGCATTCATGGCTCTGAAATGTCACTAGCTGTTTGACTGTGCCCAGGTGATGTCTCCCTCTCTGGATGAAGAGTCAATACACCGTATATGTAAAGGTGTTCAGCTACCCTCTTCACTGTGGCTGCTGAGGTCCTCCCAAGACTGGGCCCTGAGGGAGCACACCTTGACCGCAGAGCCTAAGCCTGAGACCTGCCTGAGTGGCAGAATTGGTTAAAGCACTGCTGCCTTTGGCTGTGGGCCCTGACTGCCAGTTTGAGTCCTGTGCCAGGTGGTCAGGGGTAATGGGTGTGGGGGGTCCCTTCTGGATGTTGAGCCCAGCTGGCTGGGCTGTGCCCTTTGTGCTGCAGGTGCCAAAGGGTCTGGGCCTAGAAGCTGGGCCTAATAGGAGCTCAAGGAGACTCTGAATTGAAAACATGCTTTCCCCTGTGATACCCATAAGTTCCTCACTCACAGAATACCACAGTGACTGCTGACTCAGCCAGAATGTCTGTTGATGATCTGACAGATGGACAACAACAACAATAATCTTAATCGGTAACACGTAAGCACTCACTATGTGCCAGATGCCATTGGAAGCACTTTTACACATACATATCCCCCTAACAAGTCTTTGAGATAGGTTCTATTTTTATTCCTATTTTAAAGGTGAAGAGACAGACTTAGATTAAGTAACTTGCCCACAGTTAAACAGCTAATACGTGACAGAGTCTGGTTCAAACCGAGCAGTCTGGCTTAAAGTCCACACTCTTAACCACCCTGCTCTACTGTGTGGGCTTGAAAAGGCCATCATGTGAATTTAAGAGGAACAGAGGAGTATGAAGCTGTCCCATTCACCCCTGCCTGGTGCTGCTCATTATACAAATCTCCAAGCCAGGCTCAGAGGGGCTGAGGTGCAGGGGCTGGGCCCCTTCCTGGAACAAGGGAGCTCTTTAGGCTCAAATGGGTGCCAGGACAGAAGAGGGAGGGCAGGAGTCAGGAACTAGGGGCAGTTACCATGGAAACCAACAGTGCAGTAAAGCTCAAAACTGAGCCTGTCTGGGTCTAAAAAACCCCAAATGATATTTTAAAAGATTCTAGAATTTTGGGAAGGATGGCTTAGGACAAACCCTCTGTGGAACTCAGATGATTTTTTTTGCATATTTGCTAGTGAATAGTGGTCTTTCACATAACCAAAGTATTTATAAATTACTGTAGCTTTTAGTGTAGCTAGAGAAGTGCTTGCATATGGAGAGGCACAGGATGGGATGGTTGAGGAGGATGGAGGGGGTGGAGTTAGGGAAGGAGCTGAAAGAAGGCAGATAGTTAGGGGGCAGGTCAGTGCAGGGAGACAAGTTAGCAAGAGGGACAGTGTTAGCTGAAGTGGGGGTAGCTGGGATGGTAGGGAGGGGAGAGAGAAGGTGATTTAGAGATGGAATTCACAGCACTGATGGACTACCCCCAGCCCAGTCTGCCTCTAATGCGTCTTCATCTGTCTTCTCTGTGAGGATGGCATCCACCATGGCCTCTTGGGTCTCCCTCTTGCCCGCATGTCAGGTCTGGGAAGTCCGGCATAAAAGGGTTCTGTTTAGCCTCTTTCAACTCCAACTTATTGACAAGGAGCCTTTATCTTTTCACACAATCTGCCTTCCTATTACTGCTGTTATTATTCCAAAACATGAGTTGTTTGCAGGACACACTTTGGCAAATACCAGCTCAGAGGACAGAGGCTGTTTTCCTGGACTGCCTTCAAGGCCTTCCAAGGTCTGGCCCAGCCTCCTGCCCAGCCTGATTCTCTATTCTGCTTTGTACATCTTATATTCCAACCAAATTGGGCCACATGCTGTTGCAAGCATACCCCAAGTTTCCACTGCTTGGCTGGTCTCTGCCTGACTTCTATATACCCTTCAGGACTCAGAGGTGCAGCTCAGAGCTATGAAGACCAGAAAAGACCCTTTGGGTGGACACCGTGGCTCTGCACTGAGGGTCCAAGGAGATGGGGCAGGACAGAAAGGAGATGTGAGAAGACCCAGAGGAGGAAGCAGAAAGTTTCAGTACTCTATGTCTACCTTCCCAAATAGATTGAAGTAATTCTGCAGGGCAGGTCTCTGCCTACAAGTATCTTTTGCCATCTGATCTCCTGCCTCCAACTTTCTCACCCTTGGAACTATTCATTCCACTGGGAATCATTGAACAAGTATAGAAAGGCCAAGGCAGGACCTTAATGGGAGTGACTGAGTGCAGGAACTGTGTAGTATGGTAGTAAATGAGCTTTGTTTGGTGCCCAACAGGGCTGCGTTTCAATCCTATGTTAGCCACTTAATAGCTGTATAATTTGGGCAAATCACTTCTATTCTCTGAGCCTCAGTTTCCTCATCTGCCAAGTGGAAATATGACAAGGATGAAATTGTTATTGGAAGGATTACATGAGATTAATTTAGGTAAATCGCCTGGTACAACACTTGGCCTTCTCTGACACCCACTTGAACGTAGCCACCCCCATCCTTCTTTATACCTTTAGCTTGTTTTATATTCTTCAGAGCAAGCTGTTTATTTGCTTATTTGTTTATTGACTACTCCATTAGAGTATACTTGTCACAAGAAATATGATTTTAGTTTTTTAAATCACTCTGTACCCAATGCATTGAAGAATTTCTGATACATAGTAGGTGCTCATAAATATTTACTGAATGAGTTCATAATTGAATTGATAGTAGGTTCTGAAGGGGTAGATACACTATATATATATATATATATATATATATATATATATATATATATATATAATGCATAAAAGCTTTGTATGCATATGACTTTCGATGCTGTTTTGGTCATAGCTGCTGGCTAGCATATAGACCTAGCACTGGGTGGATTCTGGAGAGTAACTGTTCAAGGCCTGTGTTTAGGAAACAATGCCCATCAGCATAGGAAAGGTTTCTGGAAGTTCTGTTGTAAAGACAACAGTTACCAAACTTATTTGGTCACTGTATCAGCTTCCTAAGGCTGCCATAACAAATTACTTACTGTGTGGCTTAAACAACAGAAATTTATCCTCTCACAGTTCTGAAGGCCAAAAGTCCAAAATCAAGGTGTTGGCTGGGCCACACTCCCTCCAGAACTCTAGGGGAGAATCCATTCTTTGCCTCTCCCAGCTTTTGGTGGCTGCTGGCTGGCATGCCTTGGCTTGTGACTATATCACTCCAATTTCTGCTTCCTTCTTCATATGACTTCCCCCTGCTTTTGTGTGTCCAGTCTCCTTCTGTCTCTGTCTTATAAGGGTACTTGTGATGGCATTTAGGGGCTCTCCCCAAGTAATCCAGGGTAGTCTCCTCAACTCAAGATCTTTATGTTAATCATATCTGTAAAGACTGTGTTCCAAATAAGATAATATTCATAGGTTCTGGGGTGTAGGACTGGCTAGATCTTTGGGAACCATTATCTGCCAACCACAATCACTAACTACCCTATTTTTCACAGCCCCTCTACTATAACTACAGAGTATACTTTGAAAAATGGTGATTTGAGAAAAATGAGCTTTTAGAAAGAATGGGGGTGGACATGGGAGTAGAGTACAGAAAGAAACAACTTGAAAATTTAAAAGGTGCTACAATTGTCAGGCCCTCCTCAGGATGGGATGAATATTGACTAAACCTCCTGCTGATTCTTTTTGTGTCAAGACTGGGCCCCACTGGTATAAAGACATGGAGAGGTAATTACACCTGATGGAGAGTAGTGACTGCTCTGTGCTTCTCATTTAATTGGGCCACAGAGGGTGTCTGGGTATGGATGGTTTTCAAGTGCTCTCTAGGTAATTGTAATGAATAGTAAGAGTGGAAAACCACTAGATAATAGTGTTGAGGCAGTGAGAATTTCAAAATACAGCTGTTAATGAACATTATCTTTCAGAGTAGCAACAAAGTTCATAATGCTGACACCAATAATTAACCCTCTTAACAAACTCAGTGAGATGAAAACAAATGTAGAAGTGTCAGGAACACTGGCTACCTACAGGGGGTGGGGTGGGGGATGCTTAGCAAGTGGGAGGTACAGAGAGAAAGCAGAAAGCATCTCTGGAGCCAGTGATGTACAAGAGCCTCAGCCCCCAGATGGAGGCTGCAGGGACAGGGCTGGGGGGACAGCAAAGAGCTTCCAAGAGTTGCCAGGAAGAAAGAGAAGGTGTTGTTTATTGAATAAAAAGGGAAAAGCCCTTGGTCGTGGCCCAGTGGTCAGTGGCATGTACTCCCTTCTGGCCCAGCAGGATGGGACAACCCTGCCATGAGTGCTGAGGCCACAGTGTGACCAGAGGGAGGAGTGTTCCTGGCAACTCTGCTGACTCTCTGATGGATAGAGAAGTTGGCCTTTAGGATGGGCCAAATGCTTTTAGTGCCAAAGTATTAAATGTACACGTGAGGTTCAAGCTAACTGGTATGAGACTTCACAAAGGGTGCACTAAACCTTTTTTTTTTTTTTGAGGTTGGAGTTTCCAAAAAGGAATCCGCCTTCTTTTATCTATGGGGTCTTATCTAGGGCTTTCTTATCCATGTCTCCTGAAGTCCCCTAGTTTCCTGGGGAGATGAGCCAGGCAGACATTATTGTTATTTTTTCCTCATAAAAAAATTGTGGCAAATACACGTAACATAAAACTTACCATTTTAACCATTTTTGGGGGGACAATGAATCATAGATACATGTTTATGATAAGCAATGTACTCTTCACATATAGAACATCACATTAACCTCAAAATCCCAAATCATTTCAATATACTGAAAGGATAAAATGGGATATGTCTTTGAAACTGCTTTTTGTAAACTTTAAAGTTCTAGTTTATTTAGAATAATTATAAATCAGGAAGAATACAGTATTTGTTACATTTTATGTCTGACTGTCAGCCTTCTCCCCCACAAATATGGGGTGGAGTAAGAACTATATGTCAACATGGAATCAGATACTTTGTTTTGAGTTATTTAATTAATTAATTTTTTTAAAAAATATATTTTATTGATTTTTTACAGAGAGGAAGGGAGAGAGATAGAGAGTTAGAAACATCGATGAGAGAGAAACATCGACCAGCTGCCTCCTGCACATCTCCTACTGGGGATGTGCCCGCAACCCAGGTACATGCCCTTGACCGAAATCGAACCTGGGACCTTTCAGTCTGCAGGCCGACGCTCTATCCACTGAGCCAAACCGGTTCGGCAAGTTATTTAATTTAGACACTCATTATGTTTTTATTTTCTTTATTGATTAAGGTATTACATATGTGTCCTTATTGCCCCCCCCCCCCCCCCCCGCTCATGCCTTCACCCCCTGGTGTCCGTGTCCATTGGTTAGGCTTATATGCATGCATACAAGTCCTTTGGTTGATCTCTCCCACTTACCCCCACCCTCCCCTGCCTTCCTTCTGAGGTTTGACGGTCTGATTGATGCTTCTCTGTCTTTGGATCTGTTTTTGTTCATTGGTTTATGTTGTTCATTATATTCCACAAATGAGTGAGATCATGTGATATTTATCTTTCTCCAACTGACTTATTTCGCTTAGCATAATTCTCTCAGGTCCATCCATGCTGTCACAAATGATAGGAGTTCCTTCCTTTTTACTGCGGCATAGTATTCCATTGTGTAGATGTACCACATTTTTTTAATCCACTCATCTGCTGACGGGCACTTAGGCTGTTTCCAAATCTTAGCTATGGTGAATTGTGCTGCTATGAACATAGGGGTACATATATCCTTTCTAATTGGTGTTTCTAGTTTCTTGGGATATATTCCTAGAAGTGGGATAACTGGGTCAAATGGGAGTTCCATTTTTAGTTTTTTGAGGAAACTCCATACTGTTCATCATAGTGGCTGCACCAGTCTGCATTCCCACCAGCAGTGCATGAGGGTTCCTTTTTCTCCGCATCCTCGCCAGCACTTGTCATTTGTTGATGATAGCCATTCTGACAGGTGTGAGATGGTACTGCATTGTCATTTTGATTTGCATCTCTCAGATGTTTAGTGACTTTGAGCATGTTTTCATATGTCTCTTGGCCTTCTGTATGTCCTCTTTTGAAAAGTATCTATTTAGGTTTGACACTCATTATTTTAATGTAAGTGCTTTTACTTTGGTAGCTGGCATACAATATTTTAAAAAATTGTAGTAAAATACACATAACTTAAAGTTTCACATCTTAACCATTTTTATGTGTACAGTTCAGTGGCATTAAGTATATTCACAAGTTTGTGCAACCATCGTCATCATCCATCTCCAGAACTCTGTTCATCTTCCTCAACCGAACCTCTGTACCCACTCTCTTTCTATGCATTTGACTACTTCACGGACCTCATACAAGTGGAATCACAAATATTTGTCCTTTTGTGGCTGGTTTACTTCACATAGTATAATGTCTTCAAGGTTCTTCACATGGTAGCATTTGATAAGATTTCCTTTCTTTTTAAGGCTGAATAATATTTCCTTGTATAGAGATACTACACTTTATCTACTTATCCATTAATGGACATTTGGTTGCTTCTACCTTTTGGCTATTGTGAATAATGTTGCTATAACAGGAATTATTATTTTGCAGGAGAGGAAAATGAGGTTCAGAAAGGATCACACAGCAAATCAGTGGCAGGGCCAGGATTCAAATGTTGGCTTGACACAAGTCCTACTCATTGGCTGGGCTAGGTGGCCTCCAAAGAAACAATTGCCCTGCTCTCCACCCTTCCACCTTCAACCCTAGCTATCCTGTGAGCTGGCCATTCACACCCCCGGGAGCTTGGACTGGGCCTAGTAGTAAAGACCCTCATGGAGAATGCTTTCTCTTTATCTTGCACAAGCCCCCCCAAACCAGATGGCTGAGCTCCTCTGATTGGGTGACATTTATACTGTTTCTGACCAAAAGGAAGATGTTGGGGGTCTCTCTCCTCTCTTCCCTTGCCTCCTGCCTCCTGCCTCCTAAGGCTTCCTGACACTCTGGTCTCCAATAGGACACGTTTATTTTTGAACACTGCTACTACAGACCTCAGGAGGAGCTGGAGGGAGAAAGAGAAGCAAGTTCCTGCCTGGAATTTCCTGTCCAGGCTAAGTCTGAGAAGCAAGTTTCTTACAAAATGTATGGCCCTCACTTCTTCCATCCCTGCTGCTACTACAAGACATGTAGGAAGCAAGTACCTTACCAAAACTTTGTGTGACATTTTTGAAAACGTTTTTGCATCTAAGTGCTTGGGAAATCTCCTAAAAGTAACCCTATCTTTCTTGCCTGCCTCAAAGGAATGCCAGCCCCTCCAACAATCACAAAAGTTAGAGGAATCAAATTTCTCTAAGGACTGTCATTAAACCTTCAAGTGGTGTTTCAGCTACAAGTCACATTCCATTTTGTGTTTCCAGTGTGCCATAACCCAGGTCATCTCACCAGCAGTATGGGAAGGAGCAGAAGAAGCAAATTCACAACTTATAGCAAAGAAAGGGGTCACTTTTGTGTGGGAGAGAGCAGGATGTCCAATTGAAGGTGCTCCTGTGGAGAAGCAAGCAGGATGAAGTGTGGGCAGATGGCGGTTCTGAAAGACTGTTGGTTGTTTGCCTAACATCCAAGCTCCTTCCCTTTTTCCCACTGGAAGAGCCTTTCTCCCACAGCAGAGCTTGGAAATGCCAGGTACTCACTTTCCCAGCATCTTTTGCAGGTGGGAGTAGTCATGTACGATGGCTGAGTTCTGGACCGTGATGCATAGGGGGAAATTGGCTAGATGGCTTCAGGGAAAGGCTTTTCTGCTTTAAAAGAGAACTTGGTGAGAAGTGTCCCTCTGGATAACCCCCCCCCCCCGGCTTCTTGTCTTTGAGCATAGCTCAGGGGTGGGCAAACTTTTTGACTCAAGGGCCACAATGGGTTCTTAAACTGGACCGGAGGGCCGGAACAAAAGCATGGATGGAGTGTTTGTGTGAACTAATATAAATTCAAAGTAAACATCATTACATAAAAGGGTACGGTCTTTTTTTTTTTTTAGTTTTATTCATTTCAAACTGGCCGGGGGCCGTAGTTTGCCCACGGCTGGCATAGCTGTATGAAGCAGCTGTGATGTGACAAACCTTAGAACAAATGTGAACATGCTTAGCAAACTTGAAGGATAGAAAAAGTCTGGGGTCCTTCATGCAGTCTTTGTGCTCCTGAATAAACCCTGAGACCACTCTGGATTTATGCAGTGAGAGAATAAAAGTCCTTATCACTTGTTTTACTCGCAGCCAAAATCATCCTCACTGATACAGTGTCCCAGAGTAGACCATTGGAATGCAGAGGTCAGCTGGAGTCAAGTGAGGCAAAAGGCATGAGGCTGGGGCCAGAGTCCATGTTGCACACGGTCGTGCCTAAAGTGAGGAAGTTCAGGCTCCACCACTTGTGGCCACATGAATTGAAGAGGCTGACTAGGAGAGAGAGCTCCGGATAAGACCCAAGTTTGTCAGTGCAGGCGAAACAAGGCTATACTGCGATAATGGAAAAATCCCCTGGGCCCACAGGGTTAACCAAACAGAATTTTATTTTCCACTCACATTAGATGTTAAACAGTGGTCAGTGAGAGCTTGGCTCACTCGAAGACCCAGGCTGCTGGTGGCCCTATCTTGGCTCATGCTCTCATGGTCACTGCAGCAACGGGATGAGAATGAGATGAATTGCACACTATCTCCTAAATTTTAGATTAAAGCCTCATTGACCAAAGCAAGCCACATGGCCACTCCTAACTTCAGTGGAGATGGGAAGTGCAGTCCCACCATGTGCCTGGAAGGAAACCTGTTTGTAGCTCTGCTACCTGTCAGCATTTGTCTCTAGCCAAGACTTGGTTTTTGAATGGATTGGAGGGCAAGGAAAGGACATTGATTTCTAAGAGCTCATGTGGCCTGGGCCAGAGGTGGGCCATCTGTTCTAATCCTACCCTCCACAATCTGGTAAAGAGAGGAGAGACAGGACTATGGGTTTCTTTATCCTGCTTCCTAGTAATGTTCTGAGGAGCTGTTAATTCTCCAAAGTGGAGTGCCCCCCCTCCCAGGTTCATCCAAAAACACCAGGGCTGCCAGCCATCTGACAGATTTCCTCAGCTTCCCACAGAAGCAGCAATGGAGAAGGGACAATGAATGGCTGAGTGACAAATTACATACTCCAAGCAATCGATGACCAGGTGCCTGGGATTATTGAAGGTTCCCATACCTAATCTTTTTAAAAAATATATTTTTATTGATTTTTGACACAGAGGAAGGGAGAGGGATAGAGAGTTAGAAACATTGATGAGAGAGAAACATCAATCAGTTGCCTCCTGCACACCCCCTACTGGGGATGTGCCCGCAACCAAGGTACATGCCCTTGACCGGAATCGAACCCGGGACCCTTCAATCCACAGGCCAACGCTCTATTCACTGAGCCAAACCAGTTAGGGCCCCAGACCTAGTCTTGATCTCAGGGAGGCAAGAACTACAAGAATGAATCAGGTAGAACTTCCAGACATTCCACTGAGGTGGGGTGCAGAATTGAAATTAAGTTGATTTAGAAAAACAATAGAAAGGCAATATTTCTTGCATACCTAGATTATGGTCTGGGACTGATAACAAGAAAAACACAACTTTCAATCTGCAGAGGAGTTTGGGCACAGTGGGAGAGAAAGCAGAAGGGAACCATGTGGTTATATGAAAAATCACATGCTTAAAATGAAACTTTTGATTTTTTTTATCCACAATCACAGAATACAATCTCTTCCATGGAACAGTTTTATGAAATACCATTATAGGAACACTAAGAGAGAATGAAAAATAGTCGGGATGCCCAACAGCGCCTACATAAACTGGCTAGCCTTTTTGGAGAGCAATTGGGCAGTCTCTAGTAAACAAGCACACCTTCTATGACTCAGCAACCCCAATAGCACAAGTGCTCAAAAACATACATACAAGGATGTTTTCAAATAGCTTTCCTCCTCTGTAGCTTTCCTTCTGGTTCAAGCTGGCATCTCTTACCTAGCCCACTGTGACAGCCTCCCATCTGATATGCCAGTACCTAGGCTTGCCACGCTATGGAAAGACTGCTCAGAATACCCGATCATATCACTTCCCTGTTCAAAACTATAATGGTCTTCTCCACTGCCCTCTGTACAGGGGTGAGCAAAAGTGGGTTTACAGTCATTGGTATGGAAAACCACAGACAGGTTATGATTATTACAACAGCTTTATTAACTCAAAAGAATGTCACAATGCAACTGTAGACTTATTTTGCCCACCCCTGTATATAAGCTGATGCTCTGAGCTTGCCACACAAGGTTGACTGGCTCCTTAACAACTACTCTACTTTCCAAGCATGCTACAAAGTTCATTCACCAAATGGGTTAGAGCTCCTCTCTGTGCCTCTGTGCCTGCTGTTGCCCTCTGCCCTGCCCTAACTCAGTTGCCTCCTTATTCATCAGGAAGCTGATCCTCTCAGAAGCTGGCTTTGAATGCACAATGCAGTAGTAACTGCTTCTCCTTTGGGCTCTCATAGTACAGTGTGCACCAGAATGGAGTAGAAATTAGCATACTAGATTGTAATTTGATAAACAATTCTTTCTTCTCCACTGATGAGTTCTTTATTTCATTTTGTAAAATTCTCAATAGTTCTTTCCAAGGATATGGTTTCAGGCACTGGGGGCTCCTCATTCTTTCAGACCACCTCCTGGTCTCAGTCACCTCAGCCTAACGGTGCTGGAGCTGGAGAGTTCTTCAACAGAGGCATGGTGAGGGGCAGTAAATCCTACCTTCACTTAAATTGCTCAACAAAAGAACACAGTATCAAACTGCACGCCTGTATCTGCGACTTCCTGTGCAATAAGGGACAAATCATAGTCTTCAAGCTTCTGTTTCTTCTCAGTAAAATGAGCATAATAATAATCGCTACCCTCAGAGACTGTCATGAAGGTAAAGAGAGAAGTGAAAGTGCTCTGCAAATTGTCATGCGCTACACACTAATAATAACCTCCAAAGAAGCACTGTAGTTAAAAGTGGCCCAGAATAAGAGTTATAAAAAATTAAGCCCCTAATTTAGGAAGTTGGTCCTACAGATGAAAACCTCTTTATTGCTTTTCCACTGTTGAAACTTTGTGCTTAATTCTGCCTTCACCTGTAGGACATTGTCCTCTTCTTTCCATGCCATCTTTTTACTCTCTCCCTAGTGACAGAAGAGCACCAGGTCTTTTCTGTGACACAGTTACCTGGATATCAGAGTCACAGATCTGGGTTCAAATTTCATGTCTGCCATTTCCTAGCAGTATGACTTTGGACTGGCTACGCAACCTCCCAGTGCCTGTTTCTTCATCTTCTATTTCCTAGGTATGTAATGGAGAATGAGGCCATTTCTGTTCCTTTCGATTTCAGTAATCTCCATCTTTACTCTTATTCACCCTCCCACACATTTAATCACACCTAGGATGCCATCTTCACTCAACCAAAGTTTCATTTTCAAGAGTTTAAACTTGGAAATCCTCTTTTCTAAGTATAACCTCTGATTCTTTCAGTTTTCTTCCTTCCACCAAAGTCACTTGCCTCCAGCTTGGCTTCTAGCCCCTCAAGCCATCCTCATTCTCCGAGACCACCTTGGTCTGGT
The DNA here is from genome assembly GCF_000147115.1 of Myotis lucifugus. Lineage (NCBI taxonomy): Eukaryota > Metazoa > Chordata > Mammalia > Chiroptera > Vespertilionidae > Myotis > Myotis lucifugus. The sequence continues at coordinate 12,539,700 of NW_005871052.1, read as the reverse complement.
TTCAGCCACCTCTCTGACAAGCCAGAACCCCATGGCTAGCCATGCCACTGTGCTCTCACCGCTACTTTGCATTTCCACATTCCCTTTCTCTGGATGACCTCCGGGACTAGGGAGTGCTTACTGTTTTAGCTTCCAAATGTCCAAGTTTGCAGGAGAAAAAGTCATTGCCCCCTATGTCATGAGAGCACCCTCCTCACCGGAAAGTCTGTCTCTCTCTCCCTGATGGAGAAAGAATCATCCCTTTCCTTGCCAATAGTCTCCCTGATAGGTGCCCTGGCTCCCACTGCATAGAGCCTCCCCCAACCTTTCTCCTCTGTTATTGGCTCTTCAGTTGGTCTTTCTACATCTCCTCCTCCTCAGCATGTAACAAACTCAGATCTCTCCCATTCTAAAACCACTCTTTTGGCCTTCCCCTCAGATACGACCCTAAGTCAATCCATGCCAACATTACATTTCTTCAAAGAATATTCTACACATGCTGTTCACCTGCTCATCTCTTACTTACTAATCCCTTATAATGACTTCTGCTTTCACCACTCTATTTAGTTGCCAACCTAATGATCACTAAAGGTATCCTAGCTGCAAAACTCAATGACAATCGTCATCCTCCATACAGCACTTGCCATTTTAGCCTAGCTGTCTCTTTTGAATCACTCTCCTTCCTTGATCTCCATTGCTGCTTCATTATGGATTTTCCTCTGTCTATTCTCTTCCTTACTCATGATGTTCTTCCCTTGACACCGCTCACTTGGTGAGCCCTCTACTCTCATGGTTTCAACTGAGAGTTGGAACACTTTTTCTTAAAGGTCAGAGAATAAATATTTTGGCTTTGTGGGCCAATAGGCAAAATCAAGGCAATTGTGTAGGTACTTATGTAGTTAAACTTTTACAATGGAAAAACTGTTTTCAGCTTACAAGCTATACAAAAACTTTGTGGGTTTGATTTGGTCTGTGGGCTACAGTTGACCCTGCTTTCAACCACCACCTCTAAACAGAAAACTCTCAATCAACACCTCCAGCTTCCACCTCTTTGGAGGGTAGTCTGCTGAGTTCCACACTTGTGCTTCCAATTGCCTACCAAACATCTATACTTTGTTATCCCACGTACTCCTCAAATGCAGTGTGTTCAAAACAAAATTTAACTCCCCAAATCACTTCCTTTCCTTATTTTTGTTAATGGTATAGTTACCTCAGTCACCCACTTTCAAAATCTCAACCATTCTGACTTTTCCTGCTTTCTGTAAAGTACTGGCAGAGTTACTTACTAATCATCTCTTGAAATCCTCACCTCTTTTCCATTCCTTTCAATTTGTCCTGTTCTAAGCCCTTAGCATCTCTCCTCTGGACAATTATCACAGTCCCATCACTTGATTCCCTGCCTCTAATCTGTGCCCCAGTTAAAGCCAGGTACTCTACTGCAGTCAAGGATTTATTTTTTTATTGTCTAAAGTTTTACATATGTCTCCTTTTCCCCTAATTGACCCCTCCACCACCAGGGATTCCAACCCCGGGCAAGCCCCCACTGCCTCAGTGTCTGTGTCCATTGGTTATGCTAATATGCATGCATACAAGTCCGTTGGTTGCTCTTTAATCCCCCCTCCCCTACCATTTGTCTCTGGATCTATTCTTTTTTTTATTTATTAAACCTTTATTGTTCAGATTATTACAGTTGTTCCTCTTTTTCCCCCCATAGCTCCCCTCCACCTGGTTCCCACCCCACCCTCTGCCCTTGCCCACCCCCCCGTCCTCATCCATAGGTGTACGATTTTTGTCCAGTCTCTTCCCACACCCCCCACACCCCTTTCCCCCCCCCCCCCGAGATAGTCAGTCCACTCCCTTTCTATGCCCCTGATTCTATTATATTCACCAGTTTATTCTGTTCATCAGATTATTTATTCACTTGATTTTTAGATTCACTTGTTGATAGATGTATATTTGTTATTCATAATTTGTATCTTTACCTTTTTCTTCTTCCTCTTCTTAAAGGATACCTTTCAGCATTTCATATAATACTGGTTTGGTGGTGATGAACTCCTTTAGCTTTTTCTTATCTGTGAAGCTCTTTATCTGACCTTCAATTCTGAATGATAACTTTGCTGGGTAAAGTAATCTTGGTTGTAGGTTCTTGCTATTCATCACCTTGAATATTTCTTGCCACTCCCTTCTGGCCTGCATAGTTTCTGTTGAGAAATCAGCTGACAATCGTATGGGTACTTCCTTGTAGGTAACTGACTTTTTTCTCTTGCTGCTTTTAAGATTCTCTCTTTGTCTTTGGCTCTTGGCATTTTAATTATGATGTGTCTTGGTGTGGTCCTCTTTGGATTCCTTTTGTTTGGGGTTCTCTGTGCTTCCTGGACTTGTAAGTCTATTTCTTTCACCAGGTAGGGGAAGTTTTCTGTCATTATTTCTTCAAATAGGTTTTCAATATCTTGCTCTCTCTTCTTCTGGCACCCTCATAATTCGGATGTTGGTACACTTGAAGTTGTCCCAGAGGCTCCTTACACTATCTTCATATATTTGGATTCTTTTTTCTTTTTGTTTTTCTGGTTGGGTGTTTTTTTGCTTCTTCGTATTTCAAATCTTTGACTTGATTCTTGCGATCTTCTAGTCTCCTGTTGGATCTCTGTATAATATTCTTTATTTCAGTCAGTGTATCCTTAATTTCTAGTTGGTCCTTGTTCATATCCTCAAGGGTCTTACTAGATTTCTTGAGGGTTTCACTGAATTTATCGGCGGTTTCTAGAAAATTCTTGAAAAACCTTATACGTTTGGTTTTGAACTCTATATCCTGTAGTTTGCTTTCCTCCATTTCTGTCATTTCTGACCTGTTTCTTTGTCTCTGCATTTTTTATGATTTCCTGTGTTGATGGAGTGGCTTTCTGTGCTAGGTGTCTTATAGGGCCCAGTGGCTCAGCCTCCCCAGTTACCTGAGGTGAACACTCTTGGTGCACCCCTTTGTGGGCTATGTGCACAGTCTTGTTGTAGTTAAGCCTTGATTGTTGTAGGTGTCACTGGGAGAAATTGACCTCCAGGCCAATTGGCTGTGAGAATCAGCTGAGTCTACAGTGGGAGAACTTCTGTGCTGGAGACACCCTTCCGGGGCAAGACTGGCTTCAGTGCGGCTTTGGTGCTCACTGAGTCTGCCCCCTGAGTGTGTCCCTTATGGATCTGAGGAGTTGTAATCTGGATGGTCCCACTCTGACCACTGGGTACACTGGCTCTTGGATCTCTAAGGAAGTGCTAATTTAGCCTTTGCCTGAGGCTACCCAGCAAGAGCTACGGAGAGATCTGCAGATTCCTCTTCTTTGTTTGGGATTTGGAGGTGCCCAGATGAGGCCCAGCTGTGAAGCAATGCAAGCTGCTGTGGGGCCGTGGACCTTCTGTTGGAAGTTCTGGGTCTCTCTGACCCAGCTGCAGTTTGTTAGGTAATTTTCAGATTGCAAAGGGCCAGGCCTTTCATATGCAAAAGCCTCTGAGCACAGCTTGGGTGGGGCGGGGTCTCAGAGAATCAACAGGGCAGAGCAAACAGCAATGGCTGATCCTCAGTCCTATCCTAAGAGGCCCCAGGTCTCAGTGTCCCGGTAATCGCTGCAAGCACCTCTGAGAGAAAGCCGCCCTCGAGTTCCGCCCAATGCCAGACAGTCCAGTTTTTCCCCGTATGAGTCTGGGTCCCCAGAGACTCGCCCAGAACTGGAGTTCAGAGCAGTCGGGAGCTTGAGACTCCCTCCCGATTGAAAAAGACAACGGCGTCCTCAGTTGCCAGCCCTTTCCACGTGCGCCTCCGTACCTGTGCACTTTACTTCTGCACCTCCTCTGAGTATCAGTGTGCTTTTCTCTTTCCTTCTAGTTGTAGAATTTCCACTCAGCCAGCCTTCCTGTGGTTCTGGATGATGTCTATTTTGTCTTTTAGTTGTATTTTTGAAGTGGTTGTGAGAGGCAGCAATTTCTGGTGTTTACCTATGCCACCATCTTGGTTTTCCCTGGATCTATTCTTGTTCATTAAATTATGTTGATCATTATATCCCACATATGAGTGAGATCATGTGATATTTATCTTTCTCCGACTGGCTTATTTCACTTAGCATAATGCTCTCCAGGTCCATCCATGCTGTTGCAAATGGTAACAGTTCCTCCTTTTTTATAGTGGCATAGTATTCCATTGTGTAGATATACCATAGTTTTCTAATTCTTTCTTCTGTTGATGGGCACTTAGGCTGTTTCCAAATTTTAGCTATGGTAAATTGTGCTGCTATGAACATAGGGGTGCATATATCCTTTCTGATTGGTGTTTCTGGTTTCTTGGGATATAGTCCTAGAAGTGGGATTACTGGGTCAAATGGGAGTTCTATTTTTAACTTTTTGAGGAAACTCCATACTGTCTTCCACAGTGGCTGCACCAGTCTGCATCCCTTCCATAGTGCAGGAGGGTTCCTTTTTCTCCGCATCCTTGCCAGCATTTGTCGTTTGTTGATTTGCTGATGATAGCCATTCTGACAGGTGTAAGGTGGTACCTCATTGTTGTTTTGATTTGCATCTTTCGGATGATTAGTCATTTTGAGCATGTTTTCTTATGTCATGGGCCTTCTGTGTATCCTCTTTGAAAAAGTTTCTATTTAGGTCCTCTGCCCTTTTTTTGATTGGATCGTTTATCTTCCTTTTCTTTAGTTGTATGAGTTCCCTGCAAATTTGGGAGATTAAACCCTTATCAGAGATAACATTGGCAAATATGTTTTCCCAAGCAGTGGGCTTTCTTGTTGTTTTGTTGATGGTTTCTTTTGCTGTGCAGAAGCTTTTTATTTTGATGTTGTCTCATTTGTTTATTTTCTCCTTAGTCTCCATTGCCCTAGGAACTGTGTCTGTAAAGATATTGCTACGACTTATGTCTGCTATTTTGCTGCCTATGGAGACTTGTAGGATTTTTATGGTTTCCGTCTTACATTTAAGTCCTTTATCCATTTTGAGTTTGTTTTTGTGTATGGTGTAAGTTGGTGATCTGGTTTCATTTTTTTTCCCATGTATCAGACCAAATTTCCCAGCACCATTTATTAAAGAGACTGTCTTGACTACATTGTATGCTCTTGCCTCCTTTGTCAAATATTAATTGAGAATAATGGCTTGGGTCAATTTCTATTCCATTGGTCTATATGTCTGTTCTTGTACCAGTACCAGGTAGTTTTGAGAAACGTGGTTTGGTAATATAGCTTGACGTCTGGTATTGTGATCCCTCCAACTTTGTTCTTCTTTCTCAGGATAGCTGTGGCCATTCGGGGTCTTTTATTTATTTCAGATGAATTTTTGGAGTTTGTTCTAGATCTTTGAAATATGTCATTGGTATTCTTATAGGTATTGCATTGAATCTATAGGTTTCTTTAGGTAGTATGGACATTTTAATGATGTTGATTCTAGCAATCCATGAACACGGTATGTTCCTCCATCTGTTTATGTCTTCCTCTATCTCTTTTTTCAGTGTCCTGTAGTTTTCCGTGTACAGGTTTTTTTTTTTTACCTCCTTAGTTACGTTTATTCCTAGATATCTTATTTTTTTGTGTGTGCAATGCTAAATTGGATTGTCTTTTTTTTTTCATTTCTCTTTCTGTGAGTTCATTATTGGTGTATAAAAAGGTCATAGATTTCTGGGTGTTAATTTTGTATCCTGCTACATTACCAAATTCTAGTAGTTTTTTGATGGAGTCTTTGTGGTTTTCTATGTATAGTATCATGTCATCTGCAAATAAGGACAGTTTTACTTCTTCTTTTCCAATTTGGATGCCTGTTATTCTTTCTTCTTGTCTGATCACTATGGCTAGTACTTCTAGTACTATGTCGAACAGAAATGGTGAAATTGGGCATCCTTGTCTTGTTCTTGTTCTTAGGGGAAATGGGTTTAGTTTTTGCCCATTGAGTATGATGTTGGCTGTAGGTTTAGGATTTTATTTTTTAAGTTATTTTGTTATCATGGTAAAAAACACATAACATAAAACAATATTTGCCATCTTAATTATTTTAAGTGCACAGTTCAACAGTGTTAACTATATTCACATTATTGTGAAACAGATCTCCATAAATTTTCATCTTGCAAATCTGAAACTTTATGTCCATTAAACAACAAATTTGCTTTTCCCCTTCCCCCATCCTCTGTTAACCACCACTCCACTTTCTGTTTCTATGAACTTGACTTCTTTGGATACGTCATGTAAATGAAATCATACAGTATTGGTCTTTTTGTGGAATGGCTTATTTAGCTTAGTATAATGTCTCCAAAGTTCATTTATGATGTGCATATAACAAGATTCCCTTATTTTATAAGGCTGAATAATATCCCACTGATGTACAAACCACAGTTTCTTCATTCATTGATGCACACTTATGTTGCTTCCACAACTTGGTTATTGTAAATAACGCTGCAACGAATATAGAAGTACACATAATCTTTCAAATTCAAGCTTCTAGTCTTACATTAAGTCTTTAATTGATCTTGAGTTTATTCTTGTATCTGGTGTAAGAAAGTGATCTAATTTCATTTTTTTCATAAATCTGTCCAATTTTACCAACACTATTTTTAAAATTTATTTTTAAAAAATATATTTTTATTGATCTCAGGGAGGAAGGGTGAGGGAGAGAGAGAGATAGAAACATCAATGATGAGAGGGAATCATTGATCAGCTGCCTCCTGCATACCCCACACTGGGGATTAAGCTTGAAACCTGGGCATGTGCCCCAACCAGGAATCCAACTGTGACCTCATGGTTCATAGGTTGATGCTCAACCACTAAGCCATGCTGGCCCGGCCCAACATCATTTATTAAATAGACTGTCTTTACCTCATTGTATGTTTTTGCTCCTTTGTCAAATATTAATTGATCATAAAGGCATGGGTTTATTTCTGGACTTTCTATTCTGTTGCATTGATCTATGTGTCTGTTTTTATGACAGTACCATGCTGTTTTGATTACTATGGTCTTGCAGTATAGTTTCATATCAGGTAGCATGAAACCTCCAGTTTGTTCTTCCTTCTCAAGATTGCTGTGGCTATTAGTGGTCTTTCATATAAATTTTTGGATTATTTTTTCTAGTTCTGTGAAATATGCCATTGGTATTTTGATAAAAATTGAGTTGAATTTATATATTGCATTGGGTAGTATGGACATTTTAATGATGTTAAATTCTTCCAATCCATGAGCAGTCTTTGTGGCATAAAAGTATATGCTTTTATTTATTTGTATCTTCTTCTATTTCTTTCTTCAGTGTCTTATAATTTTCAGAATATAGGTCTTTTAGCTCATTGGGATTTATTCCTAGGGATTTTATTTTTTATTTTTTGATGCAATTGTGTGTTTGTTTTCTTAGTTTCCCTTTCTGCTATCATCCTGTATAATAAAAGGCTAATATGCAAAATGTACCCTCAGGAGTTCGCCTGGGAGACTGTGAGTTTGATCGCTCACTATAACATGCGCTGACCACCAGGGAGTGGCTCGGAACATGGCAGATGACCAGTGGTGGTGGGGGTGCTGAGAGAGTGAGGGAAGGAAGAGGCGGGGAGTTGGGGAGGCAGAGAACGTGATCATCCCTGATCGCGGGCCAGGCCTAGGGACCCGAATTTTGTGTACTGGGCCTCTAGTTGGTGTATAAAAATGCAACCAATTTCTGAGTATTTATTTTGTATCCTGCTTCTTTACTGAATTCATTTATCAGTTCTAGAAGTTTTGTTTGTGGATTCTTTACAGTATCATGCCACCTGCAAATAATGACAATTTTACTTTTTCCTTTCCAACTTGGATGCCTTTTATTTCTTCTTTTTGTCTAATTGCTTTGCTGAAACTTCCAGTACTATGTTGAATAAGAGTGGTGTAGGTGGACATGCTTGTCTTGTTCCTGATTTTAAGGGAAAGACTTTTAGCTTTTCCCCATTGAGTATGATGCTGTGTGTGAGTTTGTCATATACGGTCTTTTTTTAAAAAAAGATATTTTTAAATTGATTTCAGAGAGGAAGGGAAAGGGAGAGATAGATAGAAATATTGATGATGAGAGAGAATCATTGATTGGCTGCCTCCTGCACGACCCCCACTGGGGACCAAGCCCGCAACCCCGGCATGTGCCCTGACCAGGAATCGAACCGTTGACCTCCTGGTTCATAGGTTGATGCTCACCCACTGAGCCATGCCGGCCGGGCTGTCATATATGGTCTTTATTATGTTGAGATATGTTCCTTCTATTCTCACTTTGCTGAGAGTTTTTATCATAAATGGGTGGTGGTTTTTGTCAAATGCTTTTTCTGCATCTATTGATATGATCATATGATTTTTTCCCATCATTTTGCTTATGTGGTATATCATATTAATGGATTTGTGAATATTGTACAAACCTTCCATCCCCAGAAAAAATCCCACTTGATCATGGTGTATAATCTTTTTAATGTATTGTGGGATTTGATTTGCTGGTATTCCATTGAGGATTTTTGCATTTATGTTCATCAGGGACATTGGCCCTTTCTTGTAGTGTCTTTATGTGGTTTTGGAATTAGGATAATGTTGGCCTTGTACAATGAGCTTGGGAGTTTTCCCTCCTCTTGAATTGTTTGGAATAATTTGAGAAGGATAGGTGTTAGTTCTTCTTTGAATGTTTGGTAAAATTCTCCTGTGAAGCCATCTGGTTCAGGACTTTTTTTAATTTTTTATTTATTATCATTACTGCTTCAATTTTTTTAAGTTGTAACTGGTCTGTTCAGATTATCTGTTTCTTCTTGATTCAGTTTTTGAAGATTATGTATGTGTCTAGAAATTTATACAATTCCTCTCAATTATCTAATTTGTTGGTATATAGTCATTTGTAATATTTTCTTATAATCCTTTGTATTTCTGTGGTGTCAATTCTCTTTTATTTCTGATTTTACTTATTTGGTCCTCTCTCTTTTTTTTTAATGAGTCTGGTTAAAGGTTTATCGATTTTATTTATCTTTTTAAAGAACCAGATCTTGGTTTCATTGTTATTTTGTATTTTTTTAGATTCTATTTTGTTTATTTCCACTCTGATCTTTATTATTTTTAAAAATGTGTCTTTATTGTAGAAAGTAATACAGATGTACCATTCCCCCCCTCCCCCATTGACCCGTTCTAACCTGCCTCCTCCTCTTGCCCCAAGCCTTCACCACACTACTGTCTGTGTCCATGGGTTATGCATATCCTATATAATAAAAGGCTAATATGCAAATCATCCCATCGGGAGTTCGACTGACCAAGAGTTCGACCACTCGCTATGTCATGTGCTGACCAACAAGGGGTGGTGCAGAACAAAGGCAGGCCCCGGCTGGCAGGCAGCAGCTGGGGGAAGGAAGGCTCTGGCTGACAGCTGGAAGGAAGGTCCCGCTGGCAGCTGGAAGGCCCTGATTGGCCCTGATCACCGGCCAGGCCTAGGGACCCTATCTATGCATGAATTTTGTGCACTGGGCCTCTAGTATGCATATAAGTTCTTTGATTAATCTCTTCCCACCCACTCACCAACCCACTCCCACGTTCCCTCTGAGATTCATCAGTCTGTTCCATGTTTCTGTGTCTCTGGATCTATCTTGTCCATCAGTTTATTTTGTTCTTTAGATTACACATATGAGTGAGGTCATGTGATACTTGCATTCTGTGATTGGCTTATCTCGCTTAACATAATACTAGTATTCTCCAGGTTCCTCATGCTGTCTCAAAGGGAAAGATATCCTTTTTTCACAGCTTCATAATATTCCATGGTGTATATGTACCACAGCTTTTTTTATCCACTCATCTACTGTTGGGTACTTGGGCTGTTTCTGGATCTTAGCTATTGTAAATAATGCTGCTATGAATATAGGGGTGCATATATCCTTTCTAATTGGTGTTTCTAGTTTCTTGGGATATATTCCTAAAAGTGGTATCACTGGGTCAAGTGGCAGTTCCATTTTTAAATTTTTGAGGAAACGCCATACTGTTTTCTATAGTGGCTTCACTTGTCTGCCTTCCCACCAGCAGTGTACTAGGAATTTCTCCACATGCTCACCAGCATTTGTTGTTGTTGATGTATTGATAGTAGCCATTCTGGCAGGTGTGAGGTGATAACTCATTGTTTTAACTTGCACCTCTCTGATGATTAGTGACGTTGAGCATCTTTTCAGATGTCCGTTGGCTATCTATATGTCCTCTTGCCCATTTTTAAATTGGATTGTTTGTCTTCCTGGTGTTGAGATATTCTTTAGATATTTCAGAAATTAACCCCTTATCAGATGTATCATTGGTGAATATGTTCTGCCCTATAGTGGATTTCATTTTCATTTTGTTGATGGTTTCTTTTGCTGTGCAAAAGCTTTTTAGTTTGATGTAGTCCCATTTTCTCCCTTTTATTTCCCTTGACTGAGTATTGGCAAAAATACTACTATATGAGAAGTCTGAGATTTTACTGTCTATATTTTCTTCTAGGATTTTATGGTTTTGACTCTTACACGTATGTCTTTAATCTATTTTGAGTTTATTCTTGTATATGATGCGGGAAGGTGGTCTAGTTTCATTTTTGCACATATCTGTCCAATTTTCCCACGACCATTTATTGAATAAACTATCTTTACCCCATTATATGTTTTTGCCTCCTTTGTCAAACATTAATTGACCATAAAATCATGGGTTTATTTCTGGGTTCTCTATTCTGTTCCATTGCTCTATATGTCTGCTGTATTGATTACTATGGCATTGTAGTATAGTTTGATATCAGGTAGCATGATTCCTCCAACTTTGCTCTTCTTTCTCAAGATTGCTGTGGCTATTTGGGGTGTTTGTGCTTCTATATAATTTCTGGAATACTTGTCTAGTTCTTTGAAATACACCATTAGTATTTTTATAGGAGTTACATTGAATCTATAGGTTGCTTTAGGTAATATGGACATTTTAATGATGTTAATTCTTCTTATCCATGAACATGGTGTATGCTTCTTTGTATTTTCTTTAATTTGTTTCTTCAGTGTGTTATAATTTTCAAGAACAGAGCTTTTACATTCTTGGTTAAATTTATTCCCAGGTATTTCATTTTATTTTTTATGCATTTGTAAATGGGATTATTTTCTTAGTTTTCCTTTCTGATAGTTCAGTATTGGTATTTAGAACTGCAAATGATTTCTGGAACTTTATTTTGTGTCCTGCTAATTCACTGAATTCATTTTTTAGTTCTAGCAGTTTTTTGGTAGAATCTTTAGGGTTCTCTACATAATGTATCATGTCCTCTGCTTCTTGCTTCTTCAAATAGGCCTGCATTGTTATGAATTTCCTTCTTAAGACTGCTTTTGCTGTGTCCTATAGATTTTGGGTTGTTTTGTTTTCATTTTTATTTGACTCAAGGTAACTTGATTTCTTCCATGATCTCATTGTTAACTCAGTCATTGTTTTGTGATATGTTATTTAGCCTCCATGTGTTTCTGTAGTTTTCAATTTTTTAGTAATTGATTTCTAATTTTATACCACTGTGTCAGAGAAGATGCTTGATATGATTTCAAACTTCTTACCTTTATTGAGACTTGTTTTTCTTACATTTATTGAGACTTGTTTTGTGTCCTAGCATTTGGTCTATCCTAGAAAATGTTCCATGTGCACTTGAAAAGAATTTATTTCTGCTGCTTTGGGGTGAAGGGCTCTGAAAATATCAATTAAATTCATCTGGTCTGGTGTGTTATTTAAGGCTGCTGTTTCCTTGTTGATTTTCTGTCTGGAACATCTATCCAGTGATGTCAATGGAGTGTTGAAATCCCTGCTATGACTGTACTAATATTATGGTCAATATTTTCCTCTATGTCCATCAATATTTGCTTTACATATTTAGGTACTTCTATGTTGGATGCATAAATGTTTATAAGAGTTATATCCTCTTGTAGTATTCATCCCTTTCTCATTATGTAATGTCCTCTTATCCCTTATTATAGCCTTTGTTTTAAAGTTTATTTTGTATAAGTATTGCTACCTCAGCCCCCCCCCCATTTCTTGTTTTCTTATCCATTCAGCTATCCAATGTCTTTTGATGGGAGCATTTAATCCATTTACATTTAAAGTGATTATAGATTATTACATATTTATTGCCATTTCATTCTTTATAACTATGTTCCTCTTTTTTCTTTCTTTTTCTAAAAGAAGTTCCTTTAACATTTCTTGTGATACTGGTTAGTAGTGTGGGCTTCTTTGGGTTCATCTTGTTTGGGACGCTGCACTTCCTGGACCTGTGTGTCTTCTTCCTTCACTGGGTTAGAAACACTTTCAGTTATTATTTTTAAAAATAGGTTCTCAATCCCTTGTTTTCTCTTTTTCCCTTCTGGTACCCCTATGATGCAGATGTTGTTACCCTTGATGTTGTCCCAGAGGTCCCTTAAACCAGTGGTCACCAACTGGTGGTCTGTGGACCACTGGTGGTCCATGATGTCTGAAAGGTTGGCAACCACTGCCTTAAACTATCCTCATTTTTAAAATTCGTCTTTTATTTTTCTGCTCTGATTGGGTGTTTTCTGCTACCTTGACTTTCAAATCACTGATTTGATCCTCTGCTTTATCTAACCTACTGTGGATTCCTTCTAGTGTATTCTTGATTTCAGATACTGTATTCTTCATTTCTGATTGGTTCTTTTTATGGTTTGTATGGTTTTTATTGGTTCTATTTATGGTCCTCTTTTATGTTTACTATCTCTTTGTTTAAGTTCTCACGAGTTCATCCATTCTTCCCCTAAGTTCCTTGATCATCCTTATCAACCATTGTTTTGAACTCTGTATCTGGTAGATTGGTTGTTTCCATTTTATTTATTTATTTATTTTTCCTGGGAATTTCTCCTGTTATTTAATTTGTGGCATGTTTCTTTTCTCTCCATTTTGGCTGCCTCTCTGTGTTTGTTTCTATGTATTACATAGATCTTTTATGTCTCCCAGTCTTGGTATGGTGGTCTTATGTAGTAGGTTTCTTGTGGAGCTTAGTGGTGCAGTCTATTCCCTTTGTTCACCTGAGCTAGGTGCTCCAGGAATGGCCCTTGTGTGGGTTATGTGTTTCCTCCTTTGTAGTTGAGTCTTGATTGCTATTGGACCATCCGTGGGTCAGTTTGATTATGAGGGCTGTACACACAGTGTACAAGCTGTTGTTCGGGAACTGATCCCATGAAGTGAATTTACCCCGGCAGAGTCTGGTGTTTGCTGAGATTTACCTTTGGTTGTCCCACTTGTGTAGCTAATTGGGTCATGCTCTGATGTTGTCTGAAGCTTTCCATAGGTCAATGTCAGGCACTGCCTGTGACCGGCTCTGGGCTAGACCTGCTTGGAGCTACAAAGTGACCACAGTTTGTGGCTGCCTGTGCTGGGCCTGGGTGCGTGTGGGAGGTGCAAACCTGCATATCAAGGCTGGCTTCCACCAGCACCGTGCCTGGGAGCAGGCGAGCAAAAGGCCCAAGGCACCCTGAGATCTGCCTCCACCTGCCGGCTGCCTGTGAGGATCAATCACTGAAAGAGCCTCTGGTGGCACTTGAGTTATGTGAGGTAGGTTTTTAGTGAGTCACCAGGCATGGTTGAGTGGTGTTCACGAGGTTGACATATATTCAAACTTGATGTCATGCTGGGTCTGGGGCCACTCAGCAAAATTCACAGGTTACACCAAGGCCAGCTGCCAACTGTTGGGGGCCTGTGGACCTTTGTGATGGGGAGTCATCATGGTGAGGTCAAAACAGACCGAGATTTGGTCAAGTGGAGGGAGGGTTCAGGAACAGTGGTGCTTTTAGGGTGTGCAAGGGAAAATGATCCCTGAGCCACATAACTCAGTCTATCTCCATGCCTGTATTCAACACCCCCTGAATCTGCCAGGACCTCCTCAAGAACCCTCCAAGAAAGTCTGCATTGCCCTGGCTGGTGTGGCTAAGTGGGTAGAGCGTCAGGCCATGCACCACAGCGTCGCAAGTTCTATTCCCGGTCAAGGGTTTACACCTGGGTTGTAGGTTCCAACCATGGCCGTGGTTGGGGTGTGTGCAGGAGGCAACCAGTCAATGTGTCTCTCTCACATTGATGCTTCTCTCTCTCTCTCTCTCTGGCCCTCCCCCTCCCTCCCTCCCATTCTCTCTAAAATCAATGGAAAAAATGTCCTTGGGTGAGGATTAACAACAACAACAACAACAACAACAAAACACAAAAAAAGAAAGTCTGCACCATGGGTCCAGGCTGGATGCAGCTAGCTGACTCCTCCACAGGGCATGGGCTCATCAGGGCAGGACAACAGGTAGTTTGGGAGTGGAGCTAGTGCATTACCCCAGGCTGATGACATATGGAAGGGAGTGCTAGGCCCAGGAAAGATGGTACCTTCGGTGTGTGCAGGGCCCTAGCAGAGGGACGTTGGTGGAGCCCTCTCTGAGTGTCCACAAAACTCATTCTCTCCCTGTATGATTCCAACCCACTCAGAGTCACCTTCCTTCTGCTGGAGCCCAGGGTGAGTGGCTTTTAAGGAGATTTTGTGTGTTGGCCCTTTAAAAGGGTGCCTGGGTTTGTAGCAGACTTCTGTCTTTCCTTGGTGGACAGAATCCCTGCTGATTTTCACAGCCAGATGTTGTGTGAGCTCCTCTTCCTGGCCCTGGTGCTCCACGCTGGGGAGCCCAGTGTGGCATTGAGACCCCAAGCTCCTCAGGGGGGACCTTTGCAGCTACAGTATCCCTCCAGCTTCTCAACTGCTGTACATAGGTGTGGGGTCAGTCCATTTGGCATCTCTGCCCTTCCTACCAGTCTTAATGTTGTTTCTGTAAATCCTTGGTTCAGCTAGTCTTCAGTTGGTTATTCAAGTTGATTGTTCTATAATCCTATATAATAAAGAGGTAATATGCAAATTAACCCTCACACCCTCACAAGATGGCTGCCTACGACCAGGCCGGCAGGGGGGTTAGTGAGGGACGAACAAATGACTGAACAAGCCGGCTGTGTGGGGTGACCAGGCCGGCAGGGGCTGTGAGGG
>NW_005871052.1:12499589-12524639 GCF_000147115.1 Myotis lucifugus | reverse complement strand
CTTAGGCAATCACTAATTTACCTTCTGTCTCTATGGACTTGCCTATTCTGGACATCTATAATAATAATCTATAATAATAAAAGGGTAATAAAAGGCTAATATGCTAATTAGACCGAACGTCCTTCCGGTGTCATTCCGGATGAAACCAGGGCCAGAGTGAAGCAGCCCGGGTCCCGGGCGCCTGCCATCAGCAGCCAGAGCGAAGCCTGGGTCCCAGGTGCCAGAGGGAAGCAGGTGCCAGCAACCGGGGGAAGGAAAGCCTAGTCTTGCACGAATTATGGTGCATAGGGCCTGTAGTCTCATATAAAGGGAATCGGGCAGTGGGGGATCTCCAGGGACTAGGGTGGTCGGTTGGGGGTGACCTGGTTCCCAGTGGAGGGAATTTGGGGCCAACCAGGCTGGCGGGGGGGGGTAGTTAGGGGTGATCAGGCTGGCACGTAGAGGCAGTGAGGGGCAATCAGGTGGCAGAGGGGAGCATTTAGGAGTGCCCAGGCAGGCAGGCAGGTGAGTGATTAGGAGCCAATGGTCCAGGCTTGTGAGAGGGATTTCCGATTCCCAATTTAGGCCCAATCCTGGGGATTGGGCCTAAACCGGCAGTTGAATATCCCCCAAGGGTTCCGGATTGGAGAGGGTGCAGGCTGGGCTGAGGGGACCCCCCCCCCCCGCACTGTGCACAAATTTCATGCAGCGGGCCTCTAGTTTAGTTATAATTGCAGTTTGGTCCTGGGAAGAGTTGAGTGTAACTTCCATCCACTTTGCCACCATCTTGATCCCTTACAGTCTGTTTTTTTTTTTTTAATGGTAGCCATATGAATGAGTTGAGCATTTTTTCATGTGCTTGATGGCCATTTGTATATCTTCTTGGCAAAATGTCTGTTCAAATCCTTTGCCCATTTTTAAATTGGGTTATTTGATTATGTTGTTGTTGAATTTTAGGATTCTTTATATATTCTAGACATTAACCCCTTACCAGATATTTAATTTGTAAGTATTTTCTCCCATTCTGTAGGTTGCCTTTTCATGCTGCTGATTGTGTTTTTTGATGCACAAAACTTTAAAAGTTTGATGTACTTCCATTTGTATATTTTTGCTTTTATTGCCTGTGCTTTTAGTGTCATAGCCAAGAAATCACTGCTAAGTCCAATGCCATGAAACTATTCTTCCATGTTTTCTTCTAAGACCTAGTTTAGGTCTTACATAAGTTTACATGTATTTTTTGGTCTTTAATTCATTTTTAGGTAATTTTTGATATGTTGTAAGAACTTCATTCTTTTTCATGTGGATATCCAAGTTTTTCACTTTGTTGAATATGCTGTCCTTTTCCCATCACCTAGCTTGTTTGGCTCAGTGGATAGAGCATCGGCCTGTGGACTGAAGGGTCCCGGGTTCGATTCCGGTCTGGACACATGCCCAGATTGTGGGCTCGATCCCCAGTAGGGGGCATGCAAGAGGCAGCCAATCAAGGATTCTCTTTCATCATTAATGTTTCTACCTCTCTCTCCCCTCTCCCTTCCTCTCTGAAATCAATACAAATATTTACAAAAATTATATATATATATATATATATATATATATATATATATATATATTTTTTTTTTTTTTTTCAGAAATATTTCTTGAGATTCCATGTAAATTTTAGGATAAAATTTTCTATTTCTGTGAAAAATGCCATTGGCATTTTGATAGGGATTTTATTGAATCTGTAGACCATTTTTGATACTGTATTAGTTAAGTTTCTCCAGAGAAATAGAACCAAAGAAAGTGTGTGTATATATATACAGGGTGTGCCAAAATATGTATACGCACTTTAACAGTTGATAGCTCAATTTTGAAAATGAAATGCATTTCAATAAACACTGCCTTTATAATTATTCAAAGTGTATGTATACATTTTTGGGACACCCTATATATGATTTATGATAAGGAAATGCTCATGTAGTCACGGATACTGGTAAGTCCCAAGATTTGAAGGGTGAGTTGGGAAGCTTGAGACACAAGCGAGCCAATGGTTTAGTTCTAGTCCAAGTTAGAAAGCTTAAAAACCAGGGGAGGCAATATTTCAGTTGAATCTGAAGGCAGAAAAAGAAGCTGATGTCGCAGTCCAGGAGTAATTTTCTCTTACTGGAGGAAAGTTCAACCTTCTTGTACTATTCAGGCCTTCAACTAATTGAATGAGGCTCACCCACATTGGGGAGGGCTATCTGTTTTGCTCAGTTTGTTGATTTAAATGTTAATATCATCAAGAAACTATCACAGAAACACCCTGAGTAATGTTTTTGCTTTTATTTTGTTTTGTTAAGGAAGTTAATGAAGTCCCTTCATCTGATATGACTTGTTTTGGTCTCATGGCAAAACTTCCTTCCTCATTGGATATTAGCTGAAAATAAGAGTCCAGCCCATTGGGCTGGAAATGGATATTGGGTGAGGTGGGGGTTAGGATATTTAAGGTTAGCCAGGCCACCCAATCCAGACTGTTTTTATCAACTATCTAGGCACCCTATGGCCCAGTCAAGTTGACACATAAACTAACCATTACAGGTAGTATGGACCTTTAAACAATATTAATTCTTCCAATTTGTGTATGCAGATGACTTTGCATTTATTTGTGTCATCTTTAATTTCTTTCATCAATGTTTTGTAGTTTTCAGTGTACAAGTCTTTCAACTTCTTGCTTATGTTTATTCCTAAGTACTTTATTTTCTTGATGCTATTGTAACTGGAATTTTCTTAATTTCCTTTTCAAACTGTTCATTATTAGGGTATAGAAATGCAACTGATTTGTTTGTTGATTTTGTGTCCTATAACTTTCCTGAATTTGTTTATTAGTTCTAACAGGTTGTGTGTGTGTGTGTGTGCATGTGTGTGTGCGTGTGTGCGCGCGTGTGTGCATGTGTAATCTTTAGGGTTTTCTACATATAAGATTATGCCATCTGCAAACAGAGCTAATTTTATTTCTTTCTGATTTGGACACCTTTTATTTCTTTTTCTTGCCTAACTGCTCTGGCTAAGACTTCTAGAACTATGTTGAATAGAGATGGTGAGAGTGGACATCATTTGCCTTGTTTCTTATCTTTGAAGGAAAGTTATCAGTTTTTCACCATTGAGTATGATGTTAGCTGTGGGCTTTTCATATATAGCCTTTATTATGTTGGGGTAATTTCCTTCTGTTCCTGGTTTGTTCAGTGTTTTGTTTTTTTTAAATCATGAAAGGGTGCTAAAATTTTCAAATGATTTTTATGCATCGATTGAGATGATCATGTGATATTTATCGTTCATTCTGTTAATGTACTGTTTCATATTGATTGATTTTCAAGAAATTCAACATGGCCATGGTGTATAATCTCTTTAATGTGTTGTTGAATTTATTTTTGCTGGTATTTTGTTGAGTATTTTTGCATCTATATTCATCTGGGAAACTAGCCTGAACTTTTTCTTATGGTGTCTTTGTCTAGCTTTGGCATCAGGCTAATGTTGGCCTCATAAAATGAGTTTGGAAGTATTCCCTTCTCTTCAATTTTTTGGAAAAGTTTGAGAAAAATTGGCATTACTTCTTCTTTACATGTTTGGTAAAATTGCCAGTGAAGCTATTTGTTCCTGGTCTTTTTTGTTGTTATTGGGAGGTTTTTGATTACTGATTCAATATCCTTATTTTGTATTGGTTTGTTGGGCTTTCTATTTCTTCTTGGTAGGTTGTGCATTTCTAGGAATTTATCCATTTCTTCTAGGTTATCTAATTTCTTGGCATATAATTGTTCATAGTATTCTCTTAAAGTCCTTTTTATTTTTTGTGGCATTGGTTGTAATGTGCCCTTTTTCATTTCTGATTTGAGTCATCTTTTTTCTTAGTAAATCTAGCTAAGTATTTGTCAATTTTGTTGATCTTTTAAAAAATAAATCTTAGGTGTGTTGATTTTTTTCCTTTTTTTTCTATTTTACATCTCTTTTTAAAATCTCTGCTTTGATCTTGATTATTTCCTTCCTTCTGCTAGTTTTGGGTTTAGTTTGTACTTTTTCTAGTTCCTTGAGGTGATACTATTGCCTTGTTTATTTGACATCTTTTTTATTTTTTAATATATGTATTTATAATTACAAACTCTCCCTTAGAATTCCTTTCACTGTACTCCATAAGTTGTGGTATGTCGTGTTTTCATTTTCTTCTGTCTCAAGGTATTTTCTAATTTTTCCTATGACTTCTTTATTCCATTTGCTGTTTAAGCGTGTGTAGTTAAATTACTACATAACTGTGGATTTTTCAGTTTCCTTTGCGCAATTGCTTTCTGGTTTTGTTCCACTGTGATCAGAAAATATACTTCGTATGATTTTAGTTTTCTTGAATGTGTTATGAATTGTTTTGTGGCCTAACATGTAGTCTATCCAAGAGAATGTTTTTTTTTAAATTGAATCTTTATTGTTCAGATTATTACAGTTGTTCCTCTTTTTTCCCCCCATAGCTCCCCTCCACCCGGTTCCCACCCCACCCACCGCCCTCACCACCCCCACTGTCCTCATCCATAGGTGCATGATTATTGTCCAGTCTCTTCCCGCATCCCCACACCCCTTCCCCCCCCCCCCCAAGAATAGTCAGTCCACTCCCTTTCTATGCCCCTGATTCTATTATAATCACCAGTTTATTCTGTTCATCAGATTATTTATTCACTTGATTTTTAGATGCACTTGTTGATAGATGTGTATTTGTTGTTCATAATTTGTATCTTTACCTTTTTCTTCTTCTTCCTCTTCTTAAAGGATACCTTTCAGCATTTCATATAATACTGGTTTAGTGGTGATGAACCCCTTTAGCTTTTTCTTATCTGTGAAGCTCTTTATCTGACCTTCAATTCTGAATGATAGCTTTGCTGGATAAAGTAATCTTGGTTGTAGGTTCTTGCTATTCATCACTTTGAATATTTCTTGCCACTCCCTTCTGGCCTTCAAAGTTTCTGTTGAGAAATCAGCTGACAGTCGTATGGGTACTCCTTTGTAGGTAATTGACTGTCTTTCTCTTGCTGCTTTTAAGATTCTCTCTTTGTCTTTTGCTCTTGGCATTTTAATTATGATGTGTCTTGGTGTGGTCCTCTTTGGATTCCTTTTGTTTGGGGTTCTCTGCGCTTCCTGGACTTGTAAGTCTATTTCTTTCACCAGGTAGGGGAAGTTTTCTGTCATTATTTCTTCAAATAGGTTTTCAATATCTTGCTCTCTCTCTTCTTCTGGCACCCCTATAATTCAGATGCTGGTATGCTTGAAGCTGTCCCAGAGGCTCCTTACACTATCTTGTATTTTTGGATTCTTTTTTCATTTTGCTTTTCCGGTTGGGTGTTTTTTGCCTCTTTGTATTTCAAATCTTTGACTTGATTCTTCCGATCCTCTGGTCTGCTGTTGGGAGTCTGTATAATATTCTTTATTTCAGTCAGTGTATGCTTAATTTCTAGTTGGTCCTTTATCACAACATCGAGGGTCTCATTAGATTTCTTGAGGGTCTCATTAAGTTTATCGGCGGTTTCTAGAAAGTTCTTGAAAAACCTTAAAAGTGTGGTTTTGAACTCTATATCCAGTAGTTTGCTGTCCTCCATTTCTTTCATTTGTGACCTGTTTCTTTGTCTCGGCATTTTTTATGCTTCGCTGTGTCGATAGAGTGGCTTTCTGTGCTAGGTGTCCTATAGGGCCCAGTGGCTCAGCCTCCCCAATTACCTGAGGTAGACACTCTTGGTGCACCCCCTTGTGGGCCTTGTGCACAGTCTTGTTGTAGTTAAGCCTTGATTGTTGTAGGTATCACTGGGAGGAATTGACCTCCAGGCCAATCGGCTGTGAGAATCAGTTATGTCTATGGTGGGAGAACTTCTGTGCTGAAGACACCCTTCTGGGGCAAGACTTGCTTCAGTGGGGCTTTGATGCTCACTGAGTCTGCCCCCTGAGTGTGTCCCTTATGGATCTGAGGAGTTGTAATTGGATGGTCTCACTCTGACCACTGGGTACACTGGCTCTTGGATCTAAGGAGGTGCTAATCTAGCCTCTGCCTGAGGCTACCCAGCAGAATCCAGCTGTAAAGCAATGCAAGTTGCCCTGGGGCCTTGGGGCAGCTGCAGTTTTTTAAGTAATTTTCAGATTACAAAGGGCTGGGCCTTTCATATGCAAAAGCCTCCATGCACCGGCTTGGGCAGGGCGGGGCCCCAGGGGATCAACAGGGCGGGCGGAGCGAGCGAGCAGTATGGCTGCTCTCAGTCCTGCCCTCAGAGGCCCAGGCAATTGCTGAGAGCGCCTCTGAGAGAAAGCTGCCCTTGGGTTCCGACCGATGCCAGACAGTCCCGTTTCTCCTGTATGAGTCTGGGTCCCCAGAGACTCGCCTGGAACTGGAGCTCAGAGCTTGAGACTCCTTCCTGATTGAAAAAGACAATCGTGTCCTCAGCCGCCAGCTCTCTCCGCATGCACCTCCGCACCTTTGTATTTTACTTCTGCACCGCACCTCCTCTGAGTCTCGGTATGCTTTTCTCTTTCCTTCCAGTTGTAGAATTTCCACTCAGCCAGCCTTCCTGTGGTTCTGGATGATGTCCGTTCCGTCTTTTAGTTGTATTTTTGAAGTGGTTGTGCGAGGCAGCAATCTCCAGTGTTTACCTATGCCGCCATCTTGGTTTCTCCCAAGAGAATGTTTTAATATAGCTTTGTCAGGTCTTCTATTTCCTTATTGATTTTCTGTTTGTTTTATCCATTATTAAAAGTGAAATATTGAAGTCTCCTACTAGTGTGTTGCAGTGTATTTCTCCCTTCCATTATGTCGAAGTTTGCCTTATATTTAGAAGCTCCATAGTTTAGTTCATAAATATTTATAATTGTTATGTTTTCTTGGTGAATTGACCCTTTTAACATTATATAATGTTTTTGGTCTCTTGTTACTGTTTATTAAAATACTAGAGGCACGGTGCACAAAATTCGTGCATGGGGGGGCGGGCACGGAGGGGGGTGTCCCTTAGCCCGGCCTGCACTCTCTCGCAGTCCGGGAGCCTCGGGGGTTGTCTGACTGATGGCTTAGGGCAGGGGTGGGCAAACTTTTTGACTCGAGGGCCACAATGGGTTCTTAAACTGGACCAGAGGGCCGGAACAAAAGCATGGATGTAGTGTTTGTGTGAACTAATATAAATTCAAAGTAAACATCATTACATAAAAGGGTACGGTCTTTTTTTTTTTTTTTAGTTTTATTCATTTCAAACGGGCCGGGATCCGGCCCGTGGGCCGTAGTTTGCCCACGGCTGGCTTAGGGGGATGTCCACTAGCCATGTTTCTTGGTCTAGAAATGTTCTCTCTCCCGCTTATCTCTCCTTCTTGCAGTATGGGACCCCTTGCTCCTTACTGCCCACCTGCTCGCTGCTCCTTAGCACTGCCACGTCCCACCACCGCCTGTGCACTCACCAGCTGTGAGCCCTGCTTCTAGCTGAGCAGCGCTCCCCCTGTGGGAGTGCACTGACCACCAGGGGGCAGCTCCTGCGTTGAGTGTCTGCCCCCTGGTGGTCAGTGTGCATCATAGCGACCAGTTGTTCTGGCTGTTCCGCCGTAAAGGTTGCTTAGGTTTTTATTATATAGATTCTTTTAAATTTATTTTATTTTTCCCCATCACCATTTATCCCCCCTATGCCCTCTTCCACCTGCCCTCCCCCTGCAATCACCACACTGTTGTCCAATCCCTCCACCCCACTTCCCTACAAAGCTCTCTGCCTGCCATATATCTTTGAGTCTGTATCTATTTTGCTTGGCAGTTCAGTATGTTCATTGAAATTATATGGTACTGGTCTTTCTCTGACTGGCTTATTTCACTTAGCATATTGTTCTCCATATCCATCCATGCTGTCATAAAGGGTAAAAATTTCTTCCTTTTTACAGTAGAGTAGTATTTCATTTTGTAAATGTACCACAGCTTTTTTATCCACTCATCTACAGATATGGGCAAAAGACCTGAATAGACACTTCTCCAAAGGTGACAAACAGGTGGGCAATAGACATGAAAAGATGTTCAATGTCACTAATCATCAGAGAGATGCAAATTAAAACCACAATGAGATATCACCTTACACCTGTCAGAATGGCTATCATCAATAAATCAACAAACAAGTGCTGGTGAGGATGTGGAAAAAGGGGGTCCCTTGTGTACTGTTGGTGGGAATGCAGATTGGTACAGCCCCTGTGGAACAGAGTTTGGAGTTATCTCAAAAAATTAAAAATGGAACTGCCATTACCCAGCAATTCCACTTCTGGGAATTTATTCAAAGAAACCTAGAACACTAATTTGAAAGAATATATGCAACCCTATGTTCATTGCAGTATTATTTACAATAGCCAAGATTTGGAAGCAACTCTTGTTACTGTTTTTTTTTATCTAAAATTCATTTTGTCTGATATTAGTATAGCCACTCCTGCTCTCTTTTGGTTCCATTTGCTTGGAATATCTGTTTCCAGTTTTTAAAAAAATTTCAGCCTATGTGTGTCCTTACATATAAAGGGAGTTTATTATAGACAACACATAGTTGAATCCTATTTTATTTTTATCCATGTAGCAAATTCATGTTTTATGATTAGGGAGTTTAATTCATTTTCATTTAAAGTAATTATTAATAAGAAAGGACTTACTATTGCCATTTTGTTAATTGTATTCCATATGTCTTGTAGTGTTTTGTCCCTCCTTTCCTTTTATTGTCTTCCTTTGTGTTTTGTTGATTTTTTTATTATAATGATATGCTTTGATTCACTTCTCATTTCCTTTTGTGTATATTCTATAGCTATCCACCTAATGCAGTGATGGCGAACCTATGACACGTGTGTCAGAGGTAACACGCGAACTCATTTTTTGGGTTGATTTTTCTTTGTTAAATGGCATTTAAATATATAAAATAAATATCAAAATATGTCTTTGTTTTACTATGGTTGCAAATATCAAAAAATTTCTATATGTGACACGGCACCAGAGTTAAGTTAGGGTTTTTCAAAATGCTGACATGCCAAGCTCAAAAGGTTCGCCATCACTGACCTAATGGTTGCCACTGCCATTACATAAAGTATCTTAAAGTCATAACATTCTATTTTAAATTGATAAAAACAACTTCAATTACATACAAAAACTCTACTTCTTTACAACTCCACCCCTTTGTTATTGATATTGTACATCTTTATATGTTGTATAACCACTTAGAATGGTTTATAGTTATTTTCATGGTTTTGTCATTTAATTCTATGTACAAAAATTACCATAGTACAGAGGAGGGAAGATGGCGACCTGCAGGAAGGTAGGGAGGGAGAGAGTGTGAGAGTGTGAGAGTGTGAGGGAGTGATAGAGGAGTGTGTGGACGTGTGTGGTGTGCATGTGTCTGAGCTAGGGACAGTTAGATTCTGCAGGTCTTCTAAGGGGCTGCTAAACTGGGCAGTCTTGGAGGAGCTCCGCTCCCAGCGCAGACATTCCTGAGCAGCCAGCGTGGGCACAGAGACCACGCCATCTTGAGAAACAGAGCTGCTTGAGACTAAGATCCTGGTCTCAGCACCACCCAGTCTGGTCTCAGACACAAACCAGGACCCAGCAGCCACTGGGGACAGAGACCTGCGACCACAGCTACAGACCCAGGGACACCAAGAATCCAGACATCCCCGCGGCAGATCTCTGTGAGTAACAGAGCCCATCCCCCTCCCTGCAGGCTCGCGGGCAGCGTCATAGTAACGAATAGACCCACCCCTCGCCTGGGCCTCAGTGCTGCTACAGGGGTCTTAGCCTGGAAGTGCTCGAACACTGGGAACTTGCTCCCTGCAGCACAGGCTGCAGGAGCCTTGGCCTGGGAGTGCGCAAACACTGGGAGCTTGTTCCCCGCAGCAGGGGCTCTGGGACCCCGATTCTCCTGGTGGGAGGCAGCACCAAGCACCAGTGACCTGACTGTGTTTCTTATCACCTGTGCCTGGGATCCCTGATTCCCTTTGCATTCACACTAAGAGCCAGTGACTCCAATTCTTGGTACATGCACACACAGGGACCCTGATTCTCAATGCGAGGCCACGCAAAACAACAGAGACTCTGATACTGGATTCTTGGGGAACTCTGACTCCTGGCCCATGCTAGGGGGCTCTGATTTTCAACACAATCCAGACGGGTCTCTGTTTCAGCACAGTGCAGGCAGGGTCCCTGATTCTAAGTGTGCACATGAGGCCACATTGAGCACTGGTAACACTGACTCTGAGAGAACCTGGTTCCCACCAACCCACCACAACCACACATCCTAGTGTCAGAGCTCTTCAGTGACACTAGGGTGGTGCAAAGCTCCCACTGCACACGGCCCAGGCCCATGCAACATGCAACTCGACATTTGAACCATCTGGAGATAGTCAGGATGGGGAGATGACACAATCCCCAGAGGAAAGAAAATGAGGAGTCGCCAAGAAAGGAAATTAATGAAATTGAAGCATGCAACATGACAGAAAAAGAATTCAGAGGAATGGTTGTACAATTCATTCACTGGATGAATGAGAAAATCAACAACCTATGCAAGAATCAGGAAGAAATGAAAAGTGATATAGCTACAATCAAAAACACCATGGAAAGTTTCAACAGTAGACTAGAAGAAGCAGAGGACCGAATTAGTGAGTTAGAAGATAAGGTAGAGAAACAAGCTCAATCTGAAGAGCAACTGGAGAGAAAAATTAAAAAGCAGGAGGAGAGCCTAAGGGAGCTTTGGGACAACATGAAACGAAGTAACATACGCATAATAGGGCTGCCAGAAGGACAAGAAGAGCAGCAAGGATTAGAAAATCTATTTGAAGAAATAATGACAGAAAACTTCCCAGATATGGGGAAGAAAAAAGTTACACAAGTACAGAGAGTCCCAAGCAAGATGAACCCCAAAAGGCCCACACCAAGACATCCTCCTATCTAATAAAAGAGAAACATGGTAATTAGCCATACCTCTGCTACCCTTCCCATTGGCTAATCAGGGCGATATGCAAATTAACTGCCAGCCAAGATGGTGGCCGGCAGCCAGGCACTGAAGAGAACAGGAGGCTTGCTTGCTACAGTGACAGAGGAAGCCAATGTTCCCCGCCTGCTGCTGCTGGCCTCTGAGCTTGCAGTTTGAAACATTGTTACAAATATAGAAGCTAAAAAAAACCCCAGTAACCTGCTTTCAGCCAGCCGGGATCTCAGAGCTGGAGTTGAAACAGTGTTTCAATTATAAAACCCAAACAAACCAGATACCTGCTTTCAGCAGCCAAGGCCTCAGAGCTGGAGCCAAGCCTCAGAGCTAAAGCTGGCCCAGAATAAAAAAAAAGAAAAAAAGGAGCGGTTGGGAGCTTCAGTCACCCGCCAGCCTGAAAACGTCCCTCAGCCCCTCACCCAGACTGGCCAGGCACCCCAGTGGGGACCCCCACCCTGAAGGGGTGTGACCAGCTACAAACAGCCATCAGCCACTCACCCAGGCTGGCCAGGCACCCAAGCGGGACCCCCACCCTGATCCAGGACACCCTTCAGGGCAAACCAGCTGGCCCCCACCTGTGCACCAGGACTCTATCCTAAAGGGTAATATGCCTCCCAGCACCGGGATCAGCGGAGCCGTGAGGCCTCCCGGCACCGGGGTCAGCGTAACAGGGGGCAGCACCCAAACCCCCTGATCGCCCTGCGGCTCTGTGTGTGACAGGGGGCAGGGCCACAACCTCCCTATCTGCCCTGCTCTGTTCGTGACAGGGGAAGGAGCCCCAACCCCCTGATCAGCCCTGCTCTGTGCCTGATAGGGGGGAGCTCCCCAACCTCCTGATCGTCCTGCGGCTCTGTGTGTGACAGGGTGCAGCGCCCCAACCCCATCCCCCCCCACGGGCCCTGCTCTGTGTGTGACGGGGTAGAGCCATAACCTCCCCATTGGCCCTGCCCTGAGTGTGACAGGGTGCGGTGCCCCAACCCCCTGATATGCCCTGCTCTGTGTGTGACAGGGGGCGGTGCCCCAACTCCCCTATCGGCCCTACTCTGTGAGTGACAGGGGGGAGCTCCTCAACCCCCTGATCGGCCCTGCTCTGTGCATGACAGGGGGGAGCTCCCCAACCCCCTGATCGACCCTGCTCTGTGTGTGACAGGGTACGGAGCCCCAACCCCCCTGATGGGCCCTGCTCTGTGAGTGACAGGGGGCAGCGCCCCAACCCCCTGATTGGCCCTGCTCTGTGCGTGACAGGGGGTGGCGCTGCAACCTCCCCATCGACCCTGCCTTGAGTGTGACAGGGGGTGGTGCCCCAACCCCCCAATCGGCCCTACTCTGAGCCAGACCAGGGGCTGCACCTAGGGATTGGGCCTGCCCTCTGCCACCCGGGAGCAGGCCTAAGCCAGCAGGTCGTTATCTCCCGAGGGGTCCCAGGCCGAGAATGCACAGGCCGGGCTGAGGGACCTCCCTTCCCCCCGAGTGCACAAATTTTGGTGCACCGGGCCTCTAGTGTCATAATAACGACGGCAAATGCACAAGACAAAGAGAGAATCTTAAAGGCTGCAAGAGAGAGACAGAGAGTTACCTACAAAGGATCCCCCATTAGATTATCAAATGATTTCTCAACAGAAACACATCAAGCTAGAAGGGAATGGAAGGAGGTATACAAAGTGCTGCAAAGCAAAGGACTGAATCCAAGAATACTCTATCCAGCAAGACTATCAATCAAAATTGAAGGGGAAATCAGGAGCTTTGCAGACAAAAAAAGGCTAAGGGAGTTTATCACCACCAAGCCAGCAATGGAAGAAATGCTAAAGGGAATGCTGTAAAAAGAAGAAATATAAAGGTAAAAAGAACACAGGCACAAAAATAGAAATGACTACAAGCAAGTACCTTTCAATAATAACTTTAAATGTAAACGGACTAAATGCTCCAATCAAAAGACATCGAGTGGCTGAATGGATAAAAAGACATGACCCATATATATGCTGACAACAAGAGACCCACCTCAGAACAAGGGACTCACACAGACTGAAAGTGAAGGGATGGAAAAATACATTTCAGGCAAATGGAAATGAAAAATAAGCTGAGGTAGCAGTAGTTATATCTGACAAAATAGACCTCAAAGTGAAGGCCATAACAAGAGATAAGGAAGGCCACTTCATAATACTAAAGAGATCAATACAACAAGAGGATATAAATCTTATAAACATATATGCACCCAATGCAGGAGCACCCAAATACATAAAAAACCTCCTGGAAAATAACAAAGGAGAGATCAACAACAACACAATCATAGTAGGGGACTTAAACACACCACTGACATCACTGGATAAATCCTCAAGAGAAAAAATCAGCAAAGAAACAGGAATCCTAAATGACTCACTAGATCAGATGGACTTAATTGACATCTTCAGAACATTTCACCTCAAAGCCATGGAATATACGTTCTTCTCAAGTGCCCATGGGACATTTTCAAAAATAGACCACATATTGTGTCACAAGCAAAGTCTCCCCAAATTTAAGAAGATTGAAATCATACCAAGCATCTTCTCAGATCACAATGGCGTAATATTAGAAATAAACTACAATAAAAACAATCCAAAAAAGTCAAAC
Organism: Myotis lucifugus; assembly: GCF_000147115.1. Taxonomy (NCBI): domain Eukaryota; kingdom Metazoa; phylum Chordata; class Mammalia; order Chiroptera; family Vespertilionidae; genus Myotis; species Myotis lucifugus. Next base: position 12,511,101 of record NW_005871052.1, on the reverse strand, counting down.
ACTTGGAAGCTGAATAGCATGTTACGAAATAATGATTGGGTTAGCAGTGAGATCAAAGAAGAAATTAAAAACACCCTGGAAACTAATGACAATAACAGCACAGCAATCCAAAATCTATGGGACACAATGAAAGCAGTCCTGAGAGGGAAGTTTATAGCTCTACAGGACTACCTCAAAAAACAAGAAAAAATGATAGTAAATCATCTAACTCTACAACTCAACGAATTAGACAGAGAACAACAAGAAAAGCCCAGAGTGAGCAGAAGGAAGGAGATAATAAAGATTAGAGCAGAAATAAATGACACAGAGACCATAAAATAATACAAAAGATCAATGAAACCAAGAGCTGGTTCTTTGAAAGGATAAACAAGATTGATGAACCTCTAGCCAGGCTCACCAAGAAGCAAAGAGAGAGGACTCAAATAAACAAAATCAGAAATGAAAGAGGCGAAATAACAACAGACCCCTCAGAAATTCAAAGAATTGTTAAAAAATACTATGAACAACTCTGACATACTAGACAACCTGGAGGAAATGGACATATTCCTAGAAAAATACAATCTTCCAAAACTCAAACCGGAAGATTCTAAAAATCTCAATAGCCCTAACCGGTTTGGCTCAGTGGATAGAGTGTTGGCCTGCGGACTGAAGTGTCCCATGTTCGATTCTGGCCAAGGGCATGTACCTTGGTTGCGGGCACATCCCCAGTGGGAGGTGTGCAAGAGGCAGCTGATTGATTTTCCTCTCACATTGATGTTTCAAACTCTCTATCCCTCTCCCTTCCGCACCATTCCGCTTTGTGAAAAATCAATAAAATATATTTTAAAAAAATAAAAATCTCAATATGCCAATAACTATTAAAGAAATTGAAGCAGTCATCAAACAGCTCCCAGCAAACAAAAGCCCGGGGCCAGACGGTTTCACAGGGGAGTTTTACCAAACATTCAAGGAAGAACTAAAACATATCCTCCTCAGACTATTCCAAAAAATTCAAGAGGAAGGAACACTTCCCAGCTCATTCTATGAAGCCAGCATCACCCTAATACCAAAACCAGATAGAGACAACACAATGAAAGAGAATTATAGGCCAATATCCCTCATGAACATAGATGCCAAAATCTTCAACAAAATTCTAGGAAATCGGATCCAGCAGTACATCAGAAAGATCATACACCATGACCAAGTAGAATTTATCCTGGGAATGCAAGGATGGTACAATATCCGCAAATCAATAACGTGATACTTCACATAAACAAAATGAGAGATAAAAATCATATAGTCATATCGATTGATGCAGAAAAACCATTTGACAAAATCCAACACCCATTTTTGATAAAAACTCTCAGCAAGGTGGGAATAGAAGGATCATACCTCAACATAATAAAAGCCATATATGACAAACCCACAGCCAACATCATAATCAATGGGCAAAAACTAAAACCATTTCCCCTAAGAACAGGAACAAGACAGGGATGCCCCCTCTCACCACTGCTGTTCAACATAGTACTGGAAGTACTAGCCATTGTGATCAGACAAGAAGAAGAAATAAAAGGCATCCAAATTGGAAAAGAAGAAGTGAAATTGTCATTATTTGCAGATGACATGATACTGTACATAGAAAACCCTAAAGACTCCATCCAAAAATTAGTAGACTTAATAAATGAATTTGGCAATGTAGCAGGATACAAAATTAATGCCAAGAAATCTAAGGCGTTTCTTTACACCAATAGTGAACTTACAGAAAGGGAGACTAAAAAAGCAATCCCATTTACCATCGCACCAAGAAAATTAAGATACCTAGGAATAAACTTAACTAAGGAGGTAAAAGACCTATATGCGGAAAACTACAGGACACTGAAAAAAGAGATAGAGGAAGACATAAACAGATGGAAGAACATACCGTGTTCATGGATTGGTAGAATCAACATCATTAAAATGTCCATACTACCCAAAGCAATCTATAGATTCAATGCAATCCCCATTAAAATACCAATGGCATATTTTATAAATCTAGAAAGAACTCTCCAAAAATTCATCTGGAATAAAAACAACCCCGAATAGCTGCAGCGATCCTGAGAAAGAACAAAGTAGGAGGAATCTCAATACCAGATATAAAGATGTATTATAAAGCCACTGTTCTCAAAACTCCCTGGTACTGGCACAAGAACAGACATATAGACCAATGGAATAGAATAGAGAGTCCAGAAATCGACTCAAACCACTATGCTCAATTAATATTCGACAAAGGAGTCAATTGAGTCAAGACATTCTCTTCAATAAATGGTGTTGGGAAATTTGGTCAGACACATGCAAACAAATGAAACTAGACCACCAACTTACACCAAACACAAAAATAAACTCAAAGTGGATAAAGGACTTAAATGTAAGACAGGAAACCATAAAAATATTAGAGGAATCCACAGGCAGCAAGATGTCAGATATATGCTGAAGCAATATCTTCACCGACACAGCTCCTAAGGCAATGGAAACTAAAGGGAAAATAAACAAATGGGACTACATCAAAATAAAAAGCTTCTGCACAGCAAAAGAAACTATCAACAAAACAAGAAGAAAACCCACTGCATGGGAGAACATATTTGCCAACGATATTTCCAATAAGGGTTTAATCTCCAACATTTACAAGGAACTCATGCAACTTAACAAAAGGAAGACAAACAACCCAATCAAAAAATGGGCAATGGATCTAAATCGATACTTTTCAAAAGAAGACATAAGGAAGGCCAAGAGACATATGAAAACATGCTCAAAGTCACTAGTCATCTGAGAGATGCAAATCAAAACAACAATTAGATACCATCTCACACCTATCAGAATGGCTATCATCAACAAATCAACAAACGACAAGTGTTGGTGAGGATGTGGAGAAAAAGGAACACTTGTGCACTGCTGGTGGGAATGCACACTGGTGCAGCCACTGTGGAAAACAGTATGGCATTTCCTCAAAAAACTAAAAATGGAACTCCCATTTGACCTAGTGATTCCACTTCTAGAAATATATCCCAAGAAACCAGAAACACCAATGAGAAAGGATATATGCACCCCTATGTTCATAGCAGCACAATTTAGAATAGCTAAGATTTGGAATCAGCCTAAGTGCCCATCAGCAGATGAGTGGATTAAAAAATATTGGCACATCTACGCAATGAAATACTATGCCGCATTAAAAAGGAAGGAACTCCTATCATTTGCAACAGCATGGATGGAGCTGGAGAGCATTATGCTAAGTGAAATAAGCTAGTCAGAGAAAGATAAATATCACATGATCTCACCCATTTGTGGATTATAATGAACAACATAAACCGATGAACAAAAACAGATCCAGAGACAGAGAAACATCCATCAGACTGTCAAACCTCAGAAGGAAGGTAGGGGAGGTTGGGGGTAAGGGGAAGAGATCAATCAAAGGTCTTGTATGCATGCATATAAGCGATGGACGCAGACAACAGGGGTTGAGGATGAGGGCAAGACTGGGGTGATGAGGGGACAATGGGGGGATAAAGACACATTTGTAATACCTTAATCAATAAAAAAATTAAAAACAAAACAAAACAAAAAAAGAGATCAACCAAAGAACTTATATGCATACATATAAGCATAACCAATGGACACAGACACTACGGGGGTGAGGGCGGTGGGGGTGGCCGGGGAGAGGTCAATGGGGAGAAAAAGGAGACATATGTAATACTATATGTAATACTTTAAACAATAAAGAATTTTAAAAAAAGGTATATCTAATGCGGAATAGGCAGTGGTATGTTACAACTAATGTTATTCAAAGAGCACTTAAAATGCAACAAAATTTATCATAACAATTTAAAGTTTCATGAATTAGGATTATTCTAATTTAAAACACTAAGAAATAGAAGAATGATGAAAAACAAAATCAACTTCTGAGGCTATGAAAAAGAAAGTAAGAAAATTTAGCATTTGTTGAGTTATATATACAAGCTTTATAGTTACATGAAACTCCCCTGTGAGATGGACATAATTATTATTCAGTGTCAAACCTTTCAAATGCAAATAAAATCCAAATCAAGGGGGAAAGGAATAGATTAAGCAAGCAATATATATGCATAGATCATGGACACAGACAATAGTAAGGTGAAGGCCTGGAGTGGGGGAGATTTAGGTGGAGAGGAACAAAGAGGGGAAAGTGGGGGACATCTCTAATAAAGTGAACAATAAAAAAATTATCTGCAATAAAGGCTAGGCAATAGACTCAGGTTCTGGTTTGTCAAATATTTCCTTCACTAACATTATCTACAGAAGCATCTGGCCAATTTTTACCTAGTGACTATTTATGCATGCTGAATGGGGTTCAGATAAAATAATACTATGTACAAACCTGTGCACAAAGCTGAAATAGCCTTTTTCATCTCCTGGGGGATTTATCAGTATACAGAATGAGAACTAAGGATTCATATCTTAGTTGACTTATCATAATTCAAATGCATTTCAGGGTGTGATTTTGATTTTTCAAACATGAATACGTATCTTAAATATGTGCCCTATGGTTACACTTAACAATCTCTCTCTCTCTATAAAACCCTAATATGCAAATAGACTGAACATCTGAACAACTGAACAACTGGTCGCTATGACATGCGCTGACCACCAAAGGGCACGTGTGGAATATGGCTGGCGTTGGCATCAGGCTGCAGAGCGCAGACCATGGTGGGTGCTGGCCACGGTTGGATGGTGGAGCAGGTGAGTGGGGGCGCCAGACCAAGGTTGGGGGCTGGTCGCTGTCATTCGGGCGAGACTCTGGTGGTTACTGAAAATTCTTTGCTCCCGTTTGCCATGGTCCTGCCCGGTGCTCACACCTGCTGCTGGCGCCGGAGCCACTGCTGTCTCCACCACTCACACCCGCTGCTGGCGCCTAGCGCCAGTCCTGATGGCTCAGTGCTGTCAGCGGGTGCAAGCAGTGGCTGCCAGCTCCAATCACCCCTGAGGGCTTCTCCACCTCCCCCTGTTCCTGAGGGGCGATCAGGGCAGCAGCCGCCACTTGTACCCGCTGATGGCACCGGCCCCAAGCATGGGATCAGTGGCAGCGGGAGCAGGGCTGCTGGCAAACAGGGGACAGGGGGGAGGGGGCATGGAGTGGCCAGGCAGGGGCGCGGAGGATGGTCTGAGACCTGCCCCTGTGCCCACTGCAGCCTCGCAGCTCACAGGTCCTTTCAAGGTGCACGAATTTGTGCACTGGGCCCCTAGTAATAAAATAAAACTCCAGCTTTGACAAGCTGACACACACCACCCTAGCTGTGGGACATTACCTTGTGGGACATAGTGAAGTCACCTTGCTTCCTGTGGAATTTTCTTAAAAGCTCTATGTACCAACTTCTACTTCACTGGTCAACATTTATTCATGTGGTTATCCTTCTTTGAGGGAGCCTGGGAAAAGTAGCTTTTTAGCGGGCACACACATTGCTGCCTCAACCAAATCAAGGTTTGTTAACAAGGAAGAAAGAAAGAAAAGATCTCAGGTGGGCAACTCTATCTAGTTGGAATAGAAAGGAATTTGTCCCCTGCAGAATTGGTACAAAGATTATAGAAGCAGGCCTCCGCAAAACTGTCAGAAATAATGCTACTTAATTGGTCTGATTAACCTCAGAAACACTGCCTGTGCTGCTATCCATGCCAGTGAAAGTGATGACTTCTGCCCAGCTGTTTCCCTTTTCCCATGTCACTTCCAAATCAAAACCTTCCATGGCTGCATCTTATTGATGAAAACGAGGTCACTGACCTCCAAGGGATGATGGGAAATGTAGTTTAAGAAAATGCCATCTGAAGAAGGTAGAATTCACAGTAGGGGTGAGTAAGCATATTTCATTGATCCTAAGACAGTCCCCCACCCCCCCCCCCCACAAACACATTTTCATGTCTCTTAAGTCAGCATACTTTTGACAGTCAATGATGGCTGTTGGCCATCTGGCAGTTTTGTGATGTGGTTGCTGTTGCTTGTATGTACATGAAACCCCCAAATAAGTTGGAGAAAGTATCACCATCAAAAGAGTGCAGATAGCCATGGCTGGTGTGGCTCAGTTGGTTAGGCAGCATCCTGTGCACCGAAAGGTTGCAGTTGTGGTTGCCCATTGGATTGCAGGTCAGGGCACATCCTGGGGTTTCAGACTTGATCCCTGGTAGAGGGAATGAAGGAGGCAGCCCATCGATGTCTTGCTCTCCCATCAATGTTCTCCCTCTCCCCTCCTCTCTCTCTAAAAATCAATTAAAAATATTTTTTAGAAGTGCAGATGGGGTCTCAGTAGTTTGGAAGGAAATTCTAGAGGCAACAGTGAAGCACTTGTTTTTAAATACTGTTTCATCAAAGAATCACATAAGTTGCAAAACCAGCAATGCAGACAATGCTGAGTTGAAAAGGGACTCATAAGAGTTCTACACTAAATATAAAAAAACTCCTAGAATTAAGTTAACTGATTTATTTTGTATTTTTATGTATTCACAAGAGATTTGCACCTAAATAAATTTAAGTGAGATTTTTTAATAAGCACAAAATAAAAATTCTAAATTGATAACTCTAACTGATAAAAATAGCCTAACTATTGACCCAGTTATAGCACTCCCAGAAATTTAGTCTGAGTAGGGAGTGGCAGAGCATAGATGTAAACCTATTATCTAAATTATTGTGCATTTTGTGGTCACAGCCTCTTCTCTAGATTTGTTGGTATGACTGAGGGCCTCTGTTGATGATCATGAAACAGAATATGCCAGGACACTGAAAAAATGTTTTTCATGTTAGAATGGTGGGTTACTAGGGATGGCACAAATGGTAGCAAAAATGGAGGGTACATAATGGTCTCCCTCTTTTTTGAAAAGTAACAGCTTGTTGCATATCATAGATTAATGCAAATTTAATCAAAAGAACCAGAGCAGAATGTGCTGGTGAAGGATTCAGAATTGGTTACTGAAAATTCATTTTGATACCATGTACCATATTTAAAGGGTAAATGGGGGATAGTGGTGACAGAATGAGACTTGACTTTGGGTGGTGAACACACAATACAATATACAGATCAAGTGTTATAGAATTGTATACCTGACACCTATATACTTTTATTAACCAATGTCACCCCAATAAATTCAATAAAAATAGAATGTAAAAAAAAAAAGAAAGAAATTTAGCCTGAGGGGGGAAAACAAACCTGATAATAACTTAACTGTTCAACAATGACAATAATAAGAGCTACTATTTTTCTGTTGAAACTTTACTATGTACCAGGCCTTCAACATACATTATTTTATTTGATTCTCATAACAGCCAAGTGAGGTAGATATTAATCTTATCCCCATTTTAAATACGAGGCCCAAACATGTGACTACTTGTCCAAGATCAAACAGCTACTAGGCAATGGAATCAGGATTTAAACTTTCTTCTATGGGTTTATATAGATCCAAGCTTGTGCTATGCAAATATTAGAAAATGAAGTATGTTGCAATAATAAACATGCTGCACAGTTCTGAGCGGAAAAGAAAAAACCAAATTTGTATATATACTATAATCATAACTATGTTAAATATATGTATAAAAGGTTAAAAACTCAAGAAGTCTGCAAAATATCTAGAAATAATTTGCAGTAAAACATGAATGTCCAGGATGGATTTCTGACAACCAGTAGGTCTAGTGTCTCTGAATCTTTTTTTGGGTTATGGCACCTGTATTAATCTGTTCCAGTTTCCAAAACAAAATACCACAGGCTGGTTTTGCAACCTATGTGATTCTTTGATGAGACAGTATTTTCTCATAGTTTGGATACTAGATGTCTAAGCTCACAGTACCAGCAAATTCCATTCCTGGTGAGGATGCTCTTCTTGGCTTGTAGATGACCACCTTCTCACTGTGTCGTCACCTGGCCTTTCCTCTGTGTGCACATGGAGAGAGAGAGAGAGAGAGAGAGAGAGAGAGAGAGAGAGAGAGAAATAGAGAGAGAGAGATCTGTCTCTCTTTTTTTATGAGGACACCAGTCCCATCAGATTACGGCCCCACTCTTCTTATCACATCATTTAACTCTAAATAACTTCCTAAAGGCCCTATCTTCAAATACAGTCATGTTGAGAGTTAGGGCAAAATAGGAATTTTAGAATTTTAGGGCAACCCAATTCAATCCATAGTAGGATTCCTTTGAGAAGCTGATGAAAGCTCTGTACACCCTTTCAAGGAGACTATACATTGCCTCCCATAATGTTGCACACAATTTCCGGAAGTTGTTAGACCCCAGGTTGAGAACCAATGTTCCAGGCCATCTTCCTTTTTTTTGCAGATGGAGAATCAGAGGTTAAGAAAGAAGTGGTTTTCAGCATGTTAGGAGAGAGCCAGGCCTCCTAATTCCTCATCCAGTTCTTTCCCTATCTTACACTGTCATCTATTAGGCCTGTTAAGTCAACTATCCAGGGTGACCCAACACACCCCAGGTCCTGTGGCTAGGGTGAAGGGGACAGCTGATTCTTCACCTGGGATGTTCACATGGGTTAACAAGGCTCTAGCTGTAACCAACAGCAAATGGGATAGATTTCACTACTTTAAACTAGTCAGTTGGGAAGAAGCTGTACCAACTTCAATATCCATTCACAAGAGGCCTGAATATGAGCAGGTGGAAATGCACTGTCACCCTGAAGGACAAAGGGAAGCTGAGGAGATACAGCCTTGAACAGTCTGGTGGCCTTGACATAACGCTGTCCCTCTAACTCAGATTCCTCACTGTTTACTCCCCAAGAGTTGGCCTGTTAGATTTCTCCAAGAGTTCTTCTAGCTCTAATGTTCTGTATTTCTATGATTCTGAGGCATCATATTTCTCTATGGAGAAAATATCAGTTGAGGCTTTAGGGTTTTAGAATAATGGGCAAAATAGTTTTCTTCCCAAAATGTCTTTTGATGGTATAATAGAAGTAGCAATAAAGAAAATGTAGTTTAAAGAGATGAAATGTCCCTAACGAGAATCTGAGAAGACTATTTAAATATTTAAATAGTCATTTAAAGTAAACTTTTGCCTTGGCAAGATAGCTCAGTTGGTTAGAGCATCATCCCCTTATGCCAAGGTTGCCAGTTTGATCCCTGGTCAGAGCACATACAAGGATCAACCACTGAATGCATAAATAAGTGGAACAAGAAGTCTCTCTCTCTCAAAAAAAATAATTAAAAAATAAAGTTTCAACATAAATGTTTCCTTTATTTCTGCTTCAAGCCAATACTTAAGTAAGGGAGGTAGCTGGTAGCTGGACTCCTAAATAATGGGGTGAGAAAACGATGCAATATTTATAATGGGAAATTCTATTTATCTTTAGGCAGATGGAATGGCCCCAGTCTTTTTTTTTTTTTTACTTTATTCCATCAATCAATGAAATAAATAATCATGACATTCTTCCTACTAACATTATCAATGCCACAACCAGTGTGGAGACTTCATTTGGGCCACCTTTTGGGAACACAGGACTAGAAACAAAAAAAAGGGATGCTCACTGTGGGATGGAAGCTATCTTCTCAGGAAAACTCTAGCTTTGCTCACCACAAACAATAAGGCCTTGAAGGGCTACACACTTGCTGTTTCTCTGCTTGTCAGGCTCCATGCCTAGTTTAGCACATCATTGGTCTCAGTTTCTGTCTGGGGAGAAGAAAGAGGAAGGAAAGAGTTGCTGCTGAGGGAGCAGAGGTGATAAATCCCATCAAAACCACCACCACCACCACCACTGAATTAGCACAATAACCCCTTCAGTCCCAATGAATAATCCAAAGAACAGGAAGAATGCCAAAGGCATGACATCTGTCCCTTGCTTCCCAACAAACAGCCTTAAATAGCACTGCCCTCAGGTGATCAAGTATGTGTATCACAATGCAGGCACATTGTTTTAGATTTTTTAAAAATTAAATTTATTGGGGTGACATTGGTTAATAAGATTATATAGGTTTCAAGTGTGTATTTCTTTTTTTTAATTGATTTTTTACAGAGAGGAAGGGAGAGAGATAGAGAGCTAGAAACATCGATGAGAGAGAAACATCGATCAGCTGCCTCCTGCACATCTCCCACTGGGGATGTGCCCGCAACCCAGGTACATGCCCTTGACCGGAATCGAACCCGGGACCCTTCAGTCCGCAGGCCGACGCTCTATCCACTGAGCCAAACCGGTTCCGGGCTCAAGTGTGTATTTCTTTGATACATGATCTGTATACTGCATTTGTGTGCCCACCATCCAAAGTCAAATCATATTCCATCGCCCTAACCGGTTTGGCTCAGTGGATAGAGCATCGGCTGCGGACTGAAGGGTCCTGGGTTCGATTCTGGTCAAGGGCATGTACCTTGGTTGCGGGTACATCCCCAGTAGGGGTTGTGCAGGAGGCAGCTGATCGATGTTTCTCTCTCATCGATGTTTCTAACTCTCTATCCCTGTCCCTTCCTCTCTGTAAAAAATCAATAAAATATTTTTAAAAAATCATATTCCATCACCATTGCATTTTATGCCTTCATTTATTCTTTTTTTCTTTTAATTTTATTTTGTATTAGTTTCAGGTGTACAGCATAGTGGTTAGACAATCACATACTTTACAAAGTGTTCACCTTGATATTTTCAGTTCCCCATCTGGCACCATAGATAGTTATTATAATACTAGAGGCCCAGTGCACGTGCAGCCTGGCCTGCACCTGGGATTGGGACCCCACCAGTGCACAATCAGGGTGGGGAGGGACGGGGGAGGTTGGCCAGCCAGGGAGGAATTATGGGAGGGGTCCAGGGTGTGTCCAGCCCATCTTGCCCAGTCCTGATCAGCTGGACCCCAGCAGTAAGCTAACGTACTGGTCAGAGCGTCTGTCCCCTAGTGGTCAGTGCATATCAAAGCTACCAGTCGACCAGTTGCTTAGGCTTTTATATATCTAGATTATTGACTATATTTCTTATGCTATACTTTATATCCCCAAGACTATTTTGTAACTACCAATCTGTACTAGTACTTCTCAATCCCTTCACTTCTTTCACCCAGTCCAACATTTATTTTCCTCAGGTTCTTGGTCCTTAATCTCCGAAAGGAACTGGGTCAGGTGAGAAGAAATCTTGTCTGAGAAATTGTAAACATAGTGCAATACCTCTGTGAGTTTTCAGCACAAATTAACAGTTAAAATATGAATGGAAATGTACCACACAAAATGGAGTATTTATAAAAAATTGAGATTGATATTATCTATCCTATATAATAAAAGGCCAGGGACCATAAGTGTAATGACTGGAACAACCGCTCAACCAGTTGCCATGTGGTGCATTGACCTCCTCTCAGTCCCTCCCCTCCCCCACCCCTACCTCTGCCAGCAGGGGAAAGAGGAACCATAGGGAAGCAGGTGGGTGGTGGCGGGGCAAGACTGGGGACTGGCGAGTGGGTGGAATGGCTGACCTCTTGGTCCCTAAACCTTGGCCCGCAGGCTCCCATGGATCAGCAATGGTGAACGGGGGAACCAGGGTAGGTGATGGGAGGACTGGGCTGGCTGTCAGTCTG
>NW_005871052.1:12498080-12499124 GCF_000147115.1 Myotis lucifugus | reverse complement strand
CATGGACCAATGGCCCGCTGAAGTGGGAGTCAAATGCGCAGAGAGGTAAGCCAATCCCTCGAGTAGTGTCTCTTGGGGGGGGTCCCCATGTCCGCTTTAGTGATATTGAGTTATACATTCTGCAGTCCTCCGGTCCTTACAGAGCGGTAAGTCTTCTGCCAGTTGCTCCCCTTGATTGTGCGTGAGCGGGCCAACAACGCCGCGGAACGTGTCAAGAGGAGGGGGTGTGGGCCCTCATGGCAGCCTATGGGGGGCCGCCTTGGCCCCCAGGGAATGCGTATGGGGGGGGGATCTTAGTTCCTCTGGGTAGGGTGTTGCTGTCAGACCTTTTCCCGCACAAGTCACAGGTGGGGGAGACCGACCCCCCAGCCCGCCAGGGGGGGGAGTAAAAGGCGACCAGGCCAGCAGGGGGTGGCAGTTAGGGGCGACCAGGTTGGCAGGGGGGTGCAGTTGGGGGAGACCAGGCCAGCAGAGGGGACAGTTGGGGGTGACCAGGCTGGCAGGGGGGGCAGTTAGGGGCAACCAGGCCGGCAGAGGGGGACAGTTGGGGGCGACCAGGCTGTCAGAGGGGGCAGTAAGGGGTGACCAGGCTGTCAGGGGGCAGTTAGGAGCAATCAGGCCAGCAGGGAGGGGGAAGTTGGGGACAACCTGGCTGGCAGGCAGGTGAGCAATTAGGAGCCAGCAGTCCAGGATTGTGAGAGGGATGTCTGACTGCCAGTTTAGGACTGATCCCCCGACATCCCCCGAGGGGTCCTGGATTGAAGAGGGTACAGGCTGGGCTGAGGGGACCCCCCTCTCGTGCACAGATTATTGTTCACCGGTCCTCTAGTGTGTATGTGTGTGTGTATACACACACACACACACACACACACACACACACACACACACACACACATATATATATATATATATACGCAAACGACTGACCGAATCACTGGTCGCTATGACACGCACTGACTATTAGGGAACAGACACTCAATGCAGGAGCTGCCCACTGGTTGTCGGTGTGCTCCCATAGCGGGAGCGCCACTCAGCTAATCGACC
>NW_005871052.1:12449551-12484273 GCF_000147115.1 Myotis lucifugus | reverse complement strand
GCAGGGAGATTGGGTACACTCTAAATCTCTGATCCTCCTCCTCAAGTGTAGCCCCGCCTCCCGCCCCCCAAACTCTGCCTGTGTGTGGCTGATGCCCTCTCCCACTCCTCCCAGTGACTTTTAAAGACATGGTGCGCTATTTCCGACCTGCTAAGATGGATGAGGAAGGATATAGCAAAATCTCCTGTACCCACCACGGTCCTAGGAAACATTACCTATCCATCCAGTGGAAGCCTCAGCATCCCTCTGGCCATTTCCATTTCTTCCCTCCCATCCTCCTTCCCTCTCTACCCCACAGCGAGAATCCTAGAACTTCTCCACACCTCCTCCACTCTCCTCATCCCTGGGGCTCTACTGGCACCAGTTTCCCTGCTTTTTGTAGGTCCTCACCAATCTCTGCTAACGCCCTTCCCGCAATATCCCCATTTTTGGTTTTGACCTACTATCTTGGCCTGGGGTGGGGCCAGTATCAGGGGATTCACTTAGCCTTCCCCACCACGATAGCTCTTACCCCACAAACCAATGACCCTGTGGGATTCATTGCTCCAACTGCCAAGTGTACCACTGGCAAATAACTTGGGGGCTGGAGAAACGACCACTGTGTTCATCTGTTGGTTGAAAGACCAGGTCGGCTCACTGTGAACCAGACTCTATTCCCAACTTCTTTTATTACCATGCCTCACAAGCCCCTCTCAAACAGCTCCCCCAGCCCCGCCCCGCCCCCCCCCCCCCCGCGCCCATCGTGACACTTTGGGCTTCCAGGATCAATGTCAGCTTAGACTCTGTGTCCAGTAGTCCTAGATATGTCTGGGTATTCGTCCAGCCCCAGTGTACAGTCACCTGAGAAAAGCTGGGAAAGCTTCTATGAACATATGCAAGCAGGTTTTCTGTCCACATTAGTTTTCATTTCTCTTGGGCAATTTTCTAGGTGTTAGCTTGTTTCAAGACCCACAGGGTATGCCTTCAACTGGGGATAGTACTCAAACTTATATGTACACTATGTTTTTTTCTTTATATACATACCTATAAAAGTTTAATTTATAAATTAAGCCCAGTAAGAGATTAACAATAAACCTAATAACAAATAGAACAATTATAGTAACATGCTGGAATAAAAGTTGTGTGAATATGGTCTCTTTCTCTCAAAATATCTTATTGTATTTTACTCACCTTTTCACTTTAAGGAAGCACTGTATGGCTTCTCGTTGGCATATCCAAAATGCCTGCATCACTTCTCTTGTGCTTTGGGACCATTATTAAGTAAAATAATGATTATGTGGACACAGGCACTACAATACTGTGATAGTCTGATCTGATAATGGAGACAGTTACTAAGGGACTAACAGCTGGATAGTGTATACAGCATGGATACGTTGGACAAAGGGATGATTCACATCCCTGGCAGGTTGAAGTTGGACAGCTGGAGAGTTCATCACACTACTTAGAATGGCATGCAGGCCTGGCTGGGTAACTCAGTTGTTTAGAGGGCCATCCGGATACACCAAGGTTTTGGTTTGGTCAGGACACATACCAGAATCAACCAATGAATGCATAAGTAAGTGTGTTAGGTTTTTGCCAGTGACACGGTCTGTGAAAGAATTCACAACCGAGAGAAGAGATAGATGCAGGGAGGAAGTTTATTTTTACTTTCCAAGGGAGGAAAGGGCCAGGTGCTGTTTGGGGACACAAGGCACCAAAGTTAGAATGGGTTGTTCTTTTATTAGGGTATTAGGGAGTAAATAGGAAGGGGAATGTGACATCGTGTTGAAGTTTTCCAGATCCTGGAGGTTGTCTTGAAAAATTAATTTGTTTGCTTTCTAGAAGACAGTCCTGCAGATGTCCTGGGAATGTGTTTATCAGCATTTTCCCAAGCCTATAAAATATTCTTAGAGCAAGAATTATGGAGTTCAAAAGGGGGCGGCTTGGGTTTGGAAAGAAAAGAAAAGGACACTTTTTACTAACTGGAAACTCTTTGGTGCCAATTTTCCCAGAGTCATTAAAACCTCAGGGAGGAGCAGGTGGTGGGGAAGTGCAGCCTGATTTTGCAGTCCCTTTCTGTCTGGATGCTTCAAGAGAGACACAACTTGAATCAAGGAAGCCAGCAATCTTCGTGTTTAATTACCAGGTGCTTCTCATAGTTTATGGAAGGTTATAACAACAACAACAAGAAAGGTCTTTTTCTTTGTCTTACAAGTGGAACAACAAATCTCTTTCTCCCTCCCTTCCTCTCTCTCTAAAATCAATCAATAAATAAGAATTTAAAAAAGAATGGCATGCAAGTTAAAACTTTACAATTGTTTATTTCTGGAATTTTCCATTTAATGTTTTCAGACTGCAGTTGACCATAGATAACCGAAACCACAGAAAGCAAAACCATGGATAAGTAAGGGGGGGGGGTGACTACTGTAACACAATTTTAAAATGGGCAAAGAAATCGAATATGCATTTATCCAAAGAAGACATACAAATGGCTATTAGGTATATGAAAAGGTGCTCAACATCACTAATCACCAGGAAAATGCAGAGTTATCACCTCACATCTATTAGGATGGCCATTATAAAACAAAAGAAAATAGCAGGTGTCAGCAAGAATGTAAAGAAATTGAATGTCTTGTGCATTGTTGGGGGGAGTGAAAAATGGTGCAGCTGCCCTTGTAAACAATATGTAGGTTCTTCAAAAAAATTAAAAATAGAAATACAATAGAGTCCAGCATCCCCACTTCTGTGTATTTATCCAAAAGAATTGAAATCCAGATCTTTTTTTAAAAAAGATATTTTTATTTATTTCAGAAAAGAAGGGAGAGGAAGGGAGATAGAAACATCAATGATGAGAGAGAATCATTGATCGGCTGCCTCCTGCATGCCCCACACTGGGAATCAAGCCTGCTACTGGGGCATGTGCCTTGACTGGGAATGGAACAATGACTTCCTGGTTCATAGGTCAATGCTCAACCACTGAGCCATGCCTGCCAGGCAAAAAAATTGAAATCGGGATCTCAAATAGATAGTTGCATTCCCATGTTCATTGCACCATTATTCACAATAGCCAACAGATGGAAACAACCTAAATATCTATCAATGGATGAATGGATAAAATGTGGTACATATAATGTATACATGTAATGGAATATTATTCACTCTGAAAAAAGAAGGAAACCTTGCCATGTGCTACATTAACTTTAAGAATATTTAAAAATAATAGATTTTTATTGATTTCAGAGAGGAAGGGAGGGGGAAAGAGAGATAGAAACATCAATGATAAGAGAGAATCATCTATTGGCTGCCTCCTGCAAGTCTCCCAGTAGGGATTGAGCCTGCAACTCAGGCATGTGCCCTGACCAGGAATTGAACTGTGGCCTCCTGGTTCATAGGTCAACCCTCAATCACTGAGCCACTCAGGCTAGGCGAAAGTTGAGAATATTACTGTAAGTAAAGTAAGCTGGTCACAAAAGGCCAAATACTGCATGTTCCTTCTTATATGGGGTGTCTAAAGTAGTCAGACTCTTAGAAGCAGAAAGTAGAATGCTGGTTGCCAAGGGCTAGGGTTGGGGAAAATGAGGAGTTATTCAGTAACTGTGGAGTTTTAGTCATGCAAGATGAAAAAATTCTAGAGATCTGATGTATAATAATGTTCATATAATTAACAATATAGTTTACTTAAAAACTAGTTAATAAGGTAGGTTTCATGTGATATGTTTTTCATCACAATAAAAAAAGAAATTTAA
This sequence comes from Myotis lucifugus, assembly GCF_000147115.1. NCBI lineage: Eukaryota > Metazoa > Chordata > Mammalia > Chiroptera > Vespertilionidae > Myotis > Myotis lucifugus. Next base: position 12,480,548 of record NW_005871052.1, on the reverse strand, counting down.
ACATAAAATGTTTTATTCAATGGCTTTTCATATATTCACAAATATGCAAATCCATCACCACAATCACTTTTAGAATATTTTTATTAGCCCAAGAAGATCTCTTGCACCCCTGAGCCATTACCCCCAATCCTCCAACCCACCTCCAGCCCTAGGCAATAAACTACTTGCTGTCTCTATGGATTTGCTTATTCTGTGTATTTATCCAAAAGAATTGAAATCGGGATCTCAAATAGATAGTTGCATTCCCATGTTCATTGCACCATTATTCACATAGCCAACCAATGGAAACAATCTAAATATCTATCAACAGATGAATGGGTAAATTATGGTACATATAATGTATACATGTAATGGAATATTACATAGGTCATTAATATAGAGAGGCCTTCACCACCCTATTGTCTGTGTTCATGGGCATGCCAGATGAAATTCTAATGGGTTTTTGTTTGTAGGTCACTTCCTTCTTTTTCCTGGCTGCTTTGAGAATTTTTTTCTTTGTCATTAATTTTTGACAGTTTTAATACAAAATGCCTTGGAGAGGGCCTCTTTGGATTGAGTTAACTAGGTGTTCTGTTTACTTCTTGGATTCAAGGATCTCATTCTTTCCATAGGTTTGGAAAGTTCTCATCCACTATTTGTTTGAATAGACTCTCCATTCCCTTCTCCCTCTCTTCCTCTTTTGGAATGTCTACTATGCTAATATTGCTTTTTCTGATGGAGTCAGATAGTTCTCATAGAGCTCTTTCATTTTTCTTTATTCTCAGGTCTCTCTCTTCTTCCATCTGCATCTTTTCTAGGTTACTAGCTTCGATGTCACTAATTCTTTTCTCCATCTGGTTGGCTCTGTTTTCTATGCTCAGTGGTTCAATCTTAATTTCCTTAATTGCATGCTTCATTTCCAGGATTTCTGATTGTTTCTTTTTTAAAGTTTCAGTCTCTTTGGTAAAGTATCTTGTTCATTGCTTTGTTTTCTGAGTGCATTAAATTGCATATCTGTATCTTCTCATATCTCATTGAACATTTTAAGAACTGTAATCTTGAAGTCTCTCTAATTTATATCACATATTTCCATGTCTTCCAGCTTGCTTTCTGGAGATTTTTCATGTTTTTATGATAATCCTCGTTACCATGGTTATTCATGGTATTTGCTGTTCTCCTTTGTCTAGGCATGTATATCTGTCTATATTGATAGGCTATATAGCAGCTTTCTCTGAAGAGGTATTTCTACTACTTCCCAGTAGATGTGCTGAATTGCAAAATTTTTTACCTCTGTGATCTCCCAGACTTGACCTCCAAGGTTTCTATAAGACAGTACATTCGTGCTGCTTGGAGGTGGGGTTCGTTTTGACCTCACTGAAATGGCAACCCCTGACCCCATGGGGTCCCACCTCAAGCACCACACCTGGGGATCAGTCACTGAGGGAAACAGCAGTTTTACTTCTATAGCTCTTTGTTTACAGATAATATGCTCATTGACCTGATCAAGGGCAATGGAAGGCAAGTTTTGGGAGTACGAGTAGTGGCAGGGCTCTGTGATTCTGTTTCATTGTCTGAAACACCATCACCTTGCATGACAATGGAGAGCCATGTAGCAGAATCGTGTGCTCTGTCAGGCATCTGCTAGCTCAGTCATTGTTCCTTCTACTTGCCCTAATGGATTGACCCCGCAGCTCTGTTCCTCCTGGCCGAAGGAAATGCCTGCTACCTCTGGCTTCCTCCCTTTTCCAGGCCCCAGCCACAAGATCCCAGGCTGTCTGAGCTTTACTCCCTTCTCATCTCCTTGTTTATTCCCTGTTGCCCACCATTAGATGTCTCAATGCATTGGTCTTTCAGGCATACTTCCGTAAAGAGTAGGGAATTCTTTGTTGAATTATAGTTGGGTTAACTTGTTGAAATTTCAGGGGGAGAGGCCAAGGGGATCTCTCATACCATCATTCCTCTGAATTCACTCCTCATGGGCAATGCATATATGCATATAAGTTCTTCGGTTAATCTCTGCCTACTCCCCTTCCCACCTTCCCTCTGAGATTCATCAGTCTGTTCATGTTTCCATGCCTCTGGTTCTATTTTATTCATCAGTTTATTGTGCTCATTAGGTTCCACATATAGGTGAGATCATGTGATATTTGTATTTGATTGGCTTATTTCACTTAGAATGATCATCTCTAGGTCTCTCCATCCCTTCTTTTTTTTTTTTTAAACTGCATAGTATTCCACCATGTAGATGTACCACATTTTTTTAATCCATTCCTCTACTGATAGGCACTTGGGCTATTTCCAGATCTTAGCTATTGTAAATAATGCTGCTATGAACATAGGGGTGCATATATTCTTTCTGATTGGTGTTTTGGGATCCTTAGGATATATTCCTAGAAGTGGGATCACTGGGTCAAATGGGAGTTCCATTTTTAATTTTGTGAGGAAACTCCACACTGTTTTCCATAGTGGCTGCACTAGTCTGCATTCCCACCAGCAGTACATGAGGGTTCCTTTTTCTCCACATCCTCACCAACACTTTTTGTTTGTTGATCTATTGATGGTAGCCATTCTGGCAGGTATGAAATGGTACCTCATTTGACATTTTAATTTGCATCTCTCTGATGACTAGTGATGGAGTCTCCTGGCTATTTGTATATCTTCTTTGGAGAAGTGTCTATTCAGGTCCTCTGTCCATTTTTTATTTATTTTTTAAAAATTGTTTTATTGTTTAAAGTATTACAAAGAGTATTATATATGTCTCCTTTTTTCCCCTTCCCCTAGCCTCCCATACCCCCCAGTGTCTTGTGTCCATTGGTTATGCTTATATGCATGCATACAAGTCCTTCGGTTGATCTCTTACCCACCCACCCCCAACCATCCCCGGCCTTCCCACTGTAGTTTGACAGTCTGTTCGATGCTGCTCTGCCTCTGTATCTATTTTTGTTCATCAGCTTATAATGGTCTTAATTATCCATAAATGAGTGAGATCATGTGGTATTTTTCTTTCATTGACTGGCTTATTTCACTTAGCATAATGCTCTCCAGCTCCATCCATGCTGTTGCAAATGGTAAGAATTCCTTCTTTTTTACAGCAGCATAGTATTCCATCGTGTAGATGTACCACAGTTTTCTAATCCATTCATCTGCTGATGGGCACTTAGGCTGTTTCCAGATCTTCGCTATGGTAAATTGTGCTGCAATGAACACAGGGGTGCATATATCCTTTCTGATTGGTGTTTCTGTTTTCTTGGGATATATTCCTAGAAGTGGGATCACTGGGTCAAATGAGAGTTCCATTTTTAACTTTTTGAGGAAACTCCATACTGTCTTCCATAGTGGCTGCACCAGTCTGCATTCCCACCAGCAGTGAAAGAGGGTTCCTTTTTCTCCACATCCTCTCCAGCACTTGTCGTTTGTTGATTTGTTGATGATAGCCAGTCTGACAGGTGTGAGATGGTACCTCATTGTTGTTTTGATTTGCATCTCTCGGATGATTAGTGACTTTGAGCATGTTTTCATATGTCTCTTGGCTTTCTGAATATCCTCTTTTGAAAAGTGTCTATTTATTTTTTATTTATTTTTTTATTGCTAAAAGTATTACAAAGTGTATTACATATGTGTCCTCCCCCCCCCCCGCCGCCCTTGACAATCCCCTGGCCTCCCTTACCCCCCCCAGTGTCTTATGTCCATTGGTTATGCTTATATGCATACATACAAGTCTTCGGTTGATCTCTTACCCCCCTGCCTCCTGCCCCCCAACCCTCCCTGGCCTTCCCGCTGCAGTTTGACAATCAGTTTGAGGCAGCTCTGCCTCTGTATCTATTATTGTTCAAAAGTTTGTAATGGTCTTTATTATCCATGAATGAGTGAGATCATGTGGTATTTTTCCTTCATTGACTGGATTATTTCACTTAGCATAATGCTCTCCAGTTCCATCCATGCTGTTGCAAATGGTAAGAGTTCCTTCTTTTTTACAGCAGCATAGTATTCCATCGTGTAGATGTACCACTGTTTTCTAATCCATTCATCTACTGATGGGCACTTAGGCTGTTTCCAGATCTTAGCTATGGTGAATTGTGCTGCTATGAACATATGGGTGCACATATCCTTTCTGATTGGTGTTTCTGGTTTCTTGGGATATATTCCTAGAAGTGGGATCACAGGGTCAAATGAGAGTTCCATTTTTAGTTTTTGAGGAAACTCCATACTGTCTTCCATAGTGGCTGCACCAGTCTGCATTCCCACCAGCAGTGCACAAGTGTTCCTTTTTCTCCACATCCTCTCCAGCACTTGTTGTTTGTTGATTTGTTGATGATAGCCAGTCTGACAGGTGTGAGACGGTACCTCATTGTTGTTTTGATTTGCATCTCTCGGATGATTAGTGACTTTGAGCATGTTTTCATATGTCTTTTGGCTTTCTGAATGTCCTCTTTTGAAAGGTGTCTATTTAGATCCTTTGCCCATTTTTTGATTGGATTGTTTATCTTCTTTTTGTTAAGTTGTATGAGTTCCCTATAAATTTTGGAGATTAGGCCCTTATCAGATATGACATTGGCAAATATGTTTTCCCACGCAGTGGGTTTTCTCGTTGTTTTGTTGATGGTTTCTTTTGCTGTGCAGAAGCTTTTTATTTTGATGTAGTCCCATTTGTTCATTTTTCTCTTTAGTTTCAAGTGCCCTAGGAGCTGTATCAGTGAAGAAATTGCTTCGGCATATGTCTGAGATTTTGTTGCCTTTGGATTCTTCTAGAATTTTTATGGTTTCCCGTCGTACATTTAAGTCCTTTATCCATTTTGAGTTTATTTTTGTGTATGGTGTAAGTCGGTGGTCTAGTTTCATTTTCTTGCATATATCTGTCCAATTTTCCCAACACCATTTATTGAAGAGACTATCTTGACTCCATTGTATGTTCTTGCCTCCTTTGTCAAATATTAATTGAGCATATTGGTTCGGGCTAATTACTGGACTCTCTATTCTATTCCATTGATCTATATGTCTGTTCTTGTGCCAGTACCAGGCAGTTTTGAGAACAGTGGCTTTGTAATACAGCTTGATATCTGGCAATGAGATCCCACCTACTTTGTTCTTTCTCAGGATCGCTGCAGCTATTCGGGGTCTTTTTTTATTCCAGATGAATTTTTGGAGAGTTCGTTCTAGATCTTTGAAGTAGGCCATTGGTATTTTAATGGGAAGTGCATTGAATTTATAGATTGCTTTGGGTAGTATGGACATTTTAATGATGTTGATTCTACCAATCCAAGAACATGGTATGTTCTTCCATCTGTTTATGTCTTCCTCTATCTCTTTTTTCAACATCCTGTAGTTTTCTGAGTAGAGGTCTTTTACCTCTTTAGTTAAGTTTATTCCTAGGTAGCTTAATTTTTTTGGTGCGATGGTAAATGGGATTGTTTTTATAATCTCTCTTTCTGAAAGTTCACTATTGGTGTATAGAAATGCCTCAGATTTCTTGGTGTTAATTTTGTATCCTGCTACATTGCCAAATTCATGTATTAAGTCTAGTAGTTTTTTGATGGAGTCTCTAGGGTTTTGTATGTATAATATCATGTTGTCTGCAAATAAGGACAGTTTTACTTCCTCTTTTCCAATTTGGATGCCTTTTATTTCTTCTTCTTATCTAATTGCAATGGCTAATACTTCCAGGACTATGTTGAACAGGAGTGGTGAGAGTGGGCATCCCTGTCTTGTTTCTGTTCTTAGGGGAAATGGTGTTAGTTTTTGTCCATTGAGTATGATGTTGGCTGTGGGCCTGTCATATATGGCTTTTATTATGTTGAGGTGTGATCCTTCTATTCCCACCTTGCTGAGAGTTTTTATCAAAAATGGGTGTTGGATTTTGTCAAATGCTTTTTCTGCATCAATTGATATGACCATGTGGTTTTTTTCTTTCAATTTGTTTATGTGATGTATCACGTTTATTGATTTACGGATATTGTACCATCCTTGCATCCCTGGGATAAATCCTACTTGGTCATGGTGTATGATCCTTCTGATGTACTGCTGGATCCGATTTCCTAGAATTTTGTTGAGGATTTTGGCATCTATGTTCATGAGGGATATTGGCCTGTAATTCTCTTTCATTGTCTTGACTTTACCTGGTTTTGGTATTAGGGTGATGCTGGCTTCATAGAATGAGCTTGGAAGTGTTCCTTCCTCTTGAATTTTTTGTAGTAGTCTGAGGAGGATAGGTTTTAGTTCTTCCTTGAATGTTTGGTAAAACTCCCCTGAGAAGCCGTCTGGTCCTGGGCTTTTGTTTGCTGGAAGCTTTTTGATGACTGCTTCAATTTCTTCCATAGTTATTGGCCTATTGAGATTTTTAGATTCTTCCTGATTGAGTTTTGGAATGTTGTATTTTTCTAGGAATTTGTCCATTTCCTCCAGGTTGTCTAGTTTGTTTGAGTAGAGTTGTCCGTAGTATTGTTTAACAATCATTTGTATTTCTGTGGGGTCTGTTGTTATTTCGCCTCTATCGTTTCTGATTTGGTTTATTTGGGTCCTCTCTCTTTGCTTCTTGGTGAGCCTGGCTAGAGGTTTGTCAATCTTGTTTATCCTTTCAAAGAACCAGCTCTTGGTTTCATTGATTTTCTGTATTGTTTTTTTGGTCTCTATGTCATTTATTTCTGCTCTAATCTTTATTATCTCCTTCCTTCTGCTCACTCTGTGGTTTTCTTGTTGCTCTCTTTCTAATTCTTTGAGTTGAAGAGTTAGATGATTTACTACCATTTTTTCTTGTTTTTTTGAGATAGGCCTGTAGAGCTATAAACTTCCCTCTCAGGACTGCTTTCATTGTGTCCCATAGGTTTTGGATTGTTGTGCTTTCATTGTCATTAGTTTCCAGGATGTTTTAATTTCTTCTTTGATATCATTAGTAACCCAATCAATATTTAAAAACATGCTATTCAGCTTCCAAGGGTTTGAGTGTTTTGGATTGTTTTTATTGTAGTTTATTTCTAACATTATGCCATCGTGGTCTGAGAAGATGCTTTTTATGATTTCAATCTTCTTGAATTTGTGGAGACTTTGCTTGTGACCCAATATGTGGTCTATTTTTGAATATGTCCCATGAGCACCTGAGTGGAATGTATATTCCATGGCTTTGGGGTGAAGTGTTCTGAAGATGTCAATTAAGTCCATCTGATCTAGTGAGTCATTTAGGATTGCTGTTTCTTTGCTGATTGTTTGTCTAGAGGATTTATCCAGTGATGTCAGTGGTGTATTAAAGTCCCCTACTATGATTGTATTGTTGTCGATCTCTCCCTTGATATCTTCCAGGAGTTTTTTTTATGAATTTGGGTGCTCCTGCATTGGGTGCATATATGTTTACCAGGGTTATATCTTCTTGTTGTATTGATCCCTTTAGTATTATGAAGTGGCCTTCCTTATCTCTTGTTATGGCCTTCACTTTGAGGTCTATTTTGTCAGATATAAGTATTGCTACCCCAGCTTATTTTTCATTTCCATTTGCCTGAAAGATATTTTTCCACCCCTTCACTTTCAGTCTGTGTGAGTTCCTTCTAATGAGGTGGGTCTCTTGTAGACAGCAGATGTATGGGTCATGTTTTTTTATCCATTCAGCCACTTGATGTCTTTTGGTTGGCACATTTAGTTCGTTTACGTTTAAAGTTATTATTGAAAGGTACTTGTTTGTAGCCATTTCTTTTTTTGTGTGTGGCTGTTTTCTTTCTGAGCTTTTTATTTCTTCTTTTTACACCAGTCCCTTTTGCATTTCTTGCATGGCTGGCTTGGTGGTGATAAACTCCCTTAGCCTTTTTTTGTCTGTGAAGCTTCTTATTTCCCCTTCAATTTTGAATGATAGCCTTGCTGGATAGAGTATTCTTGGATTCAGTCCTTTGCTTTGCATCACTTTGTAGATTTCCGTCCATTCTTTTCTGGCCTGATGTGTTTCTGTTGAGAAATCATTTGATAATCTAATGGGAGATCCCTTGTATGTAACTTTCCATCTCTCTCTTGCAGCCTGTAAGATTCTCTCTTTGTCCTGAACATTTGCCATGGTAATTATGATGTGTCCTGGTGTGGGTCTTTTCGGGTTCACCTTGTTTGGGACTCTCTGTGCTTGTGTGACTTTTTTCTTCCCCACCTCAGGGAAGTTTTCTGATATTATTTCTTCGAATAGGTTTTCTAATCCTTGTTCCTCTTCCTGTTGTTCTGGCACCTTTATTATTCGTATGTTGTTTCATTTCATGTTGTCCCATAGCTCCCTTAGGCTCTCCTCCTGTCTTTTAATTTTTTTCTTTAATTGCAGTTCAGTTTGGGTGTGTTTTGCTTCCCTGTCTTCTAATTTGCTAATTCGGTCCTCTGCTTCTCCTAGTCTACTTTTGAAACTTTCCATAGTGTTTTTTATTACAGCTAGATCACTCTTCATTTCTTCTTGATTCTTACATAAGTTGTTGATTTTTTCATCAATTTCTTCTTGATTCTTGCATATGTTGTTGGTTTTTTCCTCCATCTGGTTTATGCACTCTAGGACCCTTATTCTGAATTCTTTTTCTGACGTGTTGCATGCCTCTGTTTCACTTAACTGCTTTTCTGGTGATTCCTCCTTTTCTCTCAGTTGGGGGTTTCTTTGTCTACCCATGTTTGATCTCACCAACAGATCTAGATGTTCAGTCGTTCAGGGGCTGCTCCTTAGGTGGCAGTGGCTCCTCGGGCTGTAGTTGCTCCTCGGGCGGTTGTGGTTGCAGCTGTTCCTCAGTTGGCAGCAGCTCCTCTGGTGGGTGCTGTTCACAGCCATGGTGGCTCCTCTTGCTGGTGGGGGTAGGCTTCTTACACAGCTGCTGTTCCTCATACAGAGGGTGTGCTGATCACGAGGCTGCTGTTCCTTGGATGGGGGTGGGCTACACACGCAGCTGCTACTCCTTGAACTGGGGTGGACTGCTCACATTGCTGCTGTTCCTTGGATGGGGGCTGGCTGCACGCTGTCATTGTTCCTGTGATGTGGTGGGCTTCTTGTGTGGCTACTGCTCCTTGGACATGGGCAGGTTGATTGCAAGGCTGCTGCTCCTCAGACGGGGGTGGGCTGCTTGCGCGGCTGCTACTCTTCGGATGGGAGTGAGCTGCATGCGTGGCTGCTCCTTTTTGGACGGGGATGGGCTACTCACCCAGCTGCTGCTCGTCGGACAGGTGCAGGCTGTGTGGCTCTGCTCCACGGACTGGTGCATGCTGTGCAGGGCTGCCGCTCCTCGGACGTGGGCGGTCTGCTCATGTGGCTGCTGCTCCTTGGACCGGGGTGGGCTGCTGCTGCTCCTCGAATGGGGACGGGCTGCTCACAGAACTGCTGCTCCTCAGTTGGGGGCGGGCTGCTCACACAGCTGCAGCTCCTCGGATAGGGCAGGCTGCTTGTGTGGCTGCTGCTGCTTGGACGAGGGCAAGATGCTTGTGCAGCTGCTGCTCCTTGGACTGGTGCTGGATGCGGGCTGTGCACAGCTGCTGCTCCTCGGATGGGGGCTGGTTGGCAGGGCTGCCGTTCTTCAGATGTAGGCAGACTGCTCCCATGGTTGCTGCTCCTCGGATGGGGGACTGGGCTGCTCACACAGCTGCTGCTCCTTGGACAGGGGTAGGCCACATGACGCTGCTGCTCTTAGGCCTGGGGCAGGCTGCTCACGGGGCTGATGCTCCTTGGACAGGAGCGTGCTGCTCATGTGTCTGCTGCTCACATGGTTGCAGTGCCCTGGACTAAAGCATTGGGCTGGTCAGAGGGCAGTGTGCTTCAGAACTCACAGGAACCTGCATGTGGGGTGGCTGGAGACTTGGTGACCGTGGGACCATAGCCGAGGTATCAGGTCCCTGGCAGGGGTGGCTGTGGAGTCCCAGGTGTTATGTGAGGGCACCCTGGGTGGAGGTGAGGCTGGGCTCTCAGTTACATCAGCTCTCCCCTTCGAAAAGGCAAGGCCTCTGAAGAAGAGCTGGCCTCCTGGTACTGTTTGCAATGGTAGCAGAGGCTGCCTAGTTAGGTGAGCCCGGTTAGCCTGCCCCTGAAGGTCCTGTGGGGTCTAACTGTTACACACACACACACACACACACACACACACACACACACAACCACACACTCCTCTTTTGCTCCCTTGCTGCCTCCTTCTTCCTGCCTCTGTAGCTGGGTCTAGGGTGAAATTGACCTGTTCGTTAATGAAGTTTCCTCTCCAGGTGTCTGGTTATGTGGTTTGCTCTCTAGCACTTTAGCCAGACAGGATAAAATTCACCTTAACAAGACATGACCCAAAGAGAACAAAGCATGAATGTACTCACGACACCGATAACCCCAATATAAGTGACCACCTGAGAAAAGAGAATTAGGGGAGAGAAAAGAGAGCACAAATGATATCTAAGAGAGAAAAAAAAAGATAGGAGAGAAAAGAGAGAGAGAGAGAGAGAGAGAGAGAGAGAGAGAGAGAGAAAACACCACAGAACCAATAGATAAACCAAACAAATACAAACACCATACACCCAGTAAAGAGGGTGGGGACAGAATCTGTAGAGGCTGAGCTGATATACAGGAAATAAGGTTAAGAATTGGATAAATATGGGGAGGACCTCAATTCAGTATAGAGGAAGTAGAAAAGGGATGAGTGGATAAGAAGAGAAAGAAGGGGAACAAAATAATATATTTACAAAAAAATTGATTAAAAATGGTATAAAAATAGAAAATAGCAAGTAAAAATAAAATAAAATTGAATGATGAAGAAATAATGTGAAAAGAAGTAGAAAATAAAGCAACAAACAAAAAAGGAAAAGAAAGAAAAGAGCAACAAACAAAAAAAGGAAAACAAAGAAAAAAGCAAAAAAAAGAGCTAACAAAATAATAATAAAAAAATAAAAATGAAAAATTGAAATGTCATTCCTTTGGCTGGCTTAAGATCCCAGTTTTCTGGAATGTCTGTGATTTTTTTTTTCTGTTGCTGGGACTGAAGGCCTCTCTATAGGCCATACCCTGTTAACTCCCAGGGACTAATCAGATTTTTTTAATCCTTCCTACCATTCAGGGTGGAATCTGGGTGTGGCTGTGTTCTTTGCCTGGAGACTGGAGGGAGGGGTTATATCTTCAGGAGAAAATGGCTGCCCAGGTCCTGGGCTCAGGCGTGACTCAGCACTCAACTTGCTGCCACCTCTCCTGGACCCCCTTCTCTCCCCAGCCTCTCCCCAGATTCCACTCGTCTGCACCTTCTCCTGCCCCTCAGCACAGGTGAGTGTCTGTATCCGAAATGTCCTATGAACAGGGTTCAGTGAAAAAAAAAACAAAAAAAAAAAACACCGGCCGCAGAAATGGGGAAGACTGAGTCTCTGTGAGCTCCTCTCTTACCGACACTGTATGGTCTGGTCAGCACTTCAGGCTTCCCCCTCTGGGCTCAGTCTTCCGTAATTATGAAACCCAGATCTCAAATCCCCAGGCGCCAACAGTCCTGCGGATCTCCTTTCCACAGTCAGATGTTGTGCCTGTCCCAAGGGACATGGCTGGGTGCCTCGCGGTTTCCCTCTGACCCCCTGGGCTCAGAGATCTGGCAAACTTTCCTGCCCAGATCCCTGGTTTTTACCTTTCCAGGGGTCTGTCCTTCCCGGCTGCAAACTGTCTCACCAGCTGAGTCTCCTTCACCAATTCGGGGTGGATGTTATTTGTTTCAGCTGCTCATTCTATTTGCTCTGGGACAAGCCTTGGGACACATCCGCCTATTCCACCGCCATCTTGTCTCTCCTCTGCCCATTTTTTATTTGGATTGTTTGACTTCCTTTTGTTGAGTTATATGAGTACTTTATATATTTTGGAAATTCACCCCTTATCCGGTGTAGCATTGGCAAATATGTTCTCCCATACAGTGAGTTCTCTTTTCATTTTGATGCTGGTTTCTTTTGCTGTGCAGAAGCTTTTCACTCTGATGTAGTTCCATTTGTTTATTTTTTCCTTTGTTTCTCTTGCCTTAGGCGATGAATTGGGGAAAATTCTGCTATGTGAGATGTCTGAGATTTTGCTGCCTACATTTTCTTCTAGGATTTTTATAGTTTCAAGACTTATACATTTAAGCCTTTTATTCATTTTGAGTTTATTCTTGTGTATGGTGTAAGTTGGTGGTCTACTTTCATTTTTTTTTTGCATATATCTGTTCAATTTTCCCAGCACCATTAATGGAAGAGACTGTCTTGACTCCATTGTATGCTCTTGCCTCCTTTATCAAATATTAATTGAGCATAGTGGTTTGGGTCAATTTCTGGGTTCTTGTTCTGTTCCATTGATCTATATGCCTATTCTTGTGCCAGTACCAGGCTGTTTTGATTACAGTGGCTTTGTATTATAACTCGATATCCAGTATTGAGATCCCTCCAACTTTGTTCTTCTTTTTTCAAAGCTATTGTGGCTATTCGGGGACTTTTTGGTTCCATGTAGATTTTTGGTGTATTTGTTATAGATATGTGAAATATGTTGTTGGTATTTTAATAGGGATTGCATTGAATGTATAGATTGCTTTGGGTAGTATGGACATTTAAATTATGTTAATTAAACCAATCTATGAACATGGTGTATTCTTCCACTTATTTATATCTTCCTCTATCTCTTTTTTTCAAAGTCCTATAGTTTTCCAAGTACAAGTCTTTTACCTCCTTGGTTAAGTTTATTCCTAGGTATCTTAATTTTTTGTTGCAATGGTAAATGGGATTTTTTTTAGTATCTCTTTCTGAGTGTTCATTATTAGTGTGTAAAATGCATCAATTTTCTGGGTGTTAATTTTGTATCTTGCTACATTCCCAAATTGATTTATTAAATCTAGTAGCTTTTTGGTGGAGTCTTTAGGGTTTTTTTGTACAACATCATGTCATCTGCAAATAATGACAGTTATACTTCCTTCTTTCCAATTTGGGTGCCTTTTATTTTTTCTTCTTGTCTGATAGCTGTGCCTAGGGCTTTCAGTACTATGTTGAATAAGAGTGGTGAAAGCAGACATCCCTGTCTTGTTCCTGTTCTTAGGGGAAATGGTTTTATTTTTTGCCCATTGAGTATGATGTTGGCTGTAAGTTTGTCATATATGGCCTATATTATGTTGAGGTATTATCCCTGTGTTTCCACTTTGCTGAGAGTTTTTATGAAAAATGGGTGCTGGAGTTTGTCAAATGCTTTTTCTGCATCTATTGGTATAGTCATGTGATTTTTTGTCTTTAAAATTGTTTATATGTCGCATCACATTTATTATTACTTTTTAAAAATATGTTTTTCTTAATATTTAGAGAGAGGAAAGGATAGGGATCAAGAGACAGAAACCTCAATGAGAGGGAAATATCAAGGATTGGCTGCCTCCTGCACGCCCCTTGCTAGGAATTGAGCCTGAGACCCAGGCATGTGCCATGACCTGGAATTGAACTAGTGACCTCCTGGTGCATAGGTCGACGCTCAACCTCTGAACCACACCCACTGGGTGTGTATCACATTTATTGATTTATGGATATTGTACCAGCCTTGTATCCCTGGAATAAATCCCACCTGGTCATGGTGTATGATCTTCTTAATACATTGCTGGTTCAGATGTGCTCATATTTTCTTGAGGTTTTAGAGTCAATGTTCATCAGGGATATTGGCTTGTAATTCTCTTTTGTTGTATTATCCTTATCTTGTTTTGGAATTAGGATAATGCTGGCCTCATAAAAAGAGCTTGGAAGTGTTCCTTCCTTTTGGATCTTTTGGAATAGTTTGAGGAAAGATGTGTTAGTTTTTCTTTGAATATTTGCTAATATCCCCCTGTGAAGCCATCCAGACCACGACTTTTGTTTACTGGGAGTTTTATGATTACTGCTTCAATTTCATCAGCTGTTATTGGCTTATTCAGGTTTTCTGATTCTTTCTGATTCAGTTTTGGAAGAATGTATTTTTCTAGGAATTTGTCTATTTTATCTAGGTCGTCCAACTTGTTGGCCTATAATTGTTTCTAGTATTTTCTTACATTCCTTTGTATTTCTGTGGTGTCAGTTGTTACTTTACCTCTTTCATTTCTGATTTTATTTACTTAGGTCCTCTCTCTTTGTTTCTTGATGAGTCTGGCTAAATGTTGATCAATCTTGTTTATTTTTTCAAAGAATCAGTTCTTAATTTCATTGATATTTTGTATTTTTTTTAGTGACTCTGTCATTTATTTCCACTTTTATCATTATTATTTCGTTCCTTCTACTTACTCTGGGCTTTTCTTGTTGTTCTCTTTCTAATTCTTTAATTTGTAGGGTTAGATAGTTTATTAGAAATTTTTCTTGTTTTTTTCAGGTAGGCCTGTAGTGCTATGAAATTCCCTCTTGAGACTGCTTTTATTGTGCTCCTTAGATTTTGAGTTGTTGTGTGTTCATTTTCATTTGTTTTCAGGAACTTTTGTGTTTCTTCCTTGATGTCATTGATTTCCTCATTGTTTTCTTATTTATTTATTTATTCATAGCTCTGTGTGTTTTTTGTTTGTTTGTTTTGAATATTTTTTAAAATTGATTTTAGAGAGAGGAAGGGAGAGGGAGTGAGGGATAGAAGCATCAATGATGAGAGAGAATCATTGATCGGCTGCCTCCTGTATGCCCCCTACTTGGGATTGAGCCCACAACCTGGGCATGTGCCCTGACTGGGACTCAAACTGTGACCTCCTTGTTCATGGGTTGACATTCAACCACTGAGCCACACCAGCTGGGCTCCTCATGATTTTTTAAATAAAATTTTCTTTTCTCTATCTTACTTTATTATAAGAATACAGTATATAATACATATAAACATACAAAGTATATGTTAATTTACTGTTTATGTTATCAATAAGGCTTCCTTATGTTCAATAGTAGGCTATTAGTAGTTAAATTTGAGGGAGTCAAAAGTTATATGTAGATTTTTGACTGCACAGGATTGGTTCCCTTAACCCCCACATTGTTCAAGGATTAACTGTAACATTCCACAATAAAGATTAATTTTAAAAAAAGAGCTCAAGAGAAATAGAGGGGGAATTCTAAGAAATCATTGCCTAATTAATGATTATAAAGATTTCCTTCTAAGTTTTCTTCTAACAGATTTATAGTTGTAGCTTTGACATTTAAGTCTCATATTCATTTTCATTTAACTATTGTGTATGGTGTGAGATAAGGGTCTAAGATTGTGTTTTTGCATGTTGATATCTAATTGTCCTAACACCACATGTAAAAAGACTATCCTTTCACCATTGAATTGCTTTGGTGCCTTTGTTGAAAATTAATTTACCATAAATATTAGGATTTATTTCTGAACTTTAAATTCTATTCCATTTATCTATCTTTATGCTAGTCACAGAAGGACAAATACCACACTAACTTGATAACTATAGTTTTATAGTGAGTTTTAAAATTAGAAAGTGTAAGTCCTCAAAGTTTATTTTTTAAATATTCAAAATAGTTTTTAGGATCCCCTTCTCCCCCTCACCCCCTTCCCTCTGGCAACCACCACACTGCTGTTTGTGTTCATGAGTTTCAGTTTTATATCCCACATATGAGTAAAATCATATGGTTCTTAGCATTTTCTGACTGACTTATTCACTTAGCATAATGTTCTCAAGGTCCATCCATATTGTTGCAAATGGCACTATTTCATCCTTTCTTATGACTATTATTCCATTGTGCATATATACCACATGGTCTTTATCCAGTCCTCTATCTTGGGACACTTTGGTTGTTTCCATGTCTTGGCCACCATGAATAATGCTGCAATGAACATAGGGGTGCATATATCTTTGAAAATACGTGATTTCGAGTTTTTCGGGTATATACCCAGGAATGGGATCATATGGTAGCTCTATTCTTAATTTTTTGAGGAATCGCCACACTACTTTCCATAGTGGTTATATCAGTCTACATTCCCACCAGCAGTGAATGAGGGTTCCCTTTTTCCCACAACCTCTACAACACTTGTTATTGCTTATCTTGTTGACAATTGCCACTCTAACAGGAGTAAAGTGGTATCTCATTGTAGTTTTGATTTGCATTTCCCTAATTGCTAGTGAGGTTGAACATCTATTGGCTATTCATATGTCTTCTTGGGAGAGGTGTGCTTTAAGGTCCTCTGCCCACTTTTTGATTGGATTGTTTGGTGGTTAGTTTTATGAGTTATTTATATATTTTAGAATTTATTTATTTATTTTCTCATTAAACTTCGTTATTTTAATGGGTCTCAAAATTCTGTGACAGATTTTTGGTCATGTTGTTTCCATTAAAAAGTACTGATTTTAAAAACTAATAACTTAAAAACTGCCACACACACAAAAGAACCAAATGGTCCACAAAACATTCTCCTTTCCTTCTGAAGGTTTTACGATGCATTGTAATCATTAACCAGTCTTTTACTATTAAACTTAAATGGCCAATTGAGACAAACAGTTCTGAGACCGTTCACACCACTGATAAAGACTGGGGTGGCAGGTGTTGGGAATAATATTCGTTTAGCCTTCTGAGCTTTCTGGGCAGACTTGGTGACTTTGCCAGCTCCAGCTGCCTTCTTGTCCACTGCTTTGATGACACCCACAGCAACTGTCTGTTTCATGTCACGAACAGCGAAACGGCCCAGAGGAGGGTAGTCAGAGAAGCTCTCAACACACATGGGCTTGCCAGTAACCATATCGACGATGGTAGCATCACCAGATTTCCAAAACTTGGGGCCATTTTCCCAGAATAACAATCAATCTTCTCCTTCAGCTCAGCAAATTTGCAAGGAATGTGAGCTGTGTGACAACCCAGCACAGGTGCATAGCAAGCACTGATCTGGCCTGAGTGGTTCAGGATAATCACCTGAGCTGTGAAGCCAGCTGCTTCCATTGGTGGATCATTTTTTAAAAATATATTTTTATTGATTTAAGAGAGGAAGGGAGAAGGAGAGAGACAGAAACATCAATGATGAGAGAGTCATTGATTGGCTACCTCCTGCACACCCCACACTGGGGATCGAGCCAGCAACCCAGGCATGTGCCCTTGACCGGAATTCAACCTGGGACCTTTCAGTCTGCAGACCGATGCTCTATTCACTGAGCAAAACCGGCTAGGGCTGGTGGATCATTTTTGCTGTCATCAGTCATATTGCCACGGCAAACATCTTTGACAGACACGTTCTTGACGTTGAAGCCCACATGGTCCCCAGGAAGAGCTTCACTCAAAGCTTCATGGTGCATTTCAACAGACTTTACTTCAGTTGTAACATTGACTTGAGCAAAGGTGACCACCATGCTGGGCTTGAGAACACCAGTCTCCACTCAGCCCACAGGGACAGTACCAATACCACCAATTTTGGAGACATCCTGGAGGGGCAGACCCAGGGGCTTGTCAGTTGGACGAGTTGGTGGCAGGCTAAAATCCAGAGCTTCAAGCAGCGTGGTTCCACTGGCATTTCCATCTTTATGGGTGACCTTCCATCCCTTGAACCAAGGCACATTAGCACTTGGCTCCAACATGTTGTCTCCATTCCAACCAGAAATTGGCACAAATGCTACTGTGTCAGGGTTGTAGCCAATTTTCTTAATGTAGGTGCTGACTTCTTTAACAATTTCCTCGTATCTTTTCTGGCTGTAGGGTGGCTCAGTGGAATCCATTTTGTTAACACCAACAATCAGCTGTTTCACACCCAGTGTGTAGGCCAGAAGGGCATGCTCACGGTCTGTCCATTCTTGGAGCTACCTGCTTCAAATTCACCAACACCAGCAGCAACAATCAGGAGAGCACAGTCAGCCTGAGATGTGCCTGTAATCATGTTTTTTATGAAGTCTCTGTGCCCTGGGGCATCAATGATGGTCACATAATACTTGCTGGTCTCGAATTTCCACAGGGAGATATCAATGGTGATACCTCGCTCGCGTTCAGCTTTCAGTTTATCCAAGACCCAGGCATCCTTGAAGGAGCCCTTCCCCATCTAAGCAGCCTCCTTCTCAAATTTCTCAATGGTTCTTTTGTCGATCCTCCCACATTTGTAGATCAGATGGCCAGTAGTGGTAGACTTGCCGGAATCCACGTGTCCAATGATGACATGTTGATGTGAGTCTTTTCCTTTCCCATCTTGGGTTTGAGTTACTGGTGGTTTTCACGACACCTGTGTTCTGGCGGCAAACCCGTTGCGAAAAAGCTATATTTTAGAACTTAAACCTTTGTTGGAGCTACTGTTTGCAAATATCATCTCCCATCTAGTTGGCTGTCTCTTTGTTTTGTTTTCAGTTTATTTTGCTGTGCAGAAGCTTTTTAGTTTGATATAGTTCTTTTCATTTATTTTCGCCTTTTCTTCCCTTGCCTTTGGGGTCAAGTTCATAAAATGTTCTCTATGACCAAGGTCTATAAGTTTGGTACCTATATTTACTCCTATATTTCCTCCTTGTAGTCTCAGGTCTTATATTTAGTATTTGATCCATTTTGAATTAATGTTTGTACATGGGTATAAACTGTAATTTAGTTTCATTCATTTGCATGTGGCTTTCCAGTTTTCCCAGTACCATTTATTGAAGAGACTATCTTTACTCCATTGTGTATTTCTGGCTCCTTTGTCGAAAATTATCTATTCCCATACACGTGGGTTTATAGCTGGGCTCTCTATTCTGTTCCATTGTTCTGTGTGTCCTTTTCTCTGCCAGTACCATGCTGTTTTGATTACCAGGTGTACCAGTTAATAATGCGGATTTTTTTCAATAGATGGAGTTACACATATGTTGATATATATGCGATTTGATATGTATGCTATTTTGTTGTGTTGACAGAAAGCTTCAAAACTTCATATGTCAAATTTGCTGAAGGTGTTAACATCATAGATATTTTTATGCTTAAAAATGTCGAATTTTGTGCCAAAAAAAGAGCATTTGAGGGAAGTTTTAATTCATTACTTTATTTTGAAGAAAAAGTTATCGTATACTTCAGGAAGCTTATGGTGAACATGTTCTATCTCAAGATACTTGTAAACACTGGTTTAAACGCTTTAAAAGTGATGATTTTGATGTGAAAGACAAAGAACGTTCAGGTCAACCGAAAAAGTTTGAAGACCAACAATTACAAGTATTATTGGATAAAGATGCGTGTCAAATTCAAAAACAACTTGCAGAAAGATTAAACGTTGCTCAGCATACAATTTCTGATTGTTTACAAGCAATGGGAAAGATTTTAAAGGAAGGAAAATGGGTGCCACATCAACTGAACGACAAACGGAAAACGGAAAAGTCATCAGTAAAATGTTGCTTCAACGGCACGAAAGACAGTCTTTTTTGCATAGAATTGTGACTGGCAATTAAAAGTAGATTTATTTTGAGAATCCCAAATGCACAAAATCATGGGTTGACCCAGGTCAACCATCAACATTGACTGCAAGGCCAAATCGCTTCGGAAAGAAGACAATGCTCTGCGTTTGGTGGGATCAGGAAGGTGTGGTATATTATGAGCTTCTAAAACCAGGTGAAACCATTAATACTGATTGTTACCAACAACAAATAATCAATTAGAACCATGCTTTGATCATAAAATGATCAGAATGGGCCAGAAGACACAGCAAAGTAATTTTGCTTCATGATAATGCACCATCACCCACTTCAAAACCAGTAAAAGACACATTAAAAGATCTTGCCTGGGAAGTATTACCCCCCCCCCCCCGCCGTATTCACCAGACCTTGCTCCTTCAGATTACCACTTGTTCTGATCAATGGCACACGCACTTTCTGAGCAGCACTTCAAACATACGAAGAAGTGGAAAATTGGGTCTCTGAATGGTTTGCCTCAAAACAAAAGTTCTATTGAGACGGTATCCACAAATTACCTGAAAGATGGGGAAAATGTGTAGCTAGGGATGGACATTAATTTGAATAAAGCACTTTTGATGTTTCTCTTGAAATTATCATGTTTTATTACAAAATCCACATTATTAACTGGTACACCTAGTGTATACACTGAGTGGCCAGATTATTATGACCACCTGACATTTGTAGGCAAATTAGCTATAATTTCCCCCTGAAGTTGCTAGAGGGCCAGATCATTATAAACGTCTGAATAGCACAACATACCTAAGTATCATTGCTGATCAAGTTCATCCTATCATGTTGATGGCATATCCCAATGGAGATGGCTTCTTCCAACAAGACAATGCTCCATGCCATGGTACTCGTATTGTGCAGGAGTGGTTTCAAGAACATGAGGGAGACTTTACCTTGCTTAGGTAGCCACCACAATCACTAGATCTCAATCCAATTGAGCATTTGTGGGACAAAGTTAAAACAGCCATCAGGCAGCTGGTTCCACAACCATCAAATTTCACAGAACTGGACAGTGCTATTCATCAGGCATGGTGTCAGATTCCTCGTATCACCTTTCAACATCTTGTGGAGTCAATGCCAAGAAGAATTGCTGTAGTATTGAAGGCAAAAGGTGGCCCAACGAAGTACTGATGGGGTGGTCATAATAATCTGGCCGGTCATAATAATCTGGCCACTCAGTGTATATGCTTTTGGTTATCGTAGCTCTGTAGTATAATTTGAAGTCAGATACCTCCAGCTTCATTCTTTTTGTGCTATCTTTGGCTACTTGGGGTCTTTTGTGATTCCATACAAATCTGATGATTTCTTGTTCTTTAAAAATGACACTGGGATTTTGATGAGGATATTGCATTAAATCTGTATATTGCTTTGGTAATATGGCCATTTTAACTATGTTGATTCTTCTAATCCATGAACACAGGATATTTTTCCATTTCATTGTCTTTTTCAATCTCTTTTAAAATAATGCTTTGTACTTTTCAGTATATATGTCTTTCACGTTCTTTGTTACATTTATTCCTGGGTATTTTATTCTTTGTTTGCAATTGCAAAAGGAATTGGTGGGGTATTTTTTATTTCTTTTTCTGAAGTTTTGTTGTTAGTATACAGGAAGGCAATGGATTTTTGTACATTGATTTTTGTATCTTGCAACTTGACTATATTTGATTTTGTTTGTTTGTTGTTGTTTAAATCCTCACCTAAGGATGTTTTTTTCCATCGATTTTTAAAGAGTGGAATGGAGAGGAAGAGACAGAGAGAAACATTGATGCAAGACAGACACATCAATTGGTTGCCTCCTGCATGCCCCCAACCAGGGCTGGGAGCCTGCAACCAAGGTATATGCCCTTGACCGGAATCAAACCCGGGACCCTTCAGTCCACAGGCTGACACTCTATCCACAGAGCCAAACCAGCTAGGGCTGTATTTGTTTATTGATTCTAACAGGTTTTTGTTTTTTTTTGGTGGAGTCTTTAGGGTTTTCTATATACAGGATTATGTCATCCACAAAAAGTGACAGTTTTTCTTCTTCCTTCCCTATTTGGATGCCTTTTATTTCTCTCTTTTGCCTTATTGCTCTGGCTAGGACTTCCAGCACTATCCTATATAATAAAGAGCTAATATGCTAATTAGACGGAATGGCAGAATGACCATCTGGACGACCGGACGAAGCCAGGGCTGCAAGGGCCAAGCCCCTTGCACGAATTTCGTGCATCGGGCCTCTAGTGTTGAATAAGAGCAGTGAGAGTGGACATCCTTGTCTTGTTCCTAATCTTAGAGGAAAAGCTTTCAGTTCATCACCATTGAGTATAATAGCTGAGGGTTTATCATATATGGCCTTTATTATGTTGAGGTACTTTCCTTCTATTCCTATATTATTGTTTTAATCATAAATGGATGTTGTATCTTATCAAATGCTTTTTCTACATCTGCTGATAAGATGATATGATTTTATCCTTTCTTTTGTTAATGTGCTGTAGTACATTGATTGATTTATAGATGTTAAGACATTCTTGTGCCCCTGGAATGAACCTCACTTTATCGTGATGTATTATTTTTTTGATGTACTGTTGTATTCAATTTGCTAGTACTTTGTTTAGGATTTTTGCATCTGTATTCATCAGAGGAATTAGTCTGTAGTTTTCTTTTTTTTGTGTGTGTGTAATCTTTGCCAGGTTTTGGTATCAGGATTATATTGGCCTTGTAGAATGTGTTAGGAAATATTGCCTGTTCTTCAATTTTTTGGAAGAGTTTGAGAATGATAGATTTTATTTTTTATTTATTTATTATTTTTTTAAATATTTTATTGATTTCTTACAGAGAGGAAGAGAGAGGGACAGAGAGTTAGAAACATCGATGAGAGAAACATCAATCAGCTGCCTCCTACACACCCCCTACTTGGGATGTGCCTGCAACCAAGGTACATGCCCTTGACCGGAATCGAACCTGGGACCCTTCAGTCCACAGGCCGATGCTCTATCCACTGAGCCAAACCGGTTAGGGCGAAAATGATAGATTTTAAATCTTCTTTGAACATTTGGTAGAATTCACTGCTGAAGCCATCTGGTCCTGGACTGTTATTTTTTGGAAGTTTCTTTTATGATTGTTTCAATTTCTTCACTGTTGATCAGTCTATTTAGATTTCCTAATTCTTCATGATTTAGTCTAGGAAGGTTATATATTTTTAGGAATTTATCCATTTCTTCTAGGTTATTGAATTTGGTGGCATATAGTGTTTCATAATATTCTAGTACTAGAGGCCCAGTGCATGAAATTCATGCACTCGGCGGGGGGGGGGGGGGGGGAAGGCCCAGCTGGCACCCTCTCACAGTCCAGGAGCCCTTGGTGGATGTCCAACTGCTGGCTTAGGCCCACTCCCCTAAGCCAGCAGTCGGACATCCTTAGCGCTGCTGTGGAGGCAGGAGAGGCTCCCACCACCACCACTGTGCTCACCAGCTGTAAGCCTGGCTTCTGGCTGAGTGGCGCTCCCCTGTGGGAGCACACTGACCATCAGGGGGCATCTCCTGCATTGAGTGTCTGCCCCCTGGTGGTTAGTGTGCATCACAGCGAACAGTCGTTCTGCCATTTGGTCGATTTGCATATTAACCTTTTATTATATAGGATGATCCTTTGTATATCTGTGATGTCTGTGATGACTTCTCTCTCATTTCTGATTTTGTTTATATGGGTCTTTCCCTTTTTTTCCTTTGTGAGTCTTTCCTGGGGTTTGTCAATTTTATTAATCTTTTCAAAGAACCAGCTTTTTGTTTTATTGATTTTTTTGTATAGTCTTTTTGTTCTCTATTTCATTTCATTCTGCTCTAATTTTTATTATTTCCTTTCTTCTGCTGACTTTGGGTTGCTTTTGTTCTTCTTTTTCTAGTATTTTAAGATTTTATGCTAGGTTGTTTACTTGTGATTTCTCTTGTTTCTTGAGATAGGCCTGTAATGATATAAACTTCCCTCTTATTACTGCTTTTGGTGCATCCCAGAGGTTTTGCTATGATGTATTATCATTCTCATTTGTCTTTATATGTCTTTTGATCTCATATTTTATTTCTTTTTTGACCCAGTCATTTTAAGTCAACATTAGTATGTTGTTTAATCTCCATGTATTTGTGGGTTTCTTTACTTCCTTTTTACAGTTGATTTATAATTTCAAGGCACTGTGGTCAGAAAATATGCTTGGTATAGTTTCAATCTCTTGAATTTGTTGAGGCTAGTTTCATGACCCAACATCTGATCTATCCTTGAGAATGTTCCATGTGCATTAGAGAAGAATGTATAAACTGATGTTCTGGGATGAAATGTTCTGTAAATGTCAATTATGTTCATTTGATCTAGTGTTTCATTTAAGTCCAATATTTCTTTATTAATTTTCTGTTTGGTTGATCTGTCTAGAGCTGTCAATGGAGTATGAAGTATTCAAGTCTCCAACTATGATTGTACTTTGATCTATTTCTCCCTTTAGTTATGTGAGTAATTGTTTTATACATTTTGGTGCTCCCTGGTTGGGTGCATACATATTAAGAAGTGTTATGATATGTATTTCTTTCAACAATAAAGATTTATTTAAAAAAAAGAAGTGTTAGTTTTATTGATGTATTATTCCCTTTATCATTATAAAGTGTCCATCTGTCTCATGTTATCTTTGTTATCTTGAAATCTATTTCTTCTGATATAAGTATGGCTACACCTGCATTTTTGTGGATGTTGTTTGCCTTGAGAATTATTTCCCACCTTTATAATTTGAATCTACCTTTGTCTTTGCAGCTTACATGTGTTTCTTGTAGGCAACTTATGGTTGAGTTTTGGTTTTTGATCCACTTTGCTACTCTGTGCCTCTTTATTGGTGAATTTAGACCATTTACATTATTTACACTTATGTAATTATTCATGCATGAGGATTTCCTATAGCCATTTTATCTTTTGTTTACTGTTAGTTTTGTGCCTCCATTGGTTCTTTTCCGCTATGTTTCAGTCTCTTGTTTTTGTTTGGTGGTTCTCCATACATCTTTCCTCTGTTTCCTCTTTCTTTTTTTTTAAAAAAAAAATTGGTAAGCCTTTTTTAAAATTTTATTTTATTGTTTAAAGTATTACAAATAGTAGTACATATGTCTCCATTTTTTTTCTTCATTGACCTTCCCCGTTTCTTCTTTTTTTAAGCTATATGCCCTGGTTTGGGGATTTTTTGTGTGGTTACCATTAGGTTCATAAAATATGAAGTTTCATATATTCTGTAGTTTTTTCCCCTTTTGAGTGAAAAAACTATGGTGTATATGCCAGTATATACATATTCCTTTGCCAATTCAGACCTTTTCTACCTCTCCTTTTATGTTTTTGTCGTCACAAATTATCCCTGTTTTTGCTGTAAGATTTTTGGTGATCTCACTCATAGTGTTGTGACCTTATGTTCTTTGTTTCAGATAGAATAACTCCTTGAGTATTTCCTGCAATAGAGTTTTTCTGGTGATAAAACCCATCAGCTTCTGTATGTCTTGGAATGTGTTTATTTCTCCATATTTAAAGGATAATTTTGCTGGATATATTATTCGTGGCTGGTAATTTATCTCTTTCAGACATTTGAATATTTGGTTCCACTCTCTTCTGGCTTGTAGAATTTCTGCTGAGAAGTAAGATGAAATTCTGATGGGTTTTCCTTTGTAGGTCACTTCCTTATTTTTCTTGGCTGCGCTGAGAATTTTTTCTTTGTCATTAATCTTTGACAGTTTTAATACAAAGTGTCTTGGAGAGGGTCTCTTTAGATTGAGGTAACCAGGTGTTCTGTTTGCTTCTTGAATTCGAGGATCTAGTTCTTTCCATAGATTTGGAAAGTTCTCATCCACTATTTGTTTGAATAGACTCTCTATTCCCTTCTCCCTTTCTTCCTCTTCTGGAAGGTCTATTATTCTAATATTGCTTTTTCTTATGGAGTCAGATATTTTTTGTAGAGCTCTTTCATTTTTCTTTATTCTCGGGTCTCTCTATTTTTCCATCTGTGTCATTTCTATCTTAGATATCACTAATTCTTTTCTCCATCTGTTTTCTATGCTCAGTAGTTTACGCTTAATCTCCTTGATTGCAAGCTTCATTTCCAGGATTTCTGATTGTTTCTTTTTTAAAGTTTTAATCTCCTTGGTAAAGTACTCATTTTGTTCATTGCTTTGTTTCCTGAGTGCATTGAATTGCCTGTCTGTATTTTCTCACATCTCTTTGAGTATTTTTAGAACTGAAATCTTGAAATATCTGTCATTTGTATCACATATTTCCATGTGTTCCAGCCTGCTTTCTGGGTGTGGGGAGCCGATGTAGGGTTAAGCCTTGGACTGACCTGTTGGCAAAGTCACAAACAGGTCTTCCACGTCTTAAACAACCCAATCCGAGAGGTGGCCGCTGATTTACACGCGCTATCGTTTAAAAAATAAAAAAGGGGGAATTTGCCAGAAGCCGGTCCATCCTTGCTGCTTGACACAGTCGCTGCAAGGAAGAAACATCTGCACAGCATGTTTCAAGGGACCTGGCATATATGGCATACTGTTCTTAATATGTTTGCTCCCCTTCTTAGCTCTATGTGTTTTAACCAAGGTCACCTCTCCAAGAAAGGTTGTTTCCCCAGGTGGAGATTTTTCCCTGGAGTTAGGGATTAATAGGACTAAGGAAGGGAGTAAAACCCCTTAACTAAGTGCCAGGCGGGTAATTAATCACTTAAACTACGAACAATCGAACAATTGGGCTTAAGCTACATAATCTTTACTTAGGATAATCTCCTTCAGTTACTTCCTTGTAGCTTAACAGAACAATAGATTAGTGACCTTGGAATGAAGATAACAAATGCCCTAACCTTTGGAATAGAATGGATAGGATTAAAATCAACTGGTATAAATACAGATGTAATAGGAGAACCTGGCTATGCTGATCAACTGAACACTGTCTCCGTGTCCTTCCTTCTTCGCCAACTCCGTCCACACCTTTGGGAACCCCTGGACTTGCTGGGGCTGGACCCCAACAGATGGCGCCCAAACAGGATTCTCCTAGGTAAGCCCTCCCCCCCTACCCCATTGAGAACCCCCACACTCGGACGGATAGGACTCCACCAGGGTGCTGCAGACCCCCTTATAGAGGATAAGTAGGGTAAGAGGTGGATAGTACAGAACTTAGATTGAGAAGATGTGCCATACTGAGTCCAAAGTAAGAAGACTCTGTATTGATCTTTAGATTGAGAAGATGTGCCATACTGAGTCTAAAGAAAAAAGACTCCGTATTGATCTTTTAACACATATGCTTGCTAGCAGAGGAGTTAAGGTTACTCCCAGTCGGACGGAACGTTTTATACAAGAAGTATGTCCATGCTTTTCTGAGGAAGGAAAGGTAAATGTAAAGGCATGGGAGAAGGTAGGCCCAAGGAGCCTTATCCTTAACCCCACTGCAGCCTTTCCACCCCGAGAAAGTGCAGGATTGGCAAGCTCTCCCTGGGGTAATAGATCAGGACTCGGGTAATAGCAGAAAGGGCCAATCCTACTCTTAAAATGGATACAAGAGAGCATTTGGTCTGGTCATCGTCATTACTGTGGTTCTTCGTGATATTTGCTGTCCTTTTTTACTTTTGCATTTACCTCTGAAGAGGTCTTTCTACTATTTTCCAGTAGATGGCCCCGAATTGCAAGATTTTTTTTTACCTCTGTGTTCCAGTTCTGAACATCCACAGCTTCCGTAAGACAGTATAGCTGCACTGCTTGGGGTGAGGGTTGTTTTTGCTCTCACTGTAATGGTGACCCCTGACCTCCATGGGGTCCCACCTCAAGCACCCCTCCTGGGTATTAGTCACAGAGGGAAACAATGATACTACTGCAACAGCTCTTGGTTTACAGATAGTATGCTCCTGGACCCAAAATTTGGGAGGTGAATTTTGGGAGTCCAAGCAGTGTCAGGGCTCTCTGGTTCTGTTTCTTTGTCTGAAACAATACCACCCAGTCTGAGAATGGGAGACACATGGCAGAACCCCATGCTCTGTCAGGTGTCTGCTGACTCAGACACTGTTCACTCTCTCTGCTCACCACTCGCCCTGCTGGCCTGCCCCTTCCCCACAGCTCTCTGCTCCTCCTGGCCAAAATAAGTGCCTGCTACCACCTGCTAAGAAAGGCTCTCCCAGCCGAGCCTTGAGCTCCCAGCTGCAGGGCTGTGTCTGTGGGCCATCTGCACTTTCCTACCTTCTCATCTACCCATTTATTCCTAGTTGCTCATCTTTAGATGTTTCAGTGTGCAGGTCTCTCAGGCATGCATCTGTGTTGAGGAGGGTTTTTTTTGTTGAATTATAGATGGATAACTTGTTGAAATGTCAGGGGGAGAGCAAAAGATACACCTTTATGCCACCATTCCTCTGACATCACTCCTGGGTCTCTTGCATTTACATATGAATTTTTGAATCAGCCTGACAATTTCTGAAAACATCATGTTGAAATTTTCATAGATAAATTTGGGGAGAATTGTGATGTTAATATTGAGTCTTCCAACCATGAACATGCAATCTCTCCCCATTTATTCAGATCATCTTTAATTTTCCTAGGCATCAATTTGTGTTTCTCAATGCATATCTTACATTTTGTATCTTAAATATATGCCTAAGCATTTTATTATTTTTGCTCCTCTTTTCACTAATTTTTTTTACTTAATTCCATTATTGGATTATTCACTACAGGTATATAGAAGTACAATTTATTTTATATATTGATTTTGTACTCTTGCCACCTTTTAAAACTTGTTTATTAGTTCTAATAGATTTTTTTTGGATTACTTAGGGTTTTTTGCATAGAAATCATGTCACCTGACAATAAAAAGTTTTACATTTTTTCCCTTTCTATGCGAGTGCCTTTTATTTATTTCTCCCTGTTTGAACTGGCTCAAACCTCCAGTGCAATGATAAATAATAGTAGCAAGCTTGTCTTGGTTCCTGATCTTAGGGGGGAAGTATGCAGTATTTCATCACTAAATACAGTGTTAGCTGTAGGCTTTTCATAGATATTCGTTGTTGTGCTGAGGAAGTTTCCTTGTACTAGTTTGTTGAGTATTGTTATCATGAAACGTGGTTGGATTTTGTCAAATACTCTTTCTACATCTGTTGATAGGTTATTATGTGTTTTCAGTCCTTCTACTAATATATTGTATTATATAATTTGATTTTTACATGTTAAACCAACCTTGTGAGGAAAGGAAAGGAAAGGAAAGGAAAGGAAAGGGGGCTTACACTCCTCTCACTAAATCAGGAATCATGGAAGAATAATGAGCCTATCTAAATTCCTCCTATGGCAAACCATGGGGGATAGTCATATATATATGACCTACAAACTTTTGAAACTAAAGGTCAGTGGTTACAGAAACAGTGTCTGTTCTTTCTACATCCAGATAAAATGCATATCAGAGTTTCAAGGCAATTTAATTGTCTCTAGAGCCAATCTTGTATTTCCTACACATCCTTTCCATTTGATATAAAACTATTAATCACTGAAATATATGTACCCTAATTAAAACTGCTCCAGATATACTTTTCACTTACTCCTCTGCCTATATAAGCACCCCTCACTTTTCCAAAGTTGGAGCACTATCTCGAGGTTTCTTGAAGCTCTGCTCTCAGGCTATACTCCTCAGATAGGCCCAAATAAGAATTATTTTCTTAAATTCATAGAGATTCAGGGTTTTTATCATTGACATGTACTTGGTGTAGTATGACAGGATCCAGAGTGAACCTCCCCGGACAGCTTGAGTTTGTGTGGACCTAGCATTTGGTAGCAGCCAGAGCCCATTGTGTTCCTCTGGCTCCACAATCGCCTTCGAATGTACTTGGTGAATCGTCCTGGATTTGGACCTCCCAATTGGTTATAGGTTCTGATTTTTATTGGGCTTGTTAGTCCCTCCTAGAATGAGGGATAAAAGTGGCTCCCAGGGTAATAAGCCAGTAAGGGACAGAGAGTGAAAGGGCTGGCTGCCTGTTTATTCAGTCTGTGCATCTGAATAATACCATAACAATGGGAGACTGAACTTACACTGTCATCTCCAAAGAAAAGGGACACTTGCTCCTTCCAGCTTCTGGGTGTTCCCAATGACTGGGGACCTGGTGGAAGTGTTGGGGAGTCTCTTCCATGAAGTGAAGTGGTCCCATAGGGAACCTCCTGAAGACCATCTTAATTAAAGAAAGGCTTGTCCAGAGAATACACATAAGGAGTGGTCATCCAGTGTTTCAAACTCCCACCATAGTTTTAGACAACAGGAGGGAGAAATCAAGACACATAAGAACTGAAATGACTCAAGGTGACACCTTGTGCTAAGTGTGCCAAGCTTATAAGCAGCACACTTTGACCCACTACATAAAAATCCTTAGAAATTGTTCTGACTGCACAGACTTTAACAAAGAAACAAAAAAGGGGAAATGGGAAATCAAGCTTCAAAAGCTGGCAAACCCCCAGAAGGGCAGCCTCCTACTGGAACTCTGGCAGGGATCATGTACAATACCCATAGAGGCTCTACTTGCAAGAGAAATATGGGAAGCATATTTTAATTGGTCTTTCAAAGCTTCAAAGTAAAGAACTTAAAAAATTAGCCTCAAAAAAGAAAAAAAATTAGCCTCAACATAGGAACCAAATAAGAATATATTAGAGTCTGTCTCAGAACTTTAAAGGCTTTTGAAGCCAACATCTATCAAATTCCTTCTTATCACTCCACCACTCCCCTTTATCCACTCTTTCCTAACATCCTTATCCCCATCCTCCTTCTCTCCCTCCAAGTGCATCCAGATTAGAAGAACTATCTAAAAATATAGAATCTAACGAGCCTATGGAGGAGATAATTGTAATAGCACTTTTCAAAGAAAAGTCAGTTACAGGAAAGGGGGAGACTTCACTTACTTGTGTTCCCTTGGACAAGGGTAGAATTAAAAAATTTAACCAAAGATTTTCCAGATCCCTTTCAAGATCCTATTGGATTTCCATATTAATTTCATTTAAGAATTAGGGCATATGAATAAGGATATTCTGATTTATACCAATCAATTGATTCACATGCTAGTCCCTGACAGCTAAGGGAGATCGGAAAAAAAAAAAAACCCTTAGAGGATTTTGCAAAGCATAGAAAGCTGGTCAAGACTAAAGCCTCAAAATTGTTAACCACTTACATAAGGCCATCCCCAAATTTTTTCCTAAAACTATTGGGTTGGTTAAGATCCAACAATGCCAAAAGCAGCCAGATGAGACTGTATTTTATTTCTTTGAGAAGTTCAAAAGGACCTTTAAATAATATTCAAGAATGGCACCTGCTAGCCTCCAGAGTCACCAAAATGACTAATCAATTCAACATTTTAAAGTAGGCTAGACAAAGAAATTATCACTTTAATAAAATGCAGCAATTTAGACTGAGCCACAATGAATGCTAATGAATTAGGAGGCTTAGCCTATCAGCTATCTAAAACCAGTCAGAAGAAGGAAAATGATAAAGCCACAAAATTATAAATTTATAACTATAATGAAGTAATTAAACTAGGACAATGAGAAAACCTATACTCACAAAAAACAAAGGAGTCTGTTTTTATTGTAAGAAACCTGAAGGGTTGCCAGAAACTAAAATGGAATCTTTTTTTTCTTTATTAAGGTATTACATATGTGTCCTTATCCCCCCCATTGCTTCCCGCTCCCCCCCCCGCGAGCATTCTTTCAGCCTATCCCTCGCTGACGCCGGCTCTGAACGACACCGCACGAAACAGAAAAAAAGAG
>NW_005871052.1:12439874-12449451 GCF_000147115.1 Myotis lucifugus | reverse complement strand
CCCTCACCCCCCCCCCGTGTCTGTGTCCATTGGTTAGGCTTATATGCATGCATACAAGTCCTTTGGTTGATCTCTTCCCCTTACCTCCACCCTCCCCTACCTTCCCCTGAGGTTTGACGATCTGACTGATGCTTCTCTGCCTCTGGATCTGTTTTGTGTTCATCAGTTTATGTTGTTCATTATATTCCACAAATGAGTGAGATCATGTGATATTTATCTTTCTCTAACTGGCTTATTTCGCTTAGCATAATGCTCTCCAGTTCCATCCATGCTGTTGCAAATGGTAGTCTTGAGAGAGAAAAGAAAATGAAGCAAGCTCCAAGAAATAAGAGAGTGCATTTCCCCCTCTCCTTACTAATACCTTAAGAGAAATAGAAATAAGCATAAAAGGGGAAAGTACTACGGCTCTTATCAACACTGGGGCCACACTATCTTGTCTTTCTTCATTGCCCTCTCCCTCAGAGTAAAAATACAGTACAAATGCTAAGGGTATCAAATTTACCAATGTCAACTTTTAAATCAGAGTCAATTGCTTTCAACTTAGGAAATATTACAGGAGAACATGTATTCTTTCTAATTAAAAGCACTCCAGCACACTTACCTGTCTGAGACTTTTTAGAAACTCATGATGCCCACATTTCTTTTTCACAAAAAGGTAAAATGTTTTTAGAATTAAGGAGTTCAGATTCAAACTATGATACAAAAATGAAAAAATAATGACTATGAAACAAACAGATGAAGAAAAAAGTCTGGAAAAATGAACAAATATTACAAAGTGTGCCTGATTAATAATGGGCATGCTTTATCTCAGATATAGGAAACTATTGATGTGACCAAGCCTTTGTCCAACATATGGCAATACCCATTAGGACTAGAAGCATTGACTGGAATTAGACCCATTATCCAGGACTACCTTAAGAAGGATGAATGATTTCTTGCATTAGTCCTTGCAATATACCTATCCTTCCTGTGAAGAAGCCAAACAGGAGCCCTAGCTGGTTTAGCTCAGTGGATAGTGTTGGCCCATGGACAGAAGGGTCTCGGGCTCAATTCCAGTCAAGGACACGTACCTCAGTTGTAGGCTCCATCCTGGCCCTGGTCATAGTGAGTGTGGGAGGCAATCAATGTGTCTCTCTCACACCAATGTTTCTCTCTCTGTGTCTCTTTCCCTCCTTTCCACTCTCTCTAAAAATCAATGGAAAAATATTCTTGGGTAAGGATCAACAACAAAAAAGCCAAACAGGAAAGGCTGGAGACTTGTACAAGATTTGAGGGCTGCAATTGGCTATTCTCTCAGGAAAAGGCTTAGCTTGTGCTTCAAGACTAGGTGAACCCCACTCAGAACCTTTGTCAGATAGTCACTCAAAGTCTTTTTATTCCCTTCTCAGAGACCATCCTGAGGCCTTTCCAGAATTAAAATTTCCTAAATCTAGCCCAGCCAGCGTGGCTCAGTGGTTGAGTATCGACCTATGAACTAGGAAATCACGGTTGGATTCCCGGTCGGGGCACATGCTTGGGTTGTGGGCTCAATCCCGTGTGGGGTGTGCAGGAGGCAGCTGATTGATGATTCTCTCTCATCATTGATGTTTCTATCTCCCTCTCCCTTCCTCTCTGAGATCAATAAAAAATTTTTTTAATGAAAATAAATAAAAGTTCCTGAATCTAGAACTTTCTAGAAATAAAAAGATTTAAGGGCTGTAAATAATATTGTGATCCCTAGACATCCTAGTCTACATACCTTACTTCCTACCACCCCAATAAATAGTAATTACTTTTCAGTGGTAGACTTATATAGAGTGTACTTTCAGCATTTTAGTAGACAAAGACAATATCTTTTTGCCTTCACTGGGGAAGAGCGCCAATATACATAGACTGTTATGCCCCAGGGACATACTGCAAGCTCTATTTACTTTTCTCAAATATTAAAAATGAATGTAGATGATCTTAAATTTCCAAGACATTCTATATTGATTCAACATGAAGATGATCTGCTTCTGTGTGCTGCAACTCTGTCAGACTCTCAAGAAGATACTGTTTACTTATTGCAACAATTGGCCTCAAGGAAGCATAAGATCTCTGAAGATAAACTCCAATTTTGCCTACCTAAAGTAAAATATCTCAGACATTTAATAGCAAAGGATGGACTACTAATTAACCCTGAATGAATGAAAGGAATTTTTGATTTTGTTCTTCCAGAAGCAGAAACATTTAAGAGGATGTTTTGGGGGGCTAATTGGTTATCGTAACAAGTGGGTACCAAATTTCTCACTTACTGCTCAACCTTTTTATGCTCTTCTCAAATCAGATAACCTGACCCAATCAAATGGACTCCATAAAGTGGAAAAGCTGTAAGTACTTTAGAAAACAACTTAACTAAAACTCCAGTTCTTGGACACCCTAACTATGATTTGCCATTCTTTCCCTTTTATACATGAGGATAAAGGAAACATTTCAGTAGTGAGCACCCAAAACCACAGTGATCGCCCATCAGCCTATAGGGTATTACAGTCAACAACTAAATTCAGTAGCAAAAGGGCTAACCTCATACGTGAGGACCATCTTTGCAGCAGCACTATTATGCGAGGCTATTGAAGGAAATGTCATGGGGTCCTCATTAAATATCTATGTCCATTAGTTAAAACTCTTTTAAACTCTCACCATACTCAGCATTATTCTATCAGCAGATTAGCCTCTTATGAAGTACTTCTGCTTTCCACCCCCAACATTACTTTAGCTCGAAGTAATATTATCAACTCTTCTCTGTAGGACAAAAATGACCATGACTGTGTTCTATTAACTGATTATCTTCTGACTCTTATTGATAGAGGCCCAGTGCAGAAAAATTCATGCACTGTGGGGGGTGTCCTTCAGCCTGGCCTGCCCCCTCTCACAGTCCAGGAGCCCTCAGGGGATGTCCTCCTCTGCAGGAGGTGACCAGGCCAATCAGGGGAAGGCGCCGCCCCCATCACCCTGCTGCTGTCACTGCCTGCCCATGGCAGCTACTGGCCCTCAGCCCTCACAGCTGCTGCTAGGGCTGCTGGCCCTTACTTCTTAGAGCTGGCTCCACCCCCCTGCCCACTGGTGGGTGGGGGGCGATCTGGGACCAGGCTGGTTGGAGGAGGGGATGTGGGAGGTTGAGGCACAGCAGGTCACACCCTGTTCAGTCTCTGTGGAGGCGTGGTGCAGGGACCGGCCAGTGCCGCTGCCTCTGTGACTGCCTCTGTGGAAGAAGCAGCACTGGGACTGGGACTGCAAAGCCCCCTCTCCCGCTGCCTCTGCAGAAGGGGCCTTGGAGCTGGACCAGCCCACGCCAAGGCCTCTCCTGTGCCACCTCTGCAAAGGGGGCTGCAGTGCTGCCTTCTTCCATGGCACGGTGAGAGACTTCTCCTCCTGCAGCACTGTGAGAGTCTTCTCTTCCCGCTTCACCTCCTCTCCTGTGCCACAGGCCCTCTGCCCTTGCAGCCGCTGTGGCTTTGTCTGGAAGGATGTCCAGAAGATGTCTGGTCTAATTAGCATATTACCCTTTTATTAGTATAGATGCTGACCTAATTTGGTTTACAGATGGATCTTCTTTAAGGGATATGCCATTACCTCTTTAGTTGATATAACTGAAAACTCCTATTTGTCAGGAATAAAGACAGCAGAGCAGGCTGAATGAATTGCCTTAACTTGGGGCTGTCACCTATTTAAAGATCTGACAGAAAAAATATATACTCATAGCCAGTATGCTTTGGGAGTGGCACATGACTTTGGCATGCTATGGAAACAGAGGTTTCTTAACCTCCTCAGGGCCACCTATTAAAAGTGGAAAACAGTTCGAAAAATTATTAGAGGGCACACAACCAAAACAATTGACGACAAGAGAGGGAGAAAATGGCGCTGCATAGGCAGACCTGTTGGGCACCTCGTCCCAGGGCCAGACTGAAAATACAAGTAAATTGGAGAACATTCACCTGGAATTACCAACTGAGATCCAGCTGAGGAGGTGACATAGCAAGAAAGGGCAGAAAACACCTGGAGACTGGTAGGAAGGGTGAGGTCGGGAGAGGATTGAACCCAGCTCTCAGAGGTGGGAGGCCACCAGGCTGAGAGAAGGGAGTGCTGAGTTATAGGAGGATCTGTTCCCTCAGAAGATAGAGGCCCAGAGCCCAGGCTAGGCTCCACAGCCCGGAGCACCAGAGTCGTGATCCATGGCCCACGTAACATCAAACCACAAATTGAATCTAAAAATAAAATGAATAAAAAAATCTGATGAACAGAATAAACTGGTGAATGGAATAGAATCAGGGGCATGGAAATGGAACAGACTGATGATTCTCAGAGGGAAGGGGGTGTGGGGGTATGTGGGAAGAAATTAGACAAAGATCTTATATGCATGTATGCATTACCTATGGACACAGACAATAGGGTGTTGAGGGCCTGGGGTGGGGTGGGAACAGGGTGGAGGGGCGCTATGGGGGGAAAAAAGAGGGACATTTGTAATAATCTAAACAATAAAGATTAATTTTTTAAAAAGGTGGCAGAACACCTAGCTTCTGGGTAATCGGGAGCTGAGACCCATGTGGCCCACATAACACCCAGCAAAAGGCAGCAGGACAGCTGGCCTAGGCGGAGTCTCTAGCTGGCAGACTGGAACCATGATGGGGTCCAACCCCAGCAGGTCCAGGGGTCCCCAAAGGTGTGGACGGAGTCAGCGAAGAAGGAATGACACGGAGACAGCCTTCAGTTGATCAGCAGCCTAGTCAGGACCTCTAGCCAGGATCTCCAGCCAAAGTTTTGGTCGGGATCTCCAGCCAAGTTCTGGTTAGGATCTGATTAGGATCTGATGTTTATTGTCTTGTTACATCTGTATTTATACCAGTCAATTTTAATCCTGTCAATTTCTATTGCAAAGGTTAGGGCGTTTCTTATCTCCATTCCAGGGAGTAAAGATTATGTAGCTTAAGCGTGATTGTTTGTAGTTAAAGTGATTAACTACCCGCCTGGCACTTAGTTAAGGGGTTGTATCCCCTCCCTAACCTCAGGGAAAAATCCCCACCTGGGGAAACAACCTTTCTCGGAGAGGTGACCTTGGTTAAAACACATGGCGCTAAGGAGAGCAAACATATTAAGAACAATATGCTATATATGCCAGGTCCCTTGAAACATATGCTGTGCAGATGTTTCTTTCCTGCAGCGACTGTGTCAAGCAGCAAGGATGGACTGGCTTCCGGCAAATTCCCCCTTTTTTATTTTTTAAATGATAGCGCATGCAAATCAGTGGCCACCTCTCAGATTGGGCTGTTTAAGACTCGGAAGAAGACTGGCAAGCAATGACAATAAGCATAGCTATAAACATAGTGGATGGAGCACACAAGGAGCCCCGTTCCTGTAGAAGGCTGCCAGCCTCTTCAGTCAGGGGATTTCAGCTGTCCTCAAGTTGTTGGTTTGATTGTCTTTGTTGGTCTGGCTAGCGGGCGGCGTCACTGGTGATGGGCTTCCCGAAGTGTCAGCGAGTTGAAGGGCTGCATCAAAGGGTCCATCAGGGCCGTGCTTGATGGTGGTGTTGGTGTCCAAGGAGGAGTAAGCTGTGTCCTCTGGGTCAGCTGTTATAGAGGATGGAGGGTAGTAGAGAGAAAAAGAAAAGAAAGCAAAAGAACTACAAGGCATGGAAGTGTTTAGAAAAAAGAAAGAGAAGAAAGGGAAGAAGGCAGCATCCTGACACAGCCCTTTCCTTCAGCTGCCCCTTTCCCTGTGGTCCAAGGTAGAAATGGGAAACAAGTCCTGTTGCAGTGAGAGGGCAGCTGCTGTCAGCCAGTCTCTGTCTTTACCTGGGTCCCGATCTGAGCTGGGTGTGGGAAGCGGGAAGCAGCCATGGGGGCAGGAGACCTCCCTCAGAAGGGGTGAGTGTTCAAGCCCCTGCATAGTTGGGGGGGTGTGTGAGGATCTGTGCCCCACCTCTGTTGAACCCCAAGTTCTCTCCTGCCGGCCCCTCTGCGACTGTGCCTGTCTTAGGTCATTCCTCCCTGAGGAATCTTACCCGTCTTTGACTAACCAGCCATCCTCCGGGGCCAAGCAGGGTGATGTGAGGTTCAGTTCTGTCTCCTTGGTAGCCTATGCCCCCGTGGCCTCCACGCCCAGCAACTGCCTTGGGATCCCCTCGCCTGCTGGCAGGGCCCTGGCATTGATCACATATCTTGAGGAACCCAGGTTTCTTCTCCAGGGAGGGCCCAGCTCACACCATTGGGCGAGAGACAGATCCATGGTACCAGCCACTATGAGGCTTCAACCTCAGCATGAACAGAGAGCTCAGGCAACAGCTATGGGCAATTGGATTTTAAGAAGTGGGTCCCTCTTGACACGAGGGTAAGAGGGGCCAATACAGGACAAAGGAGAGTCCCAGGACAGGGCTTTCTCAGCCCAGGATGTCAGGCCCTTGGCACAGGACAACTCCACGTATGGGGCATATACCAAACACCCCTAGTCACGGCATAAAAGGGAGGTGCCCTTCCTGGAACAGTAGGGTAGGGAGATTCTAGAAAAGGCTGTGTTCAGGAAAGAAGGAGAAAGGCCAAAGACCGGCAAACAAGTAGTTAGATTTAAAAAAAAAAAAAAAGAAAGAAAAAGGAAAAGGAAAGGAGATGTGGGGCAAAGCTGGGACATATGGAAAGACAAAAAGGAGGCACATGTGATCCTCCCAATGACAGGTTGTTCCAGCTCAGGGCTGCACATCTGCAGACAGGCACTGGTCAGGTGTGCTAAGGTGAGGCGGAGACGGAGGGCGGTGAGACGTAAGGTCGGACTAGACAATCTGGAATCCACACAGGTGAGTCTGCATCCTGTGGAAATATACAAGCATATCCTCTCCCCCAGGATAAAAGTACATCAGGTCCCTTCCAGGCCTGTCTCTCCATTTGACGAGGCAAGTCTCTCCATTTGACGAGGGCTTTAGGTTTAGTTAGATCAGGGTTCCAATGCCTGTACATCGGGGAATTTCCCTCAGAATCTACATTTAGTATATTAATTACAAATAGAGTATTGTTGTAGAACATGATGCGGAGAGGAATATTTAAACTCATTTTCTTGTAATTTTTTAATTTGTGTTTTTAAAGTTCGGTGAGCCCTTTCTACTATTGCTTGACCTTGAGGATTGTAAGGTATTCCTGTAGTATGTGCGATGCCGAATGTAGAGCATAAGTTTTTAAAAGCTCTAGAGGTATAGGCAGGCCCATTGTCTGTTTTAAGTGCCCTTGGTATCCCTAGGTAGGAAAAACATTGGAATAAATGTTGACTTACATCTTTAAAGGCTTCTCCTGTACGTGCAGAAGCAAGGATAACATGAGAAAAGGTATCAACACAAACATGCACATAGCAAAGTTTGCCAAAAGATGGGACACGAGTAATATCCATCTGCCATAAGTCACAGGGTCTAGGTCCTCTTGGATTAACTCCAGTAGCAGGGCTAGGAAAATGAGTAGGACAATGGCCGCAGTCACGCACAATACTTCGAGCAGCTTCTCTAGATATGCGATAATATAGACGGAGAGCAGAAGCATTTTGATGGTGAATGGCATGAGACCGCCGGGCTTCTTCTAGAGCTGTACAAACTATTGGGCGAGTTAGTAGATCCGCCTGATAATTTCCTTCGCTTAAGGGTCCTGGTAGACAGGAATGAGCTCTAATATGTCCAATATAGAAAGCCTTTTCTCGTTTATGAATGTAAGTTTGTAGCTGAGTTAACAAGGAGAAAATGGCTGTTCTTCCTTGTGGGAGAGAGGCGGTCTCAATATGAGGAAATAATTTAACTATATATTGAGAGTCAGTGTACAAGTTAAAGGGAACCTGTTGCAATTGTTCAAAGGCATAAATGACTGCCAGAAGCTCTGTTCTCTGGGCTGACGTCTCTAGGGTTTGTTGAACATGGGTTATTGAGTCAATGATTGTTACTGCCTTACCATTAGAGGAGCCATCTGTGAATACTAAGGAGGCAGGAGGTGATAATGGCTCTTTTGAACATTTAATAGGAAATATAAATGGATGTAGGGAGAGAAATTGCAATATAGGTGATCTTGGCAAATGATGTAAAATTTGTCCTGGGAAGTTACCTATAGCTATTTGCCACTCTTCTTCAAATTGTAATAGTGTGTCTAATTGTTCTCTTT
The DNA here is from genome assembly GCF_000147115.1 of Myotis lucifugus. Taxonomy (NCBI): domain Eukaryota; kingdom Metazoa; phylum Chordata; class Mammalia; order Chiroptera; family Vespertilionidae; genus Myotis; species Myotis lucifugus. The sequence continues at coordinate 12,441,310 of NW_005871052.1, read as the reverse complement.
TATAAGGTATTATTATCTCAGTAACTTCTCTTCCAAAGAGTTCGATACTGCGGCGTCTACCTTTGATAATGAGAGTGGCCACTAGGGAAGGATAGGATGGTACAATCTTCCTAGGAGTGACAGGTAAATGTATCCATTCTAATGGTCCTTCCTGCCATAAACATCCTGTAGGAGTATATTTAGTGGCTAGAATAATTAAGGCCCAAGATTTGGAATAATTTAGATACTGTAGTTGCTGTTTATTGATGGCCTGTTCTATTTTGCTATAGCCTTTTCTCCTTCTACAGTTAATTGTCGGGGAGACTTAGGGTTAGAATCTCCCTTTAAAATGTCAAATAGAGGTTTTAAGTCAAGAGTGGTTATTTTTAGATATGACCTGACCCAGTTGATATCACCTAATAGTTTCTGATAATCATTTAATGTGTTTAAATGATCTTTTCTTAATTGTAAAGACTGATGGGTGATAGTAGAGGTATGTAATATTCTGCCTAAGTAGGAAAAAGAAGGTTCAGTCTGAATCTTTTCTGGGGCTATTTTTAGACCATGTTCTTCTAAAGCAAGGACGGTCTGAGTAAGAATTTCCTGTAAAGTAGCCCGATCTTTATGAGCTAGTAAAATATCATCCATATAATGAATAAGATATAGATCTGAAAATTTCTTTCTAATAACTTGCAATGCCTGATCTACAAACTTTTGACATAATGTAGGACTATTTTTCATCCCTTGTGGGAGAACCTTCCATTGATATCTCTGATAAGGCTGTTTAAAGTTTTCTGATGGTATGCTGAATGCAAATCTTTGACAATCAGCCGGGTGAAGAGGTATAGTGAAAAAACAATCCTGTAAGTCAATAACAACAACACAATACTCCTGTGGAATTGCCACAGGGGAGGGCAATCCAGGTTGTAAGGAGCCCATATCTTCCATGGTGTCATTTATGGCCCTTAGATCTTGCAAAAGTCTCCACTTGCCTGATTTCTTTTTTATTACAAATATGGGTGTGTTCCAGGGACTATTTGATGGCTCTATATGTCCCTCTGCTAATTGCTGATCAATTAATTGTCGGGCTGCTGATATTTTCTCAGATGTTAAGGGCCATTGCTCGACCCATACTGGTTGTGATGATTTCCAGACTATGGGATCAGCAGTCCTAAGGGCAATGGCCCCAATTATAAATCCTGTCGAGGAGTGTGAGGTATTACTTTCTTTTCCTAATCCCTTTTCTGGATTAAATCCCGTGTCTAGCATCTGTGATGTTACTCTATCACTGGGGCTATATAATAGAACTCCCAGTTGAGACAAGATATCTCTTCCCCATAATGTAAAGGGGATAGTCGTAATTACATAGGGACAGAATGTTCCTGAATGTTGATCTTCATCAGCCCAAGTTAAAATCTGAGAACTCTTTTTTACATTAGATCCTTGCCTAGTCCTAC
>NW_005871052.1:12421556-12439774 GCF_000147115.1 Myotis lucifugus | reverse complement strand
CTACCCACTTACCCTACTTATCCTCTATAGCGGGGGGGGGGGGGGTCTGCAGCACCCTACGGGGCGGGCCTATCCGTCCCGAGGGCGGGGGGGCTTACCTAGGGGGCCCTGTTTGGGCGCCAGAAGGTGGGGTCCAACCCCAGGGGGCCAGGGGTCCCCAATGGGGTGGATGGAGTCAGCGAAGAAGGAATGACACGGATACAGCCTTCAGTTGATCAGCAGCCTAGTCAGGACCTCTAGCCAGGATCTCCAGCCAAAGTTTTGGTCGGGATCTCCAGCCAAGTTCTGGTTAGGATCTGATTAGGATCTGATGTTTATTGTCTTGTTACATCTGTATTTATACCAGTCAATTTTAATCCTGTCAATTTCTATTGCAAAGGTTAGGGCGTTTCTTATCTCCATTCCAGGGAGTAAAGATTATGTAGCTTAAGCGTGATTGTTTGTAGTTAAAGTGATTAACTACCCGCCTGGCACTTAGTTAAGGGGTTGTATCCCCTCCCTAACCTCAGGGAAAAATCCCCACCTGGGGAAACAACCTTTCTCGGAGAGGTGACCTTGGTTAAAACACATGGCGCTAAGGAGAGCAAACATATTAAGAACAATATGCTATATATGCCAGGTCCCTTGAAACATATGCTGTGCAGATGTTTCTTTCCTGCAGCGACTGTGTCAAGCAGCAAGGATGGACCGGCTTCCGGCAGAACCAGTTGGAGAGAAAGCCACAGTTTTGTTGTTGTTGTTTTTCTCTAAACCCAGAGTATGGGAATTGTCATTTGCAACTACTCACCCAAGGCTTTGGTGCATGGAGGGAGGCATGGATTTGCGGTGCCTGAGGAAAGGCTGGGGTGGGAAGCAGAGCAGGGAGAAGTGGAAAACAGTAGCCAGGAGTCCTGCATTGGGTTGTTCATATGCTTCCAAACTGAAATGGCCATTTCTTTCCTGAGAGGAGCTAGTTGCTCCCAACAGCCAGAGGGAGGATAAAGAAAAATAAAACCCACCCTAGGTGATATAACCTGCTACACCCTGAATTTTGAACTTTTCAGAGGAAACAAAGGCAGAGGCCAAGCTTAAGGGACTGAACAATCTCAGGGACTAGATTGGAGGAGGGGCCATCCACCCCACTATTCTGGGAACCAGACTGATAAAAACTCCAGGGTCCCAGCCAACCCCATTGATCTCCATACAAAGATTTCTGTCCAGCCAAGGGCAGAGTAATATTTTGGGCCACTCACAGAAGAGTAGCTCTGGAACAGGAAAACATACCCACCATATTCCCTGAAAGCTAAATAGCACCTCCCCCATCTAAAGCCTTACCAGAAACAGACTTTTGAGTAATTAAGATTGACAGCTAGCCGTCAGGCAAAGGTAGGCAGAGGTGGAGCCTGGGAAACCAGGGAAAGTTTGCTAAACCAGCCCTGGACCCCATGCTGCCCTCTAAAGTAGCTAACAAACCTACTTTAGAGGGCAGATTGGCCGCTCCTGCTTGCAGCCAAGGCCTGTGGAAACAGACACAAGCCGTAGATTGGTGGATTGCTTGGAGCTTCAAGCAGAGTGCTAAAAGCCAAAAGACAGTACTTGACAGTGGTTAGCATCTAAGTACCTAACAGGAAGCCCAGAATATTCAGACAGAAGAGTGGGGTCCTAAGTGATCTTCCATGGGACATTAAACTTGACTGAAATGAACACTTCACTTTTTTTTCCACTTCCCTCCTCCTTTCTCTTTTTTCCTCCTGTTTTTCTCCTTTTTAGTTTTTCTTCTCCCCCTTTTTAAATTTACCGTCTTTATCTATCTACTTTATTGATTTGTTATTATTCTAGTCTTCATAGTTTTGTTCATATATCTAATTTTCCTCTTTCCTTCTACTCAATTTTCCTTTCTCTTTTCTTTCTTTCACTATTCAATTTCTCTCTCTCTCTTCTTTCTCTTTTATTTTTCTCCTGATTTATTATCTTTTTTTCTCTTCATTAATTTAGGTCTATCTGCTTTCTCCTCTATTTTCTTTTCAACATTTTTCTTTTTTTCATTTCTTTTCTCCCTCCTTTATTCTAAACTGTTTTCCTTCCCCAATTCATTCAATACTTTATTCTTATTTTCTTTATTTAAGCTCTGAATCTACATATCCTGCCCCTTTTTATTGTTGTTTTTTGTTTGTTTGTTTGTTTTGTTATGTTTTTCCTCCATGTATTTTTTTTTCTATCACTCTTGCTCTCTTTTGTCTTTTCTAATTCTCTCTGCTTGGGTGGTTGCTTTTGTTGGTGCTCTAGGGGTCTTGTATATGTTCTTGTTTTGTTTCCTCTGTGTTGTGTTCTGTCTTGTTGTATTTTGTTCTGTTTTATGTGGTCAGGGGTGAGCCACATAGTCAGACACCCTGAGAGGAGATGCCATCCATGAATGGGACAAAAAATTCAAGACCCAACTACAACAGAATCCAAATAAATCAAGAAGGAGGCTTTCCTAAAACACCCAACTCAGGAGATCTGAGAGACTGCACCACTGGGGCCCATAAAACATCTACTACATAAAACCACCCCAAAAAATCAGGGTGACTTAGCATTTTGATCTAATACATAGAAGCAAATACAAAGGGACAGCAAAAATGAGGAGACAAAAATACAATCCCCAAATGAAAGAAAAGGAGGAGTCACTAGAAAAACAACTAAATGAAATAGAGGCAAGTAATTTGTCAGATAAAGAATTCAAAGTTATGGTTATAAAGATGCTCAAACATCTTACTGAGAATTACAAGCAGCCAATGAGAATTATAAGGAGCTGAATGAGAAATATACCAACATGAATAAGAATCAAGAGGAAATGAAGAATACATAGCTGCAATAAAGAACCCCTTGGCCCTGGCCAGGTGGGGCCTCATTGGTTGAGGCATCAACCTATGGACCCAGGGAGGTCACAAGTTAAGATTTCCCAGTTGGAGAATATGCTGGGTTTCAGGCTTGATCCCCAGTGCAAGTGGCAACAGATCAATGATTCTCTCTCGTCATTGATGTTTCTATCTTTCTCTCCCTCTCTCTGTCTGAAATCAATAAAAATATATTTAAAAAATAAGAACATCCTTGAAGGTTTCAACTAGAAGAAGCTGAGGACTGAATCAGCAAGTTAGAAGACAAAATATAAAAAAAACACCCACTCAGAGCAACAATTAGAAAAAAATTAAAAAGTAGGAGGACAACTTAAGGGAGCTTTAGGACAACATGAAATGAAACAACATCTGCATAATAGGGGCTCCAGAGGGAGAAGAAGCTGAGCAAGGAATAGAAAACATGTTTGAAGGAATAATGACTGAAAACTTCCCTGACATGATGGGAAGAAAAAAGTCACAAAGGCCAGGAAGCACAGAGAATCCCAATCAAGATGAAACAAAAAAGACCCACAACAAGACACATCATAATTAACATGGCAAACATTAAAGACAAAGAAAGAATCTTAAAGGCTTTGAAAGAGACAAAAAGTTACCTATAAGGGATCCCCCATTAGACTATCAGCTGATTTCTCAACAGAAACACATCAGGCCAGAAGAGATTGGCATGAATTATACAAAGTAATGAAAAGCAAGGGACTGAATCCAAGATTACTCTATCCAAGGCTATCATTCAAAATTGAAGGTGAAATCAGGAGCTTCACAGAAAAAGAAAAAGGCTAAAGGAATTTATTACCACCAAACCAGCAATGCAATAAATGCTAAAGGACTATTGTAAAAAGAAGAAATAGAAAGGGAGGGAGGAACACAGGCATAAAGAATAAAAATGGCACCCTAACTGACTCAGTGGATAGAGCTGCAGACTGAAGAGTCCCAGATTCGATTCTGGTCAAGAGCACATACTTGGGTTGTGGGCTTGATCCCCAGTGGGGGACAGGCAGCCAATCAATGATTCTCTCTCATCATTGATGTTTCTATCTCTCTCTTCCCCTCCCTTCCTCTCTAAAATCAATAAAAGTATATTAAAAATATTAGCAAATCGGACCCAGCAATATATTAAAAAGATCATACACCATGACCAGGTAGGATTTATTCCAGGGATACAAGGCTGGCACAATATTGACAAATCAATAAATGTGATACAGCACATAAACAGATTGCAAGACAAAAATCACACGATCATATCAATTGATGTAGAAAAAGCATTCAACAAAATCCAACACCCATTTTTGATTAAAAAAAAAAACACACCAAAAAAAACACCTCTCAGCAAAGTGGAAATAGAGGGACATCAGTTGACAAACCCACAGCGAACATCATGCTCAACGGGAAAAAACTAAAACCATTTTTCTTAATAACAGGAACAAAACAGGTGTGCCCACTTTCACCATTCTCATTCAACATAGTACTGGAAGTTCTAACCATAGCAATCAGACAAGAAGAAGAAATAAAAGGCATCCAAATTGGAAAGGAGGAACTAAAACTCTCATTCACAGATGACATGATATTGTACATGGAAAACTGTAAAGGCTCCATCATAAAACTACTAGACTTAATAAATAAATTCTGCAATGTAGCAGGATACGAAATTAACACCCAGAAATCTATGGCATTTTATACCCCAACTAGAGGCCCGGTGCACAAAAATTTGTGCACTGGGGGGGGAGGGGTGGTCCCTCAGGCCGGCCTATGCCCTCTCGCAGTCTGGGACCCCTCGGGAGATAACGACCTGCTGGCTTAGGCCTGCTCCCGGGTGGCAGAGGGCAGGCCCAATCCCTAGGTGCAGCCCCTGGTCGGGCTCAGAGCAGGGCTGATTGGGGAGTTGGGGCGCCGCCCCCTGTCAAGCGCAGAGCAGGGCGGATTGGGAGGTTGCGATGCCACCCTCAGTCACGGTCAGGGTAGGGCTGATTGGGGGGTTGGGGCACCGCCCCCTATCACATTCAAGGCAGGGTCGATGGGGAGGTTGCGGCGCCACCCCCTGTCACGCACAGAGCAGGGCCAATCGGGGTTGGGGAGCTCCCCCCTGTCATGCACAGAGCAGGGCCGATCAGGGGGTTGAGGAGCTCCCCCCTGTCACTCACAGAGTAGGGCTGATAGGGGAGTTAGGGCACCGCCCCCTGTCACACACACAGGGCCGATCAGGGGGTTGGGGCGCTGCCACTGTCACACTCAGGGCAGGGCCGATGGGGAGGTTATGGCTCTACCCTATCACACACAGAGCAGGGCCCGTGTAGGGGGGGGGGTTTGGGGCACAGCTCCCTGTCACACACAGAGCCGCAGGGCAATCAGGGGGTTTGGGCGCTGCCCCCTGTCACGCTGATCCGGTGCCAGGAGGCCTCGGGGCTCCGCTGATCCCGGTGCTGGGAAGCATATTACCCTTTTACTATATAGAATAGAGGCCTGGTGCACTGGTGGGGGCTGGCTGGTTTGCCCTGAAGGGAGTCCTGGATCAGGGTGGGGGTCCCCACTGGGGTGCCTGGCCAGCCTGGATGAGGTGATGATGGCTGTTTGCAGCTGGTCACACACCCCTCAGGGTGGGGGTCCCCACTGGGGTGCCTGGCCAGTCTGGGTGAGGAGCTGAGGGCTGCTTTCAGGCTGGCAGTTGACTGAAGCTCCCAACCGCTCCTTTTTTTCTTTTTCTTTTTTTTATTCTGGGCCAGCTTTAGCTCTGGCTCTAGCTCTGAGGCTTCCGCTGCTGAAAGCAGGTATCTGGTTTGTTTGCGTTCTATAATCGAAACAATGTATAACTCCAGCTCTGAGATCCCGGCTGGCTGAAAGCTGTTTTCTGGGGTTTTGTTTAGCTTCTATATTTGTTACAATGTTTCCTAGAGTTGCAGCTCAGAGGCCGGCAAGTCAGGTGGGGAACGTTGTAGTTCGCCATCACTGGAGCAAGCAAGCCTCCCTGTTCGCTTCAGTGCATGGCTGCCGGCCGCCATCTTGGCTGACAGTTAATTTGCATAAGGATATGCTGATTAGCCAATGGGAAGGGTAGCGGTCGTAGGCTAATTACCATATTTCTCTTTTATTAGTGTAGATAATGAACTCTTAGAAAGAGAAACTAAGCAATCTCATACACCATAGCAACAAAAAAATTAAGATGCCTAGGAATAAACTTAACAAAGGGGGTAAAAGACCCGTACTCAGAAAACTACAGGATGTTGAAAAAAGAGAGAGGAAGACATAAACAAGTGGAAGGATATACCGTGTTCATTAAAATGTCCATACTACCCAAAGCAATCTATAGATTACATGCAATGCCCATTAAAATACCAACGGCATATTTCACAGACCTACAACAAATACTCCTAGGATTTATATGGAGCCAAAAAAGACTGAATCGCCACAGCAATCTTGAGAAAGACCAGATGTCAAGTTATGCTACAAAGCCACTGTACTCAAAATAGCCTAGTACTGGCACAAGAACAGGCATATAGATCAATGGAACCAAACAGAGACCCCAGAAATTGACCCAAGACATTATGTTCAATTAATATTTGACAAAGGAGGTAAGCACGTACAATCGAGGCAAGACAGTCTCTTCAATAAATGGTGTTCGGAAAATTGGACAGATACATGCAAAAAATGAAACTAGATCACAAACTTACACAATACACAATAATAAACTCAAAAGACTTAAATGTAAGACCTGAAACCATAACATCTTAGAAGAAATCATATGCAGCAAAATCTTAGACATTTCTCGTAGCGATATGTTTACCGATACATCTCCTAGGACAATGGAAACTAAGGAGAAAATAAACAAATGGGACTACATCACAATGAAAAGCTTCTGCACAGCAACAGAAACCATCAACAAAATGAAAAGGGAGTCCATTTATGGGAGAAAATATTTGGCAATGATACATCTAATAAGGGGTTAATCTCCAAAATATATAAGGAACTCTTACAACTTAACAAAAGGAAGAAAACAATTCAATTAAAAAATGGGCAAAGTGCCCGGTCAGTGTGGCTCAGAGTTGAGCATCAACCCATGAACCTGGAGGTCCCGGTTTGATTCCCAGCCAGGGCAGATGCCCAAGTTGCAGGCTCAATCCCCAGTGTGGGGCATGCAGGAGGCAGCCAATCAATTATTCTCTCTCATTATTGATGTTTCTATCTCTCTCTCCCGCTCCCTTCATCTCTGAAATCAATAAAAATATATATTTTTAAAAGTGGGCAAAGGACCCAAATAGGCACTTCTTCAAAGTGGACATACAGAAGGCCAACAGACATGAAAAAAATGCTCAAAGTCACCATCTGAGAGATGCAAATCAAAACCACAATGAGGTATCACCTCACATGTGTCAGAATGACTACCATCAGCAAATCAGCAAAAGACAAGTGCTTGGAGAAAAAAGATGGCGGCTGGCAGGACAGAGGTGAGGGAGAGGAAGTGAGTGAGGGGATGAAAGGAGAGTGTGTGGATGTGTGTATTGTGTGTGAGTGAGTGAGGGACAGTTAAATCCAGCAGGAGCAGCAGGAGCTGGCAGACCAGGCTCTCTGGGACAGGGAGAGACTACCACTGCTGCGGGCACTCCCCAGACTGCGGGACTCTGGCACGGAGCCTACTTCATCTTGAAGGGGAGAGCTGTCTCTTCTAGGAACTCATTAGCACCACCACTCAGACAGGCCTTAGACACTGCGGTGACCCGGAAGCCACACTAGCCAAAATCCTGCTGCCCCACCCGCAGACCCATGGACCCTGAGACCTCCACCTCCAAAGGTGCACTGCTCCTGCAGCAGTAAGTGCAACTTCCCTCCTCCCCAGTGGCAGAACTCTGAACACCACATTCGCGCATTCCCAGCTCGCAGGTATCCAGGACACACCACTCCACAGGCAGCTCTTGGATGCCACTGTGAGACCCTGCTGGGTGTGATTTTGAACAGACAAGGGTGCGCTGCCCCACAGAAGAAATTCTGAATTCCATCTTCCTGAATAACTGCCCACAGACAACCCAGCTGTGCAATTTCAGCCGCAGGGCCCCTCAGCGTGCGTCAGAGCTCTGTGCCAGCAAACGCACTGCCACACTCATACATTTCCAATGAGCAGGCACCCAGAGCCCATCTATCCACAGGGCACTCTGGGGAGCTGCTGTGAGCTCCCGCTGGCTGCGACCTTGGACAAACAGGGATGCACTCCACCCGGCAGTAGAAATTTTGAATTCACTCATCCTGGATACCTGCCCACAGAAGCCTCAATTACGCGGCTTTAGTGCCAGGGCCCTTCAGAATGCGTCAGTACACCCTGCTGGCAAACGCACCATGGGTGTCCCTGTGAGTTGCCACTGGGGGCATGTGTATCCAACCATGGAAGCAGCAGCAAAAGCTGAGTCTGCCCACCCCACAACTACAGAACTCTGGACATCACAGTCATGCCTTTCCAGAGCACAGGCCTCCTGAGTCCCATCACCCCAACAGACAGTTCCTGGGTGCCACTGTGAATCCCCGCTAGGCAATTTCAACCAAGGGCACAAGACAGCAAAAATTGGGACACCCCCCTCCACGGCTGCTGCTGACTTCTAGACACCACAGTTGCGCCTTTCCAGCTCATAGGCCTACATCAAGAGAACCCAAATAGCTCAAGTAGGGAGCTATGCTAGACTACCAAGCCCAGGAGACCTGAGAGATCAAACCAGTAGCACCATCCTCAAAAGAACCTGGGTAGCAAAGCAATCGGATCTACAATTAAAATGTTACAGCAAAACATGGGAAGACAAAAAAGCAATCCCCAAAGGAAAGAAAAATAAGAATCACCACAAAGGGAGTTAAATGAAACTGAGGCTAGCAACATATCAGAGAAAGAATTCAGAGTAATGGTTATATGGATGCTCAAATGGCTGGATGACAAATACACACAACTCAATGAGAATTATAAGGAGCTGAATGAGAATGTCACCAACATGAAAAGGAACCAAGAGGAGATGAAGAACGACATAGCTGCAATAAAGAACACAATGGAAGGCTTAAACAGTAGACTACAAGAGGCTGAGGACCACATCAGCGAATTAGAAGACAAGGTAGGAAAAAACACACAAACACAGCAGCAACTGGAAAGAAGATTTAAAAAGCAAGAGGAGAGCCTAAGGGAGCTTTGGGACAACACAAAATGAAACAACATTCGCATAATAGGGGTACCAGAAGGAGAGGAAGAGAAGCAAGGAATAGAAAACCTGTTTGAAGAAATAATGACAGAAAACTTCCCTGATACTGGCAAGAAAAATCTATGCAAGTGCAAGAAGCACATCCAGTGCCAAACAAAATGAACCCCAAAAGACCAACACCAAGACACATCATAATTAAATTGGCAAACACCAACGACAAAGTAAGAATCTTAAAGGCTGCCAGAGAGAAACAGAAAGTTACCTACAAGGGAGCTCCTATTAGAATATCAACTGACTTCTCAACAGAAACACACCAGGCCAGAAGGAGGGAATGAAATGAAATATACAAAGTCATGCAAAGCAAGGGACTGAATCCAAGAATACTATACCCAGCAAGGCTATCATTCAAAATTGAAGGTGGAATCAGGACCTTCACAGACAAAAAAAGGGCTAAGAGAGTTTATTACTACCAAGCCAGCAATGCAAGAAATGCTAAAGGGACTGCTGTAAAAAGAAGAAACAGAAAGGCAAGAAGAAACACAAACATTAAGAATAAAAATGACAACAAACAAGTACTTATCAATAATAACTTTAAACGTTAATGGATTAAATGTACCAATCAAAAGACATAGGATAGCTGAATGGATAAGAAAACATGACTCATATATTTTCTGTCTGCAAGAGACCCAGGGGCTGTAGCAGAAATTGACTCTTGTGTGTAAATACAACTAAAAACAGACTGAGAACCAAAGAGAGCAGAGAGGTCACCCCTGCTTGAAAATAGGGTTGTGGCTTGGGACACAGAGGAGCTGTGAATCGCAGGGAACTTCAATACTGTGCTGACTACCTGCAAAGAAAAAGACGTGCCAAGCAGAACAGAGGAGGAAGTGAACGACCTTCACTACTTCACATTTTTATTTTTTATCTTTTACTTAAGAAACTAATTTGTTTCTCTCACTACATTTTACCTTGTTTTTAATTATATTTTTATTTTTAACTATTAGTATTAATACTATTATTTTACCCTTTTAAAAAAAGTTTTATTTTATGTTATTTTTTTCTTTATTTTATTTTGGGATAGTGTTATACATTCTATTTTGATTTTCCCTTTAGCATTATTTTAATTTATCTCAATTTTTCCTTCATGCCAACACTCTCTTCATCACTTTTACCCTTTTTTTCCCTGTTTCTCTTACCCTGTTCCAGCTATAATTTTTCTCTACCCTTTCTTTTTACTCCCTGTTAAAAATTGATCTTACTCATACATCTAATTTCCTCTCCCCTGCTCCAAACCCATACACACTTCTCTCTTTGCTTTCTTCACTATCCAAATTCCTTTTTTTTTGCCTTTTTCTTTCTTTCTGTATTGTTGTTGTTTGTTTGATTATTGGTTAGGTTTTTTTTTGTTTGTTGGTTGGTTTTGGTTTTGGGTTTTTTGTTTGTTTGTTTTTTTGTTTGTTTGTTTCTCTTTTTCCTCTCCTCGCTTTTTCTCTTCTTCTACTAATAGCTTAGCTAATCCCAATCACCACCTCAGGCTTATCTACTCTTTATCCTCCTTTTCCAATAGTAAACAAATACATAGATAGATTAAAGAAGGAGGAAAATTTTTAAATATATTTTATTGATTTTTTTACAGAGAGGAAGGAAGAGGGATAGAGAGTTAGAAACATCGATGAGAGAGAAACATCAATCAGCTGCCTCCTGCACACCGTCCCCACTGGGGATGTGCCCGCAACCAAGGTACATGCCCTTGACTGGAATCGAACCTGGGACCCTTCAGTCGGCAGGCCGATGCCCCATCCACTGAGCCAAACCAGTTAGGGCAAGAAGGAGGAAAATTATATATATATATTCCTTTTATATATATTTTTTCTTTTTTTGTATTTAGTTTTTTACTTTTCTTCTTATACACCCATTCTCTTTCTACTTTCTCTATACTGAATTGTGGCTATTTCCCCCATTCATTCAATTCCTTGAACTTACCTCCTGGAAACACTATGAACAACTCTATTCCAACAAAATGGACAACCTAGATGAAATGGACATATTCTTAGAAAAATACAAGCTCCCAAAACTCAATCAAGAAGAATCAAAAAACCTGAATAGGCCGATAACTACTGAAGAAATTGAAGCAACGATAAAAAATCTTCCAGTAAACAAAAGCTCTGGTCTGGATGGCTTTACAGGGGAGTTCTACCAAGCACTCAAAGAAGAACTAAAACCAATCCTCCTCAGACTATTCCAAAAAATTCAAGAGGAAGGCACACTTCCAAGCTCTTTCTATGAAGCTAGCATTACCCTAATCCCAAAACCAGATAAAGACACCACAAAAAAGGAGAACTACAGGCCAATATCCTTGATGAACATAGATGCTAAAATTCTCAACAAAATTCTAGCAAATCGAATTTAGCATTACATTAAAAAGATCATACACCCCAACCACGTGGGATTTATTCCAGGGATGCAAGGATGGTACAATACCTGCAAATCAATAAATGTAATATATCACATAAACAAACTGAGAAACAAAAATCACATAATCATATCAATCGATGCAGAAAAAGCATTTGACAAAATCCAACACCCTTTCTTGATAAAAACTCTCAGCAAAGTGGGAATAGAGGGATCATATCTCAACATAATAAAAGCCTTATATAACAAACCTACAGCCAACATTATACAATGGGCAAAAACTAAACTCATTTCCCCTAACAACGGGAGCAAGACAGGGATGCCCACTTTCACCACTCCTGTTCGATACGGTACTGGAAGTGCTAGCCCTAGCGATCAGACAAGAAGAAGAAATAAAAGGCATACAAATTAGAAAAGAAAAAGTAAAACTGTCCTTATTCGCAGATGACATGATACTATACATAGAAAACCCCAAAGACTCCATTAAACAACTACTGGACCTAATAAGTGAATTTGGCTAAGTAGCAGGATAAAAAAGTTAATGCCAAGAAATCTATGGCATTTTTATACACCAATAGTGAACTTACAGAAAGAGAAATTACAAAAACAATCCCATTTACCATTGCACACACAAAAAAATTAAGATACCTAGGAATAAACTTAACTAATGACATAAAAAACCTGTACTCAGAAAACTACAGGACACTGAAAAAAGAGATAGAGGAAGACATGAACAAATGGAAGAATATACCATGTTCATGGATTGGTAGAAACAACATCATTACAATGTCCATACTACCCAAACCAATCTATAAATTCAATGCAATCCTCACTAAAATACCTACAGCACACTTCAAAGGCCTAGAACAAACTCTCCAAAAATTCATCTGGAATAAAAAAAGGACCCCGAATAGCTGCAGCAATCTTGAGAAAGAAGAACAATGTAGGAGGGATCACAATACCAGATATCAAGCTATACTACAAAGCCACTGTTCTCAAAACTGCATGGTACTGGCACCAGAACAGACATATAGACCAGTGGAACAGAACAGAGAACCCAGAAATTGACACAAACCAGTATGCTTAATTAATATTTGACAAAGGAGGCAAGAGCATACAATGGAGATAAGACAGTCTCTTTAATAAATGGTGTTGGGAAAACTGGATAGATACTTGCAAAAAAATGAAACTAGACGACCAACTTACACCATACACAAAAATAAACTGAAAATGGATAAAGGACTTAAACATAAGATGGGAAACCATAAAAATACTAGAGGAATCCAAAGGCACCAAAATCTCAGACGTATGCAGAAGCAATTTCTTCACCGATACCACTCCTAGGGCAATGGAAACTAAAGAGAAAATAAACAAATGGGACTACATCAAAATAAAAAGCTTCTGCACAGCAAAAGAAACCGTCAACAAAACAACAAGAAAGCCCACTGCATGGGAGAACATATTTGCCAATGTTATCTCTGATAAGGGTTTAATCGCTAACATCTACAGGGAACTCATACAACTTAACAAAAGGAAGATAAACAACCCAATCAAAAAAAATGAGCAACGGATCTAAATAGATACTCTTGGAAAGAAGACATAAGGAAGGCCAAGAGACATATGAAAACATGCTCAAAGTCAATAATCATCTGAGAGATGCAAATCAAAATGACAATGAGGTACCATCTCACACCTGTCAGAATGGCTATCATCAACAAATCAACAAATGACACATGCTGGTAAGGATGTGGAGAAAAAGGAACACTCATGCACTGTTGGTGGGAATGCAGACTGGTGCAGCCACTGTGGAGAACAGTATGGAGTTTCCTCAAAAAACTAAAAATGGAACTTCCATTTGACCCAGTGATCCCACTTCTAGAAATATATCCCAAGAAACAAGAAACACCAATCAGAAAGGATATATACACCCTTATGTTCATAGCAGCACAATTTACAATAACTAAGATTTGGAATCTGCCGAAACCGGTTTGGCTCAGTGGATAGAGCATCGGCCTGCGGACTGAAGGGTCCCAGGTTCGATTCTGGTCAAGGGCATGTATCTTGGTTGCGGGCATATCCCCAGTAGGAGATGAGCAGGAGGCAGCTGATCGATGTTTCTCTCTCATCGATGTTTCTAACTCTCTATCCCTCTCCCTTCCTCTCTGTAAAAAATCAATAAAATATATTAAAAAAAAAGATTTGGAATCAGCCTAAGTGCCCATCAGCAGATGAGTGGATTAAAACACTTTGGCACATCTACGCAATGAAATACTATGCCACAGTAAAAAGGAAGTAACTCCTACCATTTGCAACAGCATGGATGGAGCTGGAGATCATTATGCTAAGTGAAATAAGTCAGTCAGAGAAAGGTAAATATCATATGATCTCACTCATTTGTAGATTATAATGAACAACAAATCAACAAATGACACATGCACAAATGAACAAAAACAGATCGAGAGTCAGAGAAGTATCGATAAGATGCTCAAATCTCAGATGGAAGGTAGGGGAGGTTGGGGGTAAGGGGAAGAGATCAACCAAAGGACTTGTATGCATTCATATAAGCATAAGCGATGGACGCAAACAACAGGGGGTGAGGGTGAGGGCACAACTGGGGGGATGAGGGGACAATGGGGGGATAAAGACACATTTGTAATACCTTAATCAATAAAAGATTTTTAAAAAGACAAGTGCTTGGCGAGGATGTGGAGGAAAGGGAACCCTCGTGCACTGCTCATGGGAATACAGACTTGTGTAGCCACTATGGAAAACAATATGGAGTTTACTCAAAAAAATTAAAAATGGAACTCCCATTTGACCCAGTGATCCCACTTCTAGGAATATATCCTAAGAAATCAGAAACACCAGTCAGAAAGGATATACGCACCCCTGTGTTCATAGCAGCGCAATTTAAATAGCTAAGTGTTGGAAACATCTCAAGTGACCACCAGCAGATGAGTGGATAAAAGTACTGTGGTACATTTACACAATGGAATGCTATGCAGCTGTAAAATAGAAAGAACTGTTATCTTTTGCAACAGCATGGATGGACCTGGAGAGTATTATGCTAAGCAAAATAAGCCAGTCAGAGAAAGATAAGTATCATATGATCTCACTCATATATGGAATCTAATGAACAAAATAAACTGACAAACAAAAATAGAGACATAGAATCATGGAACAAACTGTTGAATCTCGGAGGGAAGGCAGGGGAGGGTGGGTGGGAAGAGATCAACCAATGAACTTGTATGGGTATATGCATAACTCATGGACACAGACAATAGGGTGGTGAAGGCGGGGGTGGACTAGAAGAGGTCAATGCGGGGGGGGAGGGGACATATGTAATACTTTCAACAATAAAGATTTTAAAAAAATAAAAGAAATAAAAACAATTAAAAATAAAGAACAATTGAAGACAATTAAGACACCAGGCCACTCTAAATCTAATACTATAGGGCAAAAGGAAATCAATTGGCAGACATAACTGCTCAGTAGGTGGTCCTTAGGGATAACGCTATCCAGATGTTCAAATGTCTCTCAATCCCACAGGACACATACAAAAACAAACAAATAGAAAAGACAACAGCTATAGCTTGTTTTGCTCAGTGGATAGTGCATTGCCCTGCGGATTGAAGGGTCCTGGGTTTGATTCTGATAAAGGGCACATACCTCGGTTTCTCTCTCTGTCTCTTCTGCTCCCTTTCAGTCTTTCTAAAAATCAATGCAAAAGTATCTTTGGGTGAGGATAACAACAACAACAACAACTCTCTTTTAAAATTTCTGGAAACTGCCACAGAGAAAGAAAAAGGGATTTGGACACAAAGGGGGGAAATTTTGATAGTAATCAGCAACTATGGATTAGACCTAATAAAAGACCTATTCTACCTATTGGAGCACAACTACCAATACTGGAATATATACCTGAATTGATCCACGGGAGACCTGAAAAAAAAATGATAGCATGGGGAAAACACTATTCTTAGAAACCTCCCACAGTGGCTCAAAGTTTATAACCATCTTTTTGTTTGCCCTAAATACAACTCTGGATTTTATCCAAATGTGAGTTTTATCCATTTCAAGATTATGAATATGTATACATATTAATTCATAAGTTCTTGCACTGGATTGAGGCTTTTCTTTGCAGAAGAGCAACAGCACAAACTATAGGACAAATTTTATTTAAAAAAATAATTCCCACATGAGGTATTACACAATGACAGAGGGACTCCTTTTACCAGACAAGTAATTAAATCTACTAGTGAAATTTTTCCCCTACTGCAACATTTCCATTACACTATCATTCCCAATCCTCAGGATTGGTGGATTGAACCAACGAAACAATAAAGACTCAATTGGCGGAGAAACCAAGATGGTGGCATAGGTAAACACTGGAGATTGCTGCCTCGCACAACCACTTCAAAAATACAACTAAAAGACAAAACGGACATCATCCAGAACCACAGGAAGGCTGGCTGAGTGGAAATTCTACAACTAGAAGGAAAGAGAAAAGCATACCGAGACTCAGAGGAGGTGCGGTGCGGAAGTAAAATACAGAGGTACAGAGGCTCATGCAGAGAGGGCTGGCGGTTGTCTTTTTCAATCTGGAGGGAGTCTCAAGCTCTGAGCTCCAGTTCCAGGTGAGTCTCAGGGGACCCAGACTCATACGGGAGAAACTGGACTGTCTGGCATCGAACGGAACTTGAGGGCAGCTTTCTCTCGGGGGTGGGGGGGGGGGAGGTCTTGCAGCAATTGCCGGGACACTGAGAAGCAGGGCCTCTGAGGGCAGGACTGAGAGAAGCCATAACTGCTCATTCCGCCCTGTTGATCCCCTGGGACGCCGCCCCCGCCCTAGCTGTGCATGGAGGCTTTTGCATATGAAAGGCCTGGCCCTTTGCAATCTGATAATTACCTAACAAACTGCAGCTGGCCCAAGGCCCCAGGGCAACTTGCATTGCGTCACAACTGGCTCCTGCTGGATAGCCTCAGGCAGAGGCTAGATTAGCACCTCCTTAGAGATACAGGAGCCAGTGTGCCCAGTGGTCAGAGTGGGACCATCCAGATTGCAACTCCTTGGATCCATAAAGGACACACTCAGGGGTCAGACTCAGTGAGCACCAAAGCCCCATTGAAGCAAGTCTTGCCCCGGAGGGGTGTCTCCAGCACAGAAGTTCTACCACTGCAGACACAGCTGATTCTCACAGCCAATTGGCCTGGAGGTCAATCCCTCCCAGTGTTACCTACAACAATCAAGGCTTAACTACAACAAGACTGTGCATAAAGCCCACAAGGGGGTGCACCAAGAGTGTCTACCTCAGGTAATTGGGGAGGCTGAGCCACTGGGCCCTATAGGACACCTAGCACAGAAAGCCACTCTATCAACACAGCGAAGCATAAAAAAATGTGGAGACAAAGAAAAAGGACACAAATGACAGAAATGGAGGAAAGCAAACTACTGGATATAAAGTTCAAAACCACACTTTTAAGGTTTTTCAAGAATTTTCTAGAAACCACCGATAATCTTAATGAGACCCTCAAGAAATCTAGTGAGACCCTCGAGGTTGTGATAAAGGACCAACTAGAAATTAAGCATACACTAACTGAAATAAAGAATATTATACAGACTCCTAACATCAGACTAGAGGATCGCAAGAATCAAGTCAAAGATTTGAAATACGAAGAAGCAAAAAACACCCAACCGGAAAAGCAAAATGAAAAAAGAATCCAAAAATACGAAGATAGTGTAAGGAGCCTCTGGGACAGCTTCAAGTGTACCAACATCCTAATTTTAGGGGTGCCAGAAGAAGATAGAGAGCAAGATATTGAAAACCTACTTGAAGAAATAATGACAGAAAACTTCCCCTACCTGGTGAAAGAAATAGACTTACAAGTCCAGGAAGCTCAGAGAACCCCAAACAAAAGGAATCCAAAGAGGACCACACCAAGACACATCATAATTAAAATGCCAAGAGCAAAAGACAAAGAGAGAATCTTAAAAGCGGCAAGAGAAAGACAGTCAGTTACTTACAAGGGAGTACCCATACGACTTTCAGCTGATTTCTCAACAGAAACTTTGCAGGCAAGAAGGGAGTGGCAAGAAACATTCAAAGTGATGAATAGCAAGAACCTACAACCAAGATTACTTTACCCAGCAAAGCTATCATTCAGAATTGAAGGTCAGATAAAGAGCTTCACAGATAGGAAAAAGCTAAAGGAGTTCATCACCACTAAACCAGTATTCTATGAAATGCTGAAAGGTATCCTTTAAGAAGAGGAAGAAGAAGAAAAAGGTAAAGATACAAATTATGAACAATAAATACACATCTATCAACAAGTGAATCTAAAAATCAAGTGAATAAATAATCCGATGAACAGAATAAACTGGTGATTATAATAGAATCAGGGGCATAGAAAGGGAGTGGACTGACTATTCTTGGGGGGGAAAGGGGTGTTAGGGATGCGGGAAGAGACTGAACAAAAATCGTGCACCTATGGATGAGGACAGTGGGTGGGGAGTGAGGCCAGAGGGTGGGGTGGGAACCGGGTGGAGGGGAGCTATGGGGTGAAAAGAGGAACAACTGTAATAATCTGAACAATAAAGATTTAATTAAAAAAAAGTACAAATTGGTTGTTACAGAATAGTCATGGGGATGTAAAGTACAGTATACGGAATGTAGTCAATAATCTACACCAATAAAAGAGAAACATGGTAATTGGCGTACGACCGCTACCCTTTTCATTGGCTAATCAGTGAGCATATGCAAATTAACTGTCA
>NW_005871052.1:12417832-12421456 GCF_000147115.1 Myotis lucifugus | reverse complement strand
CCCCTTGAACTGCCTCACTGAAATGGAGATTCTTCCCCCTTCTCCCCAAGGTTGAACATCACTTCATGAATCGTGCCAGATTGGGTTCCTGCTTCCTTTCATAGTGATTTCCCCGGAGGATGATGCTTTTAAAGATTGTGGTCAGCAACCTTGAGATTTTGTATATTTGGAAGAGACTCTAAATAAAGCTTTTCTACCTGCTCCTTGGAAGGAAATACATGAGGTATTATTAACCACTCCATGTGCAGTTACATTAAAAGGTATAAACTTATGGATTCATGTTTCTCATTTTTTTTTATTTTCTTTTATTTTTTTTTGCTAAAAGTGTTACAAAGGGTATTACATAAGTGTCCTTTTTTCCCCCCCGCCCTTGACAAACCCCTGCCCTCCCTTACCCCCCCGGTGTCTTATGTCCATTAGTTATGCTTATATGGATGCATACAAGTCCTTCGGTTGATCTCTTACTCCCCTCCCTCCTGTCCCCTAACCCTCCCTGGCCTTCCCACTGCAGTTTGACAATCAGTTTGAGGCAGCTCTGCCTCTGTATCTATTATTGTTCAAAAGTTTGTAATGGTCTTTATTATCCATGAATGAGTGAGATCATGTGGTATTTTTCCTTCATTGACTGGCTTGTTTCACTTAGCATAATGCTCTCCAGTTCCATCCATTCTGTTGCAAATGGTAAGAGTTCCTTCTTTTTTACAGCAGCATAGTATTCCATTGTGTAGATGTACCACTGTTTTCTAATCCATTCATCTACTGATGGGCACTTAGGCTGTTTCCAGATCTTAGCTATGGTGAATAGTGCTGCTATGAACATCTGGGTGCATATATCCTCTCTGATTGGTGTTTCTGGTTTCTTGGGATATATTCCTAGAAGTGGGATCACAGGGTCAAATGGAAGTTCCATTTCCAATTTTTTGAGGAAACTCCATACTGTCTTCCATAGTGGCTGCACCAGTCTGCATTCCCACCAGCAGTGCACAAGTGTTCCTTTTTCTCCACATCCTCTCCAGCACTTGTCGTTTGTTGATTTGTTGATGATGGCCATTCTGACAGGTGTGAGATGGTACCTCATTGTTGTTTTGATTTGCATCTCTCGGATGATTAGTGACTTTGAGCATGTTTTCATATGTCTCTTGGCTTTCTGAATGTCCTCTTTTGAAAGGTGTCTATTTAGATCCTTTGCCCATTTTTTGATTGGATTGTTTATCTTCTTTTTGTTAAGTTGTATGAGTTCCCTATAAATTTTGGAGATTAGGCCCTTATCAGATATGACGTTAGCAAATATGTTTTCCCACGCAGTGGGTTTTCTTGTTGTTTTGTTGATGGTTTCTTTTGCGGTGCAGAAGCTTTTTATTTTGATGTAGTCCCATTTGTTCATTTTCTCTTCTGCTTTCAACTGCCCTAGGTGCTGTATCAGTGAAGAAATTGCTTTGGCATATGTCTGAGATTTTGTTGCCTTTGTATTCTTCTAGAATTTTTATGGTTTCCTGTCGTACATTTAAGTCCTTTATCCATTTTGAGTTTATTCTTGTGTATTGTGTAAGTTGGTGGTCTAGTTTCATTTTCTTGCATATATCTGTCCAATTTTCCCAACACCATTTATTGAAGAGACTATCTTGGCTCCATTGTATGTTCATGCCTCCTTTGTCAAAAATTAATTGAGCATATTGGTTCTGGCCGATTTCTGGGCTCTCTATTCTATTCCATTGCTCTATATGTCTATTCTTGTGCCAGTACCAGGCAGTTTTGAGAACAGTGGCTTTGTAATACAGCTTGATATCTGGCATTGAGATCCCACCTACTTTGTTCTTTCTCAGGATCGCTGCAGCTATTCGGGGTCTTTTTTTATTCCAGATGAATTTTTGGAGAGTTCGTTCTAGATCTTTGAAGAAGGCCATTGGTATTTTAATGGGAAGTGCGTTGAATTTATAGATTGCTTTGGGTAGTATGGACATTCTAATGATGTTGATTCTACCAATCCATGAATACAGTATGTTCTTCCATCTGTTTATATCTTCCTCTATCTCTTTTTTCAACGTCCTGTAGTTTTCTGAGTAGAGGTCTTTTACCTCTTTAGTTAAGTTAATTCCTAGGTAGCTTAATTGTTTTGGTGCGATGGTAAATGGGATTGTTTTTTTTAGTCTCTCTTTCTGAAAGTTCACTATTGGTGTATAGAAATGCCTCAGATTTCTTGGGGTTAATTTTGTATCCTGCTACATTGCCAAATTCATGTATTAAGTCTAGTAGCTTTTTGATGGAGTCTCTAGGGTTTGTATGTATAATATCATGTCGTCTGCAAATAAGGACAGTTTCACTTCCTCTTTTCCAATTTGGATGCCTTTTATTTCTTCTTCTTGTCTAATTGCAATGGCTAATACTTCCAGGACTATGTTGAACAGGAGTGGTGAGAGTGGGCATCCCTGTCTTGTTCCTGTTCTTAGGGGAAATGGTGTTAGTTTTTG
The DNA here is from genome assembly GCF_000147115.1 of Myotis lucifugus. Taxonomy (NCBI): domain Eukaryota; kingdom Metazoa; phylum Chordata; class Mammalia; order Chiroptera; family Vespertilionidae; genus Myotis; species Myotis lucifugus. The sequence goes on along the minus strand of NW_005871052.1, from coordinate 12,418,988 downwards.
TCCATTGAGTATGATGTTGGCTGTGGGCCTGTCATATATGGCTTTTACTATGTTGAGGTATCATCCTTCTATTCCCACCTTTCTGAGAGTTTTTATCAAAAATGGGTGTTGAATTTTGTCGAATGCTTTTTCTGCATCAATTGATATGACCATGTGGTTTTTTTCCTTCAATTTGTTTATGTGATGTATCACGTTTATTGATTTACGGATGTTGTACCATACTTGCATCCCTGGGATAAATCCTACTTGGTCATGGTGTATGATCCTTCTGATGTACTGCTGGATCCGATTTCCTAGAATTTTGTTGAGGATTTTGGCATCTATGTTCATGAGGGATATTGGCCTGTAATTCTCTTTCATTGTGTTGTCTTTACCTGGTTTTAGTATTAGGGTAATGCTAGCTTCATAGAATGTGCTTGGAAGTGTTCCTTCCTCTTGAACTTTTTGTAGTAATCTGAGGAGGATAGGTTTTAGTTCTTCCTTGAAAGTTTGGTAAAACTCCCCTGAGAAGCCGTCTGGTCCTGGGCTTTTGTTTGCTGGGAGCTTTTTGATGACTGCTTCAATTTCTTCCATAGTTATTGGCCTGTTGAGATTTTTAGATTCTTCCTGATTGAGTTTTGGAATGTTGTATTTTTCTAGGAATTTGTCCATTTCCTCCAGGTTGTCTAGTTTGTTGGAGTAGAGTTGCCCGTAGTATTGTTTAACAATCATTTGTATTTCTGTGGGGTCTGTTGTTATTTCGCCTCTATCATTTCTGATTTGGTTTATTTGGGACCTCTCTCTTTGCTTCTTGGTGAGCCTGGCTAGGGCTTTGTCAATCTTGTTTATCCTTTCAAAGAACCAGCTCTTGGTTTCATTGATTTTCTGTATTGTTTTTTTGGTCTCTATTTCATTGATTTCTGCTCTAATCTTTATTATTTCCTTCTTTCTGCTCTCTGTGGGGTTTTCTTGTTGCTCTCTTTCTAATTCTTTGAGTTGTAGAGTTAGATGATTAACTACCATTTTTTCTTGTTTTTTGAGATAGGCCTGTAGAGCTATAACTTCCCTCTCAGGACTGCTTTCATTGTGTCCCATAGGTTTTGGATTGTTGTGTTTTCATTGTCATTAGTGTCCAGGATGTTTTTATTTCTTCTTTGATCTCATTGGTAACCCAATC
>NW_005871052.1:12415332-12417455 GCF_000147115.1 Myotis lucifugus | reverse complement strand
TTCTCCCCCGCCTCCCTTCTACCGCTGGATTCCGGCAGTGAGTCCTCACACCCTCTGTTTTTTATAACATCGCTTCAGCTATTTCGGGTCTTTTTTATGCCAGATGCATTATTGGAAAGTTCCTTCTAGATCTTTGCAGAAGGCCGTTGGTACTTCAATGGGAAGTGCGTTGAACTATAGATCCCTTTGGGTAGTATGGACATTTTAATGATGTTGATTCTACCAATCCAAGATACATGGTATGTTCTTCCATCTCTTTTATGTCTTCCTCTATCTCTTTTTTCAACGTCCTGTAGTTTTCTGAGTAGAGGTCTTTTACCTCTTTAGTTAAGTTTATTCCTAGGTATCTTAATTTTTTTGGTGCGATGGTAAATGGGATTGTTTTTCTAATCTCTCTTTCTGAAAGTTCACTATTGGGTATAGAAATGCTCGGATTTCTTGGGGTTAATTTTGTATCCTGCTACATTGCCAAATTCATGTATTAAGTCTAGTAGTTTTTTGATGGAGTCTCTAGGGTTTTGTATGTATAATATCATGTCGTCTGTAAATAAGGACAGTTTCACTTCCTCTTTTCCAATTTGGATGCCTTTTATTTCTTCTTCTTGTCTAATTGCAATGGCTAATACTTCCAGGACTATGTTGAACAGGAGTGGTGAGAGTGGGCATCCCTGTCTTGTTCCTGTTCTTAGGGGAAATGGTGTTAGTTTTTGTCCATTGAGTATGATGTTGGCTGTGGGCCTGTCATATATGGCTTTTACTATGTTGAGTTATCATCCTTCTATTCCCACCTTTCTGAGAGTTTTTATCAAAAATGGGTGTTGAATTTTGTCGAATGCTTTTTCTGCATCAATTGATATGACCATGTGGTTTTTTTCTTTCAATTTGTTTATGTGATGTATCACGTTTATTGATTTACGGATGTTGTACCATACTTGCATCCCTGGGATAAATCCTACTTGGTCATGGTGTATGAGCCTTCTGATGTACTGCTGGATCCGATTTCCTAGAATTTTGTTGAGGATTTTGGCATCTATGTTCATGAGGGATATTGGCATGTAATTCTCTTTCATTGTGTTGTCTTTACCTGGTTTTGGTATTAGGGTGATGCTAGCTTCATAGAATGTGCTTGGAAGTGTTCCTTCCTCTTGAACTTTTTGTAGTAATCTGAGGAGGATAGGTTTTAGTTCTTCCTTGAAAGTTTGGTAAAACTCCCCTGAGAAGCCGTCTGGTCCTGGGCTTTTGTTTGCTGGGAGCTTTTTGATGACTGCTTCAATTTCTTCCATAGTTATTGGCCTATTGAGATTTTTAGATTCTTCCTGATTGAGTTTTGTAATGTTGTATTTTTCTAGGAATTTGTCCATTTCCTCCAGGTTGTCTAGTTTGTTGGAGTAGAGTTGTCCGTAGTATTGTTTAACAATCATTTGTATTTCTGTGGGGTCTGTCGTTATTTCGCCTCTATCATTTCTGATTTGGTTTATTTGGGACCTCTCTCTTTGCTTCTTGGTGAGCCTGGCTAGAGGTTTGTCAATCTTGTTTATCCTTTCAAAGATCCAGCTCTTGGTTTCATTGATTTTCTGTATTGTTTTTTTGGCCTCTATGTCATTTATTTCTGCTCTAATCTTTATTATCTCCTTCCTTCTGCTCACTCTGGGGTTTTCTTGTTGCTCTCTTTCTAATTCTTTGAGTTGAAGAGTTAGATGATTGACTACCATTTTTTCTTGTTTTTTGAGATAGGCCTGCAGAGCTATAAACTTCCCTCTCAGGACTGCTTTCATTGTGTCCCATAGGTTTTGGATTGTTGTGTTTTCATTGTCATTAGTGTCCAGGATGTTTTTAATTTCTTCTTTGATGTCATTGGCAACCCAATCAATATTTAATAACATGCTATTCAGCTTCCAAGTGTTTGAGTATTTTGGGTTATTTTTATTGTAGTTTATCTCTAACATTATGCCATCGTGGTCTGAGAAGAAGCTTTTTATGATTTCAGTCTTCTTGAATTTGTGGAGACTTTGCTTGTGACCCAAAATGTGGTCTATTTTTGAATATGTCCCATGAGCACCTGAGAGGAATGTATATTCTGCAGCTTTGGGGTGAAGTGTTCTGAAGATGTCAATTAAGTCCAT
>NW_005871052.1:12406939-12414416 GCF_000147115.1 Myotis lucifugus | reverse complement strand
GGCTTATTTATAGTGTTACCTTCTGTGAGCAGCCCTGCGGGCAGCCCTTCCCCACTTGCGGGTCACGCTGGCCTCAATGGGCACGGACTTTGTGGGGCGCAGATTTCCCCCCGCGCACACGCGTGTTCCTGGCTCCAACCTGAATTGCAAACTGCACCTTTGGGGGGGAGTCTAACCTTTCCGTGGAGGGAAGCAGGTCTCCTCTGAGTTCATGCAGTCGCGCTGCTTGAGAGCCGTTGCCTCCGGGTTAGTAGCCGATCTCTGGATGCGGATAACAGCTGCTCAAGATGGCGCGGTCTCGCGCCTGAGCTGGCGCCCAGGGGGAGGTTTCAGCCTCAATCTCTAACCATCCCCATTTTTCTAGGAGTTCTCTGTCTTTCCTGGCTGCAGACTGTTTCTCAGCTGAATCTCCTCTCTTTGTTTGGGCTGTATGTTACCCGTTTCAGCTGCTCGGCCTTATCTGCTCCGGGACAAAGCACCAACACGTCCGTCTAAACCTCCGCCATTTTTTGCCCCCTCATGTTTCTCATTTTAAAAAGGCACTGTACCTGAATGGTCAACAGTTCCCATTTCTAAAACATGTTTCCAATTAAAAAGAACCAAGGAAGCTTCCAAGATTTAGAAGAAGATAACATGTGGGTAATCAGCTATTCTGAGATTCTAGACCTGACCTGCTAAAAATTTGGGCTTTAAGACTCTTTATGAAGAGCTAATATTACATTTCTTCCTTCTTATTCTATTTTGATAGTCATACCTGTAGAAATTGTTGTAAGACTTTGTTGGGTTATATATATGCTTATCTATAAATAAGCTAAACTAGGATAGAATAAGAATAGAAAATGAAACTGATTTGCATTCTTATAACTTTCTCCCTACTATACCTATCTAGAAACTGCATATGCCTTCTTAGACACTCTCCCTTACTAAACATAGAAAGGTTAGTTTGGAAGCCCTCTAACCTTTCCCATTTATTATCACTTGGATTGCGGGAAACGAGTTAAGTCGGCTCGCGTGAATTGCGCGTACTCCGCGGGAGCCGTCTTAACTCGGTTCATATAGATTTGCGGTGGAGTGCGGGAAACGTGTAAACTCGGGCCGATTGTAACTGCGTATTACCAAATATTTGTTTGTTTGCCGTTCACAAAGATACCTACCTGCGTATGCGAACCGTTTCATACCCATTGGGGTAATAGGTATCATAAAAATCCCTTGTAAGTAGAGAACACTTTATGGCGCTGGTCGAGTACAATACCGTTAGGGTACCAATGTATTGTTTTCTCATTTTATAACCGATATCCCTGGATATCTCACCATGCAAAGAGAATAGTTATTGAGAAATACTTCTTGTGTCCGGACATCTTTAGTTTTGAGTTTTGTGAATATTATTACGTGTTTAAATATTTAAATATATTGTGATAAAGACATTCATATAGAATTTCTTAACCAAATAAAATAAAATCGTTCCGCAAAGTGTTCGCATAATAATTATTTTTTTATATCAGATATCTATCGGAGTACCGCTATTTTCAGTTAGTATTATTTTTATTTGCTTTAACCTAGAATGTCGCAGCATTCAGACTATAGTGATGATGAGTTTTGTGCAGACAAGTTGTCCAATTATTCTTGTGATAGCGATCTTGAAAATGCGAGTACAAGTGATGAAGATTCTAGTGATGATGAAGTAATGGTGCGTCCCAGGACATTGAGGCGACGAAGAATTTCGAGCTCCAGCTCTGACTCAGAGTCAGATATAGAAGGCGGGAGAGAAGAATGGTCGCATGTTGATAATCCACCGGTCTTAGAAGATTTTTTAGGGCATCAAGGATTAAACACAGATGCTGTTATAAATAATATAGAAGATGCCGTGAAATTATTTATCGGAGATGATTTTTTTGAATTTCTTGTAGAGGAGTCAAACAGGTATTATAATCAAAATAGGGAATAATTTCAAACTTTCAAAAAAAAGCCTAAAGTGGAAAGATATAACCCCTCAAGAGATGAAGAAGTTTTTAGGGTTAATTGTTCTCATGGGACAGGTGCGCAAAGATAGAAGAGATGACTATTGGACCACGGAGCCATGGACGGAGACGCCATATTTTGGTAAAACGATGACGAGAGACAGGTTCCGACAGATATGGAAATCTTGGCACTTCAATAATAATGCGGATATCGTAAATGAATCAGATAGACTTTGCAAAGTGAGACCAGTACTAGATTATTTTGTGCCTAAATTTATAAATATTTACAAACCTCATCAGCAATTATCACTAGATGAAGGGATCGTACCTTGGAGGGGAAGATTATTCTTTAGGGTATATAATGCTGGCAAGATCGTTAAATATGGAATATTGGTTCGTTTGTTGTGCGAAAGTGATACAGGATATATCTGTAACATGGAAATTTATTGCGGCGAAGGAAAGCGATTATTGGAAACGATACAAACAGTAGTGTCTCCATACACTGATTCGTGGTACCATATATATATGGACAATTATTATAATAGCGTCGCAAATTGTGAAGCACTTATGAAAAACAAATTCAGAATATGTGGAACAATCCGGAAAAATCGAGGTATACCTAAAGATTTTCAAACAATTTCTTTGAAAAAAGGTGAAACAAAATTTATAAGGAAAAATGATATATTGTTACAAGTGTGGCAATCAAAAAAGCCTGTATACCTGATTTCTTCGATTCATTCTGCGGAGATGGAAGAAAGTCAGAATATTGACAGAACATCAAAAAAGAAAATTGTCAAACCGAATGCACTCATTGACTACAATAAACATATGAAAGGTGTTGACCGGGCCGACCAATACCTTTCATATTATTCGATATTGCGGAGGACGGTCAAATGGACAAAAAGGTTGGCAATGTATATGATAAATTGCGCATTATTTAATTCTTATGCAGTTTACAAATCAGTGAGGCAAAGAAAAATGGGTTTTAAAATGTTTTGAAACAAACAGCTATCCACTGGTTGACGGATGATATTCCAGAGGACATGGACATTGTTCCAGACCTTCAACCAGTACCGTCTACTTCTGGAATGCGGGCTAAACCACCTACATCTGATCCACCATGCAGGCTATCGATGGACATGAGAAAGCATACGTTACAGGCAATTGTCGGAAGTGGAAAAAAGAAAAACATTTTGAGAAGGTGTCGCGTATGTTCCGTTCATAAATTGCGCAGTGAGACACGCTACATGTGCAAATTTTGCAATATACCTCTACATAAAGGGGCGTGTTTTGAAAAATATCATACGCTAAAAAACTATTAATTTCTATTTGTTTTGATGTATTATGAAAATTTTATTTTAAACTTTAAAAATATGTGTATATTTTTAGGTAATAAGTATTTTTTGGGTTTTTCGTATTTAGTTTATATATATCGAATTATTTATGTACTGAATAGATAAAAAAATGTCTGTGATTGAATAAATTTTCATTTTTTACACAAGAAACCGAAAATTTCATTTCAATCGACCCATACTTCAAAAGATATAGGCATTTTAAACTAACTCTGATTTTGCGCGGGAAACCTAAATAATTGCCCGCGCCATCTTATATTTTGGCGGGAAATTCACCCGACACCGTAGTGTTATTAGAAAATGATGTTCTGCCCTAACCGGTTTGGCTCAGTGGATAGAGCGTTGGCCTGCAGACTCAAAGGTCCCAGGATTGATTCCGGTCAAGGGCATGTACAAGGGCCTTGGTTGCGGGCACATCCCCAATAGGAGGTGTGCAGGAGGCAGCTGATCAATCTTTCTCTCTCATCAATGTCTAACTCTCTATCTCTCTCCCTTCCTCTCTGTAAAAAATCAATAAAATATATTTTTTAAAAAAAGAAGGGAGAGAAAACCAAGATGGCGGCATAGGTAAACACTGGAAATTGCTGCCTCGCACAACCACTTCAAAAATACAACTAAAAGACAAAACGGACATCATCCAGAACCACAGGAAGGCTGGCTGAGTGGAAATTCTACAACTAGAAGGAAAGAGAAAAGCACACTGAGACTCAGCGGAGGTGCAGAAGTAAAGTGCAGAGGTACGGAGGCGCACGTGGAAAGGACTGGCAACCGAGGACGCGGTTGTCTTTTTCAATCAGAAGGGAGTCTCAAGCTCCTGATTGCTCTGACCTCCAGTTCTGGGCGAGTCTCTGGGGACCCAGACTCATACGGGGGAGAAACTGGACTGTCTGGCATCGGTCGGAACTTGAGAGCAGCTTTCTTTCAGAGGTGCTTGCACTGAGACTCAGGGCCTCTTAGGGTAGGACTGAGGATCAGCCATAGCTGTTTGCTCCGCCCTGTTGATTCCCTGAGACCCCGCCCCACCCAAGCTGTGCTCAGAGGCTTTTGCATATGAAAGGCCTGGCCCTTTGCAATCTGAAAATTACCTAACAAACTGCAGCTGGGTCAGAGAGACACAGAACTTCCAACAGAAGGTCCAAGGCCCCACAGCAGCTTGCATTGCTTCACAGCTGGGCCTCATCTGGGCACCTCCAAACCCCCCAAAAAGAAAAAGAATCTGCAGATCTCTCCATTGCTCCTTCTGGGTAGCCTCACGCAGAGGCTCAATTAGTACCTCCTTAGAGATCCAAGAGCCAGTGTACCCAGTGGTCAGAGTGGGACCATCCAGATCACAACTCCTCAGATCCATAAGGGACACACTCAGGGGGCAGACTCAGTGAACACCAAAACCCCACTGAATCAAGTCTTGCCCCAGAAGGGTGTCTCCAGCACAGAAGTTCTCCCACTGTAGACACAGCTCATTCTCACAGCCAATTGGCCTGGAGGTCAATTCCTCCCAGTGATACCTACAACAATCAAGGCTTAACTACAATAAGACTGTGCACAAAGTCAACAAAGGGGTGCACCAAGAGTGTTCACCTCAGGTAATTGGGGAGGCTGAGCCACTGGGCCCTATAGGACACCTAGCACAAAAAGCCACTCTATCAACACAGGGAAGCATAAAAAATGCGGAGACAAAGAAACAGGTCAGAAATGACAGAAATGGAGGAAAGCAAACTACTGGATATAGAGTTCAAAACCAAACTTATAAGGTTTTTCAAGAATTTTCTAGAAACCGCCAATAAATTTAGTGAGACCCTCAAGAAATCTAGTGAGACCCTTGAGGATATGAAAAAGGACCAACTAGAAATTAAGCATACACTGACTAAAATAAAGAATATTATACAAAGTTCCAACAATAGACTAGAGGATTACAAGAATCAAGTCAAAGATTTGAAATACGAAGAAGCAAAGAACGCCCAACTGGAAAAACAACAAAAAAAAAGAATCCAAAAATATGAAGATAGTGTCAGGAGCCTCTGGGACAACTTCAAGGGTACCAACATCCGAATTATGGGGGTGCCAGAAGACGAGAGAGAGCATGATATTGAAAACTTATTTGAAGAAATAATGACAGAAAACTTCCCCTACCTGGTGAAAGAAATAAACTTACAAGTCCAGGAAGCCCAGAGAACCCCAATCAAAAGGAATCCAAAGAGGACCACACCAAGACACATCATAATTAAAATTCCAAGAGCAAAAGACAAAGAGAGAATCTTAAAAGCGGCAAGAGAAAGACAGTCAGCTACCTACAAGGGAGTACCCATATGATTGTCAGCTGATTTCTCAATAGAAACTATGCAGGCAAGAAGGGAGTGGCAAGAAATATTCAAAGTTATGAATAGCAAGAACCTACAACCAAGATTACTTTACCCAGCAAAGCTATCATTCAGAATTGAAGGTCAGATAAAGAGCTTCACAGATAGGAAAAAGCTAAAGGAGTTCATCACCACTAAACCAGTATTCTATGAAATGCTGAAAGGTATCCTTTAAGAAGAGGAAGAAGAAGAAAAAGGTAAAGATACAAATTATGAACAATAAATACACATCTATCAACAAGTGAATCTAAAAATCAAGTGAATAAATAATCTGATGAACAGAATAAACTGGTGATTATAATAGAATCAGGGGCATAGAAAGGGAGTGGACTGACTATTCTCAGGGGGAAAAGGGGTGTGGGGGGTGCAGGAAGAGACTGAACAAAAATCGTACACCTATGGATGAGGACAGTGGGTGGGGGGGTAAGGGCAGAGGGTAGGGTGGGAACCGGGTGGAGGGGAGCTATGGGGTGAAAAGAGGAACAACTGTAATAATCTGAACAATAAAGATTTAATTTAAAAATAATAATAATAATAAAATGAAAAATAATTTCAAGGAAAAAAAAGAATTGTAGTTTGGAAATAAAAGCATAACTATTTCTGTATTTTCTGTGTTAGAGCTAAACACTGAAAATTAAATTTTGAGGAATTTTGTGAGCCCGTTGTGAAAAATGGTGATTTCAAAAAATTAAATTATAAATACTTAGAGTTAAGTACCTGCATTGAAGACAAGAGCAATAAATACTTAAATCTGAAAAAAAAAGAAAATGATGTTCTAATCATTCATTATGATGATGATGACGATACTGATTCTTTACTAGCTACCTACTGGCTTTTCCTCACTGTTAACATAACTTTAAGTCACATACTATTAACCAAAAATCATGGTTGCATTATTTTTATTGTTTCTCTTTTTATTATGTTAACTAGAGGCCCGGTGCACGAAATTCGTGCACTGGGGATGGGTGGGGGTCCCTTAGCCCAGCATGTGCCCTCTTGCAGTCCGGGACCCCTCCCTCGTTACTGCCCACCTGCTTGCTGCTTCCTACCGCTCGGCTTGCTGCTCCTTAGTGCTGCCACGAAGGCCTTGGGTCTGCTGGGTGCCGGGCCTGCGGGTTTGTGTCTCTGATACCCCCAGCAGCCCCAGCACCAAGGTGGCGGGGCTTGGGGCTGCAGGTCTTTGATCAGGGCCCCAGCAGCCCCAGCACCAAGGTGGTGGGCCTTGGGGCTGCTGGGTACAGGCCCCCCGCTGCGTGTTTGTGTCTTCTATCAGGCCCCCAGCAGCCCCAGCAGCCCCAGCACCACCTAAATAACTTAAGGGAAACTTTATTTAGTCTTCTTTTAAAAGCAATCTAGTTTAAAAATGAGTTGCAGTTAAGACAGAACAAAGAACATGGTACCTAAGAGTGAGATAGACTGACAGAGGAGACGCTGGGCACTGGTCAGGGGCTTACATGCCAACTGTTCTTCACCTGGGAAATGATGTAAAATCGGTTTCTTTAGTTTTCTGCTTAATGGTCTTCTCCAGGACTGAGGTCAGAGGAGCTGCCTTCTAGCCCCCAGGCTGCTTCTCAGAGCCGGAAATTTCGCCATAGGCCTCTGCCTAGGACAGGACCTCTGCACCCCCAGGGTGCATAAACACACAGGGCTTCCATCAGGCTCCGCTGATCGGGGCCGGGAGCCTCTCGGCTCTGCTGATCCCGGGGAGCGACTGCAGAGGGAGAGGGACAGGCAGAAGCAGCGAGCCAAGGAGGGCCCGGGGCTGCGGAAGTTGTCAGAAAGAAAAAGAAGAAAGTTGAAAAAGGACCCG
>NW_005871052.1:12372349-12404666 GCF_000147115.1 Myotis lucifugus | reverse complement strand
ATAGAAACAATGGGCAGGCCTTGCTTAAGGGAAAGATAAGCCTTTTATTAAAAAGTTATGTACCTGGGGCATGACACCCCACCATGACCTGTCCAGTTAGGAATTTATGATCAAATCTCTAGGGAGGTTACTCTCCATAGAACTCTTTTTTGTCATCCACAAGATAAAATGCATCTCAAAGAGTTTCAAGGCAATTTAGTTGTTTCCAAACCCAACCTTATTTTCATATACATCCTTTCCTTTCATGTAAAATTGTTAACCACTGAAATATATGTACCCTAATTAAAAATGAGCCAGATGTACTTTTTGCTTACTCCTCTGCCTATATAAGCACCCCTCACTTTTTCGAAGTTGGAGCACTGTTTCAAGGTTTCTTGAAGTTCTGCTCTCAGGCTTCAGTCCTCAGATGGGCCCAAATAAAAATTCTTTACATTTCCAGAGATTCAGTTTTCTTTTCATTGACACTTGTATTCCCAGAATAAATCCCACCTAGTTATGGTATATAATACTTTTTATATGCTTCTGAATTCAGTGTGCTAATATTTTGTTGAGGTTTATTTCATCTATATTTAGTAAAAAAATGATCTGCACTTTTCTTAATTTTGGATGTTTTTGAGTGTCTTTGGCATCAGAGTAATTGTTTTGTGCTGGTCTCAGATTATTAATGATACTATTGGCTAGAAATGCCTGAAGTTATTAGGACCCTGGACCCAAGGTGAGCCCCCTTTCTGAACCAATGTTGTGGCTGGATCAGCATTTGTGGTTCTTAGCATGACTGAGAGAGAAACCTCAGCAGTAAACATCAGGAAACTTTGAAAGAACAAGGTTTATTACTTACAAGTCCTGAAGGGTACAGGGCCACTTGGCAAGGTTGCAGATAAAGAGTGCTTGAACTTGGGCTCTGCTTTTATTGGGGTCGAGGGTGAGGGGCCTAGGGTTTCACGAGTTTACTCTTATTTAGCGAATTCAAAACATAGGAACAGGAATTAAAGTGCAGGAAAGGGAAAAAAGAGTGGTCAGAGATCTCTAAAACAAAGGAAACTTCAGGGGTGCAGCAGCATAGCTCTTTATTCAGTCCTGTAGCTGGCAAGGCATTTACTCTTTGAAGAGGATGTCTCAGCAATTTAAAGCTTAATATCAGGCACTTGCATTACAATAAAAAACCCAACTGTCAGGGGTTTGCACTACAGTAATATTGGCCTAATAGACCTGTGGCAGGATAATAAGAAGCTATGAAAATTCCTGGGCAAGTGGAAGGGTAAACTGAGACAAGAGAATTAAACAAGGCCAAACAGTTTGGGCAGTTTGTGAATCGTGACCTTATCTTCCCCAACCAAGGAGACTTGGATGCAAATGGTTAATGGCTCTCCTCCTTAACCATAGAATACATGGCTTAAATCACCCTGGCCTGGGAAAATAGAGAACAAAGACCCAAGCTAAACCCAAGGACAAATATCACTTGGGGGATGCTAAGGAAGCAAGAGGAGAAGGGTTTAAGAAGGGGAGAGTTTTATCTTACTAAACAAAGAAGTCAGCTGTCTTTGGGAAGGTGTGTGGGGGGTGGAGTTTATCTCACTCACTGAACAAAGAAGTCAGTAGTCTTGGTACTTGCCTAGATAAAATCTCCAGATGTTCTCATAAATTCTGGGAAAAGCCACAACAAAGTAAAAGGGGGACTTTGAAACCTAGTCTGTTGTCCAAGATATCTGGCAGAAGAACCTTGAAACCTATAGACAGAAAACTGCCACCAGGTGAGGTGCTCAGATTAGCTGGGCTTCCCACTTGTGCTTTATGTCGTGTATTCTTAATAAATTTGCTTGCTTTGCTACAATGTTGCTGTCTGTCATTCCTCTGAAACCTTTCTTATGAGATTGACAGGAGCCGAGGAGGGGACAGCCCCTCTCCGATTCAGAGCTGTCCGCTAACATAGCTAATTTGAAAGTGTCCATTCCTCATCTATTATCTGGAAGAGTTCTGAGGAGTGTTGTTATTATTTCTGCCTGAAATGTTTGATAGAATTAAGCAGTAATGCCACCTGTATAGGACCTATTCATTGTGGGAATATTTTTAGTTATTAATTTAGTTGATTTTTTAAATCTTTTACTGATTCTATGAAAAATGATAGAAACAGAGTCATTTCAAAATGGAGTCCAAGCCTCCATCTCAGAGGAATTGCCTTGCACATACCTCTTACTCCTCAAACCTTTGGAATGTTTGAAGTGGACAAAATAACCTTTGGACTGGGCCAAAGCAACATTGTATTCCAAACAACTGTTTGTAAAACTAACAGGAAAGCAAGATGAAAGGACTGAAAATTAAGGACATTCTTTAGAGTTCGCACCACCATGTATAGCTAATGAATAACTTAGCTTATTAGCACTAATAGAAATTTCTTCCTTCTATTCATGTAATGATTCCTCTTCCTTTTCTCATAAAAACCCCTTGCCTTCACCCCATAATCAGAATATTATTTGGGTTTCTGCCTGAATCAGTGCTTCCTGAATCTACTAGTATTCTTTGATCTCAAATAAACGCTTGTTGCCTCTCCCCTTAGCTTTTGTTTTCAAGTTAACAAGTCTGATTTGGAGTTTGTGTCTTCCCTCAAATGTTCTCATTGCATCTTTGTGTATAATTTGTTCTCATAAAGTTGTCACACTATTTTCTTCTAATTTTTTCAACTTACATAGAGTCAGTGGTGCTGTTTCTTTTTTTAGTCCTGATTCCGGTGATTTCTGAGGAATCTCTTTTTTTTAAAGTATATTTTATTGATTTTTTTTTTTTTTACAGAGAGGAAGGGAGAGGGATAGAGAGTTAGAAACATCGATGAGAGAGAAACATCGATCAACTGCCTCCTGCACACCCCTAACTGGGGATGTGCCCGCAACCAAGGTACATGCCCTTGACCGGAATTGAACCTGGGACCTTTGAGTCTGCAGGCCGACGCTCTTTCCACTGAGCCAAACCGGTTAGGGCTGAGGAATCTCTTTTTCTTCCTGGTCAGTCTGCCTAAGATTTGTGATTTTTTATTATCTTTTCAAAAATCAACTTTTGGTTTCATTTATTTTATGATGACAAATTCAGAATAAAGATTACCTCTGAGGGGGGCAAAGAGAATGGGATCAAGAGGACTACAGCAGACTTGCTAGGTAATAGTGTGTGAACAAACATTCCTAAAATATTTGATGAGGGAATGAAGGACTCCTAAGTATGTATTTCTAACTCTGACTACTCACTGGAGCTCCAGAATCAAAATTTTGAAGTACAATCTGGATAATTCCATTAGCATGTCCTATAAGATCCTCAACCTTAACACATCTAAAAACCATCACCTCATTCCCCAAACTGCTCAACTTCCTAGAGACTGACTGCCATTTCTCAGGTGACTGTACAGTGAGGAAAAGACAAATACGCAGACCTGTCTGATGTCTGTCTACTGAACTTCACTTCCTCTTGAGCAAAAACAAGCTGACCAACTATTTTTGATGTTGCTGTTGCTTAAAATTTTTTTATTAAAGTATAGTTGGTTGGCATATAATATAGTATATTAGTTTCAGGGGTACTGTGTTGGGCTGCATATCTGACGCTTCGGCCAGGCGGGGCACGCTGTCCTAGAACATATAGATAGGAAGGTACTGACATCAGGCCAGGCCTTGAGATATGGTCTCACGGCCCCTTCCCAACACGCAGGCTTTCTTTCTCAGAAGGCCCGGAAGTCTCATTCCAAATTTGGGAGACAAAGGACTGGAAAAAATATAAATAAAGAAAGTTTCCTCCATATTGGGGGCCCAGAATTTGAAAGACACATTTTTTTCTGGGCCTCCACAGAATTTAATAATAAAATGTAACTCCTGTAGTTGGCACTGCAATTCAGCCTCTGCTTCGGCAGGGTGCTGTAACTGTAGTCGCTGGCCATGGAAGTCGGCACTGCAGTTCAGCCTCTGCTTCAGCAGGGTGCTGTAACTGTAGTCGCTGGCCAGCTTAATAAAGGCTCCTAAATTTTGATCTGAGTGCCTGGTGGTCGTCTCCGCGGGTCACCCCATTACAGTACAAAATAAGTGATTCAACATTTATATACCTTATTATGTGAAAATTAAAAACAGAAACACCATACAACCCAGCAATTCCACTTCTGGATATTTATCTGAAGAAAAGGAGAACACTAATTCAAAAAGATGGATGTACCCCTATGTTAATTGCAGCCTTATTTACAATAACCAAGAAATGGAAGAAAACCAAAGTCTATCAATGGATGAATGGATAAAAAAAAAGAATGTGCTACATATATACAGTGGAATACTAACCAACCAACTCTTTTATTCTCAGTGGCCTTTAGGCAAATAGACAATGTTCAGAGACAGATGAGGCAGAAACTACTTGCTCAGGTAGTTCCCCAGGAAATCCCAAAATGGGATGCATGCTCCCCAGGAAGAAACTGGGAGGTGGGTTTTTCTCCTGCTCAGTTCCTCAGGGGAGTGTGTAGCAGTCCAAACTGTCGCCGTTGTTCTCCAAAGCCCCCAACCTAGCACCATTTCCTGTCAGTGCTTAGATTTGGGCAAGACAGAAACAAGTCCTTTGGGCAGCCTCTCGAAAAGGCTGAATGTAGGATGTATGTTTCTTTCCTCTCTTTCCCTCCCCAGGGAGAAGCTGAGGATCTGGGAGTTTTCTCCCAATTGCCACACTGTGCTGGGAGGAGGGATAATGTGTACTAATCTGAAACATTACTTTTGTTCAAAGCAGCCCCTGATCTGTGGTGCTTAGATGCTGGCAAGGAAGAAACCAGCCTCTTAAGAAGTGTCTCTGGAAAATTGGAACATTGGATGTATTGAAACAGTTTTCTCTTTCTCTACTGAGGGAGAAGCCACTGAGCTAGGAGTTTTCCTCCTGCTCATTGCACTGTCGGGGGAGAGACTCTGGTAAGTGATAGCCATGAATTTTCCCACCCACTTCAATGTAGTTGGTTTGTCGCTCCCCTGGGGTGCACAAGCTTCTTAACTGGTTTCTAGGTTTCTCACAAAGGGAATTGGGCATATGCCATTCTTGAGTCAGTGTCGCCATGGGGGAAGGAAGATGTGAGGCTTCTTATTGCACCATCTTGCTGATATCACCCTCTGATTCAGATGTTATAAATGAGTAAATTACGTGGTATGTGAACTATATCTTAAAAGGTGTTTTTTTTTAAATCCTCTGTGCTGTACAACTGGAACTAATATGAAATAATGTTGAATGCACACTGTAATAGGAAAACAAAATAACAAAAAAGAAAAATTAAATAAAAGTTTTAAAAAGATATATTTAAAAAAGAAAAGAAAATGGAAACAAAAGCCACAAACTGGGAAACAATATTTGAAAAACACACTTACTATAACTTTGTTTTATTTTATTCATTTTTAGGGAGAAAAGAAGGGAGAGGGGGAGAGAGAGGACAAAAACATTAATGTGAGAGAGAAACATTGATGGGCTGCCTCACACAAAACGCAGAACTGGGATCAAAACTGAAACCTGGGACTTCAGCTTGCAGATGCCAGCAAGTTACCCAACCTGAAAGAGCTTCTCCAGTCCTCTGAAGATAAAGACAAAGGGGCCTGGGACCTGCTGAGCTGGATTTTATCCTCAAAGGTCCTGACAGTCCACAGTGCAGGGAAGTCAGAGTTTGAAAAGATCCAAAAGCTAACTGGTGCCCCTCACACTCCTGTCCCTGTGCCGGACTTCCTATTTGAAATTGAGTACTCGGACCCAGTGAATGCCAAATTTTATGAGACCAAAGGAGAACGAGACCTAATCTACGCCTTCCATGGGAGCCGCCTAGAAAACTTCCATTCCATCATCCACAATGGCCTGCACTGCCACCTGAACAAGACATCCTTGTTCGGGGAAGGGACCTACCTCACCAGTGAGTTGAGCCTGGCCCTCATTTATAGCCCCCATGGCTATGGGTGGCAGCGTAGCCTCCTTGGCCCCATCCTCAGCCACGTGGCTGTGTGTGAGGTCATAGACCATCCAGATGTCAAGTGCCAAACCAAGAAGAAAGATTCCAAGGAGATAGATCGCAGGAGAGCGAGAATCAAGCACAGTGAAGGGGGAGACATCCCTCCAAAGTACTTTGTGGTCACCAACAACCAGCTCCTGCGAGTGAAGTACCTGCTGGTGTACTCACAGAAGCAGGCCAAGAGGGCTTCAAGCCAGCTGTCCTGGTTTTCCAGCCATTGGTTTACGGTCATGATATTCCTGTACCTGCTGCTGCTGCTCATAGTGAGTGAGTGTCATCAACTCCTCCACTTTCCAACACTTTTGGAATCGTGCGAAGAGATCATCTTTCTGGGCCTGGTGTGGGGACCGCCTCAACCATGTGCCTTGTTTTGTACCTCCCATGCCCCACATCCAGCCAGGTTGAGCCTGCGGGCCAGTTGGGGACCACAGGACAATTTTCATATGCCATAAATGTATCGATTGCCTTTGATGATGCTCCAGCCACACTCCAGCCAATGGGGACCACTGGGCCCTCACTCATAGGTTTTGGGGGAGCCCTCCTGTCTGCTCCTGCCTAAACAGCCCTAGGGAGTTGGCTTTTCCATCAGGGCCAAAGGAAAAAGTCCTGCTGCATTTAAAAACAAAGTGTCCAAGCTGTCAGTGGTATGTTTACAATCGCGGACGTTGGCCCTTTCTCTAATGCCTTCTGGGAGGCGGCATGCGTAGTGGGGACGATAAATCACTAGGCGGTTGCCTTGCTTTGACTTGAGACGCTCAAGAGGAATAGTCATGTTTCTCATAAAAATCGGTGGGGATCGGTTTTTGAATTCCATCCACCTTTGTAAGTACAAAACATTTTCAGTTTTCTCAAATCAACAAACAGCATTCTGCTGCAGCTGTAACCCTGTGCCCAACCATGGATGAGAAAGGAAGGAGTCAGAGTTCTGATTAAAAAATACAAACCTAAAAAAACAAACAAAAAAACCTGAAACCTGGGCATGTAGCCTGACCAGAAATTGAACCAAGAGCCTTTGGTGCCCAGGATAATGCTCTAAGCAACTGAGCCACATGGGCCAGGGCAACACACATATTATGAAGGACTTATATCTGAAACAGAAAATGAACATTCAATGTTCAACAATACAAAATTAAGCAACTCAATAAGTAATGAGCAAGAAAATGGAACAGACACTGTGCTAAAGAAGACAATGGAAGACCAGGAAGCTATTGAGAAGATGTTCAACCTCATTCATCTTTAGGGAAACACCAATTAAAGCCACAGTGAAATGCCACCACATGACTATAAGCATAGCTAAAATTTAAAATAAAACACAGAGAATGCTAGTGCTAGAAAGAATGAGGAACCACCAGAACTATCGTGCATTCTTGGGGAGAATACAAAATGATATAGACAAACTGAAAAACATTTTGTACGTCACTTATAAAGTTAAAAATATACTTACCATTTGCTCCATCCAACAAGCCGAGTCCTAGATAATTGCCCAAGAGAAATGAAAACTAATGTGGACAGAAAACCTGTTTGCATATGTTCATAGAAGCTTTCCCAGCTGCTCAGGTGACTGTACACTGGGGCTGGACAAATACCCAGACATATCTAGGACTACTGGACACAGAGTCTAAGCTGACATTGATCCTGGAAGCCCAAAGTGTCACGATGGGCACGGGGGGGGGGGGGGGCTGGGGGAGCTGTTTGAGAGGGGCTTGTGAGGCACGGTAATAAAAGAAGTTGGGAATAGAATCTGGTTCACAGTGAGCCGACCTGGTCTTTCGATCAACAGATGAACACAGTGGTCGTTTCTCCAGCCCCCAAGTTATTTGCCAGTGGTACACTTGGCAGTTGGAGCAATGAATCCCACAGGGTCATTGGTCTGTGGGGTAAGAGCTATCGTGGTGGGGAAGGCTAAGTGAATCCCCTGATACTGGCCCCACCCCAGGCCAAGATAGTAGGTCAAAACCAAAAATGGGGATATTGCGGGAAGGGCGTTAGCAGAGATTGGTGAGGACCTACAAAAAGCAGGGAAACTGGTGCCAGTAGAGCCCCAGGGATGAGGAGAGTGGAGGAGGTGTGGAGAAGTTCTAGGATTCTCGCTGTGGGGTAGAGAGGGAAGGAGGATGGGAGGGAAGAAATGGAAATGGCCAGAGGGATGCTGAGGCTTCCACTGGATGGATAGGTAATGTTTCCTAGGACCGTGGTGGGTACAGGAGATTTTGCTATATCCTTCCTCATCCATCTTAGCAGGTCGGAAATAGCGCACCATGTCTTTAAAAGTCACTGGGAGGAGTGGGAGAGGGCATCAGCCACACACAGGCAGAGGTTGGGGGGCAGGGGAGGCGGGGCACACTTGAGGAGGAGGATCAGAGATTTAGAGTGTACCCAATCTCCCTGCTGCATAACCTTCTCTATCAGAGCCAGAAAAATTGGGCCTTTGAGTGCCCTCTGGCAAGAGGTGTTCAGACAGCTCGGGCCTCTCTAGGAGATCAGCCAGAGAAGGCTGCAGGAGGGAGAGGCGACTGGAAAGACAGAAGAGTATGGCCCGACCAGGCCTGGCTCAGTGGTTGAGCATCAACTTATGAACCAGGAATTCACGGTTGGATTCCTGGTTAGGGCACATGCCCAGGTTGCAGGCTCGATCCCCAGTAGGAGGCGTGCAGGAGGCAGCCAATCAAAGATTCTCTCTCATCATTGATGTTTCCATCTCTCCTGTGCCAAGCCAGCTCAGCCAAGGGTTCGAAAGCCTGGGTGAGGGCGGTGAAGGATGAGGAAATGACAGACAAACAGAATAAGCTGGGTCTAGGTGGATCTTCCTGTGCCTGGCTGAGGCCACAGAGAGAGATCCAGAGGCAAGCTGAGCCTTTATTTTATAGCCAGAGGTCAACAAGGTAGTGGTCCCCATAGTTACAATGTTCTTGTGAGTTTCACTTGTTTTGGCAGCACTTGCTACTTCTCCCTCAGCCCATTAGCTACCCAGATAAGATCTAGGGAGCGACATAAGGTCAAGCCTAATTATGCTAAGGGGACTGTGCCCCCTAAGCTGGGACTTGTTTGTGGCTTTGCCAACAGGTCAGTCCGAGGCTTAAACCTATAGCTGCGCCCTACATTCTCCCTGTCCCTTCCTCCCCTGTTTTTAAAGACAGGGGAGTATGAATGGGAAAGAGAGGAAGAAGGTGTGGAAGGAAGGGAGGAGGGCTGTTGGAGTAGGGGTTGGGTGGCAAGCGAGTGGAAATTCTAACACGCGAGGGCCTTATGGAAACCAAGGGAGGGCCAGGGCTGCTCAGCTCAGGGAAGCTGGGAAGCTGGGAAGCCGGCGGTTCGGGAAAATTTGAGAGACAACTGGCGCCCTGGCGGGCTGCCCACTGGTAAGCATTGGCTGTGCGTCCTTCCAGGCCTTCATAACATGTCTGTAGGCACACCTATATGTACTCTCAGACCTTATATCGGATTGACTAGTTTAAAAAAAAGTTACAAATGTGTATCCAACGCCATTGCTCTGCAGCTTGCTGTGTGCCTTTGGAATCTGTGCATTCTTTTGACTGGGGCGTTTTCATCTACCCAGTCAAAAGATGTAGGGTGCATACACTACACTGCATTCATCCACCTCCTTCCTGGTGGGAATTTAGAGTGTTGCCAGTGTTTCCCACCACCCTTGAGCCTGTGTCCTGATGCACTGCACGTACCAGCGTGTCTCCAGAAGGTGTACTCGGCAGAGGTCCATGCCTGGTCATGGAGGGAACGGGCGCTTTTTCATTTTTAAGATTTTCTGCTCCAAAGCAAGGGCTCTGGAGCGGGACTGTCTTGGTTGCGATCCTGCCGCTGATCGCTACAAGCCCAATGACCTTGAGCCAGTGGCCGAACCTCTCAGTGCCTGCTTCCTCACCTGTAAGAGGGCGGTGACGGCGAGTACTTCAATCCTAGCATGGTCGGGAGGATGTGTTCCTATTTATCTACAGCGCTTAGAAGAGTGCCAGGCACGCAGCAAGTGTTGTGTAAGTTGCTTTTCCCGGATTCTGCGCAATTGCCTTCCCAAACGGTTCTTCTGTGCCTGCGCACGGGCCGCCGCTTCCCTCCCCCCAGGCCCCCCACCTCGGCCACTTCCCAGTGGGCCAAGCACGGGCTTGCTCATAACCTCTCCCACCCGTGGGACGGTTAAGCTCTGTGATTATTGCAGACCTGCTGTGTGAAAACGGGTTTATGGTTTGCGTCCGTGTCCCCCGGATCAGTGATGGTGAGCATCTTTTGGGGTGTGCACTGGCCATGGGGATTCCCTCTTCTTTGAACTGACTCGGAGTGGGGGCGGGGCTGAGGGAGGGGGCAAACCCCAGCCCTTCCACCAAACCGGCCCAGCAACACACAGCCGTGGGCCGATTTGACCACCATGCTAACGGAAACGGAGTTGCGACAGAGACCCTGCCGCGCGTAAATGCCACAACTTTTGCTCTCTGGGCCTTTATGGAAAATGTATGCGGGCCCACCGCTGACCACGCGCTCCGGTGTGCATTTCCCTGTTGCGTCGTCAGTGTTGTTGCAGAAGAGTGGCTGGTGCTTCACCTCCATCCTGAAGTTGCACCCTCACCACCCCTCGACCCACCCCCCAGACAGGTGCATCACCTCCCTGCTTCGTAATGGGAAACGGAGGCTAGGTGCTTTGGCTCCAGTTGGACAGTAGGTGCCTGGCAGGGGGGGGGGGGGGGGGGCGGGGCAGGAAAGGATGGGGAGGGAGCCCCCCCCTATGACCACCCCCCCCCCCCCCAGATTGGGTTTCCAAATTCCGGGGGTGGGGGTGGACCCCCGAATGGGGCCAAACCAAAGGGCCCCCCCCCCTATTGGGCCCCGGGCCCTGGGGGGGGGGGGCCCTAAAAAGGGGGCCCACCTTATTGGGGGGGGGGGGGACACGCGCCAATGAGAAGGCCTGGGCGTTGATGGCTCTTGGAAGTCGCGCACTCTTGGAGGCCGCCGCGTGAGCTGCCTGTGGTGACAAACGCTCTCTCAGAAGGTCCAGGCCTCGCGCTCCTGCCGCTGCCGGTGCTCAGGGCGACCGTTTACCCTGTACCTGGGCTGTCGGGACTTGGCGACATGAGCTCCCCCAACAAGGACGAGGGGTCTGTTTGGGGAGTGGGGTCCCACCCAGAGGGCGGGGAGCAGGCCGGTGGACTGGGCCGTACTTTGGGGACGCCCCTGCCGAGCAGCCAGGACGAGGGCGCGTTCTCAGACCTCGAAGGCTTCGAGGACGAGGAGCGGGAAGTGATGGAAGGGGTGCTTTGGGGTTGCGAAGGCCGACCTGGCTCCCCGGCCGACTTCGACGGGGGCACTCTGGACTACCTTGCCGATGAGGCCGCGATAGCCACCCTGCAGCAGCTGACCGACCGGGATCACCTGGCTGTCCGCAGAAACCCCTCCCCAGAGAGCTGCTGCGACTCTGAGGCGTCCGCCCTTTCGGTGGACTTGCAGGCAGGTCCCGAGGGTAGAAGCGCGCAGGCCTATGGTCTGGTGGGATCTCGGCGGCCTTCCACGGCCCGGCTGCCCCTCATGGGGCCTGGGGGAGGCCGGGCCTGGGGAAACTGCAAAAGAGCAGCTAAGAATAGGTCAAAGGACACCGTGGGTCCCCAGTGGTCCTCGGAAGAAGGCCTGGTGGGCTGGCCTTCCCACTCCGAGTCATCAGATGACTTCAGTGAGCTGCACCTGCTGAGTTCCAGCCTCTATGGCAAAGGAGGGGGCCAGGCCAAACCCAGGAGCCTGCAAGACACACCCAGACACTCGAGTGTCCGTGCCAGGGAGAAGTTCCTTTGCGTGCCAGGCTCTTTCCTGCCCTCCGCTCCCCCACGACTGGCTTCAGTTGGGGCGAGGAGGCGGGCTGTTGGAGAGCTGGAAGTGTCCCGTAGGAAACCCCAAAGTGTGGTCTGCAGGAAGGCGGGGAGCAGGCCCAGCTACCTGCCGGGAGCCGCTGCTGCAGGCAGCCGGCCCAAGGCCACTCCTGGAAGGAAAGTGGCCCAGGAGAAGAAATTCCTAGGGGGGGCCTCCAAAGTTGCCCCCCAGGGTACCTTCCCTCCCTGGGGGCAGGGATTCTCAGCCGCTGCCCTGGAGCCAGCCACCTTCCCCCCAGTCGCTGGTGGTCCGGTGCTTGGGAGGGGCAAGGGGTATTCCTTGGTCTCTTTGGGAACCAAACAGCCCAAGCACACCGGCGCTGGGCAGAAGTCTGGGGCCAGGAGGAAGAGGGGGTCCCTGCCGGTGGTGGTAGAAGAAAAGGAACCGGAGAGCGACCCAGGCCCAAAAGTCCAAGTGAGTATGAGGCCATGGTCCTCCCCGCTCCCCAACCCGCCCTGCACTTCTCTAGGCATGCTCCCTCTGTCCCTCCTCAGGGCTTGTCATTGGGCACCCCGGGTCACTAGGATGCCAGATCTGGGTGGTTTTAGCCAGGGCAAACCCAAAGCTAGCCCTCCATGTGTGCCAGGCACCATTCTCCGCACCTGGCAAGGTTCCCCGCTAGGGTGGTAGGGAGGGCTGGGGCAGCTGGTTTGGATCAGGGGACCCCTTAAGACTTTGGGCCCCAAAGCTTCAGTGTTTAGAACCATCGGCTCCCTGACTCCTACTTGCTAGCTGCTCCCCGAGCCGTCCTTGCAGGGGGCCGTGGGCTGTCTCAGCACCCCACTGTTGTGTCTAGCTCAGCCTGGCCTCCTGACCAGGGCTGACTGAGGGCGAAGGTGCTGATGTGGTCCGCCTCAGAACTGCCTTCCCTATTCCCTGCCTCACCCCAGCCCCTACACACACACACACACACACACACACACACACACACACACGCATCCCGAGTCCAAATGAGTGAGAAATTTTTATTTCGGCCTCAGACACACAGTCCAGGGCCATCCTGCCGAGAATGCAACAGCGGTGACGGCTACAGCAGAGCCGCCGGGGCTCCAGGACAAGCACAGCCCTGGGCCCTGAGCCAGGGAGAAGTCCTGCCCAGAGGGCCCACAGCCTCCAGTGAGTCCCGTGGGTCTGCTGGGAGCGGCCGGGAGAGAGGCTGAGGAGGGAACCCTCCTGCTCTGGCTCCACCAGGGGCTCAGCCCTGCTCCCTGCCTCCCTGCCTGCCCAGACAGCCTCTCCCACAGGAAATAGGGTGTCTGGACAGGGCAGGGCTCAAGGCACTTCATCCTCTGCATGGGGTTTGTGCACAGGGGTGATTCTCGTGGCTGTGCCCCAAACTGCCACTCCGGACACAGAGTTTCAGCGGAACAGGGCCTTTTCCGATAGTTCGTGTTGGGCCACTGGGCTCGTCCCAGGGGCTGGTTTTGCCTGCAGCTCTGCCAGCATCCAACCCAGAGCCACACACAGTGTTGGGGACCACAGCCGTGGGTGGGCTGCCCCTGGGGAACAGGCAAGGCAGGCCCGGAGAGAAGGGTGGAGCTGCTGGGCAGAGCAGGGGCAACTTGCTGCCAGCAGAGGGGGTGCTGCCTCACGTGAGACCCTGCTAAGCCCTTCCCACCTCCCTGGGAGCTTTGGAAGCTGGATTTTGTGTCCTTTCCCTCTCAGGAGACCAGGCACCACTTGGATATCCCCCAGCACCGGAAAGGCAGCAGCAACCACCTGGAGCAGAGGGTTGTCCTCGGGTAATGCTTCCTCTGGCTCCTAGAAATGCATTTCTGAGCTAGACTGTGGGATGTGTGTCCAGATTAAACCGACCCGTGTCTGCCCCCTCTCCCCACACCGCTGCCGCCATCCCACACCTCAAGGAGGGCATGCACCTCCTTTTCCCACTGAGGAGCCCATGCGGGGCTAGCCCAGGTGGTGGGGGCGGGGGTGTCGTCGAGGGGAGAGGAGGCCTGAGTATACTAATCATTTCTCTTTCTCTGGTGTCTGCTGGCCTAGTGCCCGGAGCTGCAGAGACAAATATACGACCTTAGACAGCAACTAGGTAGGAGGAACCTCTGGCTGGGGCAGGGGCAGGGGCAGGGCCAGACTTCAGTGCCTTAGCATGGGGCTGGGGCAGGCTGCAGGTACAGGCGGCCTCACAGGGCCCAACATTCCTGTGGGGAGGAGAACTCGGCACGCCTGGCCCTGGAGCCTACTGTGCACGTACAGCTAGGTGTGTGGACCAAGAGGAAAGAAAGTGTGGTCGGAGCTACAAGCACACTTTGCCAAGGAGAACCGGTCCTAGAGATCTTCTCTCAGGACGGACGTCTAGAGATGCCTCATTGATCCTCCCTTCAACTGCTGCTTGCTATGGCTTCTGTGGGTCTTGTTTGTTTGACAAACTCTGAATGGTTCTGATATGCCCCAAAGCTTGCGTGCTGGCACACTTTGTCCTGTTTGGAAAACATTTCCACACTTAATTCAAGTGGTGAGTGACTGAGTCAGGCCCAGGGCTCCTTGGGTAGGGACTGGAGGGGGTTTCAGGTTGCAGGGCTAGGCGGTTCCCCACAGGGACAGGGGGTCGGGCTTCTCTATCCCTCCATCTGGAGTGCCTGCTTATGCCTCTCTCTGTTGCAGCGGCCATGCAGTCCCTGGCTGACAAGTTCCGGAACCTTTGATGTGAGTGTTACACACACCATACCCCTTCCCACAGCCGCGGCTGTTGAGGAGGGCTGTGGGCTGGCCCTGGCTTGAGGCTCCTCCCCGACTCTGCTCTGTTGGACAGGTGGAGCCCAGCGTCTTGGTGCAAGAGCAGCAGCCCGGGAGCTGCGGCCAAGCTGGTTCCCTCCTGTTCCACATCAGCCGAGGCTTCCTCTCCCCCTCCTTTTGCCTCCTCCCCACCCCATTTCTCAGCAGTTTCAAATTAAGGTCCCTCTCAAATTCTGTGGTCTCACCCTGGCCGATCTGGCTCAGTTGGCTGGTTGAGCATTGTCCCGTGCACCAGCAGGTCACAGGTTCGATTCCGGGTCAGGGCACGTGTCCAGGTTGTGGGCTCGCAGCCAATTGATGTTTCTCTCTCATGTCCATGTTTCTCTCTCTCTCTCTCTCTCTCTCTCTCTCTCTCTCTCTCTCTCTCTCTCCCCTCAATAAAAGCCTGTTTGTTTTAAAAAAACAAAAAACCTCTGTGGTCTCTCTTGGGGGGGCGGGGGGCGGGGGGACAGGTGGGAGAGGGAATTAGGGCGGGGAGAGCTTGGAGCTGCTCCATCTCAGCGCTTTTTCCAGAACAATACCTCTAGCATTCTGTGGTGGGCCTTCTGCCTGCGGGGAGTCTGGGCCAGCCTCTGATAGGAGCCTTGCAGCCAGACGACCAGGTCGCCCCGGGTCTGGGCTCTGCCTGGCTCTGCCTGGCCACATTAGCTTCTCTCCCCTTTCCCCTGCAGGCCCTCTTGGTGTTCGAAACTCCTCCGCGTTTGGGGTCTCATGCCATGCATCGCCCATTTCCCCTCCCCTTCAGCAGGAACTCAGGACCCCCTTCCAGAGCTCAGTCCCTCTTTCCCACAGTCATTGGGTCTCCTCCCATCTACCCTGCTTTGCTGTCCGAACACGCTTGATCTCCCCATGGCTTTCCTTCGGTGGCCTTCCCTGCACCTCTACTCCAGCGGGTATAAAGAGCACACTGGAGCTCATCTTCCCCCTTCCCAGGACCAGTCATGGACAACTCAGCCAGCAACCCGGGGGTCGGCCTACAGCCCTCTTTAGCTCTCACCTTTGACGCTCCGCTCAGTTCTCCCTCCTGGGTTTCAGTAGAGAGGTGGAGGCAGAAGCCACAGCCCAGGGAGTTGCGGATCACAGGGGAAGGTACAGGAATACAGAGGAAGAGCGAGGGTTAGACTCCAGCCTGAAGGACAGGGAATGAGTCTGTTGTGGGGGCTGCGGGCCAACCTGAGGAAACTACCTAGCTTAGGGTTCACACCCTGCCTGCCCTAGCCCGCTAATGCCCCTCCTCCCGCTGGTTTCTATGGCGAGGGTGGTTGATAAGTCTCAATGTGGTACGTGGTCCCCTTCAAATACTATATTTAACCAGCCCGAGACACAGGTCCTCCTGGAAGTGGCAGTTCTGCGCCCCCCCGCAGTCTCCCCCACTGCCTCGGCAGGTCACACAAGGTTGAGTCTCACTCTGTGCTCCCTTTCCCCTTCACTGAGGGCTGGGGTCCGGTTGCTTCCCTGAGCCAGGACCTGGCAGGGCTGTGCGGGCCTGGGACTCAGAGGGACACAGACTTGTGTTTGAGTGAGTTGAGGGTTGGTTCTGCCAGACTCCATTCCCCCAGAGACTGGTGTTAACACACACACACACACACACACACACACACACACACACACACGGCGGGGCAATGGTGGATAGAACATTCGAGGTCCGAGAAGGGGATCTGGTTTGGAATAAAATTAACCGGGGATAATGTCCCTTGATGTGGTTCAGGCAGTAAAGGTAGTAGTAGAGACTGTGGGACTGAGTGAGCCAAAGCAAGGGTGGGATCTACTTTTTTCAAGGGGCATTGTTAAATTCCTGACACATTGGGTGGGGGATGGGGGAGGGGTTTGCGGGGCTGGGAATGATGCGGAAGTCACCAACCCCAAGGCAGGGCGTCCAGACACCCCAAATGTGGGAGTTGCTGGAGGTGGCTCTGGATCTTACTCTGTGATCCTATGGTGTCTGACAAAGGTGCGTGGATGGAGTGAGAATGCAGAGCACAGGCCCGGACAGGCTGCATCCTAGGGTCAGGGAGCTCACGTAGAGACTGCCCCTACAGTAGCTAACCGGGGCATGGGCAGGATGGGCGCAGTGAAGATGGGAAGTAAAGAGTGATGGCGCCTGGGAAATAGGGCAGACTCGGTTCCACCCTTCTTCCTCCATGTTCTCACCCTGTCTCCGTTCCGGGCCCTGTGGCATGAGCTCAGGTGGACTGACCATCACACATGGGATGGGTCAGCCACAGCCCTCAGAGCCAGAAAAGAACGTTCGTGGGACTTCATCCTTCCACTTCAAACCCCTCTCTGGAGAAGGTGGGCTTGGTTGCTTAGGCTATGGCTGTGATCCTGACCCAGTGGTTATTTCTCGGCGGGGTGACATGCTGTCTGAGTGACAAAGTTTGGAAGGGATTTTCCAGCTGGGCTTTCTGCCCACATAGACATACATGGGGGCGGGTTGTGATGGCGGCTAGTCCAGCACCAGCACTGCCCGGGAGCCCCGGGGCCCTCGTCGCCAGGGAGAGGAAGGGGAGAAGTGCATTGAAGGGGTCGTGGGAGGCAGGAACACAACCCGCGGTGGCTAGCTTTGCCAGCCTCCCTCCCCTCCTCTGAGCACACAACCTCCCTCTTTCATTTTCAGACCAACCGCAGCACAATAATGCTGCTGTAAACTTGCACATCGCAGGCCCCTTCCAGTTCTGGAGGGGGTGGGGTTGGGGGAGGGGGGGAAGCGGCCTATACTGGGGCATAGATTATGGAAACACATCGGGGCCCCAAGAAAACCGACCTGCTCTCCAGGCTGGGAGGCAGTGGTGGCTGGCCTGGAGAGCCCTAGTTCCCAGCCTGCCTCCTTCTGCTGCTGGCCTAGTTCCTGGGCAGACCCCCCCTTCCCCACCCTCATCCCTCACCACCATCATCTGCAGCACCACCAGGACCAGCCAACTGCTCTTTCCGGACTCTCTGGGAGGATTGGCACACACAGGGGATGTAGTGGGAGGTGAGCGCTGGATAGGGAGCTGAGAGTGCTGGGCAGGCAGTGGTGCCCAAAGATGTCCATGTCCTAATTCCTGGAATTGGCTGATATGTCACCTTGCCTGGTAATGTGGAGGGGTGGTTAAGGTTACAGGTGGTTCAGGTTACAGGTGGTTCAGGTTACAGGCTGCCATTCAGCTGACTGAGGTGCACAGACTCTCCCCGGGCGTTTGCCGGGTCCGGGTCCGGCCGACCCGCCTGTGCTGCCAGGGTGGCCATGTTGACTGTACCTGCCTGATTCCAGGGGGCACCATTAGCGCGACTGCAGGGTGCTGCATGCCCCTGTGCTTGTGCAATGTTGACATCCTGCTAACAACCACTCAGATGAAGATGGAGAACATGCCAGCAGGCTTGGGCCCTCCTTTTGCTCCAGGACAATCATGTCCCCATCCCTGGTCCTCCTGAGGTAACTGATGTCCTCGTAATGGTTCCCGATAACCGTTCACTTCCTTTCTAAGGATAACATTCGCTATTTAATAAATAACCCTTCCAAAGTTATAAAAGATAAATGGCATGAAATCAAATATTACGTATATTTGTAAAACACACTCTGAATATAAACACAGTGGTAACAGACCTATACTCGAAAAATTATAAGACATTGAAGGAAGAAACTGAAGAAGCTACAGATAAATGGTAACATATACTGTGCTCATGCATAGGAAGAATTAACTTTGTTAAAATGTCCGTACTCCCCACCCTGGCTGGTATGGCACAGTTGGTTAGGGTGGGTTTCCATTTTCTAAATGGTTGCTGAATTTCCAAGGCAACCTTTGAGAGTTTGATTCCTGATGGGGGCACATATGGGAGACAATTGATGGATGATTCTTTCATACATCAATGTTTCTCTCTCAAATGAGTAAAGCATATCCTCAGGTGAGGATTAAATAAAATTAATTAGTTAATTAATTAATTAATTTAAAATGCCCACACTCCCCAAAGCAATCTATAGATTCAAGGCAATCCATGTTAAATTACCAATGATGTTTTTCACAGAGCTAGAACAAATAAACAAAAATAAATTATATGGAACCAGAAAAGACCACTTATAGCCAAAACAATCATGAGAAAGAAGAATAAAGTTACAGGCATCACACTACCTAATAAACTATACCACAAGGCAATAGTAATAAAAACAGCATGGTACTAACATAAAAACAGATACAGAGATTAATGGAACAAAATAGAGAGCCCAGTAATAAATCCATGCCTTTATGATCAATTAATCAATGGCAAAGATGGCAAGAATATACAATGGGTTAAAGATAGTCTCTTCATTAAATGGTGTTTGGAAAACTGAACAGGTAGTTGCAAAAATATGAAACTAGACCACCTTCTTACACCATATGTAAGAGTAAACTCAAAATGTATTACAGACTTAAAACCATAAAACTCATAGAGGAAAACATAGGCAGTAACCTCTCTGATATTTCTCTTAGCAATATTTTTTCTAATATATCTCCTGGAGCAAGGGAAACAAAAGAAAATATAAACAAATGGGACTTCATCAAACTAAAAATTTTGGGAGAATTCCAAGATGGCTGCAGAGTAAGTTGAAGCTCTGGTCACTTGCTCCCAACTCCGGACTGGTCTTTCAGCTAAACTGCAGAGCAATCAGCTTGAAAAAAACAGTTGAAGTGTGGCTGATCTGAAATCATGAAAGCAGGGAACACAGAGGAATGACAGAAGGAGATGGGGAGAGGGTGATCCCCCTTGTGTATGTGCATGGCTGGGAAGCTGGAGAGATATTGCAGCAGCAAAACCCTTGCTTCTTGGGAGTGTGGGGTCTCAGGACCATATAGGTAGCCCCAATCCAGAGCAACAGAGAAAAGAAGGGGAACCTGTGTAGCATCTGTCAATGGGAATCAATGGGGATTCCGTCAGCCTTGGAGGTTCAGACTGCACCATCCCAGGCAACAAATGATACAAGGTTATTACAATAAAAATGGCCAAGGTTAAAGACAGAGAATCATAAATGCAGTAAGAGAGAGATAGTTACATACAACGGGAGTTCCCATAAGGCTGTCAGCTGATTTCTCAAAAGAAACACTTTAGGCCAAAAAGGAATGGCATGAAGTATTCAAAGCAATGAAAAAGCAAGGATCTGAAATCAACACTACTCTATCCAGCAAGTCTATCATTTAAAAATGATGAGGAAGTAAACTTCTTCCCAGACAAAAAAGGATAAAGGAGTTTATTGCCACCAAACCAACATTGCAAGTAATGTTAAAGGGACTGCTGTAAGAAGAAGAAATAGAGGAACATAGGCATAAAGAATAAAAATGACAATAAATACCTATAAATAATGATCTCAAATGTAAATGGAATACATGCTCTAATCAAAAGACATAATGTAGCCCTGGCCAGGTGGCTTGGTTGATTGGAACATCCTGCCATACACCAAGTGGTTTGCAGGTTAGATTCCCAGTCAGGGCACATACTTAGACTGTGGATTTGATCCCTGGTCTAGGTGCATACTGGAAACAACTGATTGAGGTTTCTCTCACACATCAATGTTTCTCTTTCTCCCTCTCTCCATTCCTCCATCTCTAAAAATCCATGGAGGAAAAATATAACCCCAGATGAGGATTAATAAAAAGTCATAGGGTAACTGAATGAATAAGAAAACATGACCCATATATATGCTGCCTACAAGAGACCTACCTTAGAACAAAAGATTCACATAGGGCCCTAACCAGTTTGGCTCAGTGGATAGAGCGTCAGCCTGCGGACTCAAGGGTCACAGGTTTGATTCTGGTCAAGGGCATGTACCTTGGTTGCAGGCACATTCCCAGTAAGAGGTGTGCAAGAGGCAGCTGATCGATGTTTCTCTCTCATCAATGTTTCTAACTCTCTATCCCTCTTCCTTCCTCTCTGTAAAAAATCAATAAAATATATTAAAAAAAAGATTCACATAGGATGAAAGTGAAAGGATGGTAACAATTTTTCCATGCATATGCAACAAACAAACAAAAATCTGGGGCGGTAATACTTATATCTCACAAAATAGACTTCAAAATAAAGGCCATAAAAGAGACAGCAAGACCAATGGAACAGAATAGAGGACCCAGATATTGACCCAAGCCATTATATTCAATTAATATTTGACAAAGGAAGCAAGAGCATACAATGGAGTCAAAACAGCCTCTTTAATAAATGGTGCTGGGAAATTTGGTCAGATACAAGCAAAAAAATGAAACTAGATCACCAGCTTACACCATACACAAAAACAAACTCAAAATGGATAAAGGACTTGAATGTAAGATGGGAAACCATAAAAATCCTACAAGACTCCATAGGCAGTAAAATTGCAGACATATGTTGTAGCAATATCTTTACAGACACAGATCCTAGGGCAAGAGAGAGGAAGAAGAAAATAAACAAATGGGACTACATCAAAATAAAAAGCTTCTTCACAGCAAAAGAAACCATCAACAAAACAACAAAAGCACAGGAGAACATATTTGCCAATGTTATCTCTGATAAGGGTTTAATCTCCAACATTTACAGGGAACTCATATAACTCAACAAAAGGAAAATAAACAATCCAATCAAAAAATGGGCAAAGGACCCAAATAGAATCTTTTCAAAAGAGGACACTCAGAAAGCCAAGAGACACATGAAAACATGCTCAAAGTCACTATTCAGCTGAGAGATACAAATCAAAACAACAATGAGGTACCACCTAACACCTGTCAGAATGGCTATCATCAACAAATCAACAAATGACAAGTGCTGGAGAGGATGCAGAGAAAAAGGAACCCTCGTGCACTGCTGGTGGGAATGCAGACTGGTTCAGCCATTGTGGAAAACAGTATGTAGTTTCCTCAAAAATTTAAAAATGGAACTGCCATTTAACCCAGTAATATCACTTCTAGGAATATATCCCAAGAAAAAAGAAACACCAATCAGAAAGGATATATGCACCCCTGTGTTCATAGCAGCACAATTTACAATAGCCAAGATTTGGAAACAGCTTAAATGCCCATCAACAGATGAGTGGATTAGAAAACTATGATACATCTACACCAGCGGTTCTCAACCTGTGGCTCGTGACCCCTTTGGGGGTCGAATGACCCTTTCACAGGGGTCGCTTAAGACCATTGGAAAACACACATATAATTACATATTGTTTTTGTGATTAATCACTATGCTTTAATTATGTTCAATTTGTAACAATGAAAATACATCCTGCATATCAGATATTTACATTATGATTCATAACAGTAGCAAAATTACAGTTATGAAGTAGCAACAAAAATAATTTTATGGTTGGGGGGTCACCACAACATGAGGAACTGTATTAAAGGGTCACAGCATTAGGAAGGTTGAGAACCACTGATCTACACAATGGAATACTATGCTGCTATAAAAAAGAAGAAATTTTTACCATTTGCCACAGCATGGATGGAACTGGAGAACATTATGCTAAGTGAAATAAGCCAGGAAGTGAAAGAAAAACACCACATAATCTCACTCATTTATGAATAATAAAGAACATTATAACCTGATGAACAAAAAGATAGATACAGAGGCAGAGAAGCATCGAACAGACTGTCAAATTACAGTGGGAAAGCTAGGGAGTGTTGGGGTGGGGAGAGGTAAGAGATCAACTGAAGGACTTGTATGCATGCATATAAGCATAACCAATGGACACAAGACACTGGGGGTGGGGTGGAGTGAGGGCATGTGCTGGGGGGTAGGGGAGGCTGGGGGAAGGTCAATGGGAAAAAAGAGGAGACATGTGTACTACTATTTGTAATACTTTAAACAATAAAAAAAGAATCACCTTAAAGGACATACTAGATCAGATGGATTTAATTGATATTTGCAGAACATTTCATCCCAAAGCTGCAAATAAACATTCTTCTCAAGTGTACATGAAACATTCTCAAAGATAGACCACATGTTATGACACAAAATAATTCTTAACAAATTCAAGTGGATTGAAATCATATCAAGCATCTTCTGGAATTACAATGGCATGAAACTAGAAATCAACAATAATAAAAAGAAAGCCTCAAAAACATTGAAACATGTGGAGGCTAAATAGTAGGTTATTAAACAATGAATGGGTTACCAATGAGATGAAGGAAAAAATTAAAAAAAAACTTCCTGTAAGCAAATGAAAATGAACACACAACAACCCCAAATCTGTGGGACACAGCAAAACAAGACCTGAGAGGGAAGTTCATAGCATTTACAAGCCTAACTCAAGAAGCAAGAAAAATCTCTAAGATACCATCTAACCCAAGAACTAAAAGAACTAGAAAAAGAACAACAAGAAAAGCCCAGAGTAAGTAAATGAAAGAAAATAATAAATATCACAGTGGGGAAAAATGACATAGAGACCCCCAAAAAATCAATGAAATCAAGAGCTGGTTCTCTGAAAAGATAAACAAGATTATTGAACCTTAAGCCAGATACATCAAAAAACAAAGAGAGAAGACCCAAATAAATAAAATCAGAAATGAAAGAGGCAAAGTAACAACTGAAATCACAGAAATACAAAGGATTGTAAGAAAATACTATGAACAACTATACGCCAACACATTGGACAACCTGGGTGAAATGGACAAATTCCTAGAAATATATAATGTTCCAATACTAAATCAGGAAGAATCAGAAAACATGAACATACCAACAACAACTAAAGATATTGGAACAGCCCTAGCCACTTTGGCTCAGTGGATAGAGCTAAAGGGGTTTGATTTCGGTCAAGGGCATGTACCTTGGTTGCAGGCTCGATGCCCAGCCCTGGTTGGCTCCCTGTGGGAGGCAACCAATCGATATGTCTCTCTCACATTGATGTTTCTCTCTCCCTCCCTTCCACTCTCTCTAAAAATCAATGGGAAAATATCCTCTGGTGAGGATTAACACACACACACACACACACACACACACACGAAAGAATGAAATTGGAACAGTAATCAAAATACTCAAAATACTCCCAGCAAACAAAAGTCCTGGACTAGATGGATTCACAGGCGAAATTTTCAAAACATTTAAATAACTAACACCTGTCCCCATCAATCTATCTCCCCAAATTCAAGAGTAAGGAAGACTTCCAAGCTCTTTTTATGAGTCCAGGATTATCCCAATTCCCAAACCAAATAAAAACACTACACAGAATGAAAATTATAGGCTGATAACCCTGATGTACACAGATGTGAAAATCCTCAACAAAATATTAGCAAATCAGATCCGGCAATACTTTAAAATCATACACCATGACTAAGTTGGATTAATTCTTGGTACAATATTCTCAAATCAATAAATGTGATACATCACATAAACAAAATGAAGGATAAAGAAACACATAATCATATCAATAGACACAGAAAAAGCATTTGATGTAATTCAGTACCCATTTATGATAAAAACTCTCAGCAAAGTGGGAATAGAGGGAACATATCTCAACATAATAAAGACCATATATGACAAATTCACAGCCAACATCATACCCAATGGGGGAAAGCTAAAAGTCTTTTCCCCTTAAGATCTTAAGGAATAAGACAGGAATGTCCACTTTCACTACTCCTATTCAACATAGTACTGGAAGTCCTAGCTACAGCAATCAAACAAGAAGAAGAAGAAATAAAAGGCATCCAAATTGGAAATGAGGCAGTAAAACTGTTATCATTTGCAGGTGATATGATATTATATATAAAAAACACTAAAGCTTCCACCATAAAACTACTAGATTTATTAAAAGAATTCTGCAGAGGAGCAGGATATAGTTTTAATTTTATTTTTTAATATTTATTAAATTGATTGGACAAAATTAAAATCCAGAAGTTGATGGCATTTTTATACACTAATAATGAACTCTCAGAATGAGAAACTAAGTTGCCATTTACCATAGCAAACAAAAAATAAGGTACCTAGGAATAAACTTAACCAAGGAGGTAAAAAACCTGTATTCAGAAAACTATAAGACATTTTTTAAAAAATAGAGGAAGATGCAAACAAGTGGAAGCATATACTGTGTTCATGGATTGGTATAATTAACATCATTAAAATGTCCATACTACCCAAAGCAATGTATACATTCAATGCAATCCCTTTTAAAACACCTACAGTAAATCTCACAGATCTAGGACAAATATCCAAAAATGTATATGGAACCAAAAAAGTCCCTGAATAGCCACAGCAATCTTGAAAAAGAAAAACAAAGTTGGAGTGATAACAATACCAGATATCAAATTATACTACAAAGCCATTGCAATCAAAACAGCCTGGTACTGGCATAAGAACAAGCATTTGGATCAATGGAACTGAACAGAGAGCTCAGAAACCAACTCAGGCCGTTATGGTCAATTAATATTTCACAAAGGAGACAAGAGCATTTAATGGAGTAAAGACAGTCTCTTCAATAAATGGTGCTGGGAAAATTGGGCATATACATGCAAAAAAACTGAAACTAGACCACCAACGTACGTCACACACAAGAATAAATTCAAAAACTTAAAAGAAAGTGGCAAAATCATAAAAAAAATCCTAGAAGAAAACAGGCAGTAAAACCTCAGACATCTCATGTAACAATATTTTTTGCTAATACATCTCCTAGGGCAAGGGAAACAAAGTAAAATATAAACAAATGGGACTACATCAAACTAAAAAGCTTCTGCACAACAAAATAAACCATCAACAAAATGAAAAGGGAATACATATTCACTAATGATATATCTGATAAGGGGTTAATTTCTGAAATATCTGAAGAACAAAACACTAGGAAGACCAGCAATCCAGTTAAAAAAAAATGGGCCTAGGACTTTAATAGACACTTCTCCAAAGAGGGCATATAGATGGCCAATAGACATGTAAAAAATGCTCAACATCACTAATCATCAGAGAGATGCAAATTAAAATGACAATGAGGTACCATTTCACAAATGCCAAAATGGCTACCATCAATAGATCAACAAGTGCTGGTGAGGATGTGGAGAAAAAGAAACCCTCGTGCACTGCTGGTGGGAATGCAGATTGATGCAGTCACTGTGGAATACAAGTATGGTATTTCCTCAAAAAATTAAAAATGGAACTGCCAGTATTTCTCGGCAGTTAGAGCATCAGCCAGCGCACTGAAGAGTGGTGGGTTTGATTCTCGATCAAGGTTACATACTTGGGTTGCATGTTTGATTCCCAGTCCAATCAGGCAGCATGTGGGAGGCAACCAATTAATGTGTAACTCTCACATGGATCTCTCTCTCTCTCTCTCTCTCTCTCTCTCTCTCTCTCTCTCTTTCTTCCTCTCCCTCACCCTCTCCCTCTCCCTCCTTTCCTTTCTCCCTCCCTTCCACTCTCTCTAAAAATCAATGAAAAAAAATCCTCTGGTGAAGATTAACAAAGTTTTTTTTAAAGGAACTGCCATTTGATGTAGCTATTCCACTTCTGGTAATATATCCTAAGAAACACCAATCAGAAAATATATGTGCACCCCTATGTTCATGGTAGCATTAATTACAATAGCTAAGATCTGGAAACAGCCCAATTGCCCCATCAGTAGATGAGTGGGGACAAAAGCTGTGGTATATTTAGACAATGGAATACCTTGCGGCTGTAAAGATAGAAGAAACTCTTACCGTTTGAGACAGCATGTATAGACCTGGAGATTATTATGCTAAGCTAAATAAGCCAGTCAGAGAAAGACAAATATCACATGATTTCACTTATATATGGAATATAATGAACAAAATAAATTGACAAACAAAATAGGACCAGAGGCATGGATACATGGAACAGACGGACAGATCTCAGGATGAAGTCTATAAGAAATTAACCAAAGAATATATATGCATGTATGCATTGCCCATGGGCATAGACAATAATGTGGTAAAGACCTGGAGTGAGGTGGCATCTTGGTGGAGGAGGACAAAAGGGGAGAAAATGGGTGACATTTGTAGTAGTGTCAAGAATTAAAAAAAGATGTGATTTTCTTTTTTTTAAAAATATATTTTATTGATTTTTTACAGAGAGGAAGGGAGAGAGATAGAGAGCCAGAAACATTGATGAGAGAGAAACATCGATCAGCTGCCTCCTGCACATCTCCCACTGGGGATGTGCCCGCAACCCAGGTACATGCCCTTGACCGGAATCGAACCTGGGACCCTTCAGTCTGCAGGCCGACGCTCTATCCACCGAGCCAAACCGGTTTCGGAATGATTTTCTTTTAAAAAAAGAAAGAAAACTAAATGGTATTTGCAGAGCAAAGGGATTCATGAACAAACAAAAAGACAACCTATTGGATGGGAGAAGAAATCACCAATGATACACCCAATAAGGTGTTAATATCCAATATGTATAAAGAAGTCATACAACTTAACACCAACAAAATGAACAATCCGATTAAACAATAGGCAGAGGACCTGAATAGACACTTCTACTAAGAGGACATACAGATGGCCAATAGACATATGAAAAGATGTTAAAGGTCACTTATCATCAGAGAAATGCCCATTCAAACCACAATGAGATATCACCTCACACCTCTCAGAATGGCTATCATCAATAAATCAACAAACAACAAGGCTGGTGAGGCCACGGAGAAAAAAAAGAACATTTGTATACTATTGACGGCATTCAAATTAGTGCAGCCACTATGGAAAACAGTATGGAGATTCCTCAAAATTTTAAAAATAGAACTACCATATGACCCAGCAATCCCACTTCTGGTTATTTATCTGAAGAAATCCAAAATACTAATTTGAAAAGAAATATTTATCCCTATGTTCACTGCAGCATTGTTTACAATAGCCAAGATATGGAAGCAATCTAAATGTCCATTGATAGAGGATTGGATAAAGAAGAGGTGGTACATACAGTGGGGCCTTGACTGATGAGTTTAATTCGTTCTGTGACGGAGCTCATAACTCAAATTACTCGTATGTCAAATCAAAAAGTGAACAAGTGAGACACGTGATGCTGGGCTGATGTTGTGGTGTTCACTGTGACGTTCGCTGAGCCAACTAGCGGTGGGGTATCTGAAGCTGGCTCATAACCCGAATTTTAGCTCGCAACTCAAAGCAAAAAATCGGCCAAGAGACGGCTCGTATCTCAAAAAACTCGTTAGTCGGGACACTCGTAGGTCAAGGCCCCACTGTATATACAATGGAATATTACTTGGCCATAAAAAGAATTAAATCTTAACCATTTGTGACATCATGGGTGGACCTAGAGAGTATTATGCTAAATAAAATGAGTCAGACAGAGATAGAAAAATACAAATACATGATTTCAGTTATATGTGTAATCTAAAAAACAAAAATAAATGAACAAACGAAATAGAAACCAACTCATAAATACAGAGAACAAACAAATGGCTGCCAGATGGGAGGCATGTAGGATGATTAAGAAAGGTGAAGGGATTAAGAAGTACAAATTGGCAGTTACAGGTGCCAAGTGGGTACTAGACTTATTGGAAGAAACACTCATAAGTAATATAAATGTCTAACCACTATGCTGTACACCTGAAACTAATGTAATCTACTTATATAAAAACCATGGGTGGTGTTCATCACATCCAGAAGAACCGCCGCGACGAAGCAGAAGGAAGTCAGTCCTGCAGGGGTTGTCTTGACAACGGCTGCGCCCTCCCCCAAGCTGTTTCCTGGAGCTGTTTCCTGTAAGGGCGGGGTTTGAGGCAGGAACCCGCCCTGGGAGCATGGAGGCATATCTTTATAAAGTGTGCCACGTGCCAGCACGGCCAGCGGTGAACCTGAGTGGGGGTGGCTGAAAGGCTTAGAAAAGACAGACAAGAGAATGAAAGCCGGGTCTCGGTGGGACTCTGTTTCTCTGAGAGACAGCGACCACGCTCACAGCCATGCCTTTATTTTTTATTTATTTTTTAAATATATTTCTTTATTGATTTCAAAATGATAATGCAGTACCACCTCACACCTGTCCGAATGTCTATCATCAATAAATCAACAAAGGACAAGTGCTGGCGAGGATGAGGAGAAAAAGGAACCCTCATGCACTGCTGGTGGGAATGCAGACTGGTGTAGCCACTGTGGAGAACAGTATGGAGTTTCCTTAAAAAACTAAAAATGGAACTCACATTTGACCCAGTGATCCCACTTCTAGGAATATATCCCAAGAAGCTAGAAACACCAATCAGAAAGGATATATGCATCCCTATGTTCATAGCAGCACAATTCACCATAGCTAAGATTTGGAAATAGCCTAAGTGCCCATCATCACATGAGTGGATTAAAAAACTGTGGTACATCTACACAATGGAATACTACTCTGCGGTAAAAAAGGAGTTCTTACCATTTGCAACAGCATGGATGGAACTGGAGAGCATTATGCAAAGTGAAATAAGCCAGTCAGAGAAAGATAAATATCACATGATATCACTCATTTATGGATTATAGAGAACAACATAGGCCGATGAATAGGGATAGATCCAGAGACAGAGAAGCAACGATCAGACTGTCAAACTTCAGAGGGAAAGTAGGGGAGTGTGGGGGTAAGGGTGAGAGATCAACCAAAGGACTTGTATGCATGCATATAAGCCCAACCAATGGACACAGACAACAGGGGGGTGAGGGCATGAGTGCGGGGGGGTGTATGCGGGGAATGAGGTCACATATGTAATACCTTAATCAATAAAGAAACTAAAGATTGAAAAAAAACTTGCATATACAGTCTTTTATTCTAGTCTCCTTTGTCCAGCACCCTCAAAATAAAATTTTAGTGATATTTCCCTGCTTCTGCCAGAACAGGCTGGCTATTTCTTGCAACTTTCTTTGGGGTATACTTTTCTTCTCCCTTATCAGGTTTTGCATATCCCCAGTGAGGCTATGAAGAGGAGGTGGGGGCTTCCAGTGGGAAGGGCACATGTGGCTTTGTAGGGGAGTAGACTTTATAGCATTTACCAGTACCGGGCATATACTAGCTCTTATTTGGGAAGGAAGGGCTATCCTGCAAGCTCTGAGGCCTCAGGTGGTGGGGCCCTGGGCAAAATAAATAAAATGGCATTAGAACATACTTATTTAACACAAAAAAGGTCATGGAGGAATAGAGAAACAAAAATGCATAAGAAATATATAAAATCCACAACAAAATAACATATGTAAATCTATCCGTATTATGAATGCATCAAACACTCAAATCAAAAGGTAAAGATTGTCAATCTGACATAAGAAAAGGATTCAACTATTTGTTCTCAACAGGGGATATACTTTAGATTTCATGATATAAATCCTTTGAGGATCAAAAGACAGAAGAAGATACACTAAGAATTGAATGACTAAAGAGTTCTGCAGTAGCCATAATATCAGACAAAGTAGACTTTTAAGACAGAAAGTGTTACTAGAGATGAAATTGGACTTTTTATAATTATTAAAGGATCCAGTGATAAGGGAGACACAATAATTTTAAACTTATATGCACGTAACAACAGAGCCTCAAAATATATACAAAAGAACTTGACAAATTCGAGGGAGAAACAGCACATTCAACAGTAATATCTTGGGCTTTAATACTGTAGTCTCAATAATTGTTAGAAGAACTAGACGGAAAATTAGCAAGGATATACAAGACATGAATAGCAGTCTCTATTAAGTTGAGCTAGCTGACATCTATGAAACACTCCATTTAACAACAGTGGAATAGATATTCTTTTCAAGTCCACATAGAACATTTTCCAGGATAGAACATATTTAAGGCTATGAAACTAGTTTCAATAACTTTAAAAGAATCTAAATTATACAAAGGATTTAGCCCTGTAGTGGTAGAAGTGTGTAAGAGATGACTGTATCACTTAACAAGGCTTCAAATAAAGTAATGATGGGACAGCCAACTTTTAGTTAAGCAAGAAGATGAGGGGAACATCTAAAGATGTGAGGATATTGGGGTACTTGCTGATTATGGACCATCTTCACTCTCCCCTGATGACCTCGCTTCCAATTTCCCTGAGAATATATAGGGCAATCAGAAAAAAAACTTCCCTCCTTCCTCATGAGTGTTTTCCTCTATTTAGGATCATTTGTTTCAGTATACAGTTATTTCATTTCTCTTAACTTAAAAACCCCTCTTCTGATCCCATTTCCCTTTCAACTTACCCACATTTCTCTGCTCAGCTTTACAGAAAAACTCCTTTAAAGGAGTTGTGTACACTGACTGTATCAAATTCCTCTTTTCCCATTCACTCTTCCTCTTTTTAAAAGAATGTATTTTTCTTGATTTCAGAGTGGAAGGGAGAGGGAGAGATATAGAAACATCAATGATGAGAGAGAATCATTGATCAGCTGCCTCTTGCATGCCTCCTACTGGGAATGGAGCCTGCAACCCCGGCATGTGCCCTTGACCAGAATCAAACCTGGGACCCTTCAGTCCCCAGGCTGATGCTCTATCTACTGAGCCAAACTGGCTAGGGCTTCCTCTTTTTTTAAAATTAAATCTTTATCGAATGCTTACCATGTCCCATTGAACAAGACAGATGCAGTTCCTGCCCTAAAGGAATTTACATTTCTGTCATAACCCTATCAGCAGTATTTTCTACACATTCAAATATGTTAATTCCTTTGTTCTTGAAGATCACTTTACCAGACTATGCTCCAATCTTTATTGATTGCTAAGAGTGCTGCATTGATCTAGAACAAGCATGTCAAACTCGCGGCCCATGAGTGCATGCGGCCCACAATGAATATTTTTGCAGCCCAGCCAATATAATGGTATGTAAGAAACGTTTTGGGGACTCTTTCTCCCTCCCCATGTGGGAGTCTGTGCTATGAGAATCTTTCCCTTTCCCCGTGTGGGAGTCTGTACTTGTTCTTAAATAAATTTCCACCTTTGCTATACCACCTTCTGTCTGTGGATTCATTCTTCAACTCCAG
Source organism: Myotis lucifugus (assembly GCF_000147115.1). Taxonomy (NCBI): domain Eukaryota; kingdom Metazoa; phylum Chordata; class Mammalia; order Chiroptera; family Vespertilionidae; genus Myotis; species Myotis lucifugus. The sequence continues at coordinate 12,373,211 of NW_005871052.1, read as the reverse complement.
CGGACAAAGAATCCAGGTTCCAGTCTAAAAATTCTGTATCAAATTGGTGCTTTGGCCGAGAATTTCTTCGTAGGTCAGTCAACTCTCTTCATGTCAAATGCTCTCAAGGCTGTAGGACTGAACACCTGGATCCACCACTCCCGGGTGAAGGCAGCCCACCAGTCGAGTGATGCCCAACCTGAGTGGAAGGTGACCTCTGACCGGAAACACCCACTGCAGATCACCCTTAAGAAGACAGCGGACCTGGCCGATCAACCTGCTCCAAAGAATTCAGATGACACCCTGTTGAATTCTCCCTAACACTAACCTTTCTTTCTTATCTCCTCCTAAAGGTAATATGCTCTGGTAATTCTGGATAATCATTGGTTTTATCTTTCTAATAATTCTTATTTTGTCTTTTTATAAGTGCCGCTGGAACCCGAGGCTAGTACCAGGAGGAGAACTCGTCTGCTCTTGCTGACGAAGCACCATAAAATTACTGTTTCCCACACAGCAAGGAACAAAGGCCTCATCATGAATTGTTGGACTACACCTTGTCATGCCATCCTTGGCTACATCTGCCTGGCAGGAATAGTCATAATACTACTCTTTGTCCTAGTGGTTCACTGTTGTAAACCCCCACTGAACAGAAATAGAGGGAATAACATGCTGCCACTAATAATATTAGCTAGCACATACTTGCCTCCCATAGGGGCCACTGCCATGCGTCCTTGCTTAGAAACTCACTACCCAAATATGCTAGACAGGGTAGTCTATGGAAAAGCCCAATCAAGCCAGATTTTTGTTAGCTATACTTATCAGCCTGCGGGCATGTTATGACTCCACTACCAAATGCATGGGGGGGGGGGGGGGGGGGAGGGAA
>NW_005871052.1:12365429-12372093 GCF_000147115.1 Myotis lucifugus | reverse complement strand
CAGAAGCAGCTAAGAATGGTCATCGGCCCAGGTTCACATAACATGCCGTAGTTCTGTAACTACAAAGACTAAGAGAAGCTTGTGGGACAAGGTGGAATGAGAAGGCTAAAAAGGGCTAATTCAAATGTAATCCTGATATTTGGGGGGCTAGCAATTGGAATCCATGCCAGAAAGCTAACCTATAATTAAGTCATTACCTCCTTCCCAGAAACTGGTCTTGCAGAATCTGTTACAGAGGCCATAAACCTGTGAACAGTGCACTGCCCGGAGGGAGGGTTGTTATTGCTGATGCCAGGCCAGGCCATCAGATATGGCCTGGAGACCCCCAACACCTGAGGGCCTCTTGCAAAGCCCGTGAAAAGGACTGGAAGCATAATCCATATTTGCGGGACAAAGACCACAGGGAGATATAAAATGAAGGCCCCTACATGTATCGGTACTCTGATTTGGAAATTATTTCCCAGGGTCCGCCGGTGTAATTAAAACAGTGTTTCTCTACTTCTTCTTTTTCTTCAAAAAAAAAAAAAAGAAAAGTTTTAATAAAAATATCATAACTTAATTTTTACAATATCCTGTTATACATAATTATTAATAATGAACTACAATGCTCGCTAATATCTGATTACTATAATTGTGTTGCATTCATTTACCTTACACGCCTACACACAGGCGCACCATTTCTCTCCACTAATACTAGCAGTGAATATTTTAGCAGCCGATTGCCACGTCATTAGTCTTGTACTGACTTTGTTTGGTGCAACAGGAAATATTTCACTTTTGGAGAACAAAAAAATAGGTTTATTTGCGTTACACTTATTAATTTGTGCAGTTATTCAGTGTCTGGTAAGTTAATGTTTAAGAAAAATATTAATTTTTATTAAAATGTTCTATTATTTTATGTTAAGGATTACTCATTTATTTCAACCCTCTGTATTCAGCATGTCTCTATCGAAATAAACCTACATTTTTATGAAAATTGAAGCTTTTTTTTTTTTGCAGCCCACATAAACTTAAACCTTGTTTATTTGGCCCATGTTAGCCTTTGAGTTTGACATGCTTGATCTATAGCAGCGGTTCTCAACCTGTGGGTCGCGACCTTTTGGGGGCTGAACGACCCTTTCACAGGGGTCGCCTAAGACCATCGGAAAACACATATATAATTACATATTGTTTACAGTAGCAAAATTACAGTTATGAAGTAGCAATGAAAATAATTTTATGGTTGGGGGTCACCACAACATGAGGAACTGTATTAAAAGGTCGTGGCATTAGGAAGGTTGAGAACCACTGATCTAGAGCATTCCTTTGCCAACCCTCTAAGTGGGCTCTTCCATTTAGTGGATCCCAGTTTTTAAAATTTACTACAATGTTTTTGTTGTTTTCTGTTAATCCTCACCCAGGGATATTTTTCCATTGATTTTTAGAGAGAGTGGATGGGAGGGGGAGAGACAGAGAGAGAGAGAAGCATCAATGTGAGAGAGACACATCAATTGGTTGTCTCCGGCACTTGCCCCAATCAGGGCCCAGAATTGAGCTGTAGAGACCAAGCCTGCAACTGAGGTATGTGCCCTTGATCCAAATTGAATGCAGAACCCTCCAGTCTGTGGGTCGACGCTCTATCCACTGAGGGGTTACTACAATATTTTTGATGGAACACATCCTCCAGGAACTTCCTGAGAAATGGTAAATGGAAAATGATTTCTTTTGAGACGTTTCATGAGCAAAATTTGTGCTTATTTTACACTTAATTGACAGCTTGATATATAAATTCAGGCTGAAAAATTTCACTAAGGTTTTAATAAGCATTGATCCACTGTTTTTTTTTTCTTAGATTTTTATTGTTGATGTCCCTTCTTTTTCCTTCCAATGACCCCCTCTACCCAGTTCCTGCCCTGCCCCAGGTCTTCACTACCCTATTGTCTGTGTCCATAGGTAATGCATATATGCATGTAAGATTTTTGACTAATCTTTTCCCACCCCCCCTTGCCTCTGAAATTTGTCAGTCTGTTCCATGTTTTCATGCCTCTGATTCTATTTTATTCATTAGATTTCTTGTTCATTTATTTTGATTTATAGATTCAATTGTTGATAGATAAGTATTTATTGCCATTTTAATGTTCATATTTCTTCTTCTTCTTCTTCTTCTTCTTCTTCTTCTTCTTCTTCTTCTTCTTTCTCCTCCTCCTTTTCCTCCTCCTCCTCCTCTTCCTCCTCTTCTTCTTCCTCCTCCTTCTTCTTAAAGAATACCCTTCATCATTTCATATAATACTGGTTTGGTGGTGATGAACTCCTTTAGCTTTTTCTTGTCTGGGAAGCTCTTTATCTGACCTTCAATTCTAAATGATAGCTTTGCTGGGTAGAGTAATCTTGGTTGTAAGTACTTGCTAATAATCACTTTGACTATTTCTTGCCATTCCCTTCTGGTCTGCAAAGTTTCTGTTGAGAAATCAGCTGACTGTTGTATGGGCAGTACATTGTAGGTAACTAACTGCTTTTCTCTTGCTGCTTTTAAAATTCTCTCTTTGTCTTTTGCCCTTGGTGTTGTAATTATGATGTGTCTTGGTGTGGGCCTCTTTGGGTTCATCTTGTTTGGGACTCTCTGTGATTCCTGGGCTTGTCAGTCTATTTCTTTCACCAGGTAGGGGAAGTTTTCTGTCATTTCTTCAAATAGGTTTTCAGTATCTTGCTCTCTCTTTTCTCCTTCTGCCACCCCCATAATGGGAATGTTGGTTCACTTGGACTTGTCCCAGCGGCTCCTTATACTATCTTCATATTTTTGGATTCTTTTTGTTGTTCTGGTTGGGTGTTTTTTGCTTCCCCATATTCCAAATAATTGATTTGATTCTCAGAATCCTCCACTCGATTGTTGAATCCCTGTAAATTATTCAGTATTTCAGTTAGTTTATGCTTCATTTCTGACTGTTCCTTTTTTATGTCTTTGTCATTCCACTAAGATCCTTGAAAATCTCACTAAGTCCTTGAAGCTCTCTTTGAGTACCTTGAAGCTCTCATTAAGATCCTTGAGTAACCTTATAACCATGGTTTTGAACTCTGTATTCAGTAGTTTGCTTGCTTCCATTTCTTTCTTTGTGACATGTTTCTTTGTCTCTGCATTTTGGCTGCTTCCCTGTGTTCGTTTGTATATATTAGGTAGAGCTGCTATGTCTCCTCGAATTGGTAGAGTGGCCTTGTGTAGTCGATGTACTGTAGGGCCCAGTGGCTCAGCTTCCCCAGTCACCTGAGCTGGGTACTCTAGGTGTGCCCTTGTGTGGGCTGTGTACACAGTCTTGTTATAGTTGAGCCTTGATTGCTGTTAGCATCACTGGGAGGAATTGACCTCCAGGGCACTTGACTGTGAGGACCAGCTGGGCCTATAATGGAAGAGCTGCTGTGCAGGTGACAGCCGTATGGAGCAGGACTTGCTTCAGTGGGGCTTTGGTGCTCTCTGAGTCTGCCCCTTCAGTGTGTCGCTTGTGGATGTGTAGAGTTGTAATCGGTATGGTCTGAAGGCTGTCCCCAGGTGCACTAGCTCTGGGGCCTCCTAGGAGGTTCAAAGTCAACCACTGCCTGGGGCTACCCGGCAGGAGCTACAAAGAGATCTGCAGATAGCTGCTACTTGTACTAGGCTAGGAAGTTTCCCATGCAAGGCCCAGCTGTGAAGCAAGCCAAGCTGGTGTTAGTGTTGAGTCTGGGGCCTGTTATTGATAGGTTTGGGGCACACTGATGCCACCTGCTACTTGTTTGAGAGAAAAGCTTGTTTCAGCAAAGTCTGAGGCCTAAGGCCAGGACAGGCCCATTCATATGGAAAAGCTGCTGCAAGCATATTGGTTGGGGCTGTAAATTGGATTGGGGGGGGGGGTGTCTCATGGAATCTCCAGGGTGGAGTGAACTGTATGGGCATGGTGATGGAAACTCAGATATGGCTGCCAGTCATCTTAGAGACAGGGGAGGTCCCAGTACAGAAAATTGACTCCTGAGAGCACCCGCATCTGGGAGAAAGCCAACTCTGAGTTCTTGCCATGATGCCAGACAATCCACTTCCTCCCCATATGTCCCTGGATCCCCCAGAGCCATATTGAAGCTCAGAGAAAGCAGGACTGTGTAAATTCATGTGCTGGCCCTTTAAGAGGAACTGTCTGGATCTCTAGCAGCCTCCATGTCACTCAGCCACAATCCTTGCTGATTTTTACAGCCCAAAGTTGCCAGGACTTCTCTTCCCAGCTCTGGAACCCTGTGCTGGGGGTCTCATGTGGGGCTGGGATGCCCTAATTCTCACAGGAAGCCTCAGAGATATCCCTCCCAATTAAAAAATGCCACACATGGGTGTCAGACCAGCTGGTTCTGTGTCTCTGCCCCTTCTACCCATCTCAATGTGCTTTCTTCTTTACTTCTCTAGGTGTAGGACTTCTATTCAGCCAGATTTTAGGCAGTTCTGAATGATGGTTGCTCTGTATTTTAGTTGTAATTTTGATGTGGTTGTAGAAGTCGGCAAATACCAGCATTTATCTACACTACCATCCTGGTTTTATGAGAAATACAAATTAAAATCACAATGAGTTATCATCGCACTACTGTCAGAATGGTTATCATCAATAAATAAATAAACCACAAGTGTTGGTGCAGATGTAGAGAAAAGGGAACCCTTGTGCACTGTTGGTGGGGATGCAGATTGGTGTGGCCACTGTGCAAAGCAGTATGGACTTACCTCAAAAAATTAAAAAATGGAACTGCCTTATGAACCAGTGATTCTACTTCTGGGAATTTTTCCAAAGAAACCTGAAACACTAATTCAAAAGAATATATGTACCCCTATGTTCATTGTAGTATTATTTACGATAGGCAAGATTAGTAAGCAGGCCAAATGTCTATCAATAGATGAGTGGATAAAAATGCTGTGATACATTTACACAATAGAATACTACTCTGCTGTAAAATAAAGAAAAATTTACCCTTTATGACAACATGGATGGTCCTGGACAACATAATGCTAAGTGAAATAAACCAGTCAGAGAAAGATAAGTACCATATGAGTTCACTCATATGTGAGATTTAATGAACAAACTTAATTACCAAATGAAATAGAGGCAGATTCATAGAGAACAGACAGACAGCTCTGGTAGTTATGGAGGTGTTGAGGAGGGTGGAGGGATTGAGCAAAAAAAGAAAAAAAAAGGGAGAGAGCTAATAGACATGGACAACAGTATGGTGATTACCAGGGAGGTGGAAGAGGGCATAGAGGGGATAAATGGTGATGGATAAAATAAATACTGTGCCCTATCCAGTGAATTTCTTTTGTACATTTGTAAAAAATGAGTTAGCAGTTCTTGTTTGGGTCTATTTCTGGAGTCTCTATTCTGTTCCATTGAATTATGTGTATAGCTCTTCACTAATATCAGTGTCTTAATTATTGTAGCATTATAGTAAGTTTTAAAAGCAGATAGTGTGATTCCTCCAACTTTGTTTCCTTAATAAAAATTTGTTTTAGTGATTCTAGCTACTTTGCCCTTCTATATACATTTTAAAATCATCTTGTTTATTTCTACAAAATAATTCTGCTGCCATTTTTATAGTTTTGCATTAAATCTATAGATTAGTTCAAGGAGAATTGATATCTTTACTATGTTTTGTATTCCAATCCATTAGCATGGAATGCCTCTCCATTTAATTAGTTTTTTTGGATTTCTTTCATCAGCATTTTGTGGGTTTCAGAATTTTATATATATATATATTCCATCTTGAAGTATTTCAGGTTTTAGAAATATTATAAATTACATTGGTTTAAAAATTTTTTTGTTTCCATTTGTGCACTTATTGGTTTTAGAAGTACAATTGACTTTTGTGTATTGATGTTGTATCTTCCTAAACTCATTTGTTAGTTATAGAAATTTCTTACAGATTTTATGGGATTTTCTATGTAGGTAATCATGTTGCCTGTGGATATAGGCAGTTTTATTTCTTCCTATCCTATTGGAATGACTTTTATTTATTTTTCTTAAATTATTGCACTAGCTAAGATTTCTAGTATGATGTTAAATAGAAGTGGTAAGTGGGCATATCCATGCCTTGTTCTAGCTAGCTCTTAGGGGAAAAGCATTTAGTTTTTCATTATTAAATACTTGAGGCCTGGTGCACAAAATTCGTGCACTGGGTGGGGGGGGGGAGGGTTGTCCCTCAGCCCAGCTTGCACCCTCTACAATCTGGGACCCGTTGGGGGATGTCCGACTGCCGGGTTTAGGCCCGATCCCTGTGGGGTCAGGCCTAAACCAGCAGTCGGACATCCCTCTCACAATCCAGGACTGCTGGCTCCCAACCACTTGCCTGCCTGACTGCCTGATTGCCCAAAACCTCTTCTGCCTGCCAGCCTGATCACCCTCTAACCACTCCCCTGCCAGCCTGATCATGCCTAACTGGTCCCCTGCCTGCACAATTGCCCCCAACTGCCCTCCCCTGCTGGCCTGATCGCCTACAACTGCCCTCCCCTGCTGGCCATCTTGTGGCTGTGGGTGCCGCCTGCTGGCCATCTTGTGGCTGTGGGTGCCGCCATCTTTGAGGGAAGGGCAGTCAAGTAGCATATTCCCTCCTTATTGGCTGTGGGCACCAATAAGCATATTCTGTCTTTGTCAATAAGCATATTCTGTCTTTATTAGATAGGATGATGTTAGCT
>NW_005871052.1:12362619-12365292 GCF_000147115.1 Myotis lucifugus | reverse complement strand
TAATGTGACTTTTCTTTTATAAACAATACTAGAGGCCCGGTGCACAAAAATTTGTGCACTCAGGCGGGGGGGGGATCCCTCAGCCCGGCCTGTGCCCTCTCGCAGTCTGGGACCCCTCGGGAGATTGACCTGCTGGCTTAGGCCTGCTCCCAGGTGGCAGAGGGCAGGCCCAATCCCTAGGTGCAGCTCCTGATCTGGCTCAGAGCAGGGCCGATTGGGGAGTTGGGGCGCCGCCCTCTGTCATGCACAGAGCAGGGCGGATCGGGAGGTTGCGATGCCACCCTCAGTCACACTCAGGGTAGGGCCAATTGGGGGATTGGGGCACCGCCCCCTGTCACACTCAAGGCAGGGTCGATGGGGAGGTTGCGGCGTCCCCCCCTGTGACGCACAGAGCAGGGCCAATCAGGGGGTTGGGGCGCTGCCCCCTGTCACTCACAGAGCAGGGCCCATCAGGGAGGTTGGGGCTCCGTACCCTGTCACGCACAGAGTAGGGTTGATCAGGGGGTTGGGAAGCTCTCTCCTGTCACGCACAGAGCAGGGCGATCAGGGGGTTGAGGAGCTCCCCCCGTCACTCACAGAGTAGGGCCGATGGGGGGTTGGGGCGCCACCACTGTCACACTCAGGGCAGGGCCAATGGGGAGGTTATGGCTCTACCCCGTCACACACAGAGCAGGGCCCGTGGGGGGGGGGGTTGGGGCGCCGCACCCTGTCACACACAGAGCAGGGCGGATCAGGGGGTTGGGGCACCACACCCTGTCACACACAGAGCAGGGCCGATCAGGGGGTTGGGGCACTCCCCCCTGTCACACTCAGGGCAGGGCTGATGGGGTGGTTGCGGCTCCTTCCCGTCACACACAGAGCCGCAGGGCGATCAGGGGATTGGGGAGCTCCCCCCTATCAGGCACAGAGCAGGGCTGATAAGGGGGTTGGGGCGCCTTCCCCTGTCACTAACAGAGCAGGGCAGATAGGGAGGTTGTGGCCCCACCCCCTGTCACACACAGAGCCGCAGGGCGATCAGGGAGTTTGGGCGCTGCCCCCTGTCACGCTGATCCCGGTGCCGGGAGGCCTCGCTGCTCCACTGATCCCGGCACTGGGAGGCATATTACCCTTTTACTATATAGGATAGAGGCCTGGTGCACGGGTGGGGGCTGGCTGGTTTGCCCTGAAGGGTGTCCTGGATCAGGGTGGGGGTCCTGCTTGGGTGCCTGGCCAGCCTGGGTGAGGGGCTGATGGCTGTTTGCAGCTGTTCACACCCCCTTCAGGGTGCGGGTTCCCACTGGGGTGCCTGGCCAGTCTGGGTGAGGGGCTGAGGGCTGTTTTCAGGCTGGCGGGTGACTGAAGCTCCCAACCGCTCCTTTTTTTCATTTCTTTTTAAATTCTGGGCCAGCTTTAGCTCTGAGGCTTGGCTCCAGCTCTGAGGCCTCGGCTGCTGAAAGCAGGTATCTGGTTTGTTTGGGTTCTATAATTGAAACACTGTTTCAACTCCAGCTCTGAGATCCCAGCTGGCTGAAAGCAGGTTTCTGGGGTTTTATTTAGCTTCTATATTTGTAACAATGTTTCAAACTGCAAGCTCAGAGGCCGGCAGCCACAGGTGGGGAACGTTGGCTTCCTCCATCACTGAAGCAAGCAAGCCTCATGTTAGCTTCAAGCTGCCTGGCTGCCGGCCGCCATCTTGGCTGGCAGTTAATTTGCAAATCACCCTGATTAGCCAATGGGAAGGGTAGCAGAGGTACGGCTAATTACCATGTTTCTCTTTTATTAGATAGGACTAGGGGCCCAGTGAACAAATCCGTGCACCTTGAAAGGAACTGTGGACCTTGAGGCTGCGATGGGCACAGGGGCGGGTCTTGGCTCATCCTCTATCTCCCCGCCCGGCCCCTCCCACCACGGCCCCTGGTCCCCTATCTGCCAGCAGCCCCATTCCTGCCACCACTGTTCCCATGGGATGATGCCACTGGCAGTGAATGCGAGTGGGGCTGGTGCCAGCAGCAGGTGCAAGCGGGTCCAGTGCCGTTAGCAGGTGCAAGCAGCACCTGCTGCCCTGATTGCCCCTCAGGAGCTGGGGGAGTTGGAGAAACCCTCAGGGGCAACCAGGGCTGGCAGCCACTGCTCACACCCGCTGATGGTGCTGAGCAATTGGGACTGGCACGGGTGCCGGCAGCGGGTGCGAGCAGGGCTGTCGCCAGCAGCAGGTGCAAGAGGCAACTGCTAGCCTCAATCACCCCTCAGGAGCAGGGGGAGGTGGAGAAGCCCTGAGGGGTGATTGGGGCTGGCAGCCACAGCTCGCACCCACTGATGGCTCCAAGCAATCAGGGCTGGCGCCAGGCACCAGCAGTGACTGCAAGTGGGGCCGGCACTGGCAGCAGGTGCACACACCGGGCGGGACCATGGCACATGGTAGCAAAGAATTTTCAGTAACCACCAGAGGCTCACCCTGATGACAGCGACTAGTGCCCCGCCTTAGTAGGGCGCCTCTGCTCACCTGCTCTACCACCCCACCACGGCTGTCACCCCCCATGTTCCACACTCTGCCACCTGCTGCCAACCCCCACCAAGTCCCATGTGTGCCCCCTGGTGGTCAGCGCACATCATAGCAACCAGTTGTTCAGTTGTTCAATTGCTCCATTTGTTCAGTCTATTTGCATATTAGCCTTTTATTATATAGGACTAGAG
>NW_005871052.1:12315949-12362215 GCF_000147115.1 Myotis lucifugus | reverse complement strand
GATCGGGAGGTTGCGATGCCACCCCTAGTCATGCTCAGGGTAGAGCCGATTGGGGGGTTGGGGCACTGCCCTCTGTCACACTCAAGGCAGGGTCGATGGGGAGGTTGCGGCTCCACCCCCTGTCATGCACAGAGCAGGGCCGATCAGGGGGTTGAGGAGCTCCCCCCTGTCACGCACAGAGCAGAGCCCATCAGGGGTTGAGGAGCTCCCCCCTGTCACGCACAGAGCAGGGCCCATCAGGGGGTTGAGGAGCTTCCCCCTGTCACACACAGAGCAGGGCCCATCAGGGGGTTGGGGAGCTCTCCCCTGTCATGCAAAGAGCAGGGCCGATCAGGGGGTTGAGGAGCTCCCACCTGTCACGCACAGAGTAGGGCTGATAGGGGAGTTGGGGCACCGCCCCCTGTCACACACAGAGCAGGGTGGATCAAGGGGTTGGGCGTCACCCTCTATCACCCACAGAGCAGGGCTGATCAGGGGGTTGGGGCGCCGCAACTGTCACACTCGGGGCAGGGCCGATGGGGAGGTTATGGCTCTATCCTGTCGCACACAGAGCAGGGCCCGTGGCGGGGGTTGGGGCGCCACACCCTGTCACACACAGAGCAGGGCTGATCAGGGGGTTAGGGCGCTGCACCCTGTCACACATAGAGCCGCAGGGTGATCAGGGGGTTGGGGAGCTCCCCCCATCAGGCACAGAACAGGGCTGATCAGGGTTTTGGGGCGCATTCCCCTGTCACGAACAGAGCAGGGTGGATAGGGAGGTTGTGGCCCCGCCCCCTGTCACACACAGAGCCGCAGGGCAATCAGGGGGTTTTGTCGCTGCCCCCTGTCACGCTGATCCCGGTGCTGGGAGGCATATTACCCTTTTACTATATAGGATAGAGGCCTGGTGCACTGGTGGGGGCCAGCTGGTTTGCCCTGAAGGGTGTCCAGGATCAGGGTGGGGGACCCCACTGGGGTGCCTGGCCAGCCTGGATGAGGGGATGATGGCTGTTTGCATCTGGTCACACCCCCTTCAGGGTGGGGGTCCCCACTGGGGTGCCTGGCCAGTCTGGGTGAGGGGCTGAGGGCCGTTTTCAAGCTGGCGGGTGACTGAAGCTCCCAACCTGTCCTTTTTTTCTTTTTTTTTAAAATTCTGGGCCAGCTTTAGCTCTGAGGCTTAGCTCCAGCTCTGAGGCCTTGGCTGCTGAAAGCAGGTATCTGGTTTGTTTGGGTTCTATAATCAAAACACTGTTTCAACTCCAGCTCTGAGATCCCAGCTGGCTGAAAGCAGGTTTCTGGGGTTTTGTTTAGCTTCTATATTTGTAACAATGTTTCAAACTGCAAGCTCAGAGGCCGGCAGCCACAGGTGGGGAACGTTGGCTTCCTCCATCACTGAAGCAAGCAAGCCTCCTGTTAGCTTCAAGCTGCCTGGCTGCCGGCCGCCATCTTGGTTGGCAGTTAATTTGCATATCGCCCTGATTAGCCAATGGGAAGGGTAGCAGAGGTATGGCTAATTACCATGTTTCTCTATTATTAGATAGGATAATGAATTTAACTGATTGTATTACAAACATTGAACAAGCCTTGCATTCCTAGGATAAACTCCTCTTGTTTGAGATATATATTTTTATATTTCATTACTGGATGAAATTTGGTAATATTTTGTTGAAGATTTTTGTGTTTATTTTTATGAGACTCATTGCTCTATAGTTTCATATTTGCTTTTATATTGTCTTTGCTTGGTTTTTGGTATTGCCTTAATGCTGGCCTCATAAAAGGAATTGGGAACTGTTTTCTCCCGTTCTATTTTTGGGAAGAGGATTTATAAAATTGATATTAGTTCTTTAAATGTATGGTAAAATTCACTAGTAAAACCACCTGGGTCTGTGGTTTTCTTTTTAGAAGGCATTTAACTATGAATTCATGGAAGTATTCAGATTATCTATTTGATGTCAGATGAGTTTTGATAAGTTGAGGTTTTCAAGATATCAGTCTATTTCTTTTAAATTGTTGAATTTAGGTGCATTGAGTTATCTATAGTACCATATCTGACCAATATCAATATATTTTCTGTATTCCTGCGATTTGGAAATATTTCATTAAAGTAACTTTTTATGATGTACATTTTGCTGTGTATTTTAGTATACCCTTTCAGTCTGAAGATTTGTGGCTTTCAATTCCAGGAACTTTTCTTGTATAAAGTCAATCGAGCTGCTATAATAGAATACTATAGACTGGATGGTGTATAAATGATACAAATTTATTTCTCACAGTCCTGGACCCTCAAGTCTAAGATCCAGGCACTGGCATATTTGGTATCTTGTGATGGCCCACTTCCTGGTGCATATACAGGGTCTTCAGGCTGTCCTTACACGGCGGAAGGAACAAAAGAACTCACTGGGGTCTCTTCTATTAGGGCACTAATCCCATCCATGGGGGCTCCACCTTCAAGACTGAATTACCTCCTAAAAGCCCCACCTACAAATACTATCATGTTGAGGGTTAGCTTTTAATCTATGATTTTTGGAGAAACAAATATTCAGTCTATAGCACTACCTCAAGTTTTTCTCCGTAGCATTTCCCCCCTCTCTTTTTAGAACTGCTAGCATTTCCATGCTGGCAAGGCTGTCAAATTTCACAGAGCCAAGAACACCATTCCTAGACCAGAAGATTGGATTTTATGGATTGCTCATAATTTTTTTTATGTCATCTGACTGTCCTCTTTGTTTCAACTTTAGTTTTCAACCTTTCCATGAAGTTTGTTGCTTGTTTGTTTTTAATCTCCATCCTTCTATTTTATTTTCCACAAGCTCTTTTAATTCTCTGTTCCTATTTTAGAGCATATGTGGGGTATCATTTCTCTAGGATATTTATTAGAGGTTTTGGAGTTTATGGTATTTATTTATTTATTTATTTATTTATTTATTTGTTAATCCTAACCAGAGGATTTTTTCCATTAATTTTTAGAGAGAGTGGAAGGGGGGAGAGACAGAGAGAAACATCGATGTGAGAGAGAGACACATCGATAGGTTGCCTCCCACATATGCCCTGGGATTGAGCCTACAACCAAGGTATGTGCTTTTGACTGGAATCGAACTCTGGACCCTTCAGGCCGACGTTCTATCCACTGATCCAACCCAGCTAGAGCTGGTTTGTTTTTAAAAAATATTTTCTGTTCCCCGTATTATTTCTGTTTCCTCTGGATTCTACCTGTCTGTTTTGGTCCCTTTCATATTGAAGATCTTACTCAAATACCATAGGATCCCTGGAAGCTCATTAATATCACATTTTGAAGCACTAAAATGTTGAATAGGAGTTGCATTTGTGTAAACAGTGTTTGATCACACACTTTTCCTCCACACACTGCTTATTGATTTCAAATTTGGAGTACTCATCTTTCTTCTTTTGTTTTTTAAATTTTTGTGTGTGAAAAGTAATGCAAATAAAATGATCAACAAACTCAATGAATGATCATAAAGAAAACACCTTTGTAACCACCACACAAGTCAAGAAATAGAACATTACCAGTACTAGATAGCTCCCCTGTGTCCCCTCTCTATTGTTTTGCCTTCCCCTTCACCAAAGTAACAACTATTCTAATGTTCGTGGTAGTCACTTCTTTATTCTCCAGAGTGTTATCATCAGCATTAGTGAACACTCTTAAACATTATAGTAGATTTTTTTCTCTTTTAAAAAACTTTATATACATAGAATCTTACAGTATATGTGATTGTGGGTCTGATTGTGTGGTAAACAGAATTATGAACCCTTAAATATGTCCATGTACTCACCCAGGGGTGAGGAACCTTTCATCTGCCAAGGGCCATTTGGATATTTATAACATCATTCTCAGGCCATACAAAATTATTATCAACTTAAAAATTAGCCTGCTTTATTTGGTCAAATATTTAATTAACTCACCCCCAATGCCTTGGCAAGGCCAGACCAAATGATTTCTTGGGCCTTATATGGCCCGAGGACCGGACGTTTCCCACCCTGTTGACATGCAATGTGGCAATGTTTGGTCACATGGCAAAGGCAAATTGAGGTGGCAGATGGAATTAAGGTTGTTGATGAGCTTACTTTAAGAAAAGGAGATTACTTTGGACATCTGGGTGAGCTCAATATAATCACAAGTGTCCTTAAAACTGGACGATGGAGGCAGAAAAGGGAGAACCAGAAAGTTGGTAGCATGAGAAGGACTCATAGATTGTTGACTTTGAAGATAGAGGAAGAGAGCTACAAGTCAAGGGATGCAGGCAGCCTCTAGAACAGTGGTTCTCAACCTGTGGGTCGTGACCGCTTTGGCGGTCGAATGACCCTTTCACAGGGATCGCCTAAGACCATCCTGCATATCAAATATTTACATTACCATTCATAACAGTAGCAACATTACAGTTATGAAGTAGCAACGAAAATAATTTTATGGTTGGGTCACAACATGAGGAACTGCATTTAAAGGGCCAGAAGGTTGAGAACCACTGCTCTAGAAGCTGGAAAAGTAAGGGAAATGTGTTCTTTCTTAGAAATTCCAGAAGGAAGAGAGCCATGCCACCACCTTGATTTTAGCACAGTGGGACTTGTGTTGGACTTCTGATATCCAGAGCTAAAAGACAATAAATTTGTATTAAGCTACTTAGTTTGTGGTTACTTGTTGAGGCAGCAATAGGAAACTAATGCGAGTTTCTTTTTCTCAGCATTATAATTTTGAGACTTGTCCATGTTGTGATTGGTAGCTATAGTTTACTCATTTTCATTGCTCTAGAGCAGGGGAAAGCAAACTATGGCTCACAGAACAAATCTGGCCTGGTGTCAGTTTTTGTATGGTCTTTAAATTAAGGATGATTTTTACATTTTTAAAGGTTGGAAGAATTACAAGGAGAAGAATATATTGTGAAATACACATTTTAGTGTCCATAAATGGTCCTGGAACACAGCCATCCTTATACATTAATATATTGTCTATGGATACATTCATGCTACAGTGGCAGAACTAAGTAGTTGCAACACAGATTATATGGCCTGCAAAGTCTAAATTATTTACTACCAGACGATTTACATAAAAATGTAGCTGAGCCCTGGTCAGTATGGCTCAGTTGGTTGAGCAATGTCTCCTGCACCAAAAGGTCATCTGGTTCGATTCCTCCTCAGGCCACAGGCCCAGGATGTGGATTTGGTTCCAGTCAGGGTGCGAACGGGAGTGGGGGGGAAGGGGGGCAAATGATTGATGTTTCTTTCTCACAATGCCATTTTTCTCTCTCCCTCTCCATTCCTCTCTCTCTAAAAATGAATAAAAACATAAAAATAAATTTAAAAATGATAGCTGACCCTTGTTCTGCAGCCATGCTGTCCATTTCTGTGACAATTGAAATGTTTTGTATTTGTACTGTACAGTTCAGTAACCACTAACCACATAAGGCTCTTATTTTCTATATTGATTAAGATATTACATATGTGTCCTTATCCCCCCCCATTGCCCCGCCACCCCCCTCTCATGGCCTCACCCCCCAGTGTCTGCGTCCATTAGTTAGGCTTATATGCATGTATACAAGTCATTTGGCTGATCTCTCCCCCTTACCCTCACCCTCCCCTACCTTCCCTCTGAAGTTTGAGCATCTGATCCATGCTTCTCTGTCTCTGGATTTGCTTTTGTTCATCAGTTTATGTTGTTCATTGTATTCCACAAATGAGTGATATCATGTGATATTTATCTTTCTCTGACTGGCTTATTTCACTTAGCATAATGCTCTCCAGTTCCATCCATGCTGTTGCAAATGACAAGAATTCCTTCTTTTTTACCACAGCGTAGTATTCCATTGTGTAGATGTACCACAGTTTTTTAATCCACTCATCTGCTGATGGGCACTTAGGCTGTTTCCAAATCTTAGCTATGGTGAA
Organism: Myotis lucifugus; assembly: GCF_000147115.1. Classification (NCBI taxonomy): domain Eukaryota; kingdom Metazoa; phylum Chordata; class Mammalia; order Chiroptera; family Vespertilionidae; genus Myotis; species Myotis lucifugus. The sequence goes on along the minus strand of NW_005871052.1, from coordinate 12,356,338 downwards.
TTGTGCTGCTATGAACATAGGGGTGCATATATCCTTTGTGATTGGTGTTTCTAGCTTTTTGGGATATATTCCTAGAAGTGGGATCACTGGGTCAAATGGGAGTTCCATTTTTAACTTTTTGAGGAAACTCCATACTGTTCTCCATAGTGGCTGCACCAGTCTGCATTCCCACCAGAGTGCATGAGGTTTCCTTTTTTTTCCACATCCTCACCAGCACTTGTAATTTGTTGATTTGTTGATGATAGCCATTCTGACAGGTGTGAGATGGTACCTCACTGTTGTTTTGATTTGCATCTCTTGGATGATTAGTGACTTTGAGCATGTTTTCATGTCTCTTGGCCTTCCATATGTCTTCTTCCAAAAAGTATCTATTTAGGTCCTTTGCCTATTTTTTGATTGGGTTGTTTATCTTCCTTTTGTTAAGTTGTATGAGTCCCCTGTAAATGTTGGAGATTTAAACCCTTATTGGAGATAACATTGGCAAATATGTTCTCCCATGCAGTGGGCTTTCTTGTTGTTTTGTTGATGGTTTCTTTTGCTGTGCAGAATCTTTTAATTTTGATGTAGACCCATTTGTTTATTTTCTCTTTAGTTTCCATTGCCCTAGGACCATGGTCGGCAAACTGCGGCTCGCGAGCCACATGAGCCTCTTTGGCCCCTTGAGTGTGCCTCTTCCTAAGCCTTAGGAGTACCCTAATTAATAACAATGTACCTACCTATATAGTTTAAGTTTAAAAAATTTGGCTCTCAAAAGAAATTTCAATCGTTGTACTGTTGATATTTGGCTCTGTTGACTAATGAGTTTGCTGACCACTGCTAGGAGCTGTATCGGTGAAGATATTGCTTCAGCATATGTCTGAGATTTTGCTGCCTGTGGGTTCCTCTAAGATTTTTATGGTTTCCCATCTTATGTTTAAGTCCTTTATCCATTTTGAGTTTATTTTTGTGTATGGTGTAAGTTGGTAGTCTAGATTCATTTTTTTGCATGCATCTGTCCAATTTTTCCAACACCATTTATTGAAGAGACTGTCTTGACTCCATTTTATGCTCTTGCCTCCTTTGTCAAATATTAATTGGGCATAGTGGTTTGGGTTAGTTTCTGGGCTCTCTAGTCTATTCCATTGATCTATATGTCTGTTCTTGTGCCAGTACCAGGCAGTTTTGAGAACAGTGGCTTTGTAATACAGCTTGATATCTGGTATTGAGATCCCACCTACTTTGTTCTTCTTTCTCAGGATCGCTGTAGCTATTCAGAGTCTTTTTTTATTCCAGATGAATATTTGGAGAGTTCATCCTAGGTCTGTGAAATATGTCATTGGTATTTTAATGGGGAGTTTATTGAATCTATAGATTGCTTTGGGTAGTATGGACATTTTAATGATGTTGATTCTACCAATCCATGAAAATGGTATGTTCTTCCATCTGTTTATGTCTTCCTCCGTCTCTTTTTTTCAGTGTCCCATAGTTTTCTGAGTAGAGATCTTTTACTTCGTTGGTTAAGTTTATTCCTAGGTATATTAATTTTTTTTGCAATGTGATTTTTTAAAATCTCTCTTTCTGTGGATTCATTATTGGTGTATAAAAAGGCCATAGATTTATGGATGTTAATTCTGTATCCTGCTACATTGCTGAATTCATTTATTAGGTCTAGTAGTTTTTTTATGGAGTCTTTGGGGTTTCTATGTACAGTATCATGTCACCTGTGAATAAGGACAGTTTCATTTCTTGTTTTCCAATTTGGATGTCTTTTATTTCTTCTTGTCTGATCACTATGGCTAGAACTTCCAGTACTATATTGAACAGGAGTCGTGAAAGTAGGTATTCTTATCTTGTTCCCGTTCTTAGTGGAAATGCATTTATTTTTTGCCCATTGAGTATGATGTTGGCTGTAGGGTTGTCATATAAGGCTTTTATTATGTTGAGGTATGATCCCTCTATTCCCACTTTGCTGAGGGTTTTTATTAAGAAAAGGTGTTGGATTTTGTCAAATGATTTTTTTTGCATCAATTGACTGACTATGTGATTTTTATCTCTCAATTTGCTTATGTGATGTATCACGTTTATTGATTTGCAGATATTGTACCATCCTTGCATCCCCAGGATAAATCCTACTTGGTCATGGTGTGTGATCTTCCTGATGCAATGCTGTATCTGATTTACTAGAATTTTGTTGAGGATTTTGGTATCTATGTTCATGGGGGATATTGGCCTGTAATTCTCTTTCTTTGTGTTGTCTTTATCAGGTTTTGGGATTTGGGTAATGCTGGTTTCATAGAATGAGTTTGGAAGTGCTCCTTCCTCTTGAATTTTTTGGAATAGTCTGAGGAGGATAGGGTTTAGTTCTTCTTTGAATGTTTGGTAAAACTTCCCTGTGAAGCCGTCTGGCCCCAGGCTTTTATTTGCTGGAAGCTTTTTGATGACTGCTTCAATTTCCTCCATAGTTATCAGCCTACTGAGATTTTTAGATTCTTCCTCATTGAGTTTTGAAAAGTTGTATTTTTATAGGAATATATCCATTCCCTGTAGGTTGTCTAGTTTGTTGGAATAGAGTTGTTCATAGTATTTTTTAACATTTTTTTTTTTTGTATTTCAGGGGGGTATGTTGTTATTTCACCTCATTTCTGATTTTGTTTATTTGGGTCCTCTCTCTTTGCTTCTTGGTGAGCCTGGCTAGAGATTCACCAATCTTGTTTATCCTTTCAAAGAACCTGCTCTTGGTTTCATTGATCTTTTGTATTGTGTTTTCGTTTTTTATTTTTGCTCAATCTTTATTATCTCCATCCTTCTGCTCACTCTGGTCTTTTCTTGTTGCTCTCTTTCTAATTCTTTAAGCTCTAGAGTTATATGATTTATTACCATTGTTTCTTGTTTTTTGAGATAGGCCTGTAGAACTATGAACTTCCCTCTCAGGACTGCTTTCCTTGTGTCCCATAGATTTTGGATTGTTTTGTTTTCATTGTCATTTATTTCCAGGATGTTTTTAGTTTCTTCTTTGATCTCTTTGGTAATCCAATCATTGTTTAATAGCATGTCATTCAGCTTCCAAGTGTTTGAACTTCTTTATTGTTTTTATTGTAGTTTATTGTTAATATTATGCCATTGTGGTCTGAGAAGATGCTTGGTATGATTTCCATCTTCTTGAATTTGAAGAGACTTTGCCTGTGCCCCAATATGTGGTCTATTGAAAATTACCCATGTGCACTTGAGAAGAACGTTTATTCCGTGGCTTTGGGGTGAGATGTACTGAAGATGTCAGTTAAGTCCACCTGATCTAGTGAGTCATTTAGGATTGATGTTTCTTTGCTGATTTTTTGTTCAGAGGATTTATCCAGTTGTGTTAGTAGGGTATTAAAGTCCCCTACTATGATTGTATTATTGTTGATCTCTCCCTTGATATCTTAGAGGAGTTTTTGTTTTTGTTTTTTTTTTGTATTTTGGGTGCTCCTGCATTGGGTGCATATATGTTTACCAGGGTTATATCCTCTTGTTGTATCAATCCCTTTAGTATTATGAAGTGGCCTTCCTTATCTCTTGTTATGGCCTTCACTTTGAGGTCTATTTTGTCAGGTATAAGTATTGCTACCCCACCTTTTTATTTCCATTTTTCTGGACAATATTATTCCATCCCTTCACTTTCAGTCTGTGTGGGTCCCTTGTTCTGAGTTGGGTCTCTTGTAGACAGCATATATATGGGTCATGTTTCCTTATTCATTCCACCACTCAATGTCTTTTGATTGGAGTATTTAGTCCATTTACATTTAATGTTGTTATTTATAGGTACTTGTTTGTAGCCATTTTTATTTTTTGTGCCAGTGTTCCTTCTTCCCTTTTTATTTCTTCTTTTTACACCAGTCCCTTTAGCATTTCTTGCATTGCTGGCTTGGTAGTGATAATCTAATGGGAGATCCCTTGTACATAACTTTCTGTCTCTCTCTTGCAGCCTTTAAGATTCTCTCTTTGTGCTGAACGTTTGCCATCGTAATTATGATGTGTCTTGGTGTGGGTCTTTTCGTGGTCATCTGGTTTGGAACTCTGTGCTTGTATGACTTTTTTCTTCCCCACATCAGGGATGTTTTCTGACATTATTTCTTCAAATAGGTTTTCTAACCCTTGTTCCTCTTCCTGTCATTCTGGCATCCCTATTATTTGTATGTTGCTTCATTTCATGTTGTTCCAAAGCTCTCTTAGGCTCTCCTCCTATCTTTTAATTTTTTTTCTCTAATTGCAGTTCTGTTTGGGTGTATTTTGCTTCCCTGTTTTCTAATTCACTAATTTGGTCCTCCACTTCTCCTAGTCTGCTGTTGAAACTTTCCATATTGTTTTTTATTGCAACTATATCACTCTTTATTTCTTCTTGATTCTTACATAAGTTGTTGATTTTTTTCATCTGTCTGGTTTATGAACTGTATGACACTTATTCTGAATTCTTTTTCTGACACATTGCATGCCTTCATTTCACCTAGCTCCTTTTATGGTGATTTCTCCTTTTCTTTCCCTTGGGGGTCTATTTGTCTCCCCATTTTTGCTCTCATTGAAGGATCTAGATATTGAGTTGTGCAGGGGTTGCCCCTCAGGCGGCAGTGACTCCTTGGGTGGTGGCTGCTCCTCGGGTGGTTGTGGCAGTGGCTGTTTCTCAGTTGGCAGCACCTCTTCTGGTGGGCGCTTTTTGCGCAGCTGCTTGCAGCAGTGGTGGCTCCTCTGGCTGGTGTGGGTGGACCGCTCACGCAGCTGCTGCTCCTCAGATGGGGGTGGGCTGTTTCAGCTGCTGCTCCTTGGATTGATGCTAGGAGCTCGTGTGGCTGCTGCTCCTCGGACGGGGGCGGGCTGCACGTGGCTGGTGCTTCTCTGATGGGGGCGTGTTGCTCATGCAGCTGCTGCTCATTGGATGGGGGCAGGATGTGTGAAGCTGCTGCTCCTTGGACAAGGGGCAGGCTGCTTGCATGGTTGCTGTTCCTTGGATGGGGGTGGGCTGCTCGCTTGGCTGCTTCTCGCGTAGTCACGGCGCCCTGACTGAAGCATTGGGCTGGCCAGATTGGAGCGCACTTTGGAACTCACAGGAGCCTGTGCCAGAGTGGCTGGGGTCTCGGTGACAGTGAGACTGCAGCTGAGGCAGCAGGTCCCTGGAAGTGGTGGCTGTAGAGTGCCGGGTGGTGTCTGAGGGCACCCTGGATGGAGGTGAGGCTGGACTCCCGTTACAGCAGCTCTCCCCTTCAAGAAGGTGTGGCCTCTTTGGTAGAGCCAGCCACCCCGGGACTGTTTGCAATGGTAGCAGAGGCTGCCTGGCTAGTCAAGTCCGATCTGCCTGCCCATGAAGGTCCTGCAGGATATAACTGTCCCTCACTCACACACACACACCCTCCACATGTCCACACACTCCCCTTTTGCTCCCTCACTCACTCAGGCTCTCTCCCTCACTGCCGCCTTCTTCCTGCCTCTGTAGTCTCTGTAGTTGACCTGTTCGTGGATGGAGTCTCCTCTCCAGGTGTCTGGTTATGTGGCTTGCTCTTGACACAAAGGGAACAAAACACAAATGTACTCATGACATCAATAACCCCAATATAAGTGACCAACAGGGAAAAGAGGATTAGGGGAGAGAAAAGAGAGCACAAATGATATCAAGGAGAGAGAAAATGGTAAGAAAGAAAATAAAAAGAAGAAAAAAGAAAAAAAAATATATATGGGGAGAAAAAACAGATAAACCAAAAAATGCAAACACTAAACACCCAGAAAAGAGGGTGGGGGGCAGAATCTGTAGAGGTGAAGCTTATGTACAGAAAGTAAGGTTAAAGAATTGGATGAATATGGGGAGGACCTCAGTTCAGTAGAGGAAGTAGATATGAGTGGATAAGCTTAAAGAGAAAGAAGAACAAAATTACAAAAATTAATTAAAAAATAAGATAAAATAAAAAAAATAAAAAATAAAAAATAAGATAAAATAAAAATAGAATGATGAAAAATAATGTGAAAAGAAATAGAAAATAAAGAAACAAATGAAAAAAGAAAAATTAAAAAAGAGATAGCAAAGTAATAATAAAATAAAATTAAAATTAAAAAGTGAAGTGTCATTCATTTCCGCCAAGTTTTAATGCTCCATGGGGGCTGGTTTAAGATCCCACTCTTCTGTACTGTCTTCCAATTCTCAGTTTCCTGTTAGATTGTTGAAGTTCCAAGTGGTCAACTGCTCCTCTGTGTCTATCTCCACAGCCTTGACTGCCAGCAGGTGGGATCAATCTTCCCACTTATTCTATCTGCCCACTTTCAATCTTAATCTCTCAAGCAGCTGTTTCTGACAGGTCTATAGTTGGGGAGGTTGCTGGGACTGAATGGCCTCTCTTTAGCCCAGTCCCCGAGGGCTCTCAGGGACTTTTCAGGTTTTGTGTGTGTGTTTGTGTATCCTTTGTAACACTCAGGGAGTAGTCTGGGTGTGGCTGTATTGGTTGCCTGGAGACTGAAGAGAGGGACTATCTCTTCAGGAGATAATGGCTGCTTAGGTCTGGCATGTCAGGTATGTCTCAGTGCCAGACTCCCAGCCATCTCTCCCTGACCTGCTCCTCTCCCCAGACTCCACAAGTCTGCACCTTTGTATTTGAAAGGTCCTATGAACTGGGTTTAGCAAATAAAAGCAAAGACCAAAAGTGGGGGAAAGAGTTGTGCCACTGCGAGAGTCTCTCCCCTGGCGCGGCGCAGCTTGGGCAGTTGTTCAGGCTGCCCCCTTTGAGCTCAGCCTCTCATGGATGTGGGCTGAGATCTAGAATCCCCTGCTGCCAGCAGCCCTGTGGACTTCCTTTCCACAGTTAGATGTTACGTCTGTCCCAAGGGACGTGGCCTTGGTGCCATGAGGCTTCCTTCTGACCCTCTGGGCTTGGAGGTGTCCCATCTCTCTCCAGCTCAGATCCCTGATTTTACCATTCTCCAAGCATCCTCTGCCCTTCCAGGCTGTGAATTATCTTACCAGGTGTGTCTACTTTACCAATTCGGGGTGAATGTTATTTGATTTAGTTGCTCCTTCTATCTGCTTTGGGACAAGGCTAGGGACACGTTTGCCTATTTTGCCGCCATTTTTCCACATAAGGCTCTTGAGCACTTGAAACATAGCCAATGTTACTGAGGAACTGGATTTTAAAATTTTATTTTAATTAATTTAAATTTAAAGAGGCACTTGTGACTAATGTTTACTGCATTGGACACTGAAGCTCTAAAGTGTTCCACTGTGAATATGCTATAATTTATTTACCCATTTTACTGATCATGGGCATTTGGGATGTTTCCAGTTTGTGAGTATTGTGAATAAGCTTCTTATAACTCCTCTTGAACATGTCTTGGATTCCAAATACCTGTGACCTTTTATATATATGACTTTCTAAATATGCATGTGAGAATTTCACTACTTCCACATCCCACCAACTAGGCCAGGGGTGGGCAAACTTTTTGACTCAAGGGCCACAATGGGTTCTTAAACTGGACCAGAGGGCCAGAACAAAAGCATGGATGGAGTGTTTGTGTGAACTAATATAAATTCAAAGTAAACATCATTACATAAAAGGGTACGGTCTTTTTTTTTTTTTAGTTTTATTCATTTCAAACGGGCTGGATCTGGCCCGCGGGCCATAGTTTGCCCATGGCTGAACTAGGCAGTGTCAGCCTTTTTATTTTAGCCATTCTGGTGAACATGTATCTGTATCACAGTGGGGTTTACAGTTGCATTTCTAGTCCCTAATGAGATTGAGAACTTTTCATATATTAATTGTTTCAATGCCAGGACCCAGAACACTTTAATTCTATGCACCACCCTCCTGACTTGCATGCTATTGTTATGTATTTTCACTTTTTTTATCTCCACAAGACATTATCATTATTATTTTCTTCCTCTCCTCATTTATATTTCCTTCATTCTTTCCTGAATCTCTAACTTCCCATGTAGAATCATTTTCCTTATGCTTGAGAAAAACCTTTAGTATTTCCTTTAGTGCTTAGTCTACTTATAATGAAGTCTTTCATTTTCTGTTTGTCTGAAAATGAAACTTCAACTTAATTCATTACAGATATTTTTGCTGAGTATAGAATTATAGGTTGGCATTTGTTGTCTTTCAGCACTTGAGAGCATCATTCCACTTTCTTCTGGCTTTTATTATTTCTCTTGAAAAGTCAGCTATTAGTATTTCCTCTATATTTTTTTCAACTACAAATGTTAAAAAGTCATTAAAATATACATAACATGAAATTTATTATCTTAACCATTTTTAAGTGTACAATTTGGTCGGGTTTGTACACTCACATTGTTGTTCAATAAATCTCCAGTTCTCTTTCATCTTGCAAAAGTGAAACTCTATACCTCTTAAACATTTCCTCTCAACCCCTGGTAGCTACCTTTCTCCATGAATTTGGCTATTCTAGGTACCTCATAGTGAAATCATGCAGATGTTTGAGACTGGCTTATTTCACTTAACATAATGTTTTCAAGGCTTATCCATGCTGTAGCATGTGTCAGAATTTTCTTCCTTTTAAAGGCTGAATAAGATTCTACTGTATCCGCATTTTGCTTATCCATTTTTCCATCAATGGACAGTTGGGTTGCTTCCAACTTTTTGCTATTGTGAATAATGCTATTATGAGCATGGGTGTACAAATACCTCTTTGAGATCCTGTTTTCAATTCTTTTGGGCAGATACCTAGTGTGGAGAGCAGCTACAGTGTTTGGATAGGCTCAAGCCTTGTACTGACTTGTGGCAAAGCCACATACAAGTCCCAGCTTGGAGGGCAAAGCCCTCCCAGTACAATTATAGCCAAAAGATTGTAAGCTTGACATTATAGTCTGACCCTGCAGTTCTAGGTAGCTAAAGGATGTGGGCTGCAGGGGGTGCAGCAAGTGCTGCCAAAACAAGGCTTGATAGATTTCAGAGAATGGCAACAACAGGAAAGAAGCAGATTTGAAATTGGCAAGAACATTGTAAACATCTTGCCCTTGTTTTGCTTTGTGTGATCTGAGTATAAAATAAAAGCTTTGGCTTACAGGCTGTGTCACTGTTTCCTCATCCAGGCACAGTGATCTACCTGGCCCCAACTACATTCTCTTGTCTTTTTTTAATCCTTCACCACCCCTCCTCAGGTTCACCCCTGGCGGTGCTGGATGCAGTTCATCTGGCTCCCAATGTGGGACTTGAGTACGGGGGTGAGTGGGGGAGTGGGGAGTAATCTATAATTGTAAGATGAAAGGATGCTCCAGTGAAGCATGTGCAGAAAGTGAAAGTAAGGTAGGGAGTGAAGTTTAGTAGCAACTGGGTGTAAAACATGGGAAACTCTGGTCAGCAGGATGCTTAAAGCTAAGCCAGGGCATTTTGTTAAGGACTGTAAAGCAAATATGAAAGTCCTGATAGTGATGCTTAAAGCTTAGCCAGGGCATTTTGCTAAGGACTGTAAAGCTAAAAATGGAAGTCAAAAGGACTGAAATGTAAATAGCAAAGGCACTAACTGAGATATTGCTTAGCATTAAAATTTTAACCTTTATAACAAAGAAACCGTAGGTGACATAAGTAGAACATAATTTGCATTTAAAGAAAGTTAGAGATAGTTAAACTATATATTAAATGCTATATTTAAAAGAGAAAATTGAAGGTGATTTAAGAGAAGCCTTCAAATAAATGGCGCAGGAAAGATTGTGCCATTTGAAGCCGAATTACTCTTAACGGCATTATTAGCTCAAGATGGGCAATTGTTAATTTAGAAGTCGTAGGATAAAATTTTGGAGAAAGATTAAAAAATAGAAGATAGAAAATGAGACGATAACAAGTTTAGTAGAAAACTAGAAGATAGAAAATAAGATACAGATTAAGTAGAAAAGCAGAAGATAGAAAATGAGAAACAGATTAAGTAGAAAACTAGAAGTAGAAGATAGTACAGGAACAAAAACAAGGAGGAAATTAAATTTTTAATAATTTATATGCTCATTGGCACTGGACCTCATGGGGCTTTGCAGGCTCAGTTAAAGTGTAAACTTTATAAAGGTTGCAACCCAGGGAAGTTTAAACAAAGGCAAGCTAAGCCTGCCTATAATTAACAACCATTATTTTCCCCACCTGAGGCAAAGCAGGAGGGGAAGAAAAAACTTTAAATTGGATATATTTGACAGCTTTTCCAAATGTAATATTCAAGAATTTAACTGAGAGACAGCTTTGTGACATCTCAAGGGCCCTGAGGTGACACAAAGATCTACTCTCTCCCTAAAAGAAATATTTTTTGGAGAATGGTTTAGACCAGATCCAGTAATGATGTGGGGCAGAGATTATGTTTGTATCTTTCTAGAGAGAGCAGCACAGCCGATTTGGGTGCTAGAGCATTACATGCATCACCACAATGGACCCAGAGAAGCTCCTTGTTCCTCAGTTCAAAAGACTGAGAGTTGCCCTGATGATAGCGATGCAGAAGATAACAAAGGCTACACAAGGGGCTGAGGTGCCAACATGGGGTTAGCTGAAGAAGTTAATGACCGAGGCCCAGCAGATGGTAGAAAAGCAAGGAATGGAAGCTACTCCCTCAGCCATGTTTCTGGCTATGCAAGCATTGGTGAGCTGCCAGTCTTCTGTAAAGTCTTGTGCAGCCAAATCTGAGGACTCTCAGTAGATTTATACCACCAGCAAAAGAAACTTTCATTTTGTGGAAATAGTTCGGAAGGTGTTAACATGTCTGTGGATTGGTTTCTCTCTTGTTGCTGTATTACATTAACATGATTTGTTGTTGTTTTGTTAATAACCAGAGTTTTGTTTTTGATGTTTTGGTTATGCTGCGTAATTTGCCTAGAGCTTTTGATCCCAAGTAAACAGGAGCAAGATTTTACTTTTGTGGTTATTGTAGTAGCTTAAAGTTTTAGATAATTCCTAACTTTGGAATAATCCTTATAAGTCCAAGTGATTGTGATGAATAATGTAAATAGAAGTAATTAAAAACAAAAAAAGGGTGAGATGTGGAGAGCAGCTACAGTGTTTGGATAGGTTCAAGCCTTGTACTGACTTGTGGCAAAGCCACATACAAGTCCCAGCTTGGAGGGCAAAGCCCTCCCAGCACAATTATAGCCAAAAGGTTGTAAGCTTGACATTATAGTCTGACCCTGCAGTTCTAGGTAGCTAAGGGATGTGGGCTGCGGGGGGTGCAGCAAGTGCTGCCAAAACAAGGCTTGATAGAGTTCAGAGAATGGCAACAACAGAAAAGAAGCAGATTTGAAATTGGCAAGAACATTGTAAACATCTTGCCCTTGTTTTGCTTTGTGTGATCTGAGTATAAAATAAAAGCTTTGGCTTACAGGCTGTGTCACTGTTTCCTCATCCAGGCACAGTGATCTACCTGGCCCCAACTATATTCTCTTGTCTGTTTTCTTTAATCCTTCACCGCCCTTCCTCAGGTTCACCCCTGGCTGTGCTGGCTGTGGTTCACCTAGAAGTAGAATTACTGAATCATGTGGTAATACTATTTTTAAATATTTTGATGAACCACCATACTGTTTCTCTGGATGTTTTTAAGATTTTCTCTTTTCCTTTTGTTTTTAGCAGTTTCACTCTAAAGTGCTTATATTTGTTTTTCTTTTGATTTATATTGCTTGGGGGCTCCTATGGATTCTTGAATCTATGTCTGAATATGGTTCCTCAATTTTAGAAATTTACTTATACAAGCACTGCTGTTTTCCCATCCTTCTTCCTTCTAGGAATCTTATTACACATATGTTAGACTTTCATATTACATGACTTTGTCTTTTACCCTTTCTTTTGTGGTTTCTATATTTATGTCCACCTGAGATTCATTCTGGATATTTTTCTAAGCCATTTTTGAGTTTACTAATTATCCCTTCTGCTGTACCTGATCGGTTATTACATTTATCCACTGAGTTCTTACATATTGTAATTTTTAGTTATAGATTTTCTATTTGTCTTTTATTATAGCTTCCAGTTCTCTGCCAATATTCTGAAATATTTCTCAAATATATTAAGCATACAAAAATATTTTTGCTTTTAATGAAATGGAAACACGTTTATGATACAGTGTTAAATGAAAAAGTGGGTTATAAAACCTTATATGTAACACACAGCTAGCATCATATTCATGACAAAACAGTGGAAAGAATGCCCACTTTCACCACTGCTATTTAACACTGTACTGTAAATTCTAGCCAGAACAATTAGGTAGAGGAATAAATAAAAAGCATAAAAATTGGAAAAGAAGTAAAACAATCTCTTTTCCTAGATGACAAAGTACTATATAAAGAAAATCCTGGCCCTGGCCAAGTAGCTCAGTTGGCTAGAATGTCATACCAATATACTAAGGTTGTCGGTTTGATAATCGGTCAGGGAACATACAAGAATCAACCAATGAATGCATAAATAAGTGGAACAATAAAAATAGATCCCTCCCTCCATTCCGCCCTCCCTCCTTCCTTCCCTCCCTCCCTCTTCCTCTACTGGAGCCAATAGACAAAGTTAGCAAAAATTCAGGGAACACGAACAAAACTTATTCAAGACTCAGTTGTGTTTCTATATACCAGCAATGAAAAATCCAAAATGAAAACAATTTCATTTACAATAGCATCCAACATAATAAAATACTTAGGGATAAATTTTGCCAAGGAGGTTAAAGACTTGTACACTGAAAACTAAAAGAAAACATTCCTGAAATAAATTAACTATGACCCAAAGAAATGGAAACACACCCCATGTTCATGGATTGGAAGACTCAATATTGTTAAATTGTCAATACTATCCAAAGCAATCTACAGATTGAATGCAGTCTTTATGAAAATTCCAATGACCTTTTTTTTGGTAGAAATAGGAAAGCCAATCCTTAAATTCATATGGAATTACAAGGGACTCCAAATAGCCAAAACAATCTTTAAAAAGAGGAATAAAGTTGAAGGATTCACACTTATGAATTGTTTTCTTAATTTCTCTTTTTGATAGTTCATTATCTATCATATAAAACCCTAATATGCAAATAGACCAAATGGCAGAACAACCAAACAACCAGTCGCTATGATGTGTGCTGACCACCAGAGGTTGTGCACAGAACATGGCAGGCGTCGGCAGCAGGCGGCAGAGCACGGAACATGGTGGGCATTGGCCGTGGCGGGATGGTGAAACAGGTGAGCGGGAGCGCCAGACTAAGGCAGGGTGCCGGTCGCTGTCATCAGGGTGAGCATCTGGTGGTTACTGAAAATTCAGTACCCCGCGCTGGTCCTGATCGCTCTGTGCCATCAGAGGGTGCAAGTGGTGGCTGCCGGCCCCAATAGCCCCTGAGGGCTTCTCCACCTCCCCTGCTCCTGAAGGGCAATCAAGGCAACAGCCTCCAATTGCACCCACCGACGGCGCCAGCCCCGTTTGCACTGGCTGTGGGCGCCAGTCCCAATCACTCTGCACCATCAGTGAGTGCGAGTGAGCGGGGCCAGTGCTGTCAGCGCATGGGAGTAGCAACGGCAAGAGCAGTGGCGGGATCGGGGCTGCAGGCAGACAGGGGACCAGGGGCCATGGCAGGAGGGGCCAGGCAGGGAATGGAGGATGGGCCAAGACCCACCCCTGTGCCCAACACAGCCTCACAGTTCCTTTCAAGGTGCATGAATTCGTGCACTGGGCCCCTAGTTGGTATATGAAAATGCAACCATGCTCAGTTGGCATGGCTCAGTGGTTAAGCGCTGACCTATGAACCAGAAGGTCATGGTTCGATTTCTAGTCAGGGCACATGCCAAGGTTGTGGGCTCAATCCCCAGTGTGGGGTGTGTAGGAGGCAGCTGACCAATGACTCTCTCTCATCATTCATGTTTCTATCTCTCTTTCCCTCTCCCTCTTCTGAAATCAATATATATATATCCTATATAATAAAAGCCTAATATGCTAAGTGTCTGGTAGTCTGTTCAACCAATTAAAGTATAATATGCTAATGATATGCTAAGACTGCTCAACTGATTGCTATGATGTGCACTGACCACCAGGAAGCAGACAGTTGACTGGTTGACCAGTCTCTATGACATGCACTGACCACCAGGAGGCAGATGCTCCAACCAGTAAGTAAGCTTGCTGCTGGGGTCTGGCCAGTCATGATCCAGATATGCCCTGGAGCCCGCTCATTATCCCTCCCCGCTGGCCAACCTCCCGTGTCCCTCCCCAACCCCGATCATGCACTAGTGGGGTCCCTCGGCCTGGCCTGTGCCCTCTTGCAATCCAGGACCCCTTGGGGGATGTCGGAGAGCCAGTTTTGGCCCGATCCCACAGGCCAGGCTGAAGGACCCCACTGGTTCATTAATTTGTGCACTGGGCCTCTAGTCCTATCTAATAATAGACAAACATGGTAATTGACCATACCTTCGCTACGCCTCCCATTGCTAATCAGCACAATATGCAAATTAACCACCAACAAAAGATGGTGGCTAATTTGCATACTGCAGGCAGAGCAGGACAACGGGGGCCACCAGTGCGAGCCGCTATCCAGGCCCCCGTGTGCGACCCCAGAAGCCGCCTGCCTGCTGCCCATGATCAGATCCGATCCCGGGCACAGGACAGCCCCAGAAGCCCCAGAAGCCGCCTGATATGGCAGTAACTCTATCAGTAAGCACTCTAAAAGTCAGTGGCATAAATGCACCAATTAAAAGACAGATTATGAGGGTGAATCAAAAACAAAACCCACTTTAAATATAAAGACACATATAGATTAAAAGTAAATGAATTAAGCTGCAGCTTGTTTTGTTCAGTGGATAGAGCATTAGCCCGTGGACTGAAGGGTCCCAGGTTTGATTCCAGTCAAGAGCATGTACCTCAGTTGCTGGCTTGATCCCCAGTCCCTATCAGAGCATGTGCAGGAGGCAACCAATCAATGTGTCTCTCCCTTTCCCTTCACTCTCTCTAAAATTCAATGGAAAAATATTCTTGGGTGAAGATTAACAACAAAAAAATGTAAATGGATTAAGTAACATTAAAGAGATTATAAGAAAAATATATTCCAAATTTTGTTAGTTGTATAATGGTTATGTTTAAATTATTAACACCTAAGAAATTGGGTGAAGGGTACATATAATATGCTGTAGTATTTTATAGTTTTTTTACATGTATGAGATTATTTCAAATTAAAATATTAAAAAATTAAAAATTAATAAAATATTAATTGAAATGTATCTGCATTACATGAAAAATCTCCTAATTGCTTCTAGCATAATTTATTAAATTGTGCTAAAATTTACAAAGGTTCAATTAAAAATATCTTAATTCTAAATGATATAATAGAAAATATATAATAGTGCAGTTATAAGCACTTATCTGAAAACAAAAATTTAAAGAAGTGAATTTAAAGAAGGGATTAGCCAAAGAAAATATATGCACAACCCATGGACACAGACAACAGTATGGTGATGGCCAGAGAGAAGTGGGGAGCAAGAGCTGGGTAGAGGGGGCAAAAGGCTGGAAATAAGGACATCCTATATAATAATAATAAAAGGCTAATATGCACATTGACTGAAAGGCAGAATGACCAGTTGCTATGATGAGCACTGACCACCAGGAGGCAGATGCTCAATGCAGGAGCTGCCTCCTGGTGGTCAGTGCACTTCCGTATGGGGAGTGCCACTCAGCCAGAAGCTGGCTCATGGCTGGCCAGCGCAGTGGTGGTGGCAGAAGCCCCTTCCACCTCTGTGGCAGCACTAAGAATGTCCAACTAACGGTTTAGACCCAATCCCTTGGGGGGCCTAAGCCTTTAGTCGGACATCCCCCAAGGTCTCCCTGGCTGCCAGAAGGATGTCTGACTGCAAGCTTAGGCATGATCCCCCGGAGAGTGGGCCTAAGTCGACAGGTGGACATCCCCCAAGGGGTCCTGGACTGTGAATAGGCGCAGGCCGGGTTGAGGGACCCCCCCCCCCCAGTGCACATATTTTTGTGCACCGGGCCTCTAGTATATATATAAAATGCAACTAATTTCTGAGTATTAATTTCTGAATATTAACTAATCTGATATTTCACTGATTTCATTTATCAGTTCTAATAGGTTTTTGATGGACTCTTTATGGTTCTCTCTATATAGTATTTTCAACTTCAAATAATAGCAGTTTTCCTTCTTCCTCCCCAATTTTGATGCCTTTTATTTCTTTCTTTTTTCTCTGATAGTTATGGCTAAGACTTATAATACTATTTTGAATAGAAGTCATGAAGGTGGACATTCTTGTCTTGTGCCTGATATTAAGGAAAACACTTTTAGTTTATCCCCATTGCATTTGATGTTAGCTGTGGGTTTGTCATATATGGCCTGTATTATGTTGAGGTATGTCCCTTCTATTCCCACTTTGAGGAATTTTGGTAAATGCTTTTTTTGCAGCTATGGATATGAACATATGCTTTTTCCCCCATTTTATTAGTGTAATGTATTGTATTAATTGATTTGCAGATACTGAACCAAACTGGCATTCCAGGAATAAATCCCAGTTGATCTTGGTGTATGATCTCTTTCATAGATTGCTGAACTTAGTTTGCTAATATTTTGTTGAGGATTTTTCATGTATGTTCATCATGGATATTGGCCTATAATTTTCATTTTTGTAATGTCTTTTGTTTTGGAATCATATGATGAACTGGGAGCCCTTCCCTCCTATTCAATTTTTTGGGGAACATTTTTAGCAGAATAGATGTTAATTCTTTGATTTTGCAGTAAAATTTGCCTGTGAAGCCACCTGGTCCAGAACTTTTGTTCGTTTGGATTTTTTTTTTTAATTACCAAGTTGATTTTTTTTCTTGATTCTTTGAAGATTGTATGTTTCTTGGAATTTATCCATTTATTCCAGGCTGTCCAATTTGTTGGCATATAATTGTTAGTGGTGGTTTTTAAAATAATCCTTTGTATTTCTGTGGTGTCATTTGTTACTTCTTTTTCATTTCTGATTTTACTTATTTGGGTCTTTTCTTTTCTTGTTGAATCTGGTTAAAGGTTTATCAATCTTGTTTATCCTTTTAAAGAACAAGCTCTTGCTCTGGCTGGGTGGCTCAGTTGGTTGGAGAACTGTCCATACACCAAAAGATTGCAGTTTTGATTCCCAGTCAGGGCACATACCTAGGTTGAGAGTTCAATCCCTAGTTGGGGCACATATGGGAAGCAACTGATCAATGTTACTCTCTCTCTTTAAAATAAATAAAAAACATATCCTTGGGTGAAAATAAAAATTCTGAGAACAACAACAACAAAAAAGAACCAGCTCTTGGTTTCATTGATCTTTTGTATTGATTTTTAGACTTTATCTCATTTATTTTTGCTCCGATATTTATTTTCTTCATTCTACTAACTTTGGGCTTTGTTTGTTCTTCTTTTTCTATTTCCTTTAGGTGTAAGGTTAGATTGTTTATTTGAGACATTTTTGTTTGTTTGTTTCTTGAGGGTGGCTTGTAGTGCTATGAATTTTCCTTTTAGAACTGTTTTGGCTGTGTCCCATAGATTTTGGGTTGTGGTGTTTTTATGATCATTTTTCTCCAGCCATATTTTGATTTTTTCCCTTGATCTCATTGTTAACCCATTTATTGTTTAGTTGCATGTTATTTAACTTCCATGTGTTTGTGTGTTTTTCAGTTTTCTTCTTGTAATTGATTTTTAGTTTTATACCACTGTGGTTAGAGAAGACACTTGACATGATTGCAATCTCCTTAAATTTATTGAGGCTTGTTTTGTGGCCTAACATATGGCCTATCCTGGAAAATTTTTATGTGCACTTGGAAAGAATGTGTATTCTGTAGCTTTGTGGTGAAATGCTGTAAAATATCAATTAAATCCATCTGGTCTAGTGTGTTATTTAGAGCTGCTGTTTCCTTTTTGATTATATGTCTGTATGATCTATTTATTATTGTCAATGGCATGTTAATGTCCCTTATTATGGCTATATTACTGTTTATCTTTCCTTTTATGTCATTCAATATTTGCTTTATATATTCAGGTGCTCCTACGTTTATCCCTTTATCGTTATGAAATGTCCTCCTTTCTCTCTTGTCATAGCCTTTGTTTTAAAGTCTATTTTGTCTGATATAAGTATAGCTATCCCACATTTATTTTTGGTTTCCATTTGCATGAAATAACTTTTTTCATCTCTTCACTTACAATCTTCACATGTCTTTCAATCTGAAGTGGGTCTCTTGTAGGCACTATATGTATGGGTCTTGTTGTCTTACCCATTGATCCACCCTATGTCTTTTGATTAGAACATTATATTCATTTCTATTTAAAGTAATTATTGATAGGTATGTAAATTGCCACTTATTATTCATATTTTCTATTTCTTCTTCTCCTCCCCTTCTTTCTCCACATCCTCCTCCTCCTTTTTCTTCTTTTGCTTCTTCAAGTCCCTTTAACATTTCTTGTAATACTGGTTTGGTGATGATGAACTCCTTTAGCTTTTTCTAGTCTGGGAAGCTCTTTATGTCTTTTTTATATTCTAAATGATAGCCTTGCTTGGTAGAGTAATTTTGGTTGTAGGTCCTTTCTTTTCACCACTTTTAATATTTCACACCAATCTCATCTAGCCTGTAAATTTTCTGTTGAGAAATCAGAAAAATTTCTCATGGGAGATCCCTTATAGGTAACTAACTGCTTTTCTCTTGCTGCTTTAGAGATTTTCTCTTTAAACTTTAGCATTTTAATTATGTGTCTTGGTGTGGGCCACTTTGTGTTCATCTTGTTTGGGACTTTCTGTACTTCTTGTACTTTATTGTGTATTTTCTGCACCAGGTTAGGGAAGTTTTCAGTCATCAATTCTTCAATTATGTTTTCAATCCCTTTCTCTCTCTCTTCTCCTTATGGTACTACTATGATGTAATGTTATGCTTGATGTTCTCCCAGAGGTCCCTTAAGTGATCCTCATTTTCTTAATTCTTTCTTTTCTCTGTTCCAATTGGTTGTCTTTTACTAACTTGTCTTCCAAATCATTGATTCAATCTTTTGCTCCATCTAATCTCCTGGTGATTCCATCTAATGTATTCTTCATTTCAGTTATGGTGTCCTTCATTTCTGATGTTCTTTTTTTATGGTTTCTATCTCTTTGTTGAAGTTCTCACTAAGTTTATCTATTTTCCCCTAAGTTCACTGAGCATCCTTATAACAGTGTTTTGAACTCTGTATCTGGTAGAATGCTTGTCTGAATATCATTTAGTGTTTTTTTCTGGAGTTTTGTTCTGTTATTTCACTTGGGAAATGCTTCTTTGTCTCTTCATTTTGGCTGCCTCCCTGTATTTGTGTCTATGGATTAGGTAGATCTACCACATCTCCCAGTTTTAGGAGGGTGGATGGTCTTCTATAGTTGGTGTCCTGTGAGGCCCAGTGGGGCAGTCTCCCACTGTACCTGAGTCAAGTATTGCAGGAGTCTTCTTAGTGTGGGTTTTATGTGCTCTTCTGTTATAGTTAAGCCTTGATTGTTATTGGCATGTCAATGGGTGGCATTGACCCTCAGGCTGACAGGTTGTGAGGACTGGCTGTTGAATACAATGGAAGAGCTGTTGTGTGGAGGCTGAACCCATGGAGTGGGATTTGCTTTAGAAGGGCTCTGGTGCCTGCTGAGTCGACCCTTTGGCTGAGTCATTTGTGGAACAACTTGGGTGGTACTCTGGTGTGGTCTGAAGTCAGATACTGGATGTGCTGATCTGGAGTCTCTTGTGAGGGGCTCTGGAGAAAGTCTTGTCAGCCACTGCTTGTGACCAGCCCAGGGACACCTGATAGGAGCTACAAAGTGATCTTGGGTTGGTAGCTGCCAGTGTCTTGGAGGCACCTGGGAGTAGCTATGTTGCAAACTGAGACTGGCTGCCACAAATGGCAGACTGGGGGCTGCTTAACAAGTAGTACAGGGCATGCCAAGGTCAACTGCTACCTGTTTGGAGTTTGTGGACCTTTCAGAGATTTTAGGGAAGTCCACAGAGGGTGTAGGTCCACTTGTGAGAAACAGCCACTAGAAGATGCTATGGGCCTATGAATAATTGGTTATCAGAGAATCACCAGGGTGGGGTGAGCAGTGTTAGCCCATTTGATGGAGACTCAGACTTGGCAACTGTGTTCACCTATGGGCTGCCTGAGGTGGGATGGCTCAACAAAGGGATAATGGCACTGCTTGAACTTCTGTCCTGGCCAGAGTTTCTCCTCCAGCTTTTGCCCTGAAGCCAGACAATTGCTCCTCTTATTATGGTCATGGCACTTTTCAAGCTGCTTCCCCAGTGCTGGAGCTCAGAGGGAGTGAGTCCATTAGCAAGTCAGTCTGCACAGACCCTATATGAGGAATACCTGGGACTACACTAGCTCTCTGTCTCACCTGGACAGAATCCCCACTGATTTTCACAAATAGATGTTGTGGGAACTCCTCTTTTCAGAATTGTGGTTCATGCTGGGAGTCTGATGTGGGGCTGGGACCCATTACTCTCCATGGGGGGACTTGCAGCTGATTCTTAACTGTCACACATGGGTGTGGGATCACCCTGTTTTATATCTTTGCTCTCCCTACCATTATCGACATGGCTTCTTTATATCCTTAATTAAAGGAATTATGTTCATCTAGTCTTCAGGTGGTTCTCTAGGGTGGAAGTTCTATAATTTAGTTGTTATTTTTGATGTGGTCATGGGAGGAGGTAAGCACAGCATTTACTTACTCTGCCATCTTGACTGGGTGAGACTGTTTTTTTATTCTACCTATTTCTTATTTCATTTTATTTCTTTAAATATTATGTTATTGAATTTTAGAGAGAGAGAAAGGGAGAAGAGGAGAGAGAGGTAAACATTGATCAGCTGACTCCTGTACACCTCCTACCAGGGATCAAGCCTGCAACCCATGCATGTGCCCTTAATGGGAATTGAACCATCAACATTTTGGTGCATGGGACAATACTCAACCAACTGAGCTACACCAGCCAGGGCATTTTAAGAGAGAGAGAGAGAGAGAGAGAGAGAGAGAGAGAGAGAGAGAGAGAGATTTGTTGTTCCTCTTATTTATGCATTCATTGGTTGATTCTTGTATGTACCCTAATTGGGAATTGAACCCACAACCTTGGCACATTGGGACAATGCTCTAACCAACTGAGCTACCTGGCCAGGGGTTTTCTACCAATTTTATATTCCCTTTGCCCTCAGCAAGCACCTCATCTGGTTGTGGCTCTTTTCCTGGTGGTGTGACTCAAACTTTTATTCCTGAAAGGTCTGGGCCATTACCAGTGCTGCCAGAATTGGGTTTTGTACTTTTCCATTGACTTTAATCACAGGGCATGGAAGTACTAAGTACTTCAAATTGAGAAAAGAAAAGGAGTAGCAGTTTTTAGCAATGATAAGGTCAATGGTATGGCCTTGTGGGTTAGTGGTAAAGTAGGGTGGAAAGCCTAATAGAACTCATGTGTTCCAGACAAAATCTTTCTTATCCATATTGTATAGCAGCAGCCTGTTATCCATTTGGTAATTATGATCAATCACCCAAGCCAGTAGAGTAATCCCCTTCGTTGCCTGTTGATTCAGAGGTATAAGGAGCCCAAAGTGGTCAGGAGGCAGTCTTAACTTCTAGTTAAAGGGAATCATTATTGTGTCTCCTGGTGGAAGCATTCCTCCTTTTGGAACAAAGACTTCTAGATTAGCAGAATCTGAAGTCACTGAGATGCGAAGTAAAAATCTTGCAAGTAGTTCATTAGGGTAAAAAATAGTGAGTAGAACCATGGGAGAAATAGCACCATATATTGGAAGCTGATTCAGAGCATATACAGCATCCTGAAGAACCTTTCTCCAGCCCTGCAGGGTATTGCTGCTTAACTGGAACTGGAACTGAGTCTTCAAATAGCAATTCCATCTTTCTATCAAGACACCTGTTTTGGAATTATGGGGAAATGATAAGACCAATGAATTCTATGAACATAGGTCCATTGCCATACTTAAGTTCTGTGAAGTTAGTTCTTTGGTTAGAAGCAATGCTGTGTGAAATACCATGATTGTGGATGGATAAGACATTCTGTAAGTCTATGTATGGCAATTTTGGCAGAAGCACTACATGCAGGGAAGGCAAATCCATATCCAGAGTATGTGTCTATATCAGTAAGAACAAAATGCTGCCCCTTCCATGACAGAAGCAATCCACTGTAATCAACCTGCCACCAGGTAGCTGCCTCATCACCTTAGGGAATGGTGCTATATGAAGGACTTGGTGTTGGTTTCTGTTGCTGGCAGTTGGACACTCAGAAGTCTTATGTTGCTGAGCCCATGCATAATCTTCATCCCTGACACCATGGCCACTATGTTCATGAGTCCATTGATTAATGACAATAGTAGATGGAGAAAGAGTCTATAACTGTTATCCGTAGAACAGGTAATCATAGCCACTTCACTATTAAATCCTCCTCTACTGAGGTCATCCTTTAATGAGCATTCACATAGGACATACATACTTTCACATTCTTTACTCATTCAGTGAGTTCTATTCACATACCTCTTTCCCAGACCTCCTTGTCAACAGTTTTTTAATCATGTTCCCCTATCCACACAAACCAGTGGCCACAACCTGTGAATCTCTATAGACTATTACCTCTGGCCTTTTATACTTTCCAGACAAAATGAATATCTAGGTACATTCAAGTTCTGTATACTGAGATGATTTATTCTCATAACTCTCCTTCAGGGATCTCCCAGAAAGAGGCTCATGTGCCACACCACTTTTTGGTGGTGCCTACAGAACCATCTGAAAACTAAACCCAGGTTTTTCTTCCTCAGTCAGCTGACTGTATGTAATGCTCAATGAGACCATAGGTATGAGCAGTGAGAAGGTAATGTAGAAGCAGGGATCATGGGCATTTGAACCTCTTCCTGATACAATATACTTGAACTTCCAGGTACTCATATATATATCACTTTTTATCACAAGCCTAATCCCATAAATATCACTTCTGTTTGCTAATGGAATGCTAACTGTGCAAACTTTATGGCTTTGTGGGTCAGACAACACCAAGTTAATGATGCGGTGTTCAAGCTGCATAATAAACATTATATTAAACATTAAGTCTCTACTGAGGACCAATAGCAAGCCAAAAACTATTTCTCAATATGAGGGGAAATAGTTTGTCTTCAGAGGAAGGCAAGGCTTTAATCCCAAGGAACTGCACTGTGATTCACCTACAGAGGCCTGCCAAAAGTTTGAAGCAGCATCTCTTTCTGCCACTGACAGAACATATGGTTCTGCTAGAACATATGGCCCAAGTGGCAGAACAGCTTGCATGGCAGCCTGGACCTATTGCAGAGCCTTCCCTTGTTCTGGATGTCATTCAAAACTGGAAGTTTTTTTGGGCCACTTTATAAATGAACTGTAGTAGCACACCCAAATGAGGTGTATGTTGCCTCCAAAATCCACTAGAATTTTGTGCTTCTTTTGGGTGGTAGTATGAGCCAGATGCAATAACTTATCCTTTATTTTAGAACAGATGTCTTGACATCCCCCAACCACTGGACCACTAGAAATTTCACTGAGGTGGAAATCCTCTGAATGTTGTGGGATTTATTTCATATCCTCCTTTACACAAATATCTTACCAATTTGTTTAGAGTAGTTGCTATTTCTTCCCCATCAGGTCAAGTCAGCATAGTTTCATCAATTTTAGGGACCAGCATGATATCTTCTGGAGGGAAAAGGCAAAAAAGTTTCTTGTGTATATAGGGCTAGAGAGTTGATTTACCCTAGAGGTAGTGTTACAGAAGACCGGAGAAAAACCAAGCCACACTTAGAGAAAGGGAGTTACATTTTATTATTAAACTAGAGGCCCTGTGCACAAAAATTTGTGCACTGGGGGGGGGGGGGCTCCCAGCCAGGCCTGTGCCCTCTCACAGTCTGGGACCCCTCAGGGGATGACCACCTGCTGGCTTAGACCCGTTCTCCAGGAGACTGGGCCTAAGCTGGCAGTCAGACATCCTTCTGGCAGCCCGGAAGCCCTTGGGGCATGTCCACTTGCCAGTGGAGAGCAGGCCTAAGCTGCAGTAGGACATCCTTAGCACTGCTGAGGAGGTGGGAGAGGCTCCCACCACCACCGCTGTACTGACAGCAGTCAGCCTGGCTTGTGGCTGAACAGAGCTCCCCCTATGGAAGTGCACTACCACCAGGGGGCAGCTCCTTCATTGAGCGTCTGCCCCCTGGTGGTAAGTGTGTGTCATAGTGACCAGTCATTCCCAGTCATTCTGCTGTTAGGGTCAATTTGCATATTAACCTTTTATTATATAGGATAGAGGCCTGGTGCACGAGTGGGGGCTGGCTGGTTTGCCCTGAAGGGTGTCCCAGATCAAGGTAGAGGTCCCTCTGGGGTGCCTGTCCAGCCTAGGTGAGTGGCTGAGGCTGTTTGCAGGCTGGCCACAACCCTTTTAGGGTGGGGGTCACCCCAGGGTGCCTGGCCAGCCTGGGTGAGGGGCTGATGGCTGTTTGCAGGTTGGCCAAGCCCCAAGCAGGGACCCTCACCCCATGAGAGTGTGGCCATCCTGGGTGAGGGGCTGATGGCTGTTTTCAGGCTGGCCACAGCCCCTTCAAGGTGGGAGTCCCCCCTGGGGTGCCTGGTCAGCCTGGGTGAGGGGCTGATTGCTGTTTGCAAGCTGGCCACGGCCCCTTCAGGGTGGGGATCCCCCCTGGGGTGCCTGGCCAGCCTGGGTGAGGGGCTGATGGTGGGTTTCAGCCTGGCCAAGCCCCCCAGTGGGGCACCTCACCCCATGAGGGTGTGGCCAGCCTGGGTGAGGGGCTGATGGCTGTTTTCAGGTTGGCCACAGCCCCTTCAGGGTGGGAGTCCCTGCTGGGGTGCCTGGCCTGCCTGGGTGAGGGGCTGATTGCAGGCTGGTCAAGCCCCGCAGCGGGGACCCTCACCCCATGAGGGTGTGGCCATCCTGGGTGAGGGGCTGATGGCTGTTTGCAGGTTTGCCACACCCCTTCAGGGTGGGGGGTCCTGCTGGAGTGCCTGACTAGTCTGGGTGAGTGGCTGATGGCTGTTTGCAGGCTGGCCAAGCCCTCCAGTGGGACCCCTCACCCCTGGAGGGTGTGGCCATCCTGGGTGAGGGGCTGATGGCTGTTTGCAGGTTGGCCACAGCCCCTTCAGGTGGGGGTCCCCCCTGGGTGTCTGACCAGCCTGGGCGAGGAGCTGATGGCTGTTTGCAGGCTGGTCACACCCCTTTCAGGGGGGGGGGGGCCCTGCTGGAGTGCCTGGCTAGTCTGGGGTGAGGGGCTGATGGCTGTTTGGCAGGCTGGCCGAGCCCCCAAGGAAGGGACCCCTCACCCCCATGGAGGGTGTGGCCATCCTGGGTGAGGGGCTGATGACTGTTTGCAGGTTGGCCACAGCCCCTTCAGGGTGGGGGTCCCCCCTGGGGTGCCTGGCCAGCCTGGGTGAGGGGCTGATGGCTGTTTTCAGGCTGGCCACAGCCCCTTCAGGGTGGGAGTCCCCCCTGGGGTGCTTGGCCATCCAGGGTGAGGGGCTGATGGCTGTTTGCAAGCTGGCCACGGCCCCTTCAGGGTGGGGATCCCCCCTGGGGTGCCTGGCCAGCCTGGGTGAGGGGCTGATGGCTCTTTTCAGGCTTGTCAAGCCCCCCAGTGGGGCACCTCACCCCATGAGGGTGTGGCCAGCCTGGGTGAGGGGCTGATGGCTGTTTGCAGATTGGCCACAGCGCCTTCAGGGTGGGGGTACCCCCTGGGGTGCCTGGCCAGCCTGGTTGAGGGGCTGATGGTTGTTTGCAGGTTGGCCACAGCCCCTTCAGGGTGGGGTTACCCCCTGGGGTGCCTGGCCAGCCTGGGTGAGGGGCTGATGGCTGTTTGCAGGATGGCCAAGCCCCCAGCGGACCCTCACCCCACGAGGGTGTGGCCATCCTGGGTGAGTGGCTGATGGCTCTTTGCAGGCTGGCCATGGCCCCCAGCCACCTAAGGTCCCAGTGGAGGCTGGCTAGAAGCAGTTATCTGGGATTTATTTATCTTCTATAATTGAAACTTTGTTGCCTTGAGCAGAGGCCACAGCTGGCCAGGGCAGGCAGGAAGCTTGGCTTCCTCCATCACCGGGGCAACCAAGACTCCTGCTTGCTCCAGCTCCGAGGCTGCCGTCCGCCATCTTGGTTGGTTTAATTTGTATATAGTCGCTCTGATTGGCTGGTGGGCGGGGCTTGGGGGCGTAGCGGAGGTGCGGTCAATTTGCATGTTTCTCTTTTATTAGATTAGATTCTGCGCAGGCCCAGAGAAAAATGTGTCTTTCAAATTCTGGGCCCCCCAACATGGAGGAAACTTTTCTATTTATACTTTTTCCAGTCCTTGGTCTCCCAAATTTGGAATGAGATGTCGGCCCTTCTGAGAAAGAAGGCCTATGTGCTGGGAAAGGGCCATGAGACCATATCTCAAGGCCTGGCCTGGTACCAGCACTGACAACTCTATCTGGGGCATAGTTTACGGCCTCTCTGGAATGGGAGTAGTCTTATTTTCCCTATTATTTAAGCAAGCAAGCATTTACAGAAGCCATACTATCAGGGTTAAAATTTCAAACAGTAGTTTTTATATAAGATGGATGCTTCAGTAGGACAGTGAAGGCATATTGCTGGCCTTGCCAGCTTAAAGCAAATGACTTCTGGTGGTCTTTACCAATAGGCATAGAGGGGAAAAACATTTACCAGATCAATAGCTACATAGCAGGTATCAGGGGAGGTCTTAAATTGCTCAAGCAACGAAATCACACTTGGAAAAGCAACTGCAATCAGAGTCACACCTCATTAATTTCACTGTTATTCACTAAGATTTAATTTTCTTTTCCACAGGCCAAATAGTCCAGTTGAATGTCGGTGAGGTGGAAATCATGACCCCTGCATCTTTCACATTCTTGATGGTGGCACTAATCTCTGCAATCCTTCCAGGAATGCAGTATTGCTTTTGCTTTCTTGTTTTTGCCTTTTCTACCATAATAGCCAACTGGCACTGTGACTGAGTGCCAAAGGTTAGGGAACTAATGTAGAGATTCTGCCAGCTGTGGAATATGGCTGTTCTAAATATACATTCTGAAAATGTGAGAGAATTGACCTAAAACAACTTTAATCACCTGACCTCCACCAGCCCCTTGTCTGATCCCTAGTCCATGATCACTGGTCTAGCATCTTGATATTTTGACTTACCAGGAATTAGTGTCAGTTCAGAACTAGTGTCCAGTAATTCCCCAGAAGTATTATTATTTCCCTTTCTCTAATGCACAATCATAAGTTTCTTACTAGGAACTTGAAGAATTCTGAAATCCACTCCCATAGCAATATGGAAACTGAAGGAGGAACCATTTTACTCTTGATCTCTGCCAATGATTAGTTAAGTAGAGTGTAGTGTGAGATGAAAAGAGAATATATGTCAGGAACTGTGAAGTGTCTGAGATTTTTATCTTACTTGCATTATAATGAGTTAACCTTCCATAGTTTCATAGACAATGACAGAATATGCAAGATTCCTTTGTTAGAGACAAAGAACTTTATTATAGTAATAGCAGTAGCCAGAGTATTATGATTTTCTTATGCTTGTTCCCTGAGCTCCAATTCCCATATATCAATGCAACGAAGTCCAGGTATTACCCACACATGCAATGCATAGCATTACAGGAGCGGAGCCTTCAACTTAGGGAATCTGAATCTTTTATAATAGACATTAAGCATGATTGCCCTTTATTCCAGAGAGAGACATTTTCTTTATTATACCAGACTATCAGTACACTTGATCTGGATACTTTCTATATTCTCCAAGGCTGTTCAGTATACAAATATCATTAAAAGGATAGTTTGGAACAAAAGTAGTCAGTGCCTCTGCTTGTAAGAGATGCAGAAACACAAAGAACCATGGAGAATTTTGTCTCAGTAAGAAGGCTAGAAAAGAAACTTGGATTTGGAGGTGAAGCTATTAGAAAACCAGGGAAGAATCAGTATATTGTAAAAATAAAGATAGAATAGAATTTCAAGAATTTGGGTGTGCTTGTGATATTAAAGGAATGGCAGTGTGAGAAATCCTTTTGGTGTCTCCCCTTGATGTTTCAACAGTTTGAAAAGCCATATCTCAACAAAAGATTCCCTGCTCAACACACAAATACACCTGAGAGATCTGCACACTGAAACATCTAAAGGTGGGCAAGTGAAGCAAAAGGGGGAGGTGAAAGGGGAGTGGGACTGATAGAGCCAGTATGCAGCACAACAGCTGGGAGCTCATGGCAGGGCTCAGCCAGGAGAGGAGAGGAATCTGATTGTCACTGATGCCCTCATCAACCAGGAAGTACAGAGAGACTCAGTGGGCACTCCTGCAGGAGTGAGCAGCACTAGCTGTGGCTGAACAAAGAGACCTGGGTAAGAACACAGCATGGGAGAGTGTCTGTGGTTGTCTGGTGGTCAGCAGTTCAGGCAGAGAAACACAGCCACAAAACCTGGCCAACTCCCCTTAACCTCTCAGAGATTGCCTCCCTTTGCCTTGGTGTTAGATTATGGACCACATAAACTGTGAGCTCGAGAGCTAGTACTGCAGTATCACATTTCTCCCCAAGCAAAGGGTGCACTCTATGGCTCTCCAGCGGTCAGGATACGGGGTGGGGGATCCCAGCAGACCGTGGTTGCCATTACCAGGAGGGAAAAACAACATAGAAGCTGGAGGGATCCCCCAGCCCACATCCACCCTGACATGCATTGCAGCTTCACTGATAGAGGCTGTAGGAGACAGTACTGGGATCTCACAGAGCTAAAAAAAAATAAAATAAAAAAAAATCTTTTGATTCAGCACCACCTACTGGAAAATAATGAAAAGACCTGTTCATGTTAATCTGCTAGATAAATGCCATTCACACATTGATGCCTAGACAGAGAAGGAATCCATCAAATACCACAAATAACCAAGATAGCAAGACAGCTCGGAAAAAAAAATGAAAAATATCCAGAAAACAAACTTAAAGACATGAAAATACATGATATAAATTATAGAGAATTCAAGATTGCAGTTTTGAAAATACTCAACGAGATGCAAGAAAATACAGACAATTTATCAAGCTCAGAAAACAGCTTAATGAACAAAACTAGTACTTCACCAAAGAGAATGAAACTTTCTAAAACAGTGGTCTCCAATCTTTCGGACCTCATGGACCACCAGTGGTCCACAGACCACCGGTTGGAGACCACTATTCTAAAAGAACCAAACAGAAATCCTGGAGATGAAGAATTCAATAAAAAGATGAAGAATGAACTAGCGAGATTAGAAATTAGAGCAAACCAAATGGAGGAAAGGATCAGTGATATTGGAGATAGAAATCTAGAAATGATGCAGAGGGGAGAGACTTGACCATAAAAAAAAATGAAAGATCTCAATGAGAACTATCAGACTCCATCAGAAAGAGTAATATATGAATAATAGGCATACAAGAAGAAGAGAAGGAGAAAGGAGTGGAGAGACTGTTCAAACAAATAGTTGATGAGAACTTCCCAAACCTATGGAAAGAAATAGATCCTTGAATCCAAGAAGCAAATAGAACACCTAGTTAACTCAATCCAAAGAGGCCTTTTCCAAGGCATGTTTGTTGTATTAAAACTGCCAAAAATTGTCCTAGCTGGTTTGGCTCAGTGGATAGAGTGTCGGCCCATGGACTGAAGGGTCCCTGGTTCGATTCCAGTCAAGGGCACGTGCCTCCATTTCAGACTTGATTCAAAACTGAGACAGTTAGCATAGAAAAAGAGGAAACAGAGAAAAGAAGTATGGAATACCACCAAACAAAAACAACAGACTGAAACACAAAGGAAAAGTACCAATGGAGTCAGACAGCTACCAGAAAACAAAAGATAAAATGGCTATAGGAAATCCTCATGCATGAATAATTGCCCTAAATGTAAATGGACTAAATTTACCAATAAAGAGGCACAGAGTAGCAGAGTGAATTAAAAAACAAAACCAAAGCATATGCTACCTTCAAGCCACACATCTAAGCAGCAAAGACAAAGGTAGATTCATAGTGAAAGGGTGGAAAATGATTCTCCAAGCAAATAGCATCCACAGAAGAGCTGGTGTAATCATACTTATGTCTGACAAAATAGATTTCAGGATAACAAAGGTAACAAGAGAAAAAAGATTGACATTTTATAATAATAAATGGAAGACTACATTGAGAAGACATGTGCATCTTAATATATATGCACCCAATCGGGGAACACTAAAATATATAAAGCAACTACTCACAGAACTAAAGGGAGAAAGAGATCAAGACACAATCATAGTTGGAGACCTTAATACTTTATACTCTATTGCCAGCTCTAGATGGATCAACCAAACAGAAAATCAATAAAGAAATATCAGCCTTGAATGAAGCACTAGACCAAATGGACATAATTGACATTTATAGAACCTTTCATCCCAGAACATCAGATTATACATTCTCCAAAGCACATGGAACATTCTCAAGGATAGATCATATGTTGGATCACAAAACTAGCCTCAACAAATTAAAGAAGATTGAAATTTTACCAAGCATATTCTCAAATCACAATGCTTTGAAATTATAAATCAACTGCAGAAAGGAAGTAAAGAAACCCACAAACATGTGGAGATTAAATAACATACTACTAAAAAATGACTGGGTCAAAGAAGAAATAAAAGGTGAGATCAAAAGATATACAGAGACAAATGAGAATGACAGGATGACATTCTCAAGGATAGATCATAGCAAGAGCAGTAATAAGAGGGAAGTTTATATCATTACAGGCCTATCTCAAGAAACATGAGAAATCCCAAGTTAATGACTTAACATTACATCTTAATGTACTAGAAAAAGAACACAACAACCCAAAATCATCAAAATAAAGAAAATAATAAAAATTAAAGCAGAACTGAATGAAGTAGAGAACAAAAATAATATACAAAAATTAATATAACAAAGAGCTGGTTCTCTGAAAAGGTTAATAAAATTTAAATCCCCCTGGCTAGACTCACTAAGGAAAAAAGAGAAAAGACCCATATAAACAAAATCAGAAATGAAAGAGGTGAAATCACCACAGATATCATAGATATACAAAGGATCATACTAGAATACAGTGAAAGACTATATGCCACCAAATTCAATAACCTAAAAAATGGATAAGTTCCTAGAAATATATAACCTTCCTAGACTAAATCATGAAGAACAGGAAAATCTAAAATAGACCAAACAGCAGTGAGGAAATGGAAACAACCATCAAAAACCTTCCCAAAAATAAAAGTCTAGGATGGCTTAAAAATGGTGACAGAGTAAGTGGAGGCTACACTGATACTCTCCCAGGACCAAACTGGAATTACAACTAAAATACAAAAAAACTACCCTGAAAAATCAACTGAAGAATAGCTAGAGAGAATGCTGATAACCAAGGACAGAAAGTGGAAACCACACAGAGACTGGTAGAAAGTGTGGAGGCGTGAAAGGCCCGGCCAGGCTCCCACAGACAGCAGCAGAAGGTCTGGAGAGATATCTCAGCTGTGGGCAGTTCCCACTGAGAACTCTGGGTCTAAGCCCCAAGCTGGACTCACGAGTGCAGAGCACCAGAATTGAGAAAGGTGCCCACATAACATATGGCTGTGAAAAGCAGCAGGGTTGCTATTTGCCAGGAAGAGATGGCTGGAAATGCAGGCACCCTCTTAAAAGGCCAATATACAAAATGTCATGTGTAGCTACTTACCTTGGGCTCTGGCAGAGGGAGGGCAGAGTGGGTTGGAGCT
The DNA here is from genome assembly GCF_000147115.1 of Myotis lucifugus. Lineage (NCBI taxonomy): Eukaryota > Metazoa > Chordata > Mammalia > Chiroptera > Vespertilionidae > Myotis > Myotis lucifugus. The sequence goes on along the minus strand of NW_005871052.1, from coordinate 12,324,661 downwards.
GTGTGAGGAGTGTCCAGGGATGGGGGTCTCTGGTGACATCCACCCTGCTTTCCTGTGCTGAGTCATACTCTCATGCTGCAGAGTACATCTTTCTCCAGTGAACCTTTGCTATCCAGGTGGTTTTTTTCTGGGGGGGGGAGGGGGGGAGGCAGTTGCCCCACCCTGTTGGAAGACCTCTTGTCCAACCCTGTGGTCAATAGCCTGAGGTTAATCAAGCCTGAATACAATCAGACTGCAGGCAGAGGTGGGTTTCTGGAGGCTTTGAGAGTTTGATCTCCTTCTTGGCCCAGGACTAGGAAAAGCAGACCCTGGTGCACATCTTGGTCCTTTCCAAAGACACCCAGCCCCAGCAGAGGGAGCCACAAACTGTGGATTGCTGATAGCTCCAAACAGAGTACTCAGGGCCAGTCATAAATAGCATTGGACATTGTCCTGCAGTAGAGATTGGGAGTCGTAGCAGATCTACCTAATACAATAAACAAGTGCAGTAAAGTTGCAGGATACAAAATCAATGTACAAAAATCTGCCCAGCTGGTGTGGCTCAGTGTTTGAGTGTCGACCTATGAACCAGGAGGTCAAAGTTTGATTCCCGTCAGGGCACATACCTGGGTTGCAGGCTCAATCCCCAGTAGAAGGCATGTAGGAAGCAGCTGATCAATGATTCTCTCTCATCATTGATGTTTCTATCTTTCTCTCTCCCTTCCTTTCTGAAGTCAATAAAAATGTATTTTAAAAAATGTACAAAAATCCACTGGTTTTCTGCTAACAATGAAACTTTAGAAAAAAAGTGAGAAAAAAATAATTCCTTTTGCAATTGCAACAAAAGAATAAAATATCCAGGAATAAACTTAACAAAGGATGTGAAAGACCTATATACTTAAAAGCCATTGAAAAAGTTCAACAAAATGGAAAAATATCCCATGTTCATGGATTGGAAGAATCAACATAGTTAAAATGGTCATATTATCCAAAGTAGTATACAGATTTAATGCAATCCCCATCAAAATCCCAATGTCATTTTTAAAAGAAATTTAACAAAAGAATCAACAGATTTGTATGAAACCACAAAAAGACCCCACATACCCAAAGCAATTCTGAGAAAAGCAAGAATGAAGCCAGAGGTATCACACTACCTGACTTTAAATTACACTACAGAACTATGATAAGCAAAACAGCATGGTATTGGCAGAAATATAGACACACAGAGCCCAGAGATAAAACCACATGTATATGGACAGACAATTTTTGACAAAGGAGTCAGAAACACACAATGGAGAAAAGAAAGCCTCTTCAAGAAATGGTGCTGGGAAAATGGGAAAGCCACATGCAAAAGAATGAAACTAGATTATAGTTTGTCCCCATCTATAAAAATTAATTCAAAATGGATCAAATACCTAAATGTATGATCTGAAACAATAAATTACATAGATAAAAACGTATAAATTATATAGACAAAATCAATAAATTACATAGACGAAAACTAAACTTATGGACCTTGGTTGTAGAGAACATTTTATGAACTTGACCGTAAAGGCAAAAATAAATTAATGGGACTAGATCAAACTAAAAAGCTTCTGCACAGCAAAAGAAACTGACAACAAAACAAAGAGGCAACCAACTGAATGGGAGATGTTATTTGCAAACAATAGCTCCTACAAAGGTTTAATATCCAAAATATATAAAGGATTCATAAAACAACCAATCAAACAATCCAATTAAAAAATTGGCAGAATACCTGAACAGACACCTGTCTCAAGAAGATATACAAATGGCCAACGGATATATTAAAAAGATGTTCAATCTCACTAGCAATTAGGGAAGTATAAGTCAAAACTACAATGAGATACCACCTCACATCTGTTAGACTGACTATTATCAACAAGACAACTAATAACAAGTGTTGGAGAGGTTGTGGGGAAAAGGGAACCCTCATTCACTGCTGGTGAGAATGTAGACTGGTACAGCCACTATGGAAAACAGACTGACAATTACTCAAAAAATTAATACTAGAGTTACCATGTGACCCAGCAATCCCTCTACTGGCTATACCAGTATATCAGAAAAACTTGAATACATGTATTCACAAAGATATACGCCCTCCTCTGTTCATTACAGCATTATTCACTATGGCCAAGACATGGAAACAACCAAAGTGTCCTTCAATAGATGTTTGGATAAAGAAAATGTGGTACATATATACTATGGAATACCACTCAGCCATAAGAAATAAAGAAATACTGCCATTTGCGACAACATGGATGGACCTTGATAATATTATGTCAAGCAAAATAAGTCAGTCAGGAAAAGCTAAGAACCATATGATTTCACTCATATGTGGGATCTAAAACCCAGAGACACAGACAACAGTATAGTGGTTATCAGAGGGAAGGGGGAGTGATAGAGGGTAAAGAGGGCCATATATATGGCAATGAAAGATAATTTGACTTTGGGTGTGGTTACACAATGCAATACACAGATCATGTATCAGAGTAATAAATGTACACTTGAAACCTATATGATCCTATTAACAAATCCCACTTCAATTAATTTAATAAAAAGTAAAAAGAGGAAGGTCAAATGCTCCTGAGAGTAGAGTTTGATAAAAATGGAGAACAGGTTATTGAATTGGTTTGTGACTGTTTAAGCCTGAGTCCGCCGAGAATCAGATACAGAGACAGGATTTCATGCCTGAGAAATTTATTAGGGAAAATGCTTGTGACAGAAAATCTGGAGGGAACTGGAGGCAGCTGAGAGGGCCATTAATCTGTGACTTAGGTCAATTCTCAGAAATTCTCAAGCTGTTGGGGAATCCTCAAGCCAAAGTTGGCCATCATAGAAGTTCCATGTCTCCCAGGAACTCACCTGCCTTAGTATCCTTGCTGCACTGTCATTAGGCCCTCCTTCATTCTAACATAACCTCGCTTTCATACAGGTATCCACCCCATGCCTAGCTCCAGGTGTGTGCCAATTAGAAATGCTGATTTGTGCATTCCCCTAGTGACAGACAATGATTTGGGGATAGGTAGCTGTCCAATGAAAAAAATAAAATTCCACAATTGAAGCGCTAGCCTGGGGATAAAACCAACATTCTGAGGATGGCAGAGGCATAGAGAAAACGTGACTCTTGGATGTTGTCATCAAGCATCTGAATTAACCAAACTTGATGCCTGCCCTTTACCTGAAATTTTAAGATAATAAATGTCCTTACTGTTTTAAGTGATTTTCAGTTAGGTCTTTTATTGCTTGCAGCCAATATAATCTAGGATACTGGTATTCCAAAGGGAAAGAAATTCCACTTTTAGTCACTATCAAAGCACATCAACTGAATATTGGTCTTGTCCATTTCATGGATAAGGAAACTGATGCACAGAGAGCTTAAGTAACATGCCCAAGAAACACTAGCAAAGTTGGTCTTGGCCTTGGATACTATAAGAATCTCTTTAGCTCTATTTCAATGGTGGACAATACTTTGTTGTCTGAAATGAATGATCTTGCAATTGTACATAGTGATGAGATAGCCATTTGTAATGTAAATATGGAAACTCCTCTGGGATGTTTGGAGACTGTTCTCCAAGGTAAGTCCAGGAACTAGGCTTACTAAGAAGTTGAGCAAAAGTCCATTTTGATTACTCAAGGAGATGATTCTGGGCTAGAGAGTTGCAATAGTAGACTCCTACTTATTTAAGACACAGCTGAGATGATTGGGAAGTGGAGCAACTCATACATAAAAAAGCAGGTGAGGGCTGGCACTGGTTTTTGTCACAAGTTTGGAACCCAGTTTAATCAACTAAATATCTTACTCCTTTATTGTCCGAGAAAAGGCTTGATAAAGAAGTTGAGACACCTAAATATTGGGAAGCCTTTGATAAATCAAAAGGTAATTTGGTAAGATACATTTAAACTATTCCTGATTATAATATTCTTTGTAACAACAGAAACTTTGAAGCAAGGACTAGAAGCTATGTTCCTTCCTTTTTAAAAAATATGACAATGCATTGTCTAAATTTAAAGCATCTAGAGCAGCGGTTCTCAACCTGTGGGTCGCGACCCCTTTGGGGCTTGAACGACCCTTTCACAGGGGTCGCCTAAGACCATCGGAAAACACATATAAAATTACATATTGTTTTTGTGATTAATCACTATGCTTTAACTATGTTCAATTTGCAACAATGAAAATACATCCTGCCCTAGCCCGTTTGGTTCAGTGGATAAAGCGTTGGCCTGCAGACTCAAGGGTCCCAGGTTCGATTCCGGTTAAGGGCATGCACCTTAGTTGAGGGCATATCCCCAGTAGGGGGTGTGCAGGAGGCAGCTGATCGATGTTTCTCTTTCATTGATGTTTCTAACTCTCTATCCCTCTCCCCTCCTCTCTGTAAAAAATCAATACAATATATTTTTTTAAAAAAGAAAATACATCCTGCATATCGGATATTTACATTACAATTCATAACAGTAGCAAAATTACAGTTATGACGTAGCAACAAAAATAATTTTATGGTTAGGGGTCACCACAGCATGAGGAACTGTATTAAAGGGTCGCGGCATTAGAAAGGTTGAGAACCACTGAGCTAGAGAGTTCATGGTTAATGGATTATTGATCTCAATTGAGGAGACATATTTAGAAGGTAAGGTTGGGCCAATGGAGGATTTTAAAATCTTGTAAAAATGTGTCTGAGAGAAACAAATCACAGAGCTACAAGCATAATACTGCTTCCATTGGGTTGTGGCTGAGCTCAGGCACACAAGGTAATATCATAGGTGAACAGAGGTAACTCTGTGAAACATGTGACCATCCCATAAACTCCATAGTAAACCAGAGAAATGTCTGACTGACTCATGGCTTTTCCATGTTATATTTGGGTTGAAATTTCATGTTTTTGTATCTTGGAACTGTGATTGGAAATTGAATTAACTTAGAACTTAAGGACATTGTTGGCAGAAAAAAAAACACCCTTTATGACACTGCATTTTTAGGTTGTCCCTTCCTTTTTATAATCAGGAAACTATTGTCTATACTGCTAATAACATTTCTTCAGTGTCTTCTATGTACTAAGTACAAGGCTTGGCAATTTATATGATTTCATGTGACCTTCAGAACAATCCACAGGGTAAATACCAATATTATCCCCATTTTTAGGTGTGGCATTGAAAATATTTAACCACCAGTGTGGCATAGGCCCTGATCAATCAGAATGGACACCTGTAAACAATTAGTATAGCCATGCTCATGCATGTCAATTGAATATTGGCCTTATCCTTTTTATGGGTGAGGGAATCAAAGCCCAGAGAGTTTAAGTAACCTGCCCAAGACATACAGCCAGCAATGGAGCTGGGGACTTGAACTCAGATCAGTGGATCTCCAAAGCCTGCATTTGGCTCTTACCACTATGCTGTGCTGCATAACTGTCTACTACAGAGGGAAAGTTGACCTATATTTGGATGCTTAATAAAACTGAAATATCAGCTATTGAGATTCAGTATTTTTCCTAATTAATCCAAAACCCTGACCTATATATCACCCCCCTTTTAATGTTGTAGAGATGGACATGGCTATCAAATAAATCCAGCATTAATATCAAACACATAGAAAACATGTCGCCATGTGGTGGGCCTAGCCTATTCTGGGGAGATTTAGGACTTTTACTTACTGCTTTAGGATTTTGGGGGGAGATAGGAGTTTACAGGGGTGGTGGTTGTTAGGTCAAGAGTAAGATAGCCCAATGTGATTTCTCCTGAGTAAAGCACACATGTTAAAATAAAATTACCCATTGAATTCAGCAACATTTGAATGTTCCTAATTATAGTCTCATGATAACAAGGTAGGGAGGAAAAACGTGAGGGTGAGGTGGTTGGTGGAGGACCAGTGGTGAGGGGGCGTCCACACACAACATGAGGATGAGGAACTGAAAAAGAATCTGGTCACATTCTGCTGAAATCTCCTATAGTTTTTTTTCAAAATACTGCAATTCTTTCCTTGCAGTTTCAGCTGGGGCTCAGAGTCAGGGCCAACGTTTAAGCAACATCAAAGATTATTTTTGAAAAAAAAAGTTTCTTTCCTCATGGAATTCTTGAAGGATTTGCCTTGTCTCATGTGTGAAGCACTGAATCTGAGCTGAAGAGAATTTATTTTAGGACCTTAAGTGGACTTGGGCTCACACACCTATTGCCTTAGGATGTGATTGATGTCTGTGTAAGTTTCCAATCCAGCCCTGCAGGCCCAGCTCTGGGGTGCACTGACCCCCAGCTGGAAGTCTCAGTTGCCTCAATGGCAGAAATGTGCTTTCTCCTCTTAAATCTTGTAGCACTGCTCCACTCCCTGCTCCCACTCTTTTCAGAGTAGTCATTGATTACTTGTCATTGGGTTTTGTCTCCATTGTTTTTTAAAATATATTTTTATTGATTTTACAGAGAGGAAGGGAGAGGGATAGAGAGTTAGGAACATTGATCAGCTGCCTCCTGCATGCCCCCTCCTGGGGATCGAGCCTGCAACCAAGGTACATGCCCTTGATCGGGATGGAACCTGGGACCCTTCAGTCTGCAGGCCGATGCTCTATCCACTGAGCCAAACCAGTTAGGGCTGTCTCCATTGTTGAGACTGGCTCTGTTCTAATTGGTTTGCTTTCTTTGGGCCTGAGAATAGAGAATTTACTAGTGTTCTTAACTGCAGAGCCAAGCCTTAATGCCAAAAAGGGCAAATGACATTTTAAAAAAGACTCAATATAGTATTTGCTAATTCTTGTTCATTTCTCTTGGTACAAACACTTAGAACTAGGGAACAACAGAATGTTAGAGTGGAGGCTGAGGAGCAGCCTTTTTATCCCTTCTACTGGCTGTACATACTTTTTTCATTTATAAGGAAAGCATCTTTACTGAGTCTCATGGCAAGAGGGTATGGAATAGAATGTATATTCTTACAACTTAGATAAAACAGTTGATTGATTATAGAGCAATGTCAAGGAGAAAATTGGCAACACTGCTTAACTGCCAAGATTCTTATATTTGAGTATATTTAAGAGGTAGCAACATGGGGGTAGCTGGTTTTATTTGTTTGCTTTGTTTTGTTAGCATCTATTTATTCGCTCACAATAATATACAGCCCCTGGATGGGGAAGGGGCAGAAAGGGCCATGACAGGGTGAGATGGGAGGGGTGGAGGTGCTTGCTTCCACGGGGGCAACTTTTTCAAATAAGTCTGAGGGCTGTACTAGGAAGTTGGGTAGGTTGCATGAGGTTTGCTCATCAATTTTCATTTTGCAGCTATGGAGACTGCCAGCTTGGAGGAAGAGAAATGGCACATCCTATGTTACTTATTTATTCTGTCAAATTCAGTTTTTATTGAAATTCTTGGTTCTTAGCAGCAGCTAGACAGGCAGGACTAGAGGTGGGAAGGAAAACAGGAGCCTTGCTGGTCATGAGTGGTCAACTCTCTCATTTTCCTCCTACTTCTTTGGCCACTCTCTTAGTCTTTGCTTCTAGGCTAGACTCATATCCCATTCCATAGGTGGTCCAGCTTAGGCTCAGATCACAACCCCTAGCACAGTGACAGATGAACTGCTACAGGCCTGGAGTCTGGTAGTTGGTGGGTGGGTAGGAAGCACCCAGCATTTTCAGGTCTGCCTTGGTTGTTAGGGGTCTTTCTCCTGCCACCTCCTTTGCACCTTCCCTCTTTCTACTTCTGAATGTGTGTCAAGGTTTATAGGCAAATCAAAGCAAATGTTTAATGTACAGAGCACTTTTTAGCTACTTGGTACTGGGGATGTGGGCGCATAGCAGCCTTGCCTTCCACATTTGTCTCCTCCCACTGCCTCCACATGAAAAGTAGTAAAGGACAAGGGCTCTCTCTCCCCTGCCTCAAGCAGTGTTCTGCTCCAGAATCCAGTGGCTTTCTATTGCCCCTTAGGCCAGGTTAAATCCTTTAGTAAGTTTCTTCATATCAGTCTCTGCCTATAAGCCATCTTCTTTTAGTCATTCATCTACATTTTTCTGAGTACCTACTGTGTGCCAGTTGTTGGACTTGGCATACAGAAGTGAGCAAGACAAGCATGGTTCCTAAACTCATGGAGTTAACAGTGTAGTGGGAGAGATTATTATTACAAACAAAAAATCATTATTATAAATGAAGATAATTGTGCGAAGGTTGTGCTGGAGGGTGATGTGGGAGCACAGGACAGGACCCTTTACCTTGGTTGCTTGCCTGTCCCGGACAGCTTGGCTGGAGTGTGGCACTTCTACAACCCCAACTCTCCTGCCACAGACCAGAACCAGGCTGCTGTGCTCTACTCTCAGGGGCTCTTTACATCCAGGTTTGTCTCTCACTTGAGGTCCTACCTTTCTTATTGGGAAGAGACTGTAGATAGGAAGGCAAAAACTTATATATTCCCTTGACTTCTACCATGGCACATGCAGTCCTGACCTGATCCTGGGAAGGGAGGAGGGGCTCTATTCTGAGATGGCCCTATTGCAAGTCCTTGATGTTTCCTTGATGAAAACCAGGGCCAGGGCATTGAGGAGGCTGGAGTGAACAGACTGGGCTGTGGGGGGGGGGGGGAGGGCATGAGGCCAAGGCTGATTTACTTCGGCTTGTTATTATAGAGCCCTGAAAGATTCATCAGCTTCAGGAATTAGAGTAGTGAGGGCAGTTCAGCCGCCAGGCCTGAGCCTCAGCAGGGAAGCTCTGCTGACACAGTCTCCTTCAATCTGCTCATACCTCATT
>NW_005871052.1:12290263-12315780 GCF_000147115.1 Myotis lucifugus | reverse complement strand
TTTTCCCCCCAGAACGGAGATCAGTCTAAACAGCCCATAGGTCAAGTGAAAAGTATCCCTGGAGAGTCCAGTTAAATCCCTACTTCCTGCCAGTTACTCTCTTGGCTTAGGTTTGAGTTCACCAAATAGAGAATTTCAATTCCTCACTCTGCAACTGAATTTTACAGCTCAGAAAAGGGGTTGCCTTTTGCTCATTTACTTATTCTTATTTTAGTTAGAACCCAACTTTTCTAGTATCCATACAGTATTCCAATTTACTGAACAAGGAACATCTATTTACTGTGAAGGGTAATCAGATGACTCTTAACTAGTTATGGAGACTTCTTGAGCTGTTTAAGGGACAATTCTCTAAAGGAATGAATGAAATCAGGTCACACTCAGGCTTATTAGTGCAAACACACATATCCTGTTCAAGGTATTATACTAATAGATTATAAGGGATTACAAGGATTGGACCATTTTTAGGAGAAAAGATGAGGAGAGAATTACTAGAAAGAAGAAATGGAACCAGAGGAAAATCAAATGGGAGCTGGGGGTGTTGAAAATAAGTGTGCTGAGTGGAAACTCCCAAAGTGCACAGGGACATACAACCAGGCACTCTGGCTTTCTGAGGACACTACTGTCCCCCTCTCCTCACCTACAATGGAGAGAAATCAGGATGCAACCACAGGACTTCCAGAACTGAAAGCACACCCTGGCTCTTGTACCGCCTCCGCAGAAGGCACCCCAGGAGCCCAGTGTCACCAGGCTCTGGACTCTCTTTTTGCCTAAAACGCGGGGTGGCATCTCTCCATCCGATCTGAGTGTGAACGGGTTTGTTTTCATTCATTCATTCCAGAGCCTTTACAGCAGTCCAGGCATTTTGGGACTCCCCAGAGACTCTGCCCTCCTGAGTAGAGTAGTGGAGTAAGATACTTGGTTCTTTCCCCCTCATTTCCAAGCTCCCCGGGGCTGCACTCAGTCTAGTCTAAGCCTGTGTGTGGCACTGAATACACGTTTGGGGAAGGAAAGCTAGATGAATGAAGGGAGGCTGTTCAGCCAGCCTTCACTGGTTTCTCGCCGGTGTGAGCGCCCGGTGCGCTTGAATTTTTATTATTTATGAATAAAAGGTTTAAGTAAAACACGCACACAACAACAACAACAAAACAAGGGGGAAAAAAGCATAAAACAACTTTATCAGTCCCAGGAGGACGCGGGCACACATACTGCACCGAACGTCATACACACACACACACACACACACACACACACACACAGCCCACTCACGCGGGCATTCCTTCTTTCAACGCTCCAGCTCATTCTTTTTACTCCTACTTCTCTCCCGGTTCAAGCGTTAATCTGCGAATCTCTGACCGAAGGAGAAAAAAAAAGTGGGTGGGGGGATCCTGAAGTAGCAGAGGGAGGAGGAGGTGGAGAAAGGCGGGGAGGAGGAGGAGGAGCCCAGCGAACCAGAGTCAGAGGGACTGGTGGCTCCGGCGAGTGTGCAGCCCTGGGGGGAGCCGGCGCTCCCGACTGGGAACCCGTCTGCCAGTACCCCGCACCCCCACCCGGAGTCTCCCAAGCCAGCCCGCTCGCCCACCCGTGCCCCGGGGCCTGCTACACCCTGAGCTGGGGCCGCCGCTCTGGGGCGCTAGGGCCAAGGGCGCCACTTGTGGCGAGCCCGACGCGCCGGCAGGCTAGTTCCCCGCGCTCGGGATGCCGTTCTACAGGCGCACGGTGGTGCCCCAGCGCCTATGCCCGCGCAACCCGCCGCAGCCGCTGACGGAGCTCCGCGACGTGAGTCACCTGGCCGCGCTCAGCCTGCTCCGGCAGCTCGCTGACCTCTGTGGCCACTCGCTGGCTTTGCTCGAGGACCTCGAGGGGCACCTGCTGGCCCTGGGGCGCCGCACCAACAGCCTGGCCTGGCGCATCGTGCGCCTTCGCCGCCGCCTTCCCTGCCGCCTGCTTGGCCCGGAGGATGACCAGGATGAGCTAGGTAATAGCGCGCGGGAGGCTAACGGCCCCGCGACTACCCCGCCTCTGGGGGCGCCAGTGAGCGAGCCCCGGCTCAGGGCCCACCCTTCCCCCGCTTTCCCCGCTCCTCCCCTTCCCTTCTCTCTCTTCTCCTCAGGGAGTGAGGGGATCCCGTTTCTCTGACTCCCCACCCACCGCTCTCTCGCTGTAAGCTGTAACTTCCTGCTCGTGGACCCGGCTGCGGGGTCCTGAGTGGACCTGTGACCTCGGGACTCCTGACCCTGGGTTGGCGGCCGCCTCCCGGGGAACTGAGGGAGGAAGGCGGGGGTGGGAACCACTGGGTCCGGGACAGCTTCTGCGACGCCCCCAGGCCCGTGGCGTCCTCATCTTCGAGGCGTCGGGAACCAATGGCCGCGCTGGTGGAAGTCTTTGCTCCAGTCCAGGAGCCCGACCACTTCTGAAAGCGCCCCCCAGCCGCTGGCCACCTACGTGACCGCAGGAGCTTGGTGGCGGTGCCTACCGGCTTTAAACCTGTGCAACTTCGTGCTTGAGTGTGATCACGGCTCCCACTCAGAGGTGTGTCTTGAGCGCCCACCCGCCTGCTTCTTCACCCCCACCCCCACCCCAACCCAGAGTTTAAGCTGCTGCGCCAGGAGTGGTCAGAAAAGGTTGGGAGGGAAAAAGAGACTGGCCCTGGCTTCTCTGATCCCCTACCCTTGTTCACAGATTTGCTTGAGAGAACCATTTAAAGCAACCGTCATCAGTTTCGTGATGGTTTTAGGAATCAGCCATGCCCAAGAAACCGGGTGGTGCCCCCTTTGAGTATGCAGAACCCATGAGAGGGTAGGAGGGCAATTCGAACCCTTATCCTTTATTACTTTGGACCCTAACACTTTGCATGGGGAATCCTCTCTCCATGGAAATGCACTTATCTCTTAGAGTGTGGCCTTTTGCTGAGAGCAAGGGGGCTGAATATGCTGGAAATGCTGACCACAGCTGTGCATGTCAAGTGCCAGGGCCAATTGGCACCATCAGAAAGTTAGGGGAGAGCAGTGTGGTCAGAAAGGTTCAAATGGGGGCAGAAGATGGCTACTGGCTGACTTTTGAGTGCAAGTCTCCAGCTGTCTTGGGAAAGAATTGCCTGGGCCAACCCCTATCCATTGAAGACCTCACCTTGCCCCTGCCCCTTCTAGTAGGACAGGAGTCAGAGGCCCTGGCACTCCTCTTCAAAAAGGTATTTAACCTTTAAGGTGGATGGTGAAGGGCACTGGTGGAGAAAAATGAACCAGATCTTGTGGGAAAAGGAAAGTGGAAGATACAGATGACTGCCAGATGGAATGTGGACATGGGACCAAAAACCTCTGCATGGCAGGGGACCAGGAAAGCTGGGGACCTAGGTCTGGTTAGTTCTCAGTTAACAAAGAAGGTAAGAAGATCATTGTTGATTTTTTTTTCTTGCTGGAGTCCCACTGACTACCAGATTAGCCCAGGAGAAATCTGATAAGTCTGCTTGGGGAGTAGTTTTTAAAATCCCACACAGCTCATAGAGAGCCACCTACTAAGTTTAGCAGGTTAACTTAAGGACAGCGAAGAGGCTGTGTGCTTCCAACTTGTAACTTTCTGCCCGTTAATTGGGGAGCCCTTTCCATATGAGGGAAAGCCTGGCTTCACCAAGTTGCCTTGGGACCTAACCCTTTCCAGTGATCTGCTGGGTTAGAAAGAGATAGCTTTATGCAGTGGATATCTTTTTATTATTATTATTGTTTAATTCTCACCCAATTATGTGCTTTTATTGATTTTTTAGAGAGAGAGGTGGGGGGGGGGGAGAGACATTGATGTGAGAGAGAAACATCCATTGGTTACCTACCACAAGTGCCCCGCGGGGGATCAAATCAAACCCGTTACCTTTTGGTGCATGGGACAATGTAGATATCTTTTATTTATTTTTATTTTTTGTACAAAAAAATTCTTTTCCATTTACCCAGATTCATCATTTTTTAACATCTTATCACATTTGCTTTTTTAAAAAACCTTTATTGTTGAGGGTATTACAGATGTCCTCCATTTTCCCCCCATTACCCCCCTCCACCCAGTTCCTGCCCCACCCCAGGCCTTTAGCACCATATTGTCTGTGTCCATAGGTAATGCATATATGCATATAAATTCTTTGGTTAATCTCTTTCCGGTCCCCCTCCCCCTTCTCTCTGAGATTCGTCAGTCTTTTCCATGTTTCCATGCCTCTGGTTCTATTTTATTCATCAGTTTATTTTGTTCATTAGATTCCTTGTTCATTTATTTTGATTTTTAGATTCATTTGATAAATATGCATTTATTGCCATTTTATTGTTCATATTTTTGATCTTTTATTTCTTCTTCTTAAAGAAGACCCTTTAACATTTCATGTAATAATGAAATTATTATTACATAATAATAATTTTGTGGGGATGAACTCCTTTAGCTTTTCCTTGTCTGGGAAGCTCTTTATCTGACCTTCAATTCTAAATGATAGCTTTGCTGGGTAGAGTAATCTTGGTTGTAGGTCCTTACTATTCATTACTTTGAATATTTCTTGCCACTCCCTTCTGGCCTGCAAAGTTTCTGTTGAGAAACCAGCTGACAATCATATGGGCACTCCCTTGTAGGTAACTAACTGCTTTTCTCTTACTGCTTTTAAGATTCTCTTTTTGTCTTTAACCTTTGGCATTTTAATTATGATGTCTCTTGGTGTGGGCCTCTTTGGGTTCATCTTGTTTGGGACTCTCTGTGCTTCCTGAGCTTATATGTCTATTTCTTTTATCAGGTAAGGGAAGTTTTGTGTCATTATTTTTTCAAATGGATTTTCCATTTCTTGCTCCCTCTCTTCTCCTTCCGGTACCCCCATGAGGCAAATGTTGGTATGCTTGAAGTTGTCCCAGAGACTCCTTACATTGTCTTCATATTTTTGGATTCTTTTTTCTTTTTGCTGTTCTGATTGGGTGTGTTTTGCTTCCTTATATTCAAAATTCTTGATTTAATTCTTGGCATCCTCTACTTGACTGTTGATCCCTTATAAATTATTCATTATTTCAGTTAGTGTATGCTTCATTTCTGACTGATCCTTTTTTATGTTGTTAATGTTCTAAGTTCCTTAACATTCTCACTAAATTCCTTGAACTGCTCATTAAGTTCCTTGAGTATCCATATAACCATTGTTTTGAACTCTGTATATGGTAGTTTTCTTGCTTCCATTTCATTTAGTTCTTTTTCTGGAGATTTCTTAAGTTCTTTCATTTGTGACATGTTTGTCTCCACATTTTGGCTGCTTCCCTGTGTTTGTTTCTATGTATTAGGTAGATCTTCTATGTTTCTATGTCTCTCAGACTTGGTAGAGTTGCCTTGTATAATAGGTGTCCTGTAGGATCCAGTGGCTCAGCCTCTCCGGTCACCTGAGCTGGGCGCTCCAGGTGTGCCCCTGTGTGAGCTGTGTGCACTGTCCTATTGTAGCTGAACTGTGATTTATGTTGGTGTCACTGGGAAGGATTGACCCCCAGGCCAATCAGTTGTGTGATCAGCTGAGACTACAGCTGAAGAGCTGCTGTGCAAGAGCCACCCCTATGGAGATGGACTTGCTTCAATGGGGCTTTGGTGCTCACTGAGTTGCACCTTGAGTGTGTCACTCAAGGAAGTAGTAAGGTTGTAATCTGGTGTGGTTGAAGTTGACCAACTTGGTGCACTGGCTCTGGGGCCTTCCAAGAGGTGCAAAGTCAGCCTCTGCCTGTACCCTGCCTCATCATGAGTTACAAAACAATCTTCAGATGGCTGTTACTTCTGTTGAGTTTGGAGGTGCCCAGGAGAGGCCAAGCTGTGAACCAGGGCAGGCTGCCACTAGTGCTGGGCCTGGGACCACTTATTGAGAGGTATGGGGCATGCTTGTTTGCCCCATACCTCTCAATAAGAGGTATGCTTATTTGAGAGATTGTTTGAGAGATTTTAGGAAAGTCCAAAGCATGAGACAAGAGAAGCCAGTTGTATGGAAAAGGCACTGGAAATTGCTTGGATGAGCCTGTAAGTAGGGAGGGGCAGGATCATAGGGAATCACCAGGGTGGGGAAAAAAGTGTGATCCAGGTTGATGGAGATTCATCAGCCTGTCAGCAATGTGGCAGGAAGGGCTCAGCAAAGGAACCCTGGCCTCTGTCAGCACTTTTGTCCAGGAGAAAGTTACCCCTCAGTTCTTGCCCTGATGCCAGACAATTCAGTTCCTCCACTTATGTCCCTGGATCCTTTCAAGCTGCTGCTCCAGTGCTGGAGCTCAGGGGGAGTGAGTCCAAGTAAGTCCATGTGGGGGCCCTTTAAGAGGAACTGCCTGGAACTCCGACAGCCTCTGTCTCACTCAGCCACATTTCCTGCTGGGTTTTACAGCCAGAAGTTGTGGGGACTTTTCTTCCAAGCACTGGAACCCTGTGCTAGGGTCCTAGTGTGGGACAGGAACCTCTTGTTTTGTAGGAAAACCTCCATAGCCAAGATATCCCTCCTGATTTTAAACCACCACATGTGGATGTGGGACCAGCCAGGTTCCGAAATTCCGCCCTGCATGTCCTCCCCTCCTACCAGTCTCAATGTGCTTCTTCTTTAATTCCCTAGTTGTTGTAGGACTTCTGTTCCACTAGATTTCAGGTGGTCCTGAATGATGATTGTTCTGTATTTTAGTTGTAAGTTTTGATGTGGTTGTGGCAAGTACCATGTTTGCCTATGCCACCATCTTGACCCAAAGGTTGAGGGAGCAATTTTTAGGATAAATTGCATTGGTTTGGTTTCTTTGAAGTTTTCAAGAGTTGAGAAAGTAGCCATCTCTCATCTTTGGTGTAGGCATTTGCCTTTGATAATGTACTTGTCTCTGGGCTCAGAGGCACTGAGCAGTCTGCTGCATAAATAGACCACAGCTACCGTTTTGGCAAGAAGGTCTGGTTTTCCATTTTCTGTTCTAATGCCCTACCTTAGACTCCCCTTGAGATTCCCACTGCACACTTTTCTCTTCAGGAGCTTTGAGTGTGTAGCACTTAAATTAGGCCTTCTCAGCAATGATCTAAGCATAAATGCCAAATGCAAAGAGAATTGGGGAGCATAATCAGTGTAATATCTGGCCACCTCTTTGTCGATCTGACATAAGCTTCAAAAAGATGTTCAGCCCAGCTGGTGTGGCTTGAACATCGACCTATGAACCAGGAGGTTGAACATCGACCTATGAACCAGGAGGTCATGGTTTGATTCCTGGTCAGGGCGCATGCCTGAATTATGGGCTCGATCCCCAGTGTGGGGCATGCAGGAGGCAGCCGATCAATGATTCTCTCTCATCGTTAATGTTTCTATCTCTCCCTTTCCCTTTCTATCTGAAATCAATAAAAAATTATTTTTAAAAAAGGTGTTCAGCAGGATGTATATTATATTTGACCCCAAATAAATATCATTTCTTTTTTCTTTTTTTTTACCATTGTCAGGTCTTTCCCTTTTTTCTTCTCTGTGTCTTTCCTCCTAGCACTTTTATTCCTTTAATAACCATTTTGCTGGTGGTCAGCACTCCCAGTCAGCATTTTACCCTATATCCTTTATCTGGCTAGATTCCCCCCAAATTCTTTCTCTACCTAATTCTTCACCAAGGAGGCAGGAAGGATGTGGGAAGGAGAGAAGAAAGTTTGGAAGCAACATGGCCGGGGTGAATGACACCTGACAGGTCAGCAGCTTGTAGTCTCTTTGCAAGGACAGCTTGATTGCTACTACAGACTGAGTAATGGCAAGTCAGGCTGGCCCATAGCCTTCAGGATTCTGGCAACAGACTGCAGGCTGGTTTGAGGCCCAGAAGTCAGAGGGGAGGATAGTGAGAGGAGAAGGAGAGAAACAGAAGAATAAAAAATTGATGCTAAAGGAGTCCAAAGTGCTCCTCTACACAATCAGGGGTCATGCCTTCATCATCTTCATGGTTACAGGGGTAGGACTTGGGCTGGGCTGGTTGCCAGGCAACACCCTGTCCTCCACTGAAAGCTGTTCTTCGGTAACTTGAACCCTTTTGAGACTACCCTAGAAGCTCTTATAACTGGCATGGGGTGAGAGGAGAGGGAATGCTACAGGACTGTATTGGGCTCTCTAGTTGTAGGTCTGTGGCTGCTGCCAAACCTTTGGCATGGCCCTTCTTATAAGTTGAGTGTTTCCTTATATCTGGCTTTGCATGGGACCTGTTTTATTGCATTCGTGTCCTGTACTCTGTACTCTTCATCTCAAAAATGGTATGGTCAAAACCAGTGGGAAATAGCTCCCTGCCTGCTGCCATATGCTGAATCAATCCAAGCTCTCCAATTCCTCCCTTGGAGATCTATTTAATGTTTGTAGGTGCTTGGATGATAATTACAAAAGCAATCAGACTATTGGCCCAGGGGTATAATATCTCCTGTGTGAGCAAGGAAGTCACTGAAGTACTAATCAACTCTAGATATGTTTAATAACACTGGGGAGCTATCGTGCTACACTAGCCCATGAACTTGCTGTGGGAAAGATGTTCTGTTCCTCTTGCAATTATTTTGGCTTGAATACTGCCAGTTGGATTGATGGTGGAAACCCCCTCTTCATCTTTATGTCAAATTCCTGTCTCTTGATTTTCCAACTTTGTGGCAACTCTGGCTCCAAATCATAAAGGACAGCTGGTTTATTTATATTTAAATCATAATTCCAGTGAGAGGGGAAACCATTGTAAATCTACATGGAGATTAAAAACTGAAAGCTGCACCTCTAGACTATTTTAGATGAGGGGTCACAGACCCTAAATCTGACCATCAAGCGGGCCATGCTTCTGAGGAGGAGCATGGCCTGCTTGAGTCAGATGGAGCAGGGGGAGATTTTGAGGACTTGGGACAGTGGTTTGACAGAGTGAGGAGGGCAGTCCCATTTTCTTTTTAATACCATTGAATTTCTGGTCTGCTTCATGGTATTTCCATGTGTTGAAAACATCTTTCTGGGAAATGTGGACACCAAAATGCCCACTAGAATACCCTTCACTTTAGAAACAAGAAATTTAATCTTCTCCTATTTTAGACACAGGAACAGCTAAAGTGATAAAAGTGTCAGGATGACAGAATAGTAGAGTAATAGGAGAAGATACAAGTTATGGCTCTTTGGCTCAACTTTGACCTTTATGAAGTTGATTAGGTGTCAGGAGGAGAATAATGAATTTAAATCATCTGTCCCTGTACTTCTTTGGCTTGTGTGGAGACTACATGGCACCAAAAACACTTGAATACTGAGTCCCAGAAAAGGGAAGGGACTTGTCCAAAGGCACCCAGCCTGATCAAGATCTTTAGTAACCCTAAGGTCTAAAAAAGACTATAGTGCCTCTCCATATGTAATTACAAATGAAAGCAATACAAAACCTTCAAATAAAATGTTATTTTTTTTTTGGAAATTACTCTAAGTTACACATATATGTTGAAATTAAAATGGCTTCTTATTAGAGTCTTGCATTCTCTCTCTTTTTTGTACTCCTGTTGTTGGCCTAGGTGTGTCTTAATGTCTATAGGGGAATGTGGCACTGGCTAGGTCACATAGCAGGTCAGTGGCAGGAGGCTTTGATCTAGAAACCAGGCCTTCTGACATTCACAGTGGTGCTCTGCCCTCTGCAGTGATTCTAAGTTCAAAGTCAGTTGTTCATTGAGAATTATTGCCCTGGCATTTTTTTTCTACCTGTAACTTATCCAGGATGAGAAATGACTCCTTACTTTTGGGAACTATGGGATGCTCTGAAGTACAGAGCCTCTATGATTTCTGGTGTTGGGACTTGGGGAGTGAGCTGGAGGTGGAGAGGAGGAAGGAAGGTCAACCTGTATCATGTAGAGAATAGATGTGAGGCAACAGGCTCCCTTCTTAAAACAAAACACAGTCTCCTTTAAGTTTTGAGTGGGATATAGTTTTGGAAAAACAATCTTCAGGTGGGAATGGGTGGCTGGATCTGTGACCCTGATTCGGTTCTCTGAAGGTTTCTTATAATCCTTTTGTCATCTTTATATCTGCTAGTCTCCCTTATAGCTTTTAATTCAATTGTGGACACTCCTTGTCACACAACCACATCCTGACTGTTTTCTGTTATTATAGCAGAGTCTGGTTGGCATTTCCAAATGAACTTTTAATAAAAACCAAGGAGAATGAGAAAGTAAAATTGTTAGCAAAAATGTATTTAGCAAATACATTTTAAAGTATGGATGTATTATTTTTTTCAAAGCTTAAGTAGCTTAATAGGCTTATAAGCTTTGTTGTTTGATGTACCCTTTCTGAGGACCTCAAATCACCTTGTCCTAAGATAATTACTTTTTAGCCTTGAAGAGCGGGTAAAACTTTGTCTGGACCCTGTCTCCCACCCTCTCACCCTTGTGTTGGGTGCTAGAGACCAGAGGTAAATCAGATCCAGTCTTTCCCTTCAAAGGCCTCCCAGTCTGCAGAGGTGGGGGACAGCTGACAACCAGAACTAGACCCCAGTCCGCACCCCAGAGGATTTTCAATTCAGTCTGGTTTGGGGTCCGAGGGTGGAATTTGGACTTTTATGTAAAAACAAAAATAAAAACAATGACAGAATCCTACTGTGAATTCAGCGATGCAATTACATGAATTCGTAGATTTGAAGTTTATTAACTTCTCTTTACACATAGACAGGGTGGTGCTTACTCAGTATATGGACAGTCTTGGTAAATCTGCAGACTCATGGACTTAGTGTGCTAACTCCATGGCCCTCTGGAGTCTTTTATTTTCCGTTTGGAACCACTGGCCTCACTTTCCTGTTTTGAGCTATCATCTCTTTCCTGCTCGGCAGAATTCCATGATTTCACTTAGATAAGGCGTCACTGAAGTTTTCAATTTAGAGTGCACTGGATGGCAATATCTTAATGGACAAGACTATGTTAATAATGTCACAAACAGGAGGTGTATTGACTAAGTGTACGAGCAGGCTTGCAGCGAGGTTTTTTGTGTGTGCGGCAGTGGGTGTGATCGTTTGCAATACCACTAAGTGTCAGTCTTTTACCTTGGGAGGTTTGAGCCATTTGACAGCATTCGATCCTTTCCTCCTTCCCTTCTTCCCTTCCTCCCTCTTTTTTTAAAATGTAAGTTCCTCAATGGAATGTAAGCTTTTTGAGGGAAGAGATCATTATCTGTTTTTACTGCTGTATTTCCAGATCCTAAAATGGTACTAGGCTCCTAGCAGGCACTTAGTAAATACTTAAGTTCAATTCTTTCCTTCTTTGTAGCCATCACACATTTATTGACCACCTGACTCTGGCCTGGCCCTGTGCTAATTTCTGGGGATATAGAGCCAAACTAGAATGCAGCCCCACAGTCCAGTGGGGAGAGCATTGAATCATCATACTGCTGTGGAGACAAGCCTGGGCCGGGGGGGGGGGGGGGTCAAGGGAAGGCAGAGGAAGTGCACTTGATTCAGCCCAGAGGCTTGGAAAAGCTTCCAGGAGGATGTGATGTCTGAATTCTGAAGGATGATCTGGAGTCAGCCAGTTGAAGGAGAGGGAGGGAATTCCTGACTCAGGTCCTCACCCCCCGCCCCACCCCGGTCAAGAAGTGCAGGCCAGGAAGGGCTCTAAACTATAGCGAGAAAGAAGGAAAAAGAGAAAGCAAGATCTACCTGCCTGTATGTCCCTGGCTGTGTGTATCCAATTGTACTCCAAAGCTAAATATATTATTCATGCCCCTGCTTTTTTGTGAGTGGGGACATTCGACTGTCCTTTTATTTTATTTTTTCTTTCTATATTGCATAGATTCTTAAAAATGTTCTGTAATTCATCTAGGGGGAAATCAGAAGACTATTTTTTTCTTTAGAAACTGGACTCAAATGAGAGATGACTTTAAAAAGTGATTTAGCTTTTTTTAATTTAACTGAAATTACTTGCCTCTGAGAACAGTGTAATTATCTGTCTGGCAATTTGTAGTCTGATTCTCAGGATCTGCAAAATAGTCAAACTCATATTATCCTTCCCAGCTATCAAGCTCTGAAGGGAGTGAGGTCTCCATCAATAGGCCTCAGCACTCTCTGCTCTTGCAGAAGTCTGTGTGTCACAGTTGTCAACAACTCCAGCAGTGTTGTTATAGACTATTGTCCCCTTCAGTAATTCCACTTTCAGGACCTTATGCTAAAGAAATAATTAGATACTGTGAGGGAAATGTTTGAGGATGCTCACTGAGTTTTTTGGATAGATATAATTTTTATTGATTTCAGACAGGAAGGGAGAGGAAGAGAGAGATAGAAATATCAAAATATCAATGATGGGAGAGAATCATTGATCGGCAGCCTCCTGCACGCCCCCCACTGGGGAGACCTCCTGGTTCATAGATTGATGCTCAACCACTGAGCCACGCTGGCCAGGCTGGTCATTTATATTAATAAAAAGAATAAAAATAAGTTAAACACTCAAAAGCAGGGTGTGGTTATATAAATTTTGACAGGTCTATGTGATAGAATACTATACAGTTAAGAAAATTCATGCTCAAAACAAATATATAAGGATATGTGGAATTGCACAAAATAATGCTAAGTGAAAAGCCAGGGTATAAAATTGCATTTAATAAAATATTATCCAAAATAAAGCGCACACATATGAAAAAGAAACTGGAGGGGTGTATACCAAAATGTTCACAATGGTTCTCTCAGGGTGATAACAATGGTAACAATTGATCACAATGATAACTAGGACAACAATGGTTATCTTTATGGGATTATGGGAAAGGGTTTTTTTCTTACATCCTTTTGTATTTTTCAAAATTTTCTAAATGAACATTCATTGCTTTTAATAAATAGAAAAAACAATGAATGATATGTTAAGGAAGAGGATCTTGGGAGTTAGAAGCAGCAGCTGTGTTGAAGTCTTACTTGCCCAATGCTTACTAGCTGCCTCATGTCTCCGAGCCACAGTCCTTTATCTGTAAAAGGAGATTAGGTTAATGGTACAGAGGGTTGTTGTGAAGATCCAAAATAATGTATGTAAAATGCCTGGTGCATATGCCACGATCACGCACATGATCACTAAATAGTAAGAAGATGGAATTCCATGAAGCCTTTTGAAATCTCTAAATGGGGGTATCGTCAAGGTGAAGTTATAATAAGAGTGTTTCCTAGACATCTCTGAGTTGCAGCCACTCTTCCCTTTTCCAAAACACGTAAAGAATACCTGTGAGCCCAGAGGAACAGGCAGCATCTAGCTTTTGAGGCTGTCAGCTCATCTCTCCCAACCCTTTGACTCTTCCCTTCATTCGCCCCCACTGACATCTGTTCACTGCCCCACCAACCAAGGGGGAAAACATTCTTTGGAACTGAAGCTGAGGCACCACTGAGAGTCCTGGCAGCTATGAGATGTTTATTGTCACAGGGAATATGTGGTGCTGGATGACCACAGCACCAGCCAGGCTGCTATGCCAAAGAGGGATTCTAATAAAGCAGCACGAGATGTATGCAGGCCTCACAGCTAGGCAGCTTCCCTGCCTTTGGGCAAGAGCTTTTGTCCAAGTATTCTGCTGGCTCTCTTCCCTCGGGTTGTCTCCATGGATCCTGGCATGGCTCACCAGTTTTATAGAACCAGCTAGGTTTTTGGGTGAAGAAAGACCGCATCACGCGAAACTTATGGGGACTAATGTTGTTTCAGTGACACTTTCAGCAGTTTGTCTGAGGGTCCAATTGGCCTAACCCTCACCAGCAGGAATATGGAGTGAATAAACCCTGATCTCACAACCAGGCAGCCTCAAGATCATGGAACACCTTGGTAGTATCTAAAATGTGCCCAAACCACCAAGCAATTCAGCCATCTCCCAGGATAGAATCCTTTACACTGCTTTTCTAATTACATTAAAAAATTGTTTTTAATCTTCACCCGAGGATATGTTTTTGTGTTTTTTTTTATGTTAGAGAGAGAGGAAGGGAGAGAGGGAGAAACATTGATAAGAGAAATATTGATCGGTTGACTCCTGTATGCTCCCTGACCAGGGATTGGGAATCAAACCCGAAAGCTAGGTATGTGCCCTGACAACGAATAGACTCCACAACCTTTTGGTGTATGGGACAATGCTCCAATCAACTGAGCCACCCAGCCAGGGCACATTTTTCATCTTTTAATTACAGCCAAAAGTATAGATCCTGGCTGCAAATATGAACTACCCAGAAAGCTTTAAAAAATTACTAATGTTTCCTGGCTAGGTGGCTCAGTTGCTTGGAGCGTCGTCACGTGCAACCAAACGATCAATGATTCTCTCTTACATTAATGTTTCTCTCTCTCTCTCTCTCTCTCTCTCTCTCTCTCTCTCTCATCAATAAACATATCCCTGGGTGACAATTAAAATTTTTTAAAAATTACTAATGTTGTGGCTCCACCCCATAACAAAGAAACAGAATTTCTGGAGGATGAGGCCTAGAAATCAGATTTTAAAAAGATTTTAAAAAGATTCCCAAGTGATTCTAATGTGCAGCCAAGGTTGAGAACCACTGTTAAAATGTAGAGGGTTAAAGCTGGTAGAGAGCAGTCCAGAGTTTTCCAAATTAATTTGACCACATAATCCTTGAAAATTTATAATGTATTTGTGGATAATGAGCATCAATTATACTGCAGGCTTAAAGTACTAAGTGACAAGAACCATGTTACCAGGCATCCAAGGCGTAGGGAGTGCTTCCTGGAACAGAGAGGAAGTCATAAATCATGTGATGGCAGCTTTTAGGGGAACCTGTCTTTGAAGCTGTCCCTGAAGTGTCAGCAGGCAGCCCCGAACCCTGCTGCCCAGAGAACCAGGCAGCCCAGAAAGCTGGACATGCGGGAGAAAGGGGTTCATCATAGTGGATGACCTAAAAGTGATTCTTGTATAAAAAATTACCAAGTAAAAAAGAAAAGAAAAGAAATTACCAAGTGTTGACGAACTCCATGCTATTGTGTCAGATAGAGATGGAGTGCCTGTTATTAAAGTGGACAATGATAATGCTCCAGAGCATGCTTTGAGACCTGGTTTCTTATCTACTTTTTCCCTTGCAACAGACAGAGAAAGCAAACTTGAACTTTCAAAAAAATATAAAGTATACAACTCAACACCAGGAAGACAAACAATCCAATTAAAAAATGGGCAAAGGATCTGAATGGACACTTCTCCAAAGAGGACATATAGATGGCCAATAGACATATGAAAAGATGCTCAACATCATTAATCCTGAGAGAGATACAAATTAAAACTGCAATGAGATATCACCTCATGCCTTTCAGAATTGCTATTATCAATAATCAACAAACAACAAATGCTGGTGAGGATATGGAGAAAAGGGAGCCCTAGTGCACTGTTGGTGGGAATGCAGCTTGGTACAGCAACTGTGGACAACAGTATGGAATTTTCTCAAAAACTTAAAAATGGAACTGCTGTTTGACCCAGCAATCCCATTTCTGGGTATATATCCTAAGAAGTCCGAAACACCAATCAGAAAGGATATGTGCACACACCTCTATGTTCATCGCAGCATTATTTACCATAGTTAAGATCTGGAAACAACCCAAGCGCCCATCAGTAGATGAGTGGATAAAAAGGCTGTAATACGTTTACATAATGGAATAGTTTGTGTGGCCATAAAAAAGAAGGATCTCTTACCCTTTGCGACAGCATGGACGGACCTAGAGATTATTATGCTAGGTGAAATAAGCCAGTCAGAGAAAGACAAATACCATATGATCTCAGTTATATGTGGAATCTAATGAACACAATAAACTAATGAACAAAATAGAAACAGAGGCATGGATACATGAAACAGACTAACAGCTGTCACTGGGGAGGTGGGGGGTGGTACCAGATGAAAGAAGGTGAAGAGATTAGCCATATATGCATAACCCATAGACAAAGTCAACAGTGTGATGGTGCCAGAGGGCTGGGTGAAGCAGACCCTTTTGTTTTGTTAATCTTCACCCCAGGATATTTTTTCCATTGATTGTTTTAAAGAGACTGGAAGGGAGGGACTGGGAGGGGGGGAGAGAGAGAGAGAGAGAGAGAAACATGGATATGAGAGAGACACATGGATTGGTTGCGCGCCCCCCTGTGCCCCCACTAGGGCTGGGGATCCAAGCTGCAACCCAGGCATGTGCCCTTGACTGGGAATCGAACCTGAGACCCTTCAGTGCACAGGCTGGTGCTCTAACCACTGAGTTACAAGGGACAGAGCAGACCCTTTTTATTATGTACATGAAATTCATGTAGGGGGGGGGGAGGGGGGTCCCTCAGCCTGGCCTGTGCCCTCTCACAGCCTGGGATCCCTCTTGCAGTTCAGGACCCCTCACTCCTTAACACCCGCCTGCAGCGGAGGTGGGAGAGGCTCCTGCCACCACCACTGCACTGGCCAGCCATGAGCCTGGCTTCTGGCTGAGCAGCATTCCCCCTGTGGGAGTGCACTGACCAGCAGGGGGCAATTACTGCGTTGAGCGTCTGCCCCCTGGTGGTCAGTGCACGTCTTAGCAACCGGTCGTTCTGCCTGTCATTCTGCCATTCAGTTGGTTTGCATATAAGGGTTTTATTATATAGGATAATAATGAGGACATATTGTCTTATTTTTTTGCACTGAGTGTGGGTAAGATAAAATGGCTTAGTAAAAGTAATAAAATCAGTACAATCACTAACTTTCTTGTGTCTGTATTATTTTGCAGTATAGATGAATATTACTAATAGATTTCATGCTTCTCAGATGGTGCTGCTCTTTTTTTGTTGATTTTTTTAGAGAGATAGAGGAAGAGAGAGAGAGAGAGAGAGAGAGAGAGAGAGAGAGAATGAATCATGCCCCCAACCAAAGATCAAGCCCTCAACCGCAACCTGGGCATTTGCCCTGATCAGGAATCAAACTGGTGACCTTTAGGTGCATGGGACGATGCCCAACAAACAGCCATACCAACTAGGACCTGCTCTTGAATAAAAATGATAGTTAATGTTTTTCCCCCCACTCTGATTTCTATAACCAATCAGTATTTTAATGTTTGTGTGTTCTTTATAAAATTTAGATGTGATTTATTATTGAACTCTGTTTCCAATATTGGTATGTATGTAAACATGATAATATAGCCATTTTTAAATACACGAGTATAAGTAAAACAGTATTTTTAAAGCATTAAAAAATAAAGTAAGTGACAAGAAATGGTTTCATGGACCAATTTATTGTAAGGCACAATAGTACCAAGTTAGATAATATACTTTATAACTTTATAAGAGAACAAAGGAAATTAGAAAAATGAAGCCATTTTATTAACAAATAGAATACATATATGTTAAGGTAAAGTAAAGAATCTTTTGCCCTGGCCGGTTTGGCTCAGTGGATAGAGCGTCGGCCTGCGGACTCAAGGGTCCCAGGTTCGATTCCAGTCAAGGGCATGTACCTTGGTTGCGGGCACATGCCCAGTAGGGAGTGTGCAGGAGGCAGCTGATCGATGTTTCTCTCTCATTGATGTTTCTAACTCTCTATCCCTCTCCCTTCCTCTCTGTGAAAAATCAATAAAATATATTTAAAAAAGAGAGAATCTTTTATTTTACATTTTCTGGTTATCACATGTCACCAAAACCCACTAACATTCAATAAGAACAGTATTTTTAATAAATATTCAGAAATTATTTGCATTTTTATACATAGAAAATTAACTATCAGAAAAAAACTAAGAAAACAATTCCATTTACTATTGCATCAAAAAATACATAGAAACAGATTTCACCAAGGTTGTAAAAGACTGGTACTCAGAAAATTATAAGATACTGAAGAAAGAAACTGAAGAACATACAAATAAAGGGAAGTATATACCATGCTCCTGGACAGGAAGAATTAATATTGTTAAAATGTTCATACTACCCAAAGCAATCTATAGATTCAATGCAATTCCTATCAAGACATCAATAACATATTTCACAGAACTACAACAAATATTCCAAAAATTTATATGGAACCACAAAAGACCCAGCAATAGCCACAGCAATCTTGAGAAATAACAAAGTTGGAGGAATCATGTCACCTGATATCAAAATATACTACAAGGCTATAGTAATCAAAACGGCATGGTGCTTGGCATAAAAACGGACACATAGATCAATGGAAGAGACTAGAGAGCCCAGAAATAAACCCATACCTTTATGGTCAATTAATATTTGACAAAGGAGGCAAGAATCTACAATGGGATAAAGACAACCTCTTCAATAAATGGTGTTGGGAAAATTGGACAGATATAAGCAAAAAAATGGAACTAAACCATCTTCCTATACCAAATGCAAGAATAAATTAAATATGGATTAAAGACTTAATTGTAAAACCCACAACCATAAAATGCCTAGAAGAAAAACATAGACGGAATAATCTTTGATATTTCTCATAGCAATATATTTTTTTCTGATACAACTTCTCGGGCAAGGGAAACAAGAAAAAATAAACAAATGGTACTACATCAAACTAAAAAGGTTTTTTGTTTGCACAACAAAAAACAAAAAAAACAAAACTATCAACAAAATGAAAAGACAACCTACTGAATGGAAGATATTTGCCAATGATACATCTGATAAGGGATAAATACCCAAAATTCATAAAGAGCTCATACAACCCAACACCAAACAACAACAACAACAACAATAACAACAAACAATCCAATTTAAAAATGGGAAACGGTCCTAAAGAAATGTTTCTCCAAAGAAGACATACAGATGACCAATATGAAAAAATGCTCAAATGTCACTAATTATCAGAGACATGCAAACTAAAACCACACTGAGATATCACCTCATACCTGTCAGAATGGTTATTATCAATAAATTCACAAATAATAAGTGTTGGTGAAGATGTGGAGAAAAGGGAACTCTTGTGCACTGTTGGTGGGAATGCAGACTGGTGCAGCCGCTGTGGAAAAATAGTATGGAGGGTCCTCAAACAATTAAAAATAAAACTGCCTTATGACCCAGAGATTCCACTTCTGGGTATATATCCAAAGGAATGCAAAACACTAATTCAGAAAGATATATACACCCTTATGCTCATTGCAGTATTATTTACAACTAGAGGCCCAATGCATGAAATTCTTGCAAGGGGTTCAGCCCTTGCAGCCCCAGCTTCGTCTGGAAGGTCATCTGGATGGTCATTCCGCTGTTCGGCCTTTTGGTCGATTTGCATATTATGCTTTTATTATTATAGATAACTAAGATATGGAAGCAACCCAAGTGCCCAGCAACATACGTGTGGATAAAGAAGATGTGGTACATATATTACTCAGTCATAAAAAAGAATGAAATCTTACCGTTTGTGATAGTATAGATAGACCTGGAGGGCATTATGCTAAGTGAAATAAGTCAGTCAGAGAAAGACAAATACAATATGATCTCATTTATATGTGGAATCTAAAGAAAAAAATAAATGAACAAACAAAATTGAAACAGACTCATAGACACAGAGAGCTATGAGACTCATAGACTTAGGCTGACGGTTGCCAGAGGGGAGAGGGGTTGGGAACTGGGTGAAAAAGGTGACAGGATTGAGAAATATAGATTGGTAGTTCAAAATAGTCATGGGGATGTAAAGTATAGCACAGGGAATAGAGTCAACTAGAGGCCCAGTGCATGAATTTGTGCCTGGGCAATTGGGCCAGCCAGGGGGAGGGGATGTAGGAGGTTGGCCCGCCACCCCCACCCCTGATTTGGGGGGGGGGGCGATCGGGGGCGGGGCCAGCTGGGGGGAGAGGAAGGGCTACAGGTGGTTGGCTGGCCGGGCCCCCAATCGGGGTGATGAACCCCTTTAGCTTTTTCTTGTCTGTGAAGCTCTTTATCTGGCCTTCAATTCTAAATGAGCTTTGCTGGATAGAGAAGGGCATGGCAAGAAACATTCAAAGTGATGAAGAGCAAGGACCTGCAGCCAGGGTGACCTTCCTTTTGAAAGGACGTGGCTGCTCCCGCGGGCTGAGGGTTCCGTCTCCCTGGAACCTGGGTCAATCTTTGCATGCCGTGAGTGGAATCGCTGAGGCCTATTTGACAGTCGCCAAGGCTGGGAGCATCATCTCAGAACAGTTAAAAACACATTCCTGAAGGGATGTTATGGGTTCTCTCTCATCAAAAAGCCCATGCGTGTCTGTGCTACACCAACAGGGTTGCTTTAACACTGAAGCCTCCATCCACAAGCCCACCTCCAGGAGCTGGCGGGAGGTTGAAAATGGCCACATAGATGAGTCCAGTGCCAGGCAACCTGGCATTGTCAACAGCTCGGCCCTCTGAGGTCTGAGTCTGGGGTGTGGGGAGACGGGCTCTGACATCACCACCGCGCAGGATTTGAAGGCATCGGCAGCGGCTTCAGAGCTTGTTGCTATTTTGTTTTATTTTTATCTCCTTTTCCCTTTAAACCTCTCCAGGTTGCGTGCTTGGCGGAGAGCAGGCCTTCGATCTGGGTTCACATGCAGCTGGACAGAGTCCTGTTTAGAAACACGTGTGGGTCTTGCATTATTTGTGCTATTACTGATAAAGAGGGTTTTAGATTCTGGCATGTAAATGTTTCCTGCTTATCCACGAGAGCAGGAGGCCAAGCGCAGCCACAGGCACAGCCACAGCCACAGTTCTTCACTCACTCACAGGCCTCCATCCAAGGGTGGAGATTCAGGCGCTTTGCACACGGGGGTCGGGGAGCAGGGTCGAACAGCCAAAGCAGAATATGGCCATCTGTGGCCCTGCTTTCCCCAGACCTGTCTCAGTCCTGATCTTCCCGCTCCACGGCTGTAGCACCTTCCTCTTGAGGCGGATTCAGGCTCTGAGGGACATGATTTTTATCACACGCTGTTTCTCCACGTGGGTGGTCAGCATGGGGGTTTCTGAATCAGGCTTCCTTTGGCATTGTGATGGTGGGGGGGACAGCATGAAGGTGTGAACACAACCCATGCAGACTTCTCACTGAGCGCCTTCTGTATACCTGGCGGGTATCTCCCCACAGAAGAGGTGCTGACAGCTCAGTCGCGTGCTCCCTGTGTCCACGACCAGCAGGTGTGGAGGGGGGCCTGATCAGGGGTGGGGCCGGCCAGGGGGAGGAGCAGAGGGAGGTTGGGGGGGCGCAATCAGGGCTCAGATCAGGCTGGTTGGTTGCCGCAGTGTGCTTCATAGCCACTGGTCATTCTGGTTGTTCTGATTGTTCTGCTGTTCAGTCGCTGGGCTTTTATATATATTTATATATATATATAATCTATAATTATAAATGCATAATATGCTAATTAGACTGGACAACCGAACAACCTTCCGGATGTCCTCACGGACGACCTCCCTGACGAAGCCGGAGCTGCGTGGGCCAAGGCCCTTGCACAAATTTCGTGCATCAGGCCTCTAGTCTGTATATATATAAAAGCCTAATATGCAAATTGTCTCCTCGGGAGTTCAACCGGGAGACCAGGAGTTTGCTCGCTCGCTATAACATGCACTGACCACCAGGGAGGCCCTGGCTGGCAGCCAGCAGCTGGGGAAGGGAGGCCCCAGCTAGCAGCCGGAAGGCCCTGATAGGCCCTGATCACCAGCCAGGCCTAGGGACCCTACCTGTGCATGCATTTTGTGCACCGGGCTTCTAGTATTGTAATAACTATGCATGGTGCCAGGTGGGTACTAGAAATATTGGGGGGAACACTTTGTAAAGTATATGATTGTCTAACCCTATGCTGTACACCTGAAACCAATACAAAATAATATTGAATGTAAACTCTAATTGAAAGTTAAAATTTAAAAAGGACAATATTTTTGTTTTATGTTGTAGCCACTTAATGTTACACATAGTGTTACTGGGTTGGATCCTTACATCAGGTCAACCTCAACTTCTTTCTCATTGTGAAAGAATATAAAGATTCCCCTATGCCCAGGGTGCCTGGAGTGTAGGGAAGAGGAAAGAAACTTCCAGTTGGGCATATTTATTGTTCCAAATTAATCTATGCCAGAAACCACAAAGAGAAGTTGAAATGGTTGCCTCTGAATCAACATCTAGATCAGACTACACGATTTTCTGCATTCTCTGATGTGGCACACCATTTTTTGCAGGTAGATTATTGCATTAATAATAGTGAGAAGACCCATATCTTCTTCAGCAATTGCTATTTAGAAGAAAATGTATTGATTTTTTTTCCTTTCATGATCTCAATATAAATAGAGTTTGAGAACATGGGTCTAGGACAGCAGCTGCCCAGAAGAAGGAAAACAATCTGGGGTCAGTGGCCACCCTGACTTCCATTGCTGAACATCTCCTGTGGCTATTTTGGGGTTCTGAGACATTCACTTAGGTGACTCTATCAGCAACCCCTGGGAAATTCTGGGACAAGGGAGAGATGAGAACTATGGGGGGGGCACTTTTAGTATTTTCCCCTCCCTGCTGTGATTAGAGGGGAGAGATGCTAAAGGTAAGCCCTGGAGTTTGCCTCCAGAGCAGTGACTGATTCCAAGGATGACAAATAGACATCAAGAAGAGGCAGCATCACTTCAGAGGATTTGGTTAGGAAGGCTGAGAAGTGTGTTTTCTGGAATTGTTCCACTCAAAATGGTTAAAATTAAAGAAAAGACTTAGTACTAAAAATTAAGGAAGATTCTGGCTCCCGAAATACTTTGCTGAGAGACTCAGGTCTTGAGGATTCTGGAGAGCCGAGTTTCATTGCTTTCCAGTTTCTCTAGCCTGTATTACATCTTGGAATAATGACTTGCATAAGTTTACTTCCCATTGTGAAATAATTTTAAGCATAATTCCAAGTTAATGAAAATGGCAGATTTAGGAAACAAGTATTGTTGACTTGCACAGACTTGTGCCTGTACTTTGTGTTTTAATTTTTTTAAAAAAATTATTGTTGACAATATTACAGATGTCTCCCATTTTCTACCTTTTTGCCCCTTCCACCCAACCCCTGTCCCTTCCCAGGCCTTCCCCATGCTATTTTCTGTGTCCATGGGTTATGTATATACTGGTATGCATATATGTTCTTTGGTTCATTTCTTCCTGTCCCCTCCCTTACCCCACCCTCCACTGAGATCTGTTATTCTATTCCATGCATTTATACCTTTGGACCTATTTTGTTCATTAGATTCCACTTGTAAGTGAGATCATGTGATACTTGTCTTTCTCTGGCTTATTTTACTTAGTATAATAATCTCCAGGTCCATCCATGCTACCACAAAGGGTAAGAGATCCTTATTTTTTTACAGCTGCATAGTATTCCACTGTGTAAATATCCCACAGCTTTTTTATCCACTCATCTACCACACTTTCAAAACTATCTGATGCATATGGGGAGGAGGTGGGGAGGGAGGGGGAAGAAACAGTGAATGTGAGGACCCTCTTCATTCCAGTAAACATGTTGAACCCCTGTTAGATGCCAGCAGGTACTGGTTGCATATATGGCAAATAGGTGTCCTCTTCAAATAGAGCGATGGCAAAAAGGGGGCCTCCTCTGGATGGACCAATGAGGAAAACCTACCCCTTTTGGTGGAACCTGTAGACAAAGGCGCCATCTCTGAGCATAGGAATTAGAAAAACTCTCTTGTTCTTGGCATAACTATTAAAAATTAAAGCAGCCTCTGGGTGGACTAATTTTAAAAAGTCCCCCTCTCTGGGAATAATAATTAAATAAAGGTGCCCCTTTCTTCATGTGCAGTCAGACAGGGCATTGGGATTGGCTGAATTTTGTCAATACTTGAGACTCCTTGGCAGGGTGCCCTGTAGGAATACAACTTGCACAATAGTACAGGAGGTCCTGTAGTGACCAGCGCTGGGCCAGGCACCAGGCACACAGGTATATATAAGAGATAGACCTTGTTCTTGAGTAATTTATAGAACTCTTCCTCCTAACCCCCACCCTCTTTAACTCACCCCACCTGCTGCCAGCTCCACCCATGCTGCATCCCTCCCAGCAGAGCTTCTCTTTATGGTGACAAAACATCTACATTCCAGATGCACTGCTGCTGTCTCCTATTGGAGGGGGCTGTACTGTCCCTATCTCCAGCTCCAGGATTTCTGCAATGAACTACTAGGGCCAATTGTTCATTGTGAGGGCTCGTTGCTTATGGAGTCTAGGTGGAGAAATATGGACATCATTACACACTTTGGTATCTGTTTAAAAACTTTGTTGTGTCCTGTTTAAATGTGTTTTTAAATGGTGAGTTTGGGTATAGCTGAGATATTTTTCCCTTTTAATTTTAATGTTCTTTAATAAAGGACATCTCTAATCTGGTAGTTTAGAACTGGCATAAAGGGCTAATTTCTACCTACCTTGTACTAATACTATGCCAGACTCTGTGCCAGATAGTGGTGACACTGAATTGATAAGACTTACCCTTTGCTCTTGAGTAAAATATATATATTTTTAAAAATATATTTTATTGAATTCAGAGAGGAAGGGAGAGGCCTGCTTCCTGCACGCCTCCCACCAGGGATCCAGGGCGCAACCCAGGCATGTGCCCTGGCCACGAATTGAACTGTGACCTCCTGGTTCATAGGTTGACGCTCAACCACTGAGACACATGGGCCAGGCAACTGCTTGCTCTTGAGTCTTAACAGTTGGGAAGAAAGCGTGGAAGGAGACAACCCACTGCAGACTGCTGGGTCTATGTGAAAAGCACAGAGCACAGAGGCAGAGAAGGCTTCCGTGAGCTTTTCCTCTCTTGTCTTCCTGAAAACTCCTGCTCATCTGTCAAGACTTTCACTTGGACAGTCCCTCCTCTTTACAGCCTTCTCTGACTCCCTCTGCTATGTT
Source organism: Myotis lucifugus (assembly GCF_000147115.1). NCBI lineage: Eukaryota > Metazoa > Chordata > Mammalia > Chiroptera > Vespertilionidae > Myotis > Myotis lucifugus. The sequence goes on along the minus strand of NW_005871052.1, from coordinate 12,291,093 downwards.
CCTGCTGTTATTTGTTCACGTTTGCAACCCTTGGTCCCTCCAGGTGGTCCAGCTTGGGAGGAGATAGTTGAGGCAGATTGCCAAATATGTATTGACAACTTATTGAATTCATTTTTACTTCCTTTCCTTTACCACAGGGGTGGGCAAACTTTTTGACTCGAGGGCCACAATGGGTTCTTAAACTGGACCGGAGGGCCGGAACAAAAGCATGGATGGAGTGTTTGTGTGAACTAATATAAATTCAAAGTAAACATCATTACATAAAAGGGTATGGTCTTTTTTTTTTTTTAGTTTTATTCATTTCAAAGGGGCCGGCCTGCGGGCCGTAGTTTGCCCACAGCTGCTTTACCACCTCTTAAAAGTACCGCATTTTCCCATGTATAAGACGCCCTTATGTATATGACACCCCCACTTTTCCAACCCAAAATTAAGAAATCAATATTTTAAACATAAAACAGAACACATTTTTATTTAGTAATTACCGCAGGTAATGTTTACATACCAGTACTATGACATTATGCAGCATATCACTTTATTCAGCCTCTGTTGCATCACTGCTCTCTTCTTTATCGCTTAGTTCCAGACATACCAATTTCTTCAACTTGTATTGTATCACTGCTGTCTTCTGAGTCACTGTCTATATATGTGAGATCACCTCATAAACTGGTGGCATTTTCTGAGCTAACTTTGTTCGTGTTCTCATGGCCAACCCTTCTCTCCTCATGAAATTGAAGCCCCATTTTGTTTTTCCTGTAAAATCAACAATGTTCATTTCACTTGCAAACATTCTTGCCTGACATGAATAAGCTTGGTTGACACACATAAGCTAC
>NW_005871052.1:12239900-12289784 GCF_000147115.1 Myotis lucifugus | reverse complement strand
CCCTCCTTGGCTGACTTCCATGTATAAGAAGCCCCTCGATTTTCAGTCTAATGATTTTAGAAAAAAATAGCATCTTATACACGGAAAAATATGGTAACATGAAACATGAGCCTCTTTTAAACTCGGAAGAACAGCCTGGCCATTCCTGGGCCTAAGATGAACTGGAAGTCAGAAATTAGTATTTTCTCCCTAGAAGGTAAAGCCTGTATTAAAGGTTGTGGGGATTTGCAAACAGGATAGAACCACTGCAGCTTTCAGATCTTGATATATTTAGATGAGTTTGAAGGATTTCCTCAACCTCAAGGGAAATCAGAGTTATATTAGGTGGCTGTGGGCTAGAGATATCCTTTAGAGGTAGAAAGAAGCCCTGATAATGAGCCTGGAGATAATCCCAATTCCAGTATTTGCCAATTGGGGTAATTTCAGTGCTCAGCCTCTGTTTTCTATTTGCCAGAGGTATCAAATGAAATCCTGAATGGGCAAATAGCTTTGTAAACAACAAAAAAGTCACCCTAAAATGTTAGGTGTTATCATTCTTGAGAACAAGGATAGTGGCTGAATCATGCCTTTTTCTCTAGTTTGAAAGTAGGCACACTGCAAATGTTTGTTGAATGACTAAGTGTCCTAGTAGGAGATAGATGTTTGTATTTCTTTAAACCTTTTCATATTCTCTAATAAATATGGCATACTGCTTAATGCTTACCCTTAGCTGTTTTGTAATTTCTGCTATTACCAATGCTCTCAAGCTTCCAACACCTAACAAATGGTTTATTGACTCCTAGGTATTTTTGCCTGCAATCAGGATATACTGCTGTCAAATGGACAGTGACCTGGGCTGTGACCTTTTTTTAGATAGCTCATTTCTCCCTTCAGATTCCTGAAGGGCGGGGGTTGTATCCTATCCACGTCTGTGTTTCCCAAGTGCCCTGCTATGCAGCAAGTGGCTCAATATATATTTGCTAACTGACTAATATGGAGAGGGAGTAGCATGTTTTTGTACATCTATTTGGCCAGCCACATCAACTCCAGATATCAGAAAATGACAAATGTCACAGCTACATTACCCCATCTTACTTTTGCACTGAAGTGAACCCCTTTCTTAAAATTAAAGAACCTTTGGTCAAAAACCCATAGCTTTATTATTATTTTTAAGAGCCTACTGTGTGCCTGACAGTATGGGAATCAATGACTCATTTATTCCTCACAACAATTCCTTGATATAATTACTATTATCTCTATCTTCTTGATGAGGAAACAGGATCAGAGAAGAATAATTTCATTAAGACTTGTGAAGTTGAGGATCCAGAATTTTTTTGTTTTGTTCATCCTCACCTGAGGATATTTTTCCTTTTTTTTTTAAAGAGAGAGAGTGGAAGGGAGGGGCAAGATAGAGAGAGAGAAACATTGATGTGAGAGAGACATTGATTAGTTGCCTCCTACATGTGTCTGACCAGAACCAGGGATTGAGCCTGCAACCGAGGTATGTGCCCTTCACCGGAATCAAACCCGCTAGGGCAGGATTCAGAATTTGAATCCCTGATGCATGTTCTAAATCATAATGAACTGAGGGAGGAAGTTGTACTGAAAGCAAGGAGCAGGAAAGGAATGTGTTTCTGTCACCATCAGGGAGGAGCCTAGATTGGGGTAGGATCAGATGGAGGGCAAGGGAGATTCAGCAGGACTACACCTGTTGGGACTAAAACGAAAATTAAAATTTCTTGGGGGAACCACGGAAAGAAAACAGAAAATTGAATTTTTCTCTACGAAATTAATCAGCATGTTTACATTTCTTTCAAATTTAAAAAGCACTTTTCCCTGTGTTACCTCATATAGTTCTGAAGACAGCCCTGTGAGTTATTACTCCGATTTGAGAAATTAAAAAAATACTCAGATTATCAATGACTTGCCCATGGTGGCAAGTGGGAAGGTTATGAAGACCAAGAAACTGTTTATTCATTCAATAAATATTTATTGAGCACCTACTTTGTACCATGCACTGTTTTAGGTGAAAGGGGATAGCAGCAAACAAGACAGTCAAAACTTCTTCCTCATGAAACTTACAAGGTAGATAAACTATGATTTATATTTCAATTATTTTCTGTCAAGTAAAGGATATTGGTTTTGTTTTTCAGTGTTGGCTGTGTTTTCGAATCATCTGTCACGCTTTGAAAAAACACTGATGTCTGGATCCTACTCCCCAGTTAAATGAGACTCTCTGGGGGGTAAAAGTTCAGGCACTGGTGTGTGTGTGTGTGTGTGTGTGTGTGTGTGTGTGTGTGTGTGTAATGTGCTCCAGAGAGTTTTAGTGTGCACTCAGGCTTAAGAAGCATTGGTTTAGAGCAGTGGTTCTCAAATTTGGCTGCTCATTAGAATTGCCTTGATAACTTAAGAATATATATACCAATGTCTTGGCTTCACCTCTAAGATGAATTAAATTAGAATCTCTACTATTGTATCCAGACATTTGTGGTTTAAAATGTGCCTCTTCAAAAAGGTGCTACTGAGTTCAGAGAGTGGGGTTTGCTTGAAGCACTTGGGACAAAGAACAACTGGCCCCAGTTCCTCTCACTTCTCAAACATATGGATCATTGGTTTTTCATTCTTGCAAGAACTATTTATTGAACACCTACTATACTTCCTTTTCCCAGGTCCTGATTCCTCCTCTGTGTGACAAACTTGATAATCTCGAAGGCTTATCTCCTATTTGAGAAATGAAATTATAGACTGAAGCTCAGTCTATAATTCTACAAGGGAGATTTGGGCTAGGAATATTAATGACTCAGAGGACTGACTCTTGGAGACCTGAGTTAAATTATATATCCTTTGACAGTAGTGTATGTTACATTTGAGAGACAGAAATTCATGAAAATCCAATAATGTGTGGGTGAGTCGTTTTCTTCCATTAAGCAATCTGTCCACAAGGAACATATGGACCCTTCTTCCCTCTTCTCATTCATCATTTTGCTGACCACAGGGTGGGCCACACAGATAGACAAACAAGGGTGGGCTCAGAAGGGGAGACTCAACAGGGTCAGATTGTGAAAGTCAGCTGGAGGAAAGAAGAAACAAAAAGGTGTGCCTTGTACATCCAAAGCACCTAGAAGCAGCATAAAGTGAATTAGAGAAAGGCAGCTTACCATTTGACCCAGTTCTCTTTGACCTATAATTGGTCTGCACTGGCAGAAGAAAGATGACAGTCCTAGTATTGAAAGGCAGCATAGTTAGCATAATGGTTAAGCTCATGGACCTTGGGACCACTCACCCTGGTTTTGAATCCTCATTCTGCCATTTGCTTTCTTTATGACCCTGGACAAGTAGTCTGACATCTCTCGGTATTAGTTTCTCTATCTGTAAATTGGGGCTCATTACAATAATACCTGCTTAATAGGTATATCATAATTATAAGCTTGGCACCCAGTAAATATTTTTACACAAAATTATACTGATTTTGAGTAAGTGTCCAGCACTCTACTTGTGTTTCTTCCCTAATCTTTACTTTCCATAAAGTAGGCATTATTTTTCCAATTTTATAGATGAAGAAATCAAGTCACAGAGATATTGTCACCTAGAAAAAGTGACCTAGTTAGTAATTTGCAGAGCCAGGATTTGACTCCATGGGATTGATTCCTTAGCACCCACTGTTGATGTAAGAAATATCCAAACAAACCTGTAGAGAATTTTTTAAATATATTTTATTGATTCTTTACAGAGAGGAAAGGAGAGGAATAGAGAGTAAGAAACATTGATGAGAGAGAAACATCGATCAGCTGCCTCCTGCACACTCCCCACTGGGTATGTGCCCGCAACCAAGGTACATGCCCTTGACCGGAATCGAACCTGGGACCCATGAGTCCACAGGCCGACACTCTATCCACTGAGCCAAACCGGTTAGGGCTGTAGAGAATTTTTATAAGAGTTTATTTGAGCCAAATTGATGACATGCTGGGAAGATCTTACCATTTGCCACAGCATGGATGGAACTGGGGAGCATTATGCTAAGTGAAATAAGCCAGTCAATGAAAGAAAAATACCACATGATCTCACTCATATATGGATAATAAAGACCATTATAAACTGATGAACAAAAATAGATACAGAGGCAGAGCAGCATCAAACAGGCTGTCAAACTATAGCGGGAAGGCCAGGGAGGGTTGGGGGGGGGTAAGAGATCAACCGAAGGACTTGTATGCATGCATATAAGCATAACCAATGGACACAAGAAACTGGGGGGTAGGGGAGGCCGGGGGAAGGTCAAGGGGGAAAAAGGAGACATATATACTACTCTTTGTAATACTTTAAGCAATAAAACAAAATTTTAAAAAAAGAGTTTATTTGAGCCAAATTGATGACATGCTGGGAAGATCTGAAATGCTCCAGTTTTGCAGTTTCTTTTATACATTTGGACTTGTGCAAGGGGGGGGGCAGGGCATAAGGAAGATTACTTAGAAGTGGGAGAAAGCAAGATACAGGACAGTTAACAAGATTGTGTGCTCCCTTGAGGGTGGTTACCTTTCTGAGGGGTCTGAAAAAGAGGATTACTCTGGCATTTCAAAGGTGTGCTTACCTAGATGCACAAGAACAATAGACAGGGCTTGATGAAGGCAAAGATAAGCCTTTTTATAGACTTGGGGTGTGACTACCCACCATGACCTGCTCAGTTAGGAATTTATGATCAGATCCCCCCAGTGAAGTTACTTTTGGTCAGACTTATTACAGAGCCCCTTTTTCTTCCATACAGCTCAACCATAGAACTATACTGCATAATGGCACAAGCCATTATCTTCATCTTGATGCCCACTGATAAAGAAACTAAACTGGGCTCTGGCAAAGCTGAAAAGGATGATACCTGGATCCTGCTTAGGGGAGTTTACACTGTAGCTAGGGACAGCTGACATATGTATAAGAAGATTGAAATCAAAGGTGGATCATGCTTGGTGTCAAGGGAGTTCAGAGAGTAGCCAGTGACAGTTTTGTCATGATATCGGTTTTGAATCGGGTCCTTGACAGATACAGGCAGGAAGTTGTGGACAGAGGGAGCTATATGAGCAAAGGTAAGGAGATAAGGCTGTGGATGGTATTTCATATGTTGGGAAAAGCACCTTTCCCCCCTCTACCATATTGTAGGGAATCCTTGGGAGGCCCTTCAAACTCAGTGCCAAGGTGAAAAGGTGCCTACTATTGCTGGGCCTCTTTCATGGAAGCAAATAGTACAGAAGCATAATCTTAGGATGTCATAGTTGGACAGGCAATAAGAAGACCATGCAGTCCAAACACTTCATAGCACAGATGGGGAAACCGAAGCCCAGAGAGGTGAAAGGATCAGCTCCAGAAAGCCAACAGCAAACTGGTAGGCTTTGTCAGGCCAATATTTCTGCCATGTAGTGATGCATAAGAGAGCCTGGGCCATTTATTGGAGATATGATATAGTAGCATTCAAGTTTGCTTCTCTAGACCCAGAAGACATGCACATGAGGCTTAGAAGATGTACCATGGAGGCCACACAGGGTGAATTGAGAAGAAGACAAGGCAGAAACCAAATGTGAGAGTCACCCCTTAGGGCCTAGGATGTTGGAGCTCTTAATTTTTTCAGAATATATTTTTGTTTTTTAAAATGTTTTTATTAATTTTTCAGAGAGATATAGAGGGCGAGGGCAAGGGAGAGGGAGAGAGTGAAACATCCTGTGAGAGAGAAACATCCATCAGTTGCCTCCAGCACATGCCCTGACTGGTGATCAAACCTGCAACACGGGTATGTGCCCTGACAGGGAATTGAACCTGCCACCTTCTGGTGCATGGGACAATGCTCCAACCAACTTGAACCACTGGCCAGGGCCAGAATATTATTTTTAAATGCATTAGATAAAGTAGATAGACTTACAGAGAGAAACAATTGTACTGAAATACAGTTATCAAAATATATTTTTAAAAATTGTGAAATGGTAATATATGTGTTTTATTGATAACACATTTTAAATGACAAGATCTAACAGTGGGTCTAATGATTACTGTAATTTTGAATGAGTGTAAGTGAAATTTCAAGATATTTGAGACAACTGTCATAGGATATGCAAATATGTGATTTCTATTACTGATAAATTCTCCAGTACTGTTAATATTTCTGTGGTTTGCTGCCTACACTCATCATTTCAATTACAGCTTAGTGGAAATAAACAGGAATTTTTTTTCACAGGCCTCCTGAACTCTCCTCATGCAACTCTTGGGGGTCTGTGGACCCCAGGTTAAGAATCCATGCCTTAAAAAAGAAGAACTCCTGCCTTAAGGCAAAGCACATGCTGGAGAACCAACCCACTGTGGCTTTTTAATTTTGCTCTAGGAATTGACTCTGAGGAGAGACTTAATCACCCTAAAACTACATTTAAGATTGTACTTGTGTGGACACACGTGTGGATGGATGTCATTGGTGCTACTCTCCAAATAGTTCTGGCTTTTTTCCCTCCACATACATGACAGGACTGCACCTCTTCAGCCCTTTACAGTCAGTTAGGTGTGGCTATGTGACTGGCTTGGACCAGTGAAATATGTCACTCTCTTGCTCCAAAACCTCTTGTGGCTCCTCATCATGCTCAGGATGGATTCCACATTCCTTAACATCGTGTGTGTGTGTGTGTGTGTGTGTGTGTGTGTGTGTGTGTGTGTGTAATGTATTTATTTATCTTTATTGTTGAAAATATTACAGATGCCTCCCCTTTCCCCCCATTGACCTCCTCCTTCCCACTCTCATCCCCTTCCCAGGCCTTCAACACCCTATTGTCTATGTCTACCAGTTATGCATATATGGATCTGTTCTTTGGTTAGTCCCTTCACCCACCCCCACACACACACTGAGAATCGGCCATCTGTCAAACGCTTCCATGTCTCTGGATCTATTTTGTTTGTCAATTTATTTTGTTCATTAGATTCCACATATAAGGGAGATCATGTGTTATTTCTCTTTCTCTGACTGGCTTATTTGCTTAGCATAATAATCTCCAGGTCTTTCCATGTTGTCTTCACTCATCTACTGATGGGCACTTGGGCTGTTTCCAGATCTTAGCTATTGCAAATTGTGCTGCTATGAACATAGGAGTACATACATTCTTTCTGATTGGTGTTTTGGGTTTCTTAAGACCTAAAAGTGAGATCCCTAGAAGTGAGATCCCTGGGTCAAATGGAAGTTCCGTATTTAATTTTTTTGAGGAAACTCCATACTGTCTTCCACAGTGGCTGCACCAGTCTGCATTCCCACCAGCAGTGCACTAGGGTTCCCCTTCTCCACATCCTTGCCATTTGTTGACTTGTTGATTATAGCCATACTGACAGGTGTGAGGTGATATCTAATTGTCATTTCGATTTGCATGTCAAATCACATGTCAGATGATTAGTGACTTTGAGCATTTTTTTCATATGTTTCTTGAATTTTTGTATGTCCACTTTGAAGAAGTGTCTATTTAGGTCCTTTGCCCATTTTTTAATTGGATAGTTTGTCTTCCTTTTGTTAACTTGTATGAGTTCCTTATATATTTTGGATATTAAACCTTTATCAGATGTATCATTGTCAAATATGTTCTCTCATATAGGGGGCTCCCCTTTTGTTTTGATGCTGGTTTCTTTTGCTGTGAAGAAGTTTTTTATTTTGATGTAGTCCCATTTGCTTATTTTTCCCTTTGTTTCTCTTGCCCTAGGAGGTGTATCAGTGAAAATTTTGCTATGTGAGATGTCTGATATTTTGGTGCCTATGTTTTCTTCTAGGACTTTTATGGTTTTACGCCTTACATTTAAGTCTTTTATCCATTTTGAGTGTATTCTTGTGTATGGTGTAAGTTGGTGGTCTAGTTTCTTTTTTCTTTTTTTGCATGTATCTGTCCAATTTTCCCAACACCATTTATTGAAGCAGTGGTTCTCAACCTTCCTAATGCCGCGACCCTTTAATACAGTTCCTCATGCTGTGGTGACCCCCAACCATAAAATTATTTTTGTTGCTAGTTCATAACTGTAATTTTGCTACTGTTATGAATCATAATGTAAATATCTGATATGCAGGATGTATTTTCATTGTTACAAATTGAACATAATTAAAGCATAGTGATTAATCACAAAAACAATATGTAATTATATATGTGTTTTCCGATGGTCTTAGGCGACCCCTGTGAAAGGGTCGTTCAACCCCCAAAGGGGTCGCGACCCACAGGTTGAGAACCGCTGTATTGAAGAGACTGTCTACTCCACTGTACGCTCTTGCCTCCTTTGTCAAATGTTAATTGAACATAATGGCTTGGGTCAATTTCTGGGTTCTCTGTTCTGTTCCATTGATCTATATGCCTTGTTTGTGCCAGTACCAGGCTGTTTTGAGTACAGTGGCTTTGTAGTCTAACTTGATATCTGATATTGTGATTCCTCCAATTTTGTTCTTCTTTCTCAAGATTGCTGCAGCTATTCAGGGTCTTTTTTGGTTCTATATAAATTTTTGGAGTGTTTGTTTTAGGTCTGTGACATATGCTATTGGTATTTTAGTAGGGATTGCATTGAACCAGTAGATTGCTTTGGGTAGTATGGACATTTTAATGATGTTAATTCTACCAATCCATGAATATGGTATATTCTTCACTTGTTTATATCTTCCTCTATATCTTTTTTCAACGTCCTGTAGTTTTGTTAAGTTTATTCCTTGGTTAAGTTTATTCCTAGGTATCTTAATTTTTTTGTTGCAATGGTAAATGGAATTGTTTGTTTAGTTTATCTTTCTGAGAGTTTTTTTATTGGTGTATAAAAAAAGCCATAGATTTCTGGGTGTTAATTTTGTATCCTGCTGCATTGCCAAATTCCTTTATTAAATCCAGTAGTTTTTTGGTGGAGTCTTCAGGGTTTTCTATGTACAATGTCATGTCATCTGCAAATAATGAGCGTTTTACTTTCTCCTTTCCAATTCTGATGCCTTTTGTTTCTTCTTCTGGTCTGATCTCTGTGGCTAGGACTTCTAGTACTATGTTGAATAAGAGTGGTGAAAGCAGACATCCCCAGTCTTGTTCTTGTCTTTAGGGGAAATGGTTTTAGTTTTGCCCATTGAGTATGAAGTTGGCTGTACGTTTGTCATATGTGGCCTTTATTACGTTGACATATGATTCCTCTATTCCCACTTTCATGAGAGTTTTTATCAAAAATGGGTGTTGGATTTTTTTAGAATGCTTTTTCCGTATCAATTGATATAACCATGTGATTTTTGTCTTTCAATTTATTTATGTGATGTATCATGTTTATTGATTTGCAAATATTGTAGCAGCCTTGCATCCCTGGAATAAATCCCACTTGGTCATGGTGTATGATCTTCTGTATATATAAAAGCCTAAGTGACCACTACAAAAGAACAACTGGAATGACCAGAACGACTGGTTGCCATGATGCACACTGACCACCAGGGGCAGATGCTCAATGCAGGAGCTGCCCAAGCCTGCAGGCCCTGACCACTGATGGGGCCTGCCGGCCAGCCTCCTTGGTTCCTCCCCTGTTCCTCCCCCCCCAGCTGGCAGGCCCTGATTGTCTGATTAGGGCCAGGCCCCGGGCTGGGATGGGTAACCGGGGGTGGGTGGTGGCAGACGTGGGTGGCGAGGGAAGGAGGAGTGGGGGAGGCAGAGAACCAGATCGGCCCTGATCCCTGGCCAGGCCTAGGGACCCCACCCGTGCACAAATTTTGCGCACCAGGCCTCTAGTTTTAATATATTGTTGAATCTGATTTGCTAATATGTTGTTGAGGATTTTAGCATTGATGTTCATCAGGGATATTGACCTCTAATTCTTTTTCTTTGTAGTGTCTTTATCTGTATTTTTAAAAACATATTTGTATTAATTTCAAAGAGGAAGAGGGGGAGAGAGAGATGAAAACACCAATGATGAGAGAGAATCATTGATTGGCCCCTACTGGGGATTGAGTCCAAAACCCAGGTATGTGCCTTGACCTGGAATTGAACCGTAACCTCCTGGTTCATAGGTTGATGCTCAACTACTGACCCACACCAGCTCAGCTCTTTTTCTGTTTTTGGAATTTGGATAATGCTGGCTTCATAAAAAGAGCTTGGCAGTGTTCCTTCCTCTTGGATTTTTTGGAATCGTTTGAGTATAGGTGTTAGTTCTTCTTTGATTATTTGGTAAAACTCCCCTGTGAAGCCATCTGGACTAGGGTTTTTGTGTGCTGGGAGGTTTTTAATTTTTTTTTATTACTGCTTCAATTTCATAAGTAGCTATTGGCCTATTCAGGTTTTCTGATTCTTCCTGATTGAGTTTTGGAAGATTGTAATTTTTCTAGGAATATGTCCATTTTGTTCAGGTTGTCCAACTTGTTGGCATATAGTTTTTCATAGTATTTTCTTACAATACTTTGTACTTCTGTAGTATCAGTTGTTACTTCACCCCTTTTATTTCTGATTTTATTTATTTGGGTCTTCTCTCTTTGTTTCTTGATTAGTCTAGCTAGTGGTTCATCAACTTTGTTTACCTTTTCAAAAGAACCAGCTTTTGGTTTCATTGATGTTTCGTATTGTATTTTTAGTGTCTATGTTATTTATTTCCACTCTGATCTTTATTATTTCCTCCCTTCTGCATACCCTGTGCTTTTCTTTTTGTTCTCTTTGTAATTCTTTAAGTATAGGGTTAGATCATTATTGGAAAAATACCTTGTTTTTTGAGGTATGCCCATAGTGCTATGAACTTCCCTCTCAGGACTGGTTTCACTGTGTTTCATACATTTGGGGTTGTTGTTTGTTCATTTTAATTTTTTTTCCAGGAAGTTTAAGATTTCTTCCTTGATCTCATTGGTAACCCATTCACTGTTTAATAGCATGCTATTTAACCTCTCTGTGTTTGAATTTTTTTGAGTGTTTTTACTGTAGTTGATTTCTAGTTTCATGTCATTGTGATCAGAGAAGATGCTTGATATGATTTTAAACTAATTGAACTTGTAGAGACTTAGTTTGTATCCTAATGTGGTCTATCTTTGAGAATGACCTGTGAGCATTTGAGAAGAATGTGTATTCTGCAGCTTTGGAGTAGAATGGTCTGTAAATGTCATTTAATTATATCTGATTTAATGTGTCATTTAGGATTAAAAGACCTATCCAGTGATGCCAGTGGGATGTTAAAGTCCCCTTAGTATGATTGTAATACTGTTGATCTCTCCCTCAAAGTCCTCCAGAAGTTTTTTTAAAAAATATATTTGGGTGCTCCTTATTGGGTGCATATATGTTTACCAGGGTTTTTTCCTCCTGTTGTATTATGTAGTGATCTTCATCATCTCTTGTATGGCCTTCATTTTGAAGTCTATTTTGTTAGATATGAGTATTGCTACCCCAATTTTTTTTTAATTTCCATTTGCATGGAATTTTTTTCATCTCTTCATTTTCATCCTGTATGAGTCTTTTGTTCTGAGGTGGGTCTCTTGTAGACAGCATGTATACCTTACCATGATCTTCAAGGCTATCTGTCCTACCATGCTCTCTGACATTGGCTCCTACTACTTTCACCCGGACCCACGTCAGCTGCACTGGTCTCATTTATGTTCCTCATCAAGCTCATTCATGCTTCAGGATCCTTGTGCAAGCTATTCCTCTAGCTGGAACACTCATGCTCGAAACTTAGTATGACCAGCTCATTCTAGACCAGGGGTGGGCAAACTTTTTGACTCGAGGGCCACAATGGGTTCTTAAACTGGACTGGAGGGCCAGAACAAAAGCATGGATGGAGTGTTTGTGTGAACTAATATAAATTCAAAGTAAACATCATTATATAAAAGGGTACGGTCTTTTTTTTTTTTTTTAGTTTTATTCATTTCAAAGGGGCCGGATCCGGCCTGCAGGCCGTAGTTTGCCCACGGCTGTTCTAGACCTTTAGACCTCACCTTCCATTTTAATACCTTTATCTTTATTGAGATACTAGAGGCCTGGTGCATGAAAATTTGTGCACTCGGGGTGAGGGGGTCCCTCAGCCTAGCCTGTACCCTTTCGCAGTCCGGGACCCCTCAGGGGATGTCCACCTGCCAGCTTAGGCCTGCTCCCATCCCTCTGGCAGCACGGGAGCCCTTGGGGGATGTCCCTGGGGAGTGGGCCTAAGCCGCAATCAGACATCCTTAGTGCTGCCAAGGAGGAGGGCCACCGCCGTTGCGCACTGACCACCAGGGGGCAGCTCCTGCATTGAGCGTCTGCCCTCTGGTGGTCAGTGCACATCATAGCGACCAGTCGTTCTGGTCATTCTGCCATTAGGGTCAATTTGCATATTACCCTTTTATTATATAGGATAAATCACATGCCATAAAACCCCCAATTTAAAATATGCCACTCAGTTGCTTTTAGAATATTCAGAGTTGTACAACCATCACCACAATTTTATTTTATTTTATTTATTTATTTTTTATTTTTTTAAATATATTTTATTGATTTTTTTACAGAGAGGAAGTTAGAAACTTTCTACAGATAGAGAGTTTGAAACATCGATGAGAGAGAAACATCGATCAGCTGCCTCCTGCACACTCCCTACTGGGGATGTGCCCGCAACCAAGGTACATGCCCTTGACCAGAATCGAACCTGGGACCCTTGAGTCCCCAGGCTGACGCTCTATCCACTGAGCCAAACCAGTTAGGGCAACCATCACCACAATTTTAGAACATTTTCATGACCCCCAAAAGAAACCCTGCTTCCCCTTAGCCATAACTTCCTAATTCTCCATCCCCAAACCAACCCATGATAACCATTAATGTACTTTCTGTTTCTATAGATTTTTAAATTCTGAATATTTCATATAAATGGAATCATACAATATGTGGCCTTTTGTGTCTAGCTTATTTTACTTAGCATGATATTTCCAATGTTTATTCATATTGCAGCATGTGTCAGCATTCATTCCACTGTATGGCTGTACCACAGTTTGTTTATCCATTCATACACTGAAAGACATTTGGGTTGTTTCTATCTTTCAGCTATTATGAATAATGCTGCTATGAACATTCATTTTCAAAATTTTGTGTAAACGTGCTTTTATTTGTCTTGGGAATAAACCTAGGAGTGGAACAGCTTGTTCATATGGGAAATCTATGTTTCACGTTTGGGGAAACTGCCAGAGTGTTTTTTACAGAGGATGCACCACTTTACATTCTCACCAATAATGTATGAGGGTTCCAATTTCTCTAAATCCTTGATATTTCTTTGCATCCTGTTTTTCTACATCTTTGTTATTTTCCATGTTTTGTTTTTTTTTAATTGTAGCCATCCTAGTGAGTGTGAAGAGATGTCTGATTGTGGCTTTGATTTGCATTTTCCTAATGGCTAATGATGTTGAGCATCTTTTCATGTGCTTAATGGCCATCATATATCTTTTTGGAGAAACTTCAATTCTTTTGCCCATTTTTGAATTTTGTAATTCTTTATGGATTCTGGATATTAATCTCTTGTTAGACATATGGTTTGTAAATATTTTGTCCCATTCTGTGCATTGCTTTTTCATTTTCTTAGTAAGTGTCCTTTGATGAACAAAAGTTATTATTTTTGATGATGACCAATTTATCTATTTTTCCTTTGATTGCTTATCCTTTTGGTATCACATATAAGAAACTGTTGTGTAATCTAAAGATGCTCAGATTTACCATCTGTGTTTGCTTCAAAGAGTTTTATAGTTGAGTTTTATAGGTCTTTGATCCATTTTGACTTATCTTTTTTAAAAAAATTTGAGAGTACATTTATTAAAGCTGGGGACAGTGAAGCAAGGAAGGGCTTAGAATAGAAAAAGCAACAGGAGACAGCCTAGGTGGGGCTGCTTTAGCTCTCTAGAAATGTTATAGGAAATAAATGAGCCTAGGCAAGCAGTCTGCTTTGGCTCACTGACAAAAAAAAGTCACAGTGAAAGAAGTGAGCCAAGGCGGAGCTGCTATCAGCTCATTGGAGAGTCAGAGAAAAGGAGGCCTTGGAGACAGGTTCAAGGTAGCCCTGGACAAGCTGCCACTGCCCATTGCTCTCCTGGTTGCAAGTCTTGTGGGGTCCCTTAGAGTTTAGGAGATGCACGCCTTGGGTCAGGGGTAGGGGAAGGAGAAAATGGGGAAGAGAAAGGTGTGGGAAAAATGCCAGGAGTTATCTTTTTTATATGGTATGAGGTAATGGTCCAATTACATTTTTTATGGCATGTGGAAATCCAGTTGTCCCAGCATCTTCTGTTGAAGAGATTACTCATTCCCCATTGAATGTTATTGGCACCCTTGTCAAAATCAATTGACTCTAGATGTGTGGGCTTATTTCTGGACTCACAATTCTATTCCATTGATCTATATGTGTGTCCTTATGACAGTAACACACTGTTTTGATCAGTATACTTTTGTAGTAAGTTTCAAAATTGTAAATTATTATTTCTCCAACTTTGTTTTTTACTTTCAAGATTGTTTTCGCTATGCTGGGTCCCTTGGATTGCCACATGAATTTCTGCAATGGGGATTTAGTTTTAAACAGCTCTTTATTCTTTATCCATATTCATTTATTCATTCAACAAATATTGCTTGGGTGCTTACCATGTGCCAGGCACTGTGTCAGGTGCTTGGAGACACCATAGTGAGCAAAACTAGCCATGGCCCTTGCCTTCAGGGAGCTAAGAATCTAGTAGGAGAGGCAGATATTAATCAAATAATCACAAATGAGTAATCACAATTTAAAATGAAAAATAGAAAGAATTGACATACTCTCAGAAGACTGGAAATCTTTCCTGGAGAAATTAACAATCAGGAAGGTGCCTGGAGCTGGAGGGGGTTTGGGAAGAGTATTGCAGGCAGCGAGAACACCATGTGAGAAGGCTCTATGGCAGGAGGGAGCATGAAACCAAAAGTGCAAGGAGGCAAGTGTTGTTGGTGAAAGACAAGGGACCAAGAGAAAGAGCAGTACTAGATGAGGGAGAGCTGTGTGAGGGTGATTAAACCCTCAGGGTCCTGTGGGCTGTGGAAGAAGTTCTAAGATTTTATCCTAAGAGCAACAGGAAGCCATCGAAGCAGAGAAGTAACATGATCTGATTTTGATTTCAAAATGTTCACATTGGCTGCTGTATAGAGAGAATGGACTGCAGGGGGATGGGTCAGAGCAGAGCCAGTTAGGAGAGTATTACTGTAGTCCCAGGGAGAAATGACGGTGGTTTTGAGGAGAGTGGTGATGGTAACTCTGAAAAGGAGGTTTTAGAGATAGTCTTCAGTTAGGGAGGACAAGGTTTCTGGCCTAAGTGACAGTATTAGGAACGGTGGTCTTTATCAAAAGAAGCAGTGGAGTGTGGGGAAGGGAGAAATCGGTGTTACTGAGTTTGCGGTGCCTTGAAGATGTCATGAAGTTATTTGATGCTCACTCCATATCATCCCTGTGAGGAAGGTATAGAACTCTTTTTCTCATTTTACAGATGAGGAAACAGTACCAGAGAGATTATCGTGGTTTGCTTAATGCTTGGCAGCCAGTAAGTGGCAAAGCCAGATCAGAATCTCATTAGTCTAAGAACAACCCAGTGCTCTTTTATTTTCTCTCTCTTTCTATTTTATGATGCCAGAGCTCACTCTCTGGAAAGGTCCATCTCAAAGACTTTCAAATAATCAGAGAAAATCAATGCTAGGACTTTTCTCCCACACACCAAGTATTTATCAAACCTCAAAGCCTATGCTTCCAGGAAAGCCTCTTATCTACAAACTTTTACCCACACAGCATTGTGACCAAGCCCCCTCCAGGAGTGTTTAGAGTTCCCAAGTACCTGATGCCTCTACCCAGACTTGCTGTCTGTGCACAGAGAGCTGCACTGCCTCCTTTCCCAGTGAGGGTCACACTGTCCACAAGCCTTCCTGCAAGGGTCACCTGTCAGTGGTCAGTGTAGGGAAAGCTAAAATGATGAGACATTAAGCTAGAAGATGGACAGCCAAAAAATTCACAATGGATGTGTACTCAATTATTTTTTCATTTCAAGAAGAAGAGTGTGAAGAGAAGGAATTGAACAGGTGGCAGGAAATGGGGGGAATGAGAAACCAGGAGAAAGGAAAATAAATACATAAATTCAAGGAGTAGGAGGAAGAAAAAATAAAGTGGTTAAATGTATGGGTTGGGGAGGAGACATCCTCTGTTTTAAATCAGGCCTTTGACATATACTAGCTGTATGATCTTAGGCAAGTTACGTAATGTCTCTAAGTGGAGATTAAAGTTTATGAAGATTATGGAGAGAGCGTGCATGTAATGTACTTGCCACAGTGCCTGCCATATAAAAAGCACTAGATAACTGTGAGCTGTTATTATGATCATACAAGCCCCTCCTCATTTCTCCCACTATTTCCCCCAGCTGTTCCAGGCAGGTTCACTCTGACCAGCTTGGTTCACCATACTCTCCATGGAGACAGTCATGGCTGAGCATGGAAGATCCCACTGGCTTCAGCAGACCAAGGAGCTGGAGAAACTGACAATAGCTGGGGTTCTACATTGGTCCCTGGGTCTTCTTGCTGCCAATTTGATCTGAGATCAAGCAGCTTTAAGAGCAACCTTAGGAGATCTGTTGCATCTAAGTTGCTTCCTTTTCCTTTCCCCTCTTTCCCCCTTCCCTGTTATCTTCCATGTTGTTTCTTACTCCTATATTCTATACCAGCGGTCGCCAACCTTTCGGACCTCACGGACCACTAGTGGTCCACGGACCACCAGTTGGCGATGGTTGTTCTATGCAGTCACCCTGCTTTGTACTCCAGTTCCCCCCACCCCAGGGCCAAAGTCCTGTCCTCTACCCTGGTCTTGGTATAGATTGCTTGACTTCTCAGCAGTCTGCCTGCTTGACTTACTTCATTAATATGATGTCCCCGCCTGAGGCATACACAATCAGGCCTGTTCATGGTACCCTCTGAGCACTGTGTCTCATTCAGCCAGCTCCCCTCTCCTAGGATAGTGGTTAAGAGAACCCTTTGGGGTCCCAGACTCCGTTAGGAATCAGCTAAAGCCTGCCCCCCCAAATGTGTATGAATTCAATGTATCAGTCAGGATAGGCTAAGTTATGCTGCAATAGCAGATAGTATTAAATTCTTACTCATGGGGACTAAGAACTAGTAGAGAGCACTCTGTTTATCATAGTCACTCTGTGATCCAGGTTGGTAGAAGTTCCATTTTCAACATGTGCTTCTATAAGGTCAGCTATGAGATAAAAAGGGGCATATGATCTGTTTTTGAACAATGGCTCTGACTGCTGTTTAGAGAATGGACTGTGGGGCAGCAAGGGTGAAAGCAGAGAGCATTCAGTCAGAGGTGATAATGACTGGAAAACACTGATGGCAGTGGAGGTAGGGAGAAGTGGAGGGATTTGGGATATATTTTGGAGTAAAGCAGCCAAGATTTCTGATGGATTGGATGTGGAGAGTAAGGAGAAAAGAGGATGACTTCTAGATTTTTTGCTTGAACACGTGGGTGGATGGTATCTGTTCTTAACTGGTATTGAAACCACAGAATCCTTGGATATGTCAACACACCTCAGTGACAACTGAAAGGAGCTTCCACTTGGAGTTCTTTAAAGGTTCCCCTCCAGCTCTTTTGTAAAGACTTAACTGGCAGGATGTTTTTCTGGAGAGCTCTTTGATAATGGACACACATGCCTACACCCACACCCACACGTTCACAAACACATGCACATCACACACACCACTGTAGCAGCTCCTTCTGGACCTCACATAGCAGTAGTCCTGGAGGGCTGGGGCTCCAGGATCGCTGACATGGCCCTGTCAATATTTTTGTTTCTGATAGGAATGAACATTTTCCTAATGATTTTTAGTTTGAAATAATAGCCATAGCTGTGCCCTCTTGGGGCCTCGTCCTAGATAGCAGCCTTCTTCTGTTTTGCTCCTGGGAGGAGGTCAGCAGCAAGAGTGACCTAGGTGGTCTGAAAGATCCTTTGTCCTGCCTAAGTGGTTTCCAGCCTTTGGAAATATGCAAACCATAACATTAGTACATCTATTAAACCAAGTGTGCACAGCTCAAAGTAGCAGTTTGTATTGGTAACTAAATGCACAACCTGTTGCCTGGGCAACATCAGAGGGGAAAGGAGTTGTGGAAAACTGGAAATAAAATGAATGAGTCTGGCTACTGACCAGCTGGTTCCAGATGGAGTCAGTTCTGACTGAGGTATACTGCACAGCTCAGTGAACGCAAGGCCTCAGTGCAGGAGTTCGCAGCAGAGGTGCAAACAGGTTGCTGGTTGCCAAACTTTTTCTCAAAAAAGGCCAAGGCAGTCCTTCAGGCTATGTGTTTGAGGGGAAGTGGAACAAAAGGGAGAGCTGAAATGGGAAGGTCTTAGCCTTCCAACCCCAACTGGGAAACAGCCTCCTTGCTGGGAAAAGCCTAAAGGATTTGTGAGGGGCTAGAGACTTCTCATAAATAGGAACTAGGGTTCCATGGAGGAAGTGAGTCTCCCTTTTGCCCTGGAAAAGGAAAAATGCGTGAGGTGCCTCTCTTCCTTCCTTCCACTACTGCCCGTGTCCCTCCTGGAAATTCTGAAGCCCGGTGTCACTACGAGAATTTTTTACAGAGCTAAAGGCATAGCGATTATATGCAGCTTCTATGAGGTAGGTATCATTACCCCCATTTTACCGAGGGAAAAATGGAGAGGAAGAAAAATAGAGAGAGGAAGTGATTTGCTTGAGGCCACACAGGTACTGTACCAGTTGTCTGAGCTGGCTTTGCACCTGGGTTCTCTAGCTCTTGACGCTTGATTACATGATGTTCTTCTTGCACATGGTGAGAGTCAGGCGTCCTCCCAAAACCTTCAAATGGAAGTCTGAAGGCTGGCTCTGTCCCTGCTCTGCACTGATCACCTGTCAGCCTGGCCCCTACATGACCTTCAGGATTCTTTCCAGCCCTGGGAACCAATAGGTTTCTGAATCTCTGGACCTGTTTCCCATCCAGATACTTAGGCAGATGGCCACAAAGGAGCCTGCCAGCCCTGACAGTCAATAGACCTGGGAATGGCAAAGAGCCCAAGAGTTTTCAATGTGTGTTGCACTGAGCCTTAGCGAATCCCAGAGATGTTTCGGGGCTGCTATGAACAGTTCTGATCCTGTCTTGTATAGTGGAGATCTACAGGTGATTTTGTTTGCAAAAAGGGGCTGCTTTTAAAAACAAACAAACATGAGCAAAATGAAAATTCAAAGCACCGGAACTAGACAGTGAATGAGAGACAAGTTTGAACAAAGGTATTCACTGGTAGTGATACTAGTGAGGGTGGTATGTGTATGGTGGGAGCAGACGGACTGGAAGGAAAAAGAGGAAAATAAAAACAAGAGAAAAAATAAGAGTTTTAGTATGTGTCAGTTGCCATTTTGAAGAGAGGAGAAACTAGGGAACTGAAAGGGAAGCAACAGCTATTGAGTACCCACTATGTCCTGGTGTTTTTCTGTTTATAGCAACCCCTTGTGTTTTAAGTATTATTGTTCCTATTTTAAAGGTGAAGACACTGAGACTCAGAGAGACAAAATGACTTATCTAAGATGATATAGCAAGTAAATTGTGTTGCTGGGATTCAAACCCACCTGTTTAACCCCCAAACCCACACCCACTCCTGTTAGGAGCTCTTCCCCTAGAAGAGGATCCAGAAGTTACAGGTGGATGGACATCAGGAACATACTGCACCTTCCTTTGGCAGCAGGCAGAAGACCTGGGAGTGCTTGTGGAGAAGTGCTCTTAGTGATTAGGGGAGAGAGAGAGAGAGAGAGAGAAAGAGAGAGAGAGAGAGAGAGAGAGAGAGAGAGAGAGAGAGAGAGAGATACAGGCTGTAGGCAGGGGTGGAGAACGATGGGAAGAGATATCAGCAGTTCCACAGGACTGGAGTGTCAGAGCTAGGCCAGGAAGGGCCTGAACAAACGGATACTTGTGTCCTTCACTGAATCAACTTGGAGTCTTGGACTATGCTGGTTGCATCCCAAGATCATCATACTTGTGGTAAAGTGTTTTACCCTCATTTACCAATTTATTTTTTTGGTTTAATAATATAACAAGCATGCATGAACCCAACACTCAACCCTGATCTAGAACATTGCTAAGAACTTGTATTTGTCAATGTGCTAAGTATTTTTGTGATCATTTTGATAAATAATTTTCTTTCTTTTCAGTGCTGTGGTTATGGTTTCCCTTCCCTGATAATAACAAACCCCAATGAGAAGATTTACCTTATGTATCAGTCAGGATGAGCTAAGTTGTGCTGAGGTAACAGACAACCCAGAATCTTAGTGGCTCTTAACAACAAAGGTTTATTCTTTTCTCTTTCTATATCTCTGTTGAGTTAGCTGGGGCCTCTGCTCCATGTCTTCTTACCTCAAACCCAGGTGGTCAGAGAAGCCACTATTTCAAATTTTGCTGGTTACCACAGCAAAACTCTGTAGGGCCTCACATTGGCATTGAAATGTTTCAACCTGGAACTGACATATTTTACTTCTCCACCACTGAAGAACTCATCATATGGTCCTACCCAACCATTATGGACTACAGTGGGCTAGTTAACTGTGTATCCAAAAGGCACAGAGCTGTGGATATTTGGAGAACAGTTTAAGGACCATCACAGCCTCTTACCTACTGTGATATGACATGTGGACATGACCTATATCTAGCTGAGAAAGTTCTGGAAGAATGGGATTTCATGAGTAGAGTTGAGAAAGTCACCCATTTCTGTTTCACATTAGATTATACTGTCAAGACAGCCTGCCCCTTTCTGCATCCATTTCCCAACTAGAACCTCTTTCTCCTTGGAAGTTCCCATTCTGCTCTACCCATTTCCATCTGTCTGTGTTTCATGGGCTCAAAGCCCAACAGGGCATTTGATCATAGACTCTGACTGGCATCTCACAATGTGGTCTCACTTTAAATTCTTTTCTTCCAATGCATGATTTCTCAGATAATCAGGGAGCTGCTACTACCTCCTCTGGAGTGACACAAGTTGACAATGGTGGGACTGGATTTTTTGCAGAGTGGTGAGGGAAGAAGAGATGGGCTGGGTGAGTCATCATTGTTATTTCTGTTGCGTTAGCATCGATCTCATAAGGCTATTAAAAGTGTCAGTAACTAAGACATTACTAGACTCTAGTTCTAAATGCCAAGTGATAACTGAAACTCATATTGCAAAGCAAGTTCAGGAAAAGGAGTAAAGGGGTGGCACTGGCTTTTGACCTACTTCTGGAAAGGAAAGATTGGCCTGATAGCCCAGGAAACATGTGCTTGGCCTCTGAGAACAGGACCTGTGCCAGGCAGGTCGTGGCCTCCTGAGAGTGCTTTTCCAGACCACAGAGTATAGCCTGAAGAAAGGGTAAGGAAGAGAGAGCATTTTGGCATGGTTTATACATGCATAGCACTCACCAAACTGTACCAGGCTTGGGTGGGGAGCAGGGGTGAGCAAGACAGACAATGTCCCTGGCCTCACAGAACTTATAGTCTAGTAGGGGAAGAAAATGATTAAGCAAATAATATAGGCTATGAGAAGTCCTCTGACAAGGATGAGTACAGAACAAAAAAGGGGTGGCACCTGAGCTAGATGTGGGGAATCAAGGTAAGATTCCTTAAGGAGTCGTTAGTCCCTCATCTAAATAGAGAACTGAAGGATAAGTAAGTGTTAGCTAGGTGAAGGCAGGTGGGAAGGATGAAAGTTGCAAAAAGTTGGGAGGTAGAAGGAAGCCAGAAGACCTGAGCCTAGAGAGTCAGGCAGAGACCAAATCATGAAGGAGCATGAATGCCATGTGGAGGGACTTGGGCATTATCCTGAGGGCAGCTGGGAACCATGGAATGGCTTGCATTTTGAATGAAACTTGCCTTTCAGAAACATCACTGTAGAAGCAGCATGGAAGATGGGTGGGGAAGGAATGACGTTGGAGACTGAGAGTCTATGAGTATTAGTGACCTAGTTAAGGTAGTTGTAATGGGGCTGGAGAGAAGTGGATGGATCTGAGGCATATTTAGACTGATAATTTGAATGCACAGATGTGGATAGTAAAGGAAAGTCGGAATCAACAATGATGCCTAGGTTTCTGGCCTGGATAAGTAGGTAGCAGTGATAGGAGTATAGTGTGATGGCTAACAGCAGTGGCTCTGAAGCCAGACTGCCTGGGTTTGAATCCCAGGTCTGTCATCAATTAACTGTGTGACCTTGGACAAGTTCCTTAACTTCTCTATGCTTCATTCAGTTTCCTTGCCTATAAAATGAGATTGTTAATGTTACCTTTCTTATAATGATTAAGTAAGCAATACATAAAGTTCTTTGAACCATGTCTGGAGTATGAGATGTGTTCAATAAACATTAGCTATTATTATAGGCAAGAAGGAAGAGGAATAGGCTTCATAGGAATAATGATGAGTTCAGTTCCAGGCATACCAACTTCAGGTTGTCTGTGGAACACTCAAGTGGAAATAGGCTATATAACTCTGTGGTTCAGGAGATATTTGGGCTAGAAATATATATTTGAGAGTCATCAGCTTATAGACTAACTGAAACCTCAGATTGTGCAGGGAGAATTCCTAGAGAAGAAAGGAAGGCTAGGAGCAAGTCCTGAGAACCTTGAACATTTGTGGTATGGAAAGAGGTAAAAAAAAAAAACCTAACAAGGAGGCTGAGCAGCAGCCAGAGAGGTGAGAGAAAAATCAGGGGAGTGCACAGCATCACAGAAGCCAAGATGAGAGAATGTTTCAAGGTGGAGGTAGTGGCTATGCTTCGGAGAGGCCAATGTAGAAGAAGATCTGAGAAACTACAATGGGATTTAGCTAGGAGATTGTTGGTGACAATAGTTTCAGTGGAGTGGTAAGACTGGATGTCAGACTACATTGGGTTGAAAACTGGAAGTGAGGAAATGGAGATAGTAAGTGTAGATAGCTCTTTCCGGACGTTTATCTGTGAAAGGGAAGTGAGAGCAGATGAGTGTTATGAGGGAAGGGAGAGCATCCTTCAATGCTGGTGGGGAGGAAGCTGACAGTAAGAGAGAGAGATGGGAGATACAGGTGAGAGGAGGAATAATTGAGGCTTGAGGTCCCTGAGATAGCAAGAGAAGATAGAATGCAGAGGAGATCAGTCTCAGGCAGGAGGAGTCACAACAGGCAAAGAGGAAAATATGGATAAGTGAGCTTGTAGATTTCCTTATGGAACGTTACTGCCTGGTAGCTTCTTTTTTTCTGTGAAATCGGGTGAGGGGTGTGTGGCATGATTAGAATTACATGGATGATAGTGGAAGCCAAATTTGCTCAGAAAGCCTCTGGAGAGAATGGAAGAAAGAGACCAATAGGGACTGAAAGAAGGGTTTCCTAGCCATAGTGAAGCCCAGTGGGAGTCAAGACCATCAATTTATAATGCTTCCCATGTGTAAGGTTTGGTGTTTATCCCAAGCAGTGCTTAGCAGTCCTAGGGTAAGAGAAGAAAGGGCAGACATTTGGATTGATTTAAGTCTTGGGGTTTTGAAAGATGGATATAATAGATGGACAATGGTGTTAGAAAGGTGAGGATACTGGCAAGTGAGTAGTTCAATGACTGGCTTGTAATTCCCCTGGCCTTCAATCCAGAAGCTCTGGTTCTTACTGTCACCAATAACTTCCCTCTATTTTTAACTCTATTTCATAGATTCTGCTTCACTCAAGGCTTTTATACTGCCTCATAGCTTCTGCCTCGTGTACCTGCATGTGTACATGCCTGTGCCTGTGTGTGTGTGTGTGTGTGTGTGTGTGTGTGTGTGTGTGTGTTTCTGCCCCCAGTACTGATTGAGGACCCTCTCCATGTCTCATGTTGAGATTCCACAGGATTGACTATCTGAGTGATTTCATTTGGAAGATAGCTCAGGCCACCCCCTAGGCTGCTGGCCAACTTATTGATTTTCTGCTTTGAGTCCAGGGTCTGCTCCAGCCTGCTAATGTCAACATTCTTCAGAATGTGTCATGGGTAAGACACATAGAATGGTTAAGAATTTGGGCTCTGGAACCAGACACCTAGGCTTGAATCCAGGCTATCCCACTTACTGTGTGACCTTGGGCAATTTATTTCACCTCTCTGATCTCAGTTTTCTCATTTTTGAAATGGGTACAATAAGAGAACTTGCCTCATTGGTCTTTGTGAGAATGGACTAAGATAATACATGATAAATCTTAGCACAGTACCTGGCACTCAGTTGTTTCCCTGCAAACATTACTTACTACTACTACTATTGTTGTGATTATTTTACTATGAAGGCAGGCACTTAGGGCCTAATAGATTTTTGGACAAGACACTAGGGTAGGCAGAGTTTGAATTCCACTGCAATGGAATGAACACAATTTTCTTTCCTGCACACCAGCTCTTTGCCATTTTCTGGTCTCTGACTTTCCCTCGGGGAGTGTTTGTCACCCTGTGGTCTCTAAAGTCCCAAAGCCTTTGGACTACTGAGTCTTCCACAGGCTGAGGACAAAGCTGTGTCTACTCACTGTCAGTTGGGAAGGAATCCTGGCAGCCTGACCTCCCCACTCAGTCCCTGGTTTCTATGAGTCATGCTCCTCTTAGGCTAAAGCCCAGCTCAAATTTGGAAGGGGAGTAGGGGAGTAAGGGAATAGGGTATTGGGAGGGGAGGAAAGGGAGAAGGAAGACAGCAACTTAACCTCTTTCTGAGTTTGTTGGTAAGCTCAAGTTTTAGGAATCTTTCCTTAGAGCTCTGGTGAGAGGATTTGAGGCCCCACTGTGACCAGACTGATATGGAGGGAACCAATCACCTGGTTCATGAAGCCCAAGAGGTCTGGTATGTGAGCAACACCTCCCCAGGCACCATGACAGTCAGGACATTTCCTCTCCATCTCTCTATCCCCTAGATCTTGATCCAAATGGGTACATTTTTTCTTTTCTTTAAATTTCATTTTTCAATTATAGTTTACATTCAGTATTATTTTGTATTAGTTTCTGGTGTACAACATAATGGTTAGACATTTATATACTTTACAAAGTGATCCTCTCCAAGAGTTCAAGCACCCACCTGGCACCATACATAGTTATTACAAAATATATTCCCTATGCTGTACTTTACATCCATTTGACTATTCTGTTATTACCAAATTATACTTCTTAATCTCTACCTATTTCACCCAGTCCCCCAACCCTCCCTCCCCTCTGGCAATTATCAGTATGTTCTCTGCAACTATGAATCTGTTTCTGTTTTCATTTATTTTGTTTATTAGATTCCACATATAAATGAAATCATATGGTATTTGTCTTTCTCTGTCTGACTTATTTCACTCAGCATAATACCCTCTAGGTCCATTCATGTTGTCCCAAATGGCAATATTTCATCCTTTCTTATGGCTGAGTAGTATTCCATTGTATATATGTATGTACCACAACTTTTTAAAAAAATATATTTTATTGATTTTTTACAGAGAGGAAGGGAGAGGGATAGTTAGAAACATCAATGAGAGAGAAACATCGATCAGCTGCCTCCTGCACACTCCCTACTGGTCATGTGCCCGCAACCAAGGTACATGCTCTTGATCGGAATCGAACCTGGGACCCTTGAGTCCTCAGGCTGACGTTCTATCCACTGAGCCAAACTGATCAGGGCTGTACCAAAACTTTTTTATCCACTCACCTATTGATGGGAACTTGAGTTGCTTTCATATCTTGAATATCTATAATAATAAAAGCATAATATGCTAATTAGACCGAACGACCTTCTGGATGTCCTTCTGGACAACCTTCCGGATGAAGCTGGAGCTGCGAGGGCCGAGCCCCTTGCACGAATTTTGTGCATCGGGCCTCTAGTTGTAAATAATGCTGCAATGAACGTAGTGGTGCATATATTCTTTCAAAGTAATGTTTTGGGTTTCTTTGGGTAAGTTCCCAGAAGTGGAATTGCTGGGTCATAAGGTAGTTCCATTTTAAATTTTTTGAGGAACCTCCATACTGTTTACCACAGTAGCTGCACCAGTCTGCATTCTCACTAACAGTGCACAAGTGTTCCTTTTTCTCCACATCCTCGCCAACACTTGTTATTTGTTAGTTTATTAATGATAGCCATTCTGACAAGTATGAAGTGATATCTCATTGTGGTTTTAATTGCATTCCCCCCCCCCCAGAAAATAATGCAAATTGCTAACATAGGGGAAGGGAATGGATTCCAGAGAACCATTGCTCAGAGGTTGGGTTCTTAGAAATGCCCCACCTTCATGAAACAGATTTCTGATGTCTTGCGTCTGAGCTGTTGTTTTCCCAAGGATGGTGGGCAGGCCATTGGTGGTACATTACATAATTTTAGATAGTATATGACTGAACCTTTTTAAAGTTCAATAGTCATGAGTTTATTTTAATGTATTTTAGAAAAGTATAATTAATACATAAAAATCAGTGGTTTTAAGGGTTTTATTGCTTAGAATCAAGCTGAAGTTTTTTAAGGTAGTTTTTTAAAAGAAAAAAATAACACCTACACTTCTCATCTCCTTTTCTTGATTTTTATCTGTGTTGAAAGCTCTCATTCTCTCTCTCTCTCTCTCTCTCTCTCTCTCTCTCTCTCTCTCTCTCTCCCTTCTTTCCTCCCTCCCCCTCACTTCTAAAATTTAATTTGCATCCAGAGAAAAAAATCCAGAAGAGGAAATTTCCCAAAGCAAATTGTACAAAGTGTTATTCACTATTTGCTATTTCTTATAGCAACAAATAGAAGCAACCTAAACAACCAATTATAAGGATTCGGCTAAGCAGACTGCAAGTTTTAATACATTTGGCTATAATATGGTCACCAAATTTGACAACTTCATAAACTGCACTGGAACAAGAAAATATTTGTATGGGATAATGTTAAGTGACATATATGACATATAACTTTCTAATTTTAAGTCACTAGGCAACCAATACATTCTTATTGAAATTGAATGCCAACTCTGAGACAGTAGGGGTCCATCAACTGGAGATTTCAGTTCAGCTGAAGTTTAGAAGTGGGAGGTGGGGCATTCAACACTTCCCTTCTTTCACCATGAAGACAGAAAGGTTAAGATGGAGATTGAACTAGAACTTGGGCCTTTTCTTTGCTGAGAGCTTGGAGAGAGATACTTGGCCTCTGTATGTCCACCTCACTGCAGAAACGATCCCTTTCTTTTCTCTCACTGCCAACAAAGCATTTGGATGGAAGACTCCACTCCCATTCCAGAACAGTGTGTGTTACTGTGTGGAGACCCAGTGTGAGTTCCTTCCTGAGGTTTCTTGGCACAGGCTGTGTGCCCCACCCTATCTTCCAAAGTTTACACTGTAAATATCTGGGGTGAAAAGAAAAGCCAGACCTCCAACCCAGGGCTGGTCCGCTGGAGGCTGAGCCAAGGGTGTGTTGTTGATAGAAAAGATAGTTCTCTCCCAGAGTTTACTAAAGTGGATTATTTTTGCTGGGTCAGGTTTTCCAACTTTATTCTAGAGACTGAAGACAGGAGGGAAGCAGGATGGGTGTGTATATGGGATAGCAGGGAGGAGAGACTTGTTTTTCTCTTTTCCTGACCAGTTGCTTCCCAAGAGTAGCTGCTGTTTATTGAATGTCTACTCTGTGTGGTGTGCTTTATGCATGTTATCTCATTTTATCCTCATGACAGCTTGGAAAACTATCATCCTCCCATTTTACAGTTGGGGAAACAGACTCAGAGAGGTCTTATGCAAGGTAATTTACCCAGGGAATGGTAAAGTCAAGATTCACTCAACAAATATTTATTGAACCACCTAATGTATGGCAAACCTGTACTGGGCACTGAACCTACAGCTGTGAACAAGAGCAGCCATTTGGGGAGGGGTGTTACAAACAAGTAAACAGGTGGGGATAGAACAGGGTGGCACATGTTGAGATGGGAAGAAGCTGATGACATGAGAGCAAGGAGAAGGGGCACCCATAATACCCATGGCCGGGAGGTGGGGAATCAACAAAGGCTTTCCAGAAGAAGTGATGTCTGGGCTGGATCTGGAGGAGGAGCAGGAGTCAGCCTAGTGAAAGCCATGGTAGGTAAAAAGTGATCCAAATAGAGGGCAGAGCATCACAAAGGGCCAGAATTGAGAGAGAGCATAGTGCTCTGAGAAAGGCCTGAGCATGCTTGAGGATGATTGGAGTAAGCTGAGAGAGGAGACTGAGGTGGTAAGCAGGAGCTCTGAAGTGCTGGGGAGCCATGAGCAGGAGTTTGGATTGCACTCTAGGTGTGATGAGTAGCCACAGGAGAGCTTTGAGCAAAGGAATGACGAAATCTGATTGGCAGTCTTTTTGGCTCAGCTGGCCACTGGGCGGACAGTGGGTTGTAAGGGAACAAGGGTGGAAGTGGAGATATCACAATGATGACTTAGCTCAGGGTGGTAGTACCAAAGGAGACAGATTTGGGATTTGTATTTCAGGTAGAACTGACAGCACTTCTGATGGATTCGAGGTAGGGGGGAAAAGAGGGAGGAGTAAAGTCGGTTAGGCTTCAAAGACCTTAACTTTCCTTCTCTGCAAAAGGAGGCTGAAGCTGAAGGCTTCCCGCAGCTAAACTTAAGATCTAGAGCATTGGAACCACTGGAAAGCAAATGTGTTTATTTTTCCCCCTTTACTTTCCCTCTTTTTATTGGATTTATTGGGGTGACACTGGATAATAAAGTTATACAGGTTTCAGGTGCATAATTCTATGGTACGTCATCTGTATATTGCATTCTGTGTTCACCAGCCCAAGTCAGGTCTCCTTCCATCACCAACAAATGTGTTTCTTGCTCACCATTGAACCAAAGGGACAGGAGAATTTATTTATTTATTTGAGTGAACACCTTATACATGTGTCCAGGACTACTTAAGTGCTTTAAAAATATTTACTTATTTAATTCTCATAACAACTGTTTTTATTATCTCAGTTTTTCAGAGGTGGAAACTGAAGCACAAGGAGATAAGTAACCTGACCAAGTCCACACTGCTAGTAAGTGGCAGAGCTGGGATTCAAACTCAAGTAGTCTTATTCCAGAGTTTTATGCTGCTTTGTTCTATGCAAATGAATGGAGTCACTCATTCATTTGCTCATTTACTCATGCATTCAATATGTAATTACTAAGGGTATATAATATGTGCTAAGAACTAGAGCTAGAATGATCCACAAAACCAAACCCAGTGTCTGCTGTCATGGAGTTCATAGTCCAGTGGAGAAGAAAGATACTAGCCAAATAGCCACACAGACAAATGTGTAAGTGCTAGGGGAGCCTACAATGGGTGTTTGACCTAGTCAGGGAGGTCAGAGAAAGATTCTCTGAGGAAGTGATAGTTGAGACGATATATGAAGGATGATTAGGAGTTAATTGGGTAAAGAAAGAAAGAACAGCATTCCAGAAGAAATAGTATGTGCAAAGACCTTATGGTGGGAAGGAATGTAGTGTATTTAAGATACCAAAAGAATGCCAGTGTGGCTGGAGGAGTGAAAGGAGCATGTGTGAGGAGTGCCTGATGCCCTCACACAGGCAAGGCCTGTAATCCCCTCTCAGTTTTGCTTTTGAACATTTTCATCTACATAGGGATCTGTCACTCTGGCTTTAATGTGGAAATTGGTTTGGAGGAGGCCAAGATGAAAGCCAGGATACCAGTCAGGGGGCCATTGCCATAGTCCAGGGGAGACCTCTGGGGTGGTGGCTTAGACTTAGGTGGTATCTTGGGACTGTGGGAATTCAAGAGCTAGTAAGGAAGGAAAATCGATAGGATTTGGTGACAGATTGAGTGTGAGGAGAGAACAGAGAATGAGCTTTCAAGAAAGGCTCCTAGGGTTTTCTGCCTTGTATATCCAGGTGGATAGATGGTGGTTATA
The DNA here is from genome assembly GCF_000147115.1 of Myotis lucifugus. NCBI lineage: Eukaryota > Metazoa > Chordata > Mammalia > Chiroptera > Vespertilionidae > Myotis > Myotis lucifugus. The sequence continues at coordinate 12,260,024 of NW_005871052.1, read as the reverse complement.
TTCTGAAGAACCCAGAAGAGGACTGGGTTTTGTGGGGAAAGATCATGCATTCAGTTTGGGGCATGTTAATTTTGAGGTACCATTGAAACATCCAAGAGTAGGGGTCAAGTATGAAGCAGGCTATTCAGATAAATGGACCCAGGATTTAGAGGAGAAGGCTGGGCAGATTCAGTGGTGTTCTGGAGCTGACTCTCACTGGCTCCTGAAAGCCTATTGTTTAAATATTGAGGAACATTACAAGCTGGTTATCAAACAATTGGTTACTTCAGATTGGTTATGATGAAAGTGTTTATAGCAAGGAAGGAAGTTGACAAATGCTACAAAGTGGTGTCCCCTCCCTGCCCCTGTCCCAGCCAGTTTATCAGAACAGCAGTGGCTGAAGATCACATTTGGGGGTGCGCAGCTTGGATTGTGGCTGAATCTTCTAGGGAGGCTATACAGAGTACAGGGCCTGGACCAAGCCTCAGTGAATACCAAGAGTTAGGTAGAAAAAGATGAGCGTGCAAAGGAGACTGAAAAGGAACAGTCATCTGGCTCTGCATTCACATGTGTCTCATCCTTTCCAACTCTTTTACCGCTGCCTTGGTTGGAGGCCATATTGTTTTACATCTGGACTACTCAAATAAGCGTCACAACTTGTCTCTGTTTCTCAAGTCTTTCTCAAAAGTCACAACTTTTTTTGCTAAGTGGGTCACTGGGTAAGTAAAATAATCTGATTGGAACAGAGGGCTTATGTAGAAGAGTAGATTTGAAAGCAGTTACTCCCATTCTATCACTTGCTAGCTGTGTGACCTTGGGAGAGCTTCCTGGTCTCTCTGAGCCTCAGTTTCTTCATCTGTAAAATAAGACTGATATGACTTGCTGCTCCAGAGTTGTGAGACCCATTGAAACTGTATGTGTGGTAAAGGGCCCAGCGCAGAGCCTGACTCACCGTTAAGCTTTCTTTTCTATTTGCATTGTCAGTGGAGAAGTTGCCAAGGATTTTCCCATATGGTAGCTGGTCTAGACAGGAGATTTGAGGACTCAGCAAATCTCCATCCTCTGCCTCAGATCCTTCACCCACCTGGGGACCCAACCTCCTTTACTTTCTTTTTTTCTTGCCCCTATCCATCCTTCCCTTCCATTCTGGCAAAATCAAACAATGAGTCCTTTATTTTCTCTCTCCTGCCCCATGCTGAGCCTTCTCACACACCCACCAGACCTTTTCCTCTTTTCACTCAAGCTGGTTCTTGACTCCTGGCTCCTCCCTTCCTAACCTGGTCTCTCAGGTGCACTTACCCTTAGATCCCAGTAATGGACCAAAAGAACTGGGATGAACCACATCAAATGTTAGGGACATAATTCAAGAAGACCTCAGCACTTTCATGTGCTTTGAAGCAGACTGCATTGAAGCTGGGCGGTATGGGAGCTTGTGGGCAGCAGGGCTGTTTTCCACATCATTTGTGGATGCTTTGAAGAAGGAAAGGAACGAAGTTAGGAAACTAATATTTATTGAATGCCTACTGGATGCCTGGCCCATATTATGAAGCTTCATAAGTTGTGTCATTCCTTGTCATGACAGCTTGGGAGAGTGATGTTATTTAAGTTATTTGTAGTGTTCCTGTTGCTCTGTGAGGACGTGGGGCAAGCCCTCTTTAACTTTGCATCTAACAGAACATGGGGTCTGTATTCAAGAAATACTTCTTAAATTGAATTGCAGACACCATCATGTTGAGGCAACATGGCCCAGGAGACCAAAGATTTGGAGTCTTCACTACTTGTATGGCTTTAGGCAAGCAATTTCACTTTTTCTGAGCCTTGGTTTCCTGTATTTTAAATGGAAATAATGATCCCTCCATGGCAGGGTGTTGTGAGCATGTACAGGTGGCCTGGTAAACTTCAGTGTGCAGTCTAAATTCGGGGGAAGTGCTCCCATATGCTCCAAGACAGGCTTTTATTTGTCTAATTGATGTTTGGGCCTGTAGTTCCCAAATGCAAATAAATACTCATCCTTCACAAAGTTTTCACTCTTCTGAGTTAAAAAATGAGAAAAATGATGATATAGTTTTATTTATTGATTAATTGATTTTAGAGAGGGGGGGGATGGGAGGGAGAGAGAGAACCATCCATTTGTTGTTCCACTTATTTATGCATTCATTGGTTGACTCTTGTGTGTGCTCTGACTGGGGATGGAACCTTCAACCTTGGCGTATTGGGACAATGCTCTAACCAACTGAGCTACCTGGCCAGGGCGATGATATACTTTTTCATAAAGCCAAGTGTATTCAGTTTATAAAATTCTGAAATTGTCATTCCAACTTTTTGTTGTTAAAATATCCTCTTGTTTATGAAATCTTGATTATAGTAAATGACATTTTTAAAAAATGCCTTTACTTGATCAAATAAAATGTCTGCACTATTCTGTCGGAGCCCCCTGTGATAGAGGTAGTACAGGGTGCTGAGAGAGGACCCAGGACTGCAATTGAAGAGAGGTCTGATAAGAGTTAGGAAGGGTGAATAGGTGTGTGTTAGGTGATGAAAGGTAGGAAAAATTAGACAGGTTGGAGATCTGGGCCAGGATGGGAACCTGCACAGCCTGAGCACCACCCAGAAGGTTAACTAACACCTCTGAGCTGCTCTGGCCAGAGGTATTGAGGCAAGTCACTTTGTCTCAGACTCTCCTGGCTCACAGATGGGGCTAAAAAGTCCAGGCCACTACATTGGGCAATAACTGAGCTCCCCCATCCCAACCCAAAGGTGACTGCTCCTTGCAGTCTGCTGAGTCACTGCTACACTCCACATCAAATCCCCAACTCACCTGACATAGCTTACTCTCTACTCCCTCTGCTGCTCCCACAGATTTAATAAAGCAAGAATCACTCAGTTCTGTGGCAGGAAGGCCAAGATCCCACAGCCTGAACACACAGGCTCAGGAAAAACTCGAATTCCACCTCCCTCTTCCATACATAGGGAGTGGGGGTGAGGTGGGGCTGGATCTTTCCCCAGGATGCCACTCGGCAGGCCTGGGGGTGGGGATGGGGCTGCACACTTCTCTAGGACCTGCTGTGTGACCTCTGGCCTCTCCAGATCACACCACTGGCTGCAGGCCAGCAGCAGGAAGCCCCTGGCGATGGGGAGGGCCAGTCCACAGGGACAGAGTGTGGCCACTTGAGCATGCGCTTTTGCATTCCAAGTGGTGGGTCTGGATTATCAATTTCTTGGATTCTCCAGACCTCTGCTCGACCCATCAGCACATTTTTTTCCCCATGTGAAATCCTTTCTTTGGTCAGGAGGTGCAGCCACTAGTAATCAGGGGTGGGCAAACTTTTTGACTCGAGGGCCACAATGGGTTCTTAAACTGGACCGAAGGGCTGGAACAAAAGCATGGATGGAGTGTTTGTGTGAACTAATATAAGTTCAAAGTAAACATCATTACATAAAAGGGTACGGTCTTTTTTTTTTAGTTTTATTCATTTCAAACGGGCTGGATCCGGCCCGCGGGCTGTAGTTTGCCCACGGCTGCACTAGTTTGTTCAGACCGGGGCATATGCCAGGTATCTGTCGGCTGTCCAGCTGACCCAGGCAAGAGGCAAAGGACAGCTTCCAGAGGAAGAGGAAGCCTGTGGGAGCAGGCACGAAGGCAAGGCTAAGGAGTTGCAGCAGTGGCCAGTCCCAGTACCCAGCCTGACCCAACCCAGTCAAAAGTACTCAGCATTCCCAGCTCCCTGTCAGGGCAGACTGTGATGGTATTTTTGCCTGCTGGTGCAGTGGGACTGGAAAAAAAGATAGCAGAGGAATTAGTAAGCCTGAGGATGGAGGGATTTAAAAACTGAAGGAGATTAAATCCTTATCAGATGTAAAATTGGCAAGCCCATGCAGTGGGCTTTCTTGTTATTTTGTTGATGGTTTCTTTTGGTGTGCCACCTCAGTTACTGCCCAACTTTATTTCACCTTTTTATTTTCATGTAATCCCATTTGTTTATTTTCTCCTTAGTTTACAGTCCTAGGAGATGTGTCGGTAAACATATTGTTGCGAGCTATAGCTGATATTTTGCTGCCTATAGGGAACGCATACAACTTAACAAAAGGAAGATAAACAATCCAATCAAAAAATGGGCAAAGGATACTTTTCGAAAGAGGACATACAGAAGACCTAGAAGCATATGAAAAAATGCTCAAAGTCACTAATCATCTGAGAGATGAAAATCAAAACAACAATGAGGTACCACCTCACACTTGTCAGAATGACTATCATTAACAAATCAACAAATGACAAGTGCTGGCGAGGATGTAGAGAAAAAGGATCCCTAGTACACTGCTGGTGGGAATGCAGACTGGTGCAGCCACTGTGGAGAACAGTATGGAGTTTTCTCAAAAAACTAAAAATGGAACTCCCATTTGACCCAGTGATCCCACTTCTAGGAATATATCCCAAGAAACTAGAAACACCAATTAGGATATATGCACCCCTATGTCCATAGCAGCATGATTCACCATAGCTAAGATTTGGAAACAGCCTAAGTGCTTATCAGTAGATGAGTGGATTAAAAAACAGTGGTACATCTACACAATGGAATACTATGCTGTGGTAAAAAAAAAAAAGGAGTTCTTACCATTTGCAACAGCATGGATGGAACTGGAGAGCATTATGCTAAGTGAAATAAGCCAGTCAGAGAAAGATAAATATCACATGATCTCACTCATTTATGGAATATAATGAACAACATAAACTGATGAACAAAAACAGATCCAGAGACAGAGAAACATCGATCAGACTGTCAAACCTCAGAGGGAAGGTAGGGGAGGGTGGGAGTAAGGGAGAGAGATCAACCAAAGGACTTATATGCATGCATATAGGCCTAACCAATGGACACAGAGAACAGGGGGGTGAGGGCATGAGTGGGGGGAATGGGGGGCAATGTGGGGATAAGGACACATATATAATAACTTAATCAATAAAGAAATTTTAAAAAATGAGTTATAGTAGGACGGTTTCCAGGTGGAGTAAGGACACATTTCTTCAGTTTCATATTCCTCTTGGAGTCCTCACTGACTCCACTGTCCATACAACCCTAGGTGGCCTGGAGCCTGCTGTTTATTAACCCACCTGAGGACCAAGCCCACATCCTTCTCTTTGGGCTCTTGAGACATCTGGCATTCTCAACAGAACATTTGTAAAATAATACAAGAGAGGAAGGAAGAAATCATTGCAAAAAATACAATTAGCAATATATTAAATAGACAAGTTTCCTGAGTGCAGGTTTTGTATCCAACAGTGAGGGCAGTTTGAGCCACCAAGAGCCAGAATGCTGTGGCTGCTCCCTCACCTGTCTGTCTTCTGGCCCAACTCCCTGCCTGTCCATATGGGTGGGTGCCATCTAAATTTCCATAATCTGGGAGGATATTCGAGGGCAAGATTTAAAGAGACCATCTTCTAAACCAGTTGTTCATCAGAGCCCTCCCACTCCAACCTGGTTTCCTGTTTAGGCAGACACTTTGCCATTGGGGCTGTCTCAGCACAGGCTTCACCCTCAAGGCAGTTATCTTGTTTTGAGCTGGCTTCCCAAAGTGGTCCCATGTTCTCCTGGGAGTGGCAGTTCATTTTATGCTTTTAGGTAGAACATATATGAATATTTTTATTTTAATAGCAATGCATTTGTTTTATGGTTTATTTAATTTAGGGTCATGTGGTAGTGATTTTCCATTTACATGAGGGATACAGTTTCTTTATGTAAAAGAGTGAGAAATTTAAGGGGAAATATTAATGAAATAATACTTCAGGTGGGATGTGGTGTGAACTTAAGGTCATCATGGGCAATTCAACTCTAACAGAAGTCCGCAATTTGGAGTGTGCTGAAGTGGGAGAGAGACTTTATTCTATGCAAACAGTTGTGATACAGCATGGCTATGAAACAACATGGCTGAGGTGGCCCTGTACTCCCATCCTGATGTTGGGGCTCCAGCTTAGGAAATGTGGTCTTCAATGGAAACTGAAAGTATGTTCCACAGAGACAGAGGGGAGGTTGGCTTTTATAGAGAAGAATGCCTGTTCCTGGTCCTTGAGTAGTCTGTCCTCATGCAAATGAGGACTCCAAATTCTCACAGTTTTATTGATCCAAAATCCACTGTCCTGATTAGTTTGAATGGAGCTGCTCTGATTGTTCAATGCAGATGCAAATGAGGCTAAAGCCACAGCTCTAATTGGACAAGGAAAATCTCAGTCTTATTAATTGAAATATGATTCTAGGATTTCTCTTATAAGGGTTGACAGCTAAGCCTGTGGCTTTTCTCTGGTATACAATGTGCATAAAAGGCCTCTGCAAACAATGGCTGCTAGACTCAGTTATGAATTTGAACCCAATTAACCATGAGGAATCTTTTCAACAGGTATATTCTTCTCACGGTCAATAGTGGATATTGTAAAAAGAGAGAAGGTGGCCCACAGGTGACTGGATATTGGGACACACTGCCTTACAGTGACCTGCCTCTCTAGGAAAAGTCCTATAAGCAGACAGTTGTCAGGAGAGCTGTGTGACAGGAATTATCATCATTTGGTTTCAGGGACCTTCCTGATTCTGGATCTCTGGTGGGAGCAAGGAGAGACTAGAATAGATTTACTAATCTATTACGTCTACTAATAGTCTCCTCCATGAGCACAGAAAACTGGGCCATAGACTATGTTTTATTTCCTCATTAGCTTCCTCTATTACCTTTTTAATTGAAATTCAAGGCAGAAATAGTAATGACTAAACCTCAAATTATTCTGCTTTAGCAGAATCTCTTGCACTCAATAGTTTACCTCCCCACCCTCAGCTGGGCCCTCCAGAAAGAGGGTTTTTCAAAAATTTTCTTCTTTTTTTCACACTATCCCAGTCCTTATCCTCCCAAAACATTACAGATCCATGGGGGTCCAGATCCATGGGGGAAGGGAGTACAACTCAGAGCAGAGACAATAAAGGTGTGAGAATCAATACAGACCCAGCCTCTGGGCTACGGAGTCCCAGACATTCAACTTCTCGGATCTCAAGCAGGTTTCACAGGGCCATAAATAGACAGCAACTCACATTACATAGAAACAAATACAAAGGGAAAGCAAAAATGGGGGGACAAAGAAACAATCCCCAAAAGACAGAAAAGGAAAGATCACCAGAAAAGGAACTAAATGAAATGGAGGCAAGCAACATGTCAGATAAAGAATTTGGAGTAATGGTTATAAGGATGCTCAAAAGTCTGGATGAGAAATTCACCAACATGTGTAAGAAGCAAGAGGAAATGAAGAATGACATAGTTGTAATCAAGTGCACAATGGAAGGTTTCAACAGTAGACTAGAAGAAGTTGAGGACCAAATCAGCAAGTTAGAAGACAGGGTAGGAAAAAACACACCCAATCTGAAGAGCAACTGTAAAAAAATTAAATACCAGGGGGAGAGTTTAAGGGAGATTTGGGACAATATGAAACAAAGCAATATCTGCATAATAGGGCTTCCAGAAGGAGTAGAAGCTGAGCAAGGGATAGAAAACCCATTTGAAGAAATAATGACAAAAAAGTTCCCTGACTTGGGGAAGAAAAAAGTCACACAAGCACAGAGTCCCAAACAAGATGAATCCAAAAAGAACTATACCAAGAAATGTTGTAATTATAATGGCAAACGTTAATGACAGAGGAAGAATCTTAAGGGATGCAAGACAGAGACAGAAGGTTAACTGCAAGGAATATCCCATTAGACTATCAAATGATTTCTCAATAGAAACACATCAGGCCAGAAGGGAATGAAATGAAGTATATAAAGTAATGAAAAGCAAGGGAATGAATCCAAGAATACTCTATCCAGCAAGGCTATCATTCAAAATTGACGGTGAAATCAGGAGTTTTGCAGAAAAAAACAGGCTAAGGAAGTTTATTACCACCAAAACCAGCAATGCAAGAAATACTAAAGGGACTGGTGTAAGAAGGAGGGATAGAAAGAGAAGGAGAAACACAGACATAAAGAATAAAAATGGCATCAGTGAAGAAATAAATGACATAGAGACCAAAAAAAAAAACACAATACAAAAGATCAATGAAACCAAGAGATGGTTCTTTGAAAGGATAAACAAGATTGATGAACCTCTAGCCAGGCTCCCCAAGAAGCAAAGAGAGAGGACCCAAATAAAATCAGAAATAAAAGAGGCGAAATAACAGACCCCACAGAAATTCAAAGGATTGTTAAAAAATACTATGAACAACTCTACTCCAACAAACTAGACAACCTGGAGGAAATGGACATATTCCTAGAAAAATACAACCTTCCAAAACTCAATCAGGAAGATTCTAAAAATCTCAATAGCCCAATAACTATGGAAGAAATTGAAGCAGTCACCGAAAAGCTCCCAGCAAACAAAAGCCCGGGGCCAGATGGCTTCACAGGGGAGTTTTACCAATCATTCAAGGAAGAAAGAACTAAAACCTATCCTCCACAGACTATTTCAAAAAATTTAAGAGGAAGGAACACTTCCAAGCTCATTCTATGAAGCCAGCATCACCCTAATCCCAAAACCAGATAAAGACAACGCAATGAGAAAAAAAAAAAAAGACAACGCAATGAAAGAGAATTATAGGTCAATATCCCTCATGAACATAGATGCCAAAATACTCAACAAAATTCTAGCAAATCGGATCCAGCAATACATCAGAAATATCATGCACCATGACCAAGTGGGATTTATCCCAGGGATGCAAGGAAGGTACAATATCTGAAAATCAATGAACATGATACATCACATAAACAAATTGAGAGATAAAAATCACATAGTCATATCAATTGACCCAGAAAAAGCATTTGACAAAATCCAACACCCTTTCTTGATAAAAACTCTCAGCAAGGTAGGAATAGAAGGATCATACCTCAACATAATTAAAGCCATATATGACAAACCCACAGCCAACATTATACTCAATGGTCAAAAACTAAAACCATTCCCCCTAAGAACAGGCACAAGACAGGGATGCCCACTCTCACCACTCCTGTTCGACATAGTACTGGAAGTACTAGCCATTGCGATCAGACAAGAAGAAGAAATAAAAGACATCCAAATTGGAAAAGAAGAAGTAAAACTGTCCTTATTTGCAGATGACATGATACTGTACATAGAAAACCCTAAAGACTCCATCAAAAAATTATTAGACTTAATAAATGAATTCGGCAATGTAACAGGATACAAAATTAATGCCAAGAAATCTATGGCATTTCTTTACACCAAAGTTACAGAAAGAGAAACTAAAAAAGCAATCCATTTACCATCACACCAAAAAAATTAAGATATCTAGGAATAAACTTAACTAAAGAGGTAAAAGACCTATATGCAAAAAACTACAGGACACGGAAAAAAGGGATAGAAGTAAACATGAACAGATGGAAGAACATACCGTGTTCATGGATTGGTAGAATCAACATCATCGAAATATCCATACTACCCAAAGCAACCTATAGATTCAATGCAATCCCCATTAAAATACCAATGGCATATTTCACAGATCTAGAACGAATGTTCCAAAAATTTATCTGGAATAAAAATAGTCCTTGAAAAGCCACAGTAATTCTGAGAAAGAAGAACAAAGTTGGAGGGATCACAATACCAGATATCAAGTTATATTTCAAAGCCTCTGTTTTCAAATCAGCCTCGTCCTGGCAAAAGAACAGACATATAGACCAATGGAACAGAACAGGGAACCCAGAAATCAACCCAAGCCATTATGCTCACTTAATATTTGGCAAAGGAGGCAAGAGCATATAATGGAGTCAAGACAGTCTCATAAAAAATGGTGTTGGGAAAATTGGACATACATGCAAAAAAATGAAACTAGACCACCAACTTACACCATACACAAAAACAAACTCAAAATGGCTAAAGGACTTGAATGTAAGACGGGAAACAATAAAAATCCTACAAGACTGCATAGGCAGCAAAATAGCAGACATATATCATAGCAATATCTTTACAGACACAGCTCCTAGGGCAATGGAGACTAAGGAAAAAATAAACAAATGGGACTACATCAAAATAAAAAGCTTCTGCACAGCAAAAAAAAAATCAACAAAACAACAAAAAAGCCCACTGAATGGGAGAACATACTTGCCAATGATATTTCAGGTAAGGGCTTAATTTCCAAAATTTACAGAGAACTCATACAACTTAACAAAAGGAAGATAAATAATCCAATCAAAAAATGGTCAAAGGATCTAAATAGACACTTTTTGAAAGAGGACATACAGAAGGCCCAGAGACATATGAAAACATGCTCAAAGTCACTAATCATCTGAGAAATGCAAATCAAAACGACAATGAGGTACCATCTCACACCTGTCTGTATGGCTATCATCAACAAATTAACAAATGACAAGTGCTGGTGAGGCTGCGGAGAAAAAGGAACCTCGTGCACTGCTGGTGGGCATTCAGACTGGTGCAGCCACTGTGGAAGACAGTATGGAGTTTCCTCAAAAATCTAAAAATGGAACTCCCATTTGACCCAGTGATTCCCAGTGACACTCCTAGGAATATATCCCAAGCAATGAGAAACACTAATCAGAAAGGACATATGCACCCCTATGTTCATAGCAGCACAATGTACAATAGCAAAGATTGGGAAACAGCCTAAGTGCCCATTATCAGATGGATGAATGGATTGAAAAACAAAGATACATCTACACAATGGAATATTATGCTGTTTTTAAAAAAAGAAGGAACTTCTTTTTAAATTTTGTTTTATTGCTTAAAGTATTACAAATAGTAGTACATATGTCTCCTTCTTTTTTCTCCCCTTGACCTTCCCCCGGCCTCCCCTATCCCACAGTGTCTTGTGTCCATTGGTTATGTTTATATGCATGCATACAAGTCCTTCAGTTGATCTCTTACCCCCCGCCCCAACCCTCCCCGGACTTACCACTATAGTTTGACAGTCTGTTAGATGTTGCTCTGCCTCTGTATCTATTTTTGTTCATCAAAGAAAAAAAGAAGAAGAAGTAACTCTTACCATTTGCAACACCATGGATGGACCTGGAGAGCATTATGCTAAGCGAAATAAGCCAGTCAGAGAAAGATAAGTATCACATGATCTCACTCATTTGTGGGATATAGTGAACAACATAAACTGATGAACAAAAATAGATCCAGCGACATAGAAGCCTCGAATAGACCATCAAACCTCAGAGGGAAGGAAGAGCAGGATAGGGGTGGGGGTGGGGGGGGTAAAGATCCATCAAAGGACTTGTAGGCGTGCATATGAGCACAACCAGTGGACACAGACCATAGGGTGTGAAGGCCTGTGCTGGGGACAGGGGTGGGGTGGGAGAGGTCAATGGGAGGAAAAGGGAACATATGTAATACTTCCAACAATAAAGAATTTAAAAAAAGAAACCGAGGCTCAGGGAAGCTCAGTAACTTGCCACCAGGTTCCCTGACGCACATGCACTTTCTACGGCCTGCATGGGAGTTTGCTCTTTCTTGCCCAGGGCTGCGCTTGCTGCAGCTGATGCTGCCTGGGTGATTAGCTAAAGGTCTGAATTTGAGGACTTTCAGGGCTTTCCCTTTTGCCTGAAGCAACAATGAGCTGGAGGGGAAACCAGATTAATTGAATTTGAATTTGTCCTAGTGGGAAACTATCCAGAGCATCTCTGGAGAGCTTTGGGTTGGGCCTGGCTTGCTGTCAGGATGTGGCCTGGAGCCTGACTTTTCTTTCTGGCCCTCCCTTTACCTTCCTACCCTCTTTCATTGCTTTCTGCTCCCTGACCCCACTGTCCCCACTACCCCCTCCATGGGAGCTGAAAGCAAGCTTCTCAGAAGGAAATGGCTTTTGTTATTTAACCTGGATACGTGTCTCCATGTGGCTTCTCATGGCTGGAGAACTGAAGTCACCCTAATGTTGCTTGTTTGTTTTGTTGGAGGCCAAAAAGCAAAGCAAAGGCAGCTCTTTACATACATCACTAGTTTTGTTCCCACCTCCCTTCCAAGCACTAATTATAACCATATTCTTTTTTTTATATTGAGGTATAATTGGCATATAACATTATATTAGTATCGAGTGTACAGGGTAATGATCTGATATTTGTATAAATTGCAAAATGATCACTACTATAAGTCTAGTTAACATCCATCCCTAGTCTTATAAAAATAGGGGACAAATATGTAGACCCTTCGTCTGGCATTTAAAGCTACCAACTGTCAACCAATGGTAGTTGGCACCAATTCAATGCCAACAAGAATCCCCAATTTGGGGTGTGGTAAAGAAGGAAACTATTCAGTGCAAAACAACTTAATGGTGATAGGGCATGGCTGTGAAAAACAGCACAGCTGTGAGGCAGCCCTGGGGCCAGGCCCCTCAACAGCTAAAAAGCTCTGCTCTGCTCCTTGCCAGTCTGCTTTATGCTGCACTGGTCTGCTCTGCTGTGCTTTGGTTTGTTCCCCTCTGTGCCAGTCTGCTCTGGCCTTTGCTAATCAGCTGCACTCTGTTCCTGCTCCGTGAGACTCTGTGTTTCAGCTCAGCCAGGGAAAGGCAGGCTTCAGTCTTTGGTGGAAAGGGAAAGTATGCTCCGGAAACTAGAGAGGAGCTGGCTTATATGGACAGAATTACCCACCCCTGGTTCCTGATTGGTCTGTCCTAATGCAGATGAGGACTCCAAATCCTTCCAGTTTGATTGGTCCAAAAGGCATTGTCCTGATGGGTCAGAATAGAGCCACTCAGGTTGGAGCTGCAGAGTTAGAATTGGATGGTGAAAGTATAGTCCTATTGGTTGAAATAGGTTCCAGGAAATCCTTATAAGGGTTGGCTCAGAAGGCAGAAACAGTGCAGGTAGACAGTTCAGTGCAGAGGCAGGCAGTTTCAGTATAGGCTTCTCTGTGAAGTGCAGTTTGCCTGAGAGGCCTCTGTGTAGAAATGCTGCTTGGCTCTGTTTTTGTAATTTGTTTTTAAATTTGAGCCCAGTTAGCCACCAGGAGTTCTTACCAGGTATCTTCTGTCTCAGGGTTCACATAATAAATGGGTCCCAAGCAGCCTTTCCAGTCTTGTGATTCACCACTTCCTTACCCAGTCCTCATTTTTATGCTGGCTGAAATACCCACCATAGCCTTCCTGGATTTCTGGCCTCCTGCCCCTCCCACCTTTTCCTATTAAGCAGCTTCATGGAGTATTAAGAGAGATAGATTCTAAAGCAGCCGTGGGCAAACTACTGCCCGCGGGCCGGATCCGGCCCGTTTAAAATGAATAAAACTAAAAAAAAAAAAAGACCGTACCCTTTTATGTAATGATGTTTACTTTGAATTTATATTAGTTCACACAAACACTCCACCCATGCTTTTGTTCCGGCCCTCCGGTCCAGTTTAAGAACCCATTGTGGCCCTCGAGTCAAAAAGTTTGCCCACTCCTGCTCTAAAGCCTATAAGCTTATCCTCTGTGAGCTTCAGTTTACTTCTCTCTAAAATGGGGCTAAGGACACAGCCCAGCTACCTTTTATAATAGTTGTGATGATGAAACAGAGTGATATGCTAAACCCTTTTATAAAATATACTAGTAAAAGACCACTCAAATGCCATTTCTTATTGTTAAGGGAAAATAACCCATCCATTGGGGCTTAGCTCTGTGGTCTATTCCCCCCAAAAGGCTCCCCCAATGCCCTGGAGAAAGAAGTCAGAAAAGCCAGTCCTGTGTCTCTCCCTGGCTTGCCCTAGGGTACCACAGGATGGGCCAAAGAGCAGGACATGGCCTTAAGACTTTTCCCAGTGTGCCCCATGCTGTGTACCAGCTGAGCAGCCAAGAGGAGCCTCAGCACTCTGGGCAGGGTGGTGGTGGTGGGTTGGGGGTGGAAGATATAACAACTTTGAAGAAAGCTGCCTTTGGTGCCTCCATGAAACCCAGTGGAAGGAATGTAGATCCTGAACAACAAAGCTACTTTTAGGCCATTTAAGCAATTATTCAGACCCTGCTAAGCTCTTCCTCAGCTCAAAATTTGGGTATCTCTACTATTTTCTTTTTTTATAGTTTTATTCCATTTACTTATTTTTTTAAAATATATATATTTTTATTGTCAGTATTATAGATGTCCCAATACTCCCTCCTTGCTCCCCCCACCTAGCCCCTGACCCCCAGGCCTTCATCAAATTATTGTCTGTGCCCATGGGTTATGCATATGTACATAAATGTTCTTTGGTTAATCTCTTCCCATCCCTCCCACTCCCCTTCCCTCTGAGATCTGTCAGTCTGTTTCATGCATCCATGCCTCTGGACCTATTTTGTTCCTCAGTTTATTTTGTTCATTTGATTCCATATATAAGTGAGATCATGTGATATTTGTCTTTCTCTGACTTAGCATAATAATCTCCAGGTCCATCCATTCTGTCACAAAGGTTAAGAGATCCTTCTTTTTTACAGCTGCATAGTATTCCATTATGTAAATGTACTACAGCTGTTTTATCCACTCATCTACTGATGAGCAACTGGGCTTTTTACAGATCTTGGCTATTGTAAATAATGCTGCTATGAACATAGAGGTACATATATTCTTTCTGATTGTATTTCTGGATTTTTAGGATATATGCCCAGAAGTGGGAATCACTGGGTCAAGATCTTGGCTATTGTAAATAATGCTGCTATGAACATAGAGGTACATATATTCTTTCTGATTGCATTTCTGGATTTTTAGGATATATGCCCAGAAGTGGGGATCACTGGATCAAATAACAACTCCATTTTTAATTTTCTGAGTAAATTCCATACTGTTTTCCACAGTGGCTGCACCAATCTGCATTCCCACCAGCAGTGTATTAGGGTTTCTTTTTCTCCACATCCTCATCATGCATCTTTCTGATGATTAGTGGCTTTGAGCATTTTTTCATGTGCCTATTGGCCATCTCCATCTGTATGCCCTCTTTGGAGAAGTGTCTATGCAGGTCCTTTGCCCATTTTATTTTTTTATTTTTAATATATTTTATTGATTTTTTACAGAAAGGAAGGGAGAGGGATAGAGAGTTAGAAACATCGATGAGAGAGAAACATTGATCAGCTGCCTCCTACACATCCCCTACTGGGGATGTGCCTGCAACCAAGGTACATGCTCTTGACCGAAATCGAACCTGGGACCCTTCAGTTCGCAGGGCGATGCTCTATCCACTGAGCCAAACCAGTTAGGGCCCTTTGCCCATTTTACAAAATTGGATTACTTGTCTTCCTCTTGTTGAGTTGTATGAGTTCTTTATATATTTTGGAAATTAACCCCTTATCAAATGTATTATTGGCAAATATGTTCTCCTATATAGTGGGGTTCTTTTTCATATTGATGCTGGTTTCTTTTGCTGTGAAGAAACTTTTTATTTTGATGTAGTTCCATTTGTTTATTTTTTCTTTTGTTTCTCTTGCCCTGGGAAATGTGTCGGTAAAAATTCTGCTATGTGAGATGTCTCAGATTTTACCGCCTATGATTTCTTCTAGAATTTTTATGGTTTTGCGAGTTATGTTTAAGGCTTTTATTCATTTTGAGTTTATTCTTGTGTGTGGTATAAGTTGGTGGCCTAATTTCTTTCTTCTTCTTTTTTTTGCATGTACCTGTCCAATTATTGTTGAGACTGTCTTTACTCCATTGTATGGTTTTGCCTTCTTTGTCAAATATTAATTGACCATAATGGTGTGGGTTAATTTCTGGGATTTCTGTTCTGTTCCATTGATCTATATGCCTGTTCTCATGCCAGTACCAGGCTGTTTTGATTATAATGGCTTTGTAATATAGTTTGATATCTGGTATTGTGATCCCTCCAACTTTGCTCTTCTTTCTCAAGATTGCTGCATATTCGAGGTCTTTTTTGGTTCCATATAAATTTTTGGAATATTTGTTCTAGGTCTGTGAAATATGCCATTGGTATTTTTATGGGAATTGTGTTGAATCTATAGATTGCTTTGGGTAGTAAGCACATTTTAATGATGTTAATTGTTCCAATCCATAAGCATGGTATATGCTTCCACTTGTTTATATCTTCCTTTATTTCTTTTTTCAATGCCCTATAGTTTTCCAAGGATAGGTCTTTTACCTCCTTGGTTAATTTTATTC
Organism: Myotis lucifugus; assembly: GCF_000147115.1. NCBI lineage: Eukaryota > Metazoa > Chordata > Mammalia > Chiroptera > Vespertilionidae > Myotis > Myotis lucifugus. Next base: position 12,243,975 of record NW_005871052.1, on the reverse strand, counting down.
CAAGCTATCTTATTTGTTGTTGCAATGGTAAATGGGGTTGTTGTTTTAGTTTCTCTTTATGAGAGTTCATTATTGGTGCATAAAAATGCCATAGATTTCTGGGTGTTAATTTTTTATCCTGCTACTTCGCCGAATTCATTTATTAAATTGAATCGTTGTTGTTGTTGTTTTTAATGGATTCTTTAGGGTTTTCTATGTACAATATCATTTCATCTGTGAATAATGACAGTTTTACTTCCACCTTTCCAATGAGGATACCTTTTATTTTTTCTTCTTGTCTGATCGCTGTGTCTGGGACTTCCAGTACTATTTATTATAATAAAAGCATAATATGCTAATTAGACCAGATGTCCTTCTGGACATCCTTCCGGGCGACCTTCTGGACAAAGCCAGGGCTGCGAGGGAAGCCCGGGTCTTGGGTGCCTGCTGGCGGCCAGAGGGAAGCCGGTGCCAGAAGCTGGGGGAAGGAAGGCCTACTCTTGCATGAATTTCGTGCATCAGGCCTCTAGTGTTGAATAAGAGTGGTGGAGGTGGACATTCCTGTCTTGTTCCTGTTCTTAAGGGAAATGCTTTTAGTTTTTGCCCATTGGTGTGATGTTGGCTATAGGTTTATCATATATGGCCTTTATTATGTTTAGGCATGATCCCTCTATTCCTACTTTGCTGAGAGTGTTTATCAAAAATGGTGTTGGATTTTGTCAAATGATTTTTCTTTATCTATTGATATGATCATGTGTTTTTTATCCTTCGTGCTGCTCTTTTTTTCTTTACAATTGTTTGTGGTATGTTTGACTTCCAATAAATTACACATATTTAAAAAGTACAGGTTGATAGTTTTGATATATGCATGCACCTGTAAAGTCACTGCCATAATTAAGATAGTGAGCATTTCCATTGTCCCCCAAATTTCCTCTTGTTAGTCACTTTTAATATTTCTTCACAGTCTAAACTGAAGGAAAGAATATGGGTTTATTGATGATGAACTCTTCTGAAATTAGAAAACTCTCAGGATCAGTAGCCTTGGACTTTGGGTAATGGGGCCAGCAGAGCCTTAACAGTCAGTTCTTTGTGAAAGCCAGCTTTAGTGGTGCTTGTTATGGGGACATTCCTCTAGCTCTGTATTGTTTGGGTGACCTGAGGCAGACCTTACTCTCTCTGGGCCTTAATTTTTCCATCAATAAAATGAGACAGCTGGACAAGAAGATTTCTATGGTTTCTGTGAGCCTGCATGACAGGAGCTTTCTATGACAATCTTTTCTAAGTAAATAGCAATTTTTTAAAAGTACAAAAAAGTGTATAATCTATCTCCTTTGTTTTCTCATTACCTACATTACATTCTGGCAGGGTCGTGGCTGATGACTGGAGTGCTGCATGGCTTTGAGGGTTCAGAGCTTGTTATTAACTGCATTTATAGATGAGGAAACTGAGATTCAGAAAGGAGAGATTATCTGCCCACAGTTAATAAGTAGCTGAGCTGGGATGCAAATCCAGCCCTGACTCCTAATCCTGTGCTCTGGGCATTGGCCTACATTCAATTCAAAGACAATATTGCCAAGAATGCAGGCTTTGTTCTTCCACATTGTTGGCATGAGTAAGGGTCCATGCATCCAACAGATGGTCCAGGTTTCCTCCTGGCTTGATCTGAGAGCCATAGCTCACCTCTGTAAGCCTCAGGTGGGGCTGAGGTGGCAGAAGTGTGCTCTCCTGTCCCCCTAAACCACCAAGTCATGCCATAGAATGGGAGCCTTACAGTTTCTTAGACTGGAAGTTTCCAGAAAGCAGAAACTCTAAGGGCATTTAATTCATTATATGCTATCTCCTGGGATCATGTGCAAGCAAATGTTCAGTAACCCTCAGTGGTGGGAGCACAGGGTCAGTGGGGATGGGTAGAAAGTTTGAGATTAAGAAGGAACTCTATCTGGTACTCTGCCTCATGGGTTACCCTAGCGGTACAACCCTCAAAGGGGACCTGGTATAGGCTGGAGTTGAGGCAGCACTGGCTGAGTCTCACACAGGCATTTTGGAGCAAGCATGTGTTCCTAGCAGCTGCATCTTTTGTAGCTCCCAAAGAGAGGATAGCCAGTTAGTTCCCCTCTTTTTAGAGACCCGCCACCGGCCTGCTGTGTCCCAGGGTAAGGTGGGAAAGCAGTGCCTTAGAGACAAGTCTTAGGTTAGAGGACTTTGAAGTGATAGCAGGGTTCTGCGCAGGCTCAGGGTGTCTATTTCCTGAATATTCAACAAGTACCCCAAGAGTAGGTGGTCAGTAAATATTTGTTGACTGAATGAATGAACTCTTACCTGTGTCAGGCACCATGGGGGAAGGAGGGACAGAAATGAAATGGACCCAGTCCTTGGCTATAGTAGAGAAGGAGGGATAAGACAAATATATAAATAACCGTTACACATGACTGAATGCCTTAGGAGAGGAACTGTGAAGAGATTCAGAGGAGAGAGACTCACATCTGGCAGTGGAGGGGGATGGGGCTCCAGAGAAAACTCCTGTTTGAGGTGACATCAGAGCTGATCTTGAATAGGAACTAGGGTTTCTATAGTGGATCATGAATGTTTATGTGGTGGGGGTAGGGAGTGAGAGTAGGCTGTATTCCAGGCCCCAGCAGCAGGCTTAGGGCCAGAAAACTCCCTGAGGATGTCCCTAGGGTACACAGAGAACTGCAAGTCACTGATAATCCCAGAGTCTCAGAGTTTTCAGCTTTCTTCCCATTATGCCTTGATCTGAGCCATCAAGCAGCCAAATGGATTCATCTGGGGTCCTTCGTGCCTCATGGGCTGGCTAGCCCAAACCAGAAGTGGTGGCCAATCCTGGTGGCCTGGTAGTAGTTTCTTCACTGAAGTCTTCCTTTCCAGCTCACCACAGTTGCTAGAAACAATAATTGGTCCTTGACTCTGGGAGAGGGCCATGCAGGGAACAACAGTTGCTGGCTTGCTTCATCTGTCATTCAAGTGGCTGAGACAGGCCATTGCTGGGTAGCAATGGGGCTAAGTGCGAACAGGAAGAGGGCCCATGATATTATTCATAGGGCTGTCCCCAAACTACACAGTGAGGAGTTGGATAGCAACAATCCTGGTTGTGCTATCCATAGGCATGAACCTGGGAATATAATCCAGCCCTTTTTTTGCTCTCTGCTTTGTTCTCTGTTTCAGAATTTCTGTCTAAAGGAAGTTAGATGCTATTAACTGATAAACTGAATAGCTTCACTTGACATTGGACAGGATGTTGAATTCAATTCAGCAGACACTTTCAAATATATTTTATGGAATCTTCAAAACAACCTTACAAGTAGGCATTGTTATTTTCACTTTGCAGATGAGGAAACTGAGTTAAGTGACCTGCCAAGGGTACTTAGCTAGGGTGGTGAAATGTTAGCCCACATCTCCTAACTTCAGACTCTCTCAACTGCAGATAATCTGAAGGCTGGAAGTTACAAATTAATTACAAAATATTAAAAATCCAGGAACTGGACAAAGGAGAAGAAAGGGGGAAAAGAGTTGGGCAACCACCAGACCGAAGGAGAAGAAAACTAAGGGCTTGAGTTCCAGAATAGAGGAGTCTAGAAGGTGCCAATGGATTGGGAAGAGGGTGGAAATGGAGACCCTGCCCATCTGGGCTCTCACCTGCCTACAAAGCCACAGCCATGCAGCCACAGCTCTGTTTACTTCCTCTACTTATCCTAAACAAATTTAATCCACAAATATTTGTTGCCTGTATAAGAATAAGAGCCAGGGCTAGTATATTTTTAAAATAAATTTATACCAAAACTATAGCTTGGTTTTTTAAAAATTGAATTTATTGGGTGACATTGGTTTACAAAACCATATAGGTTTCAAGTGTACAACTCAACAAAACATCATCTGCACACTGCATCATGCACCCGTCACCCAAAACAAAGTCTCTTTTCACCCCCATTTATCTGCCCTTTGCCCACCTTACCTACCCAACACCCTTTACCTCTGGCTATCACTACATTTGCTGTCTGTGTCCATATATATATATATATATGTATATACGTATATATAGAGAATAGATATAAAAATAGATACTTATATAGATTAGATA
>NW_005871052.1:12212627-12239588 GCF_000147115.1 Myotis lucifugus | reverse complement strand
ACACTAAAAATAATTCTTTTCTTTTGGTTAATCCCGTGACCTTCCTTTTTACACTCCTTGCATCCCTCTCCCATCTGACAGCTGTCAGTTTATTCCATGCCTCCATGCCTCTTGTCTTATTTGTTTGTCATTTTACTTTGTTGATTAGTTTCCACATATAAGTGAGATCATATGGTATTTGTCTTTCTCTGTCTGGCTTATTTCACTTAGCATAATGCCCTCTAGGTTCATCCATGCTGTTTCAAATGGTAAGAGTTTCTTCTTTTACAGCTATGTAATATTCCATTGTGTAAATATACCATACTAGTGGCCCAGTGCATGAAATTCATGCACATTAAAAGGGGATTAATTAGAGGAAATATATTAATATTGCTATTTGCCCTTTCTGTATAATAGAAGTGTCGGAGATGAAAGAAAATTAGTAAAATGTATATGAAAATCTTCCTCCTGTCAGAGCCTGGGGCACGCCGCGGGACCCAGAGTCAAGTCCCCGCCCACCCACGGTGCCTCAATGTTGTGCAAGACCCAGACCCATCCAGCTCCACCCACATTGGGTGAGATCCAGACCCAGCCAGCCCCACCCTTGTCAAGCCCGGCTGGGTGGGGGGAGCAGCCTCAGGTCCCCCAGCCAAGCACCAGGGCAGGGGGAGCACCTTGAGGTCCCCCGTCAAGTCCCACCGGGCAGGGGACACAGCCTCAGGTCCCTGCTGATTGCTTGTTAAGGCTCATTATGGAACTCGGCCTCCACTGTGGGTGCAGCCATCTTGTGTTACGGAAACTCCGCCTCTGCTGTGAGCTCCTCCATCTTTGTGATGGTGTGATGGTCAATTTGCATATTTCATCTTTATTAGATATGATAGTTTTCCACTTATCTACTGATGGGCACTTATTCAGTTCTTTAGACATATTTGTAACAGCTCCTCTGAAGTCTTTGCCTCTGAAATCTAACATCTGGTCATTGTCAAAGGTGGTTTCTGTGGCTTAATTTTTTTCTGGTGTATGGATTATTGTTTCCTGGTTTTCGCATGTATCATACTTTTTTATTGTAAACTGGACATTTTAGATAATATATTGTAGCTACTCTGGGTACTAGTCTCCCAACCCCCACCCCAGGATTTGTTTATGTTATTTGCTTGTTTACTTGTTTAATCACTGACTGAATTATTTTAGTGAAGTCTATTCCCCCCACACTCCCAGTGTGAAGCCTGTGATATTTTTTAGGGAATACATCTCTAGTGTGCCCACAGACAGTCTGGTTTTTGCAGGACTCTTTTTGTCTCTGCCCATGACCAAACCCAGCTGTTAAGATTTACAAACATTTGCTTTACAAATATTTGAAGGGATAGTTTCCTAGATCAGAGTTTGAGATTTGTTCAGATCCAGGAAGGCTCTTCTCAGCTGTCTCTTTCCTTGTTTCTCTCCAGAAACTAGCTTTTCTATAGTTCAGCCTATATCTCCAATGAATCTATCATTTTCTTACCAATTTCTCTTTACCACACCCTCCACTTTTTGAGAGTGCACTTAGGATTGAATGTCTCCACATGCTATTTCAAATGAAGTCCATTCCTTTGGGGAAGTATTCAGAGTACTCCATTCTATGGCCTGCTTCTCCCCCAGGGCAAAGTCTCTTAGCTACTGCTCCTGTGCTGCAGTCAGAGACAGTGGCACACTTCTGAGTAACAACTCCACTTTAGAACCTGAGTGCTCAGTGGAAGGAAATATCTTGGCTTGCCTCTCTTGGCATGCTAATCCTGCTTCACAAGCCAGGTCACAGGGCATAGAGTTGCCTCTATAATGTCTCTCTATCTATGCCTAAATTTTATTTGTTATCTTTTTGATGCCCATGCAATCTATAGTGATGTCACATTTTCTTTCTGATATTAGTAATTTCTGTCTTCATTTTTTTTCTCTTAGTTAGCTTGTCTAGCAGCTTATCACTTTTATTGATCTTTTCAGAGAGTCAACTTTTGGTTTTGTTAATTTTCTCTACTGATTTCTTATTTTCAGTTTCATTGATTTCTGCTCTAATTTTTATTATTTTTTCTTCTGTTTACTTTTGAATTATTTAGCTCTTATTTTTCTAGTTTCCTAAGGTGGTAATTTAGATTGTTGATTTTACATCGTTCTTTTTCCCCAATACAGGCAATCAATGCTATAAATTTCCCTCTTAGCACTGCTTTTGCTGCATCCAACAAATTTTGACAAGTTGTATTTTCATTTTCTTTTTTTTCTTTTTTTTTTAAATAAATCTTTATTGTTCAGATTATTACATTTGTTCCTCTTTTTTCCCCCCATAACTCCCCTCCTTCCAGCTCCCACCCCACCCTCCACCCTCACTCCCCACCCACTGAGTTCATCCATAGGTGCATGATTTTTGTCCAGTCACTTCCCGCATCTCCCACACCCCTTTTCCCCCAAGAATAGTCAGTCCATTCCCTTTGTATGTCCCTGATTCATTATAGTCACCAGTTCATTCTGTACATCAGGTTATTTATTCACTTGATTCTTAGATTCATTTGTTGATAGATGCATATTTGTTGTTCATAATTTGTATCTTTACCTTTTTCTTCTTCTTCCTCTTCTTAAAGGATACCTTTCAGCATTTCATATAATACTGGTTTGGCGGTGATGAACTCCTTTAGTTTTTCCTTATCTGTGAAGCTCTTTATCTGACCTTCAATTCTGAATGATAGCTTTGCTGGATAAAGTAATCTTGGTTGTAGGTTCTTGGTATTCAGCACTTTGAATATTTCTTGCCATTCCCTTCTGGCCTGCAAAGTTTCTGTTGAGAAATCAGCTGACAGTCGTATGGGTATTCCCTTGTAGGTAATTGAGCCTCTTTCTCTTGCTGCTTTTAAGATTTTCTCTTTGTCTTTTGCTCTTGGCATTTTAATGATGATGTGTCTTGGTGTGGTCCTCTTTGGATTCCTTTTGTTTGGGGTTCTCTGCGCTCCTTGGACCTGTAAGTCCATTTCTTTCTCCAGGTGGGGGAAGTTTTCTGCCATTATTTCTTGAAATAGGTTTTCAATATCTTGCTGTCTCTCATCTTCTGGCACTCCAATGACTCTGATATTAGTCCGCTTAAAGCTGTCCCAGAGGCTCCTTACACTATCTTCACACTTTCAGATTCTTTTTTCATTTTGCTTTTCCAATTGGGTGTTTTTTGTCGAATCTTTGGTTTGATTCTTGTGCTCCTCTGGTCTGCTATTGGGTATAATATTCTTTATTTCAGTCCGTGTATGCTTACTTTCTAATTTCTTTATCGTAGCATCGAGGGTCTCATTAGTTTTCGTGAGGCTCTGCACAAATTTATGGCAAGCCCTCAAAATTGCGATTCTTAGCTCCATATCCTCCATTTCTGTCATGTTTTTTTGTCTCCGCATCTTTTATGCTTTCTTGGTGCACCCCCTTGTGGTCTCTGTGCGCAGTCTTGTTCTAGCCAAGCCTTAATTGTTGTAGTTAACACTAGAGGGATTTGACCACCAGGCCGACTGGCTGTGGAAATCAGCTGTGGGAAAACTTCAGTCCTCTGGGGAGGCGCTAGTCCAGCCCTTGCCTGAGGCGATCGGCAAATGGCTGTGCGCAGGGTTTGGGCGGGGCGGGCTCAACAGGGCGGGGGGAGGGAGCAGCTATGGCCGCTCTCAGTCCGTCCCCAGGGGCTCTGCCTCTCTGTCCCAGCAATCGCTGCAAACCTCGGAGGGGCCGTAGCCAGACAGTCCCGCTTCTCCCGTTTGAGTCTGGGTCCCTAGAGACTCGCCCGGATCTGTAGCCCAGAGTCTGAGACTCGCTCGTGATTGAAAACGACAATCGCGCCCTCAGCCGCCAGCCCGCTTTGCGCGCGCACCCTCACCACCGCACCGCCGTACCTTTAAATTTTCCACACTGCGCCTCCGCTGAGCGTCGGAATGCTGTTGTTTTTGCTTCTAGTTGAAGAGACTCTCCTCAGCCAGCCTTCCCGTGGTTCTGGTTGATGTCCGCTCCGACTTTTAGTTGTATTTTTGAAGTGGTTGTCCACGGCGGCAGTCTCCGGTGTTTACCTATGCCGCCATCTTCAATCTACCTGTATTTTCATTTTCATTTAATTTAAAATATTTTAAAATTTCTCTTAATTCTAAATAAAGTCCAGATGGTTCAGGTTTGAAATGTTAAAAAGTAAAAAGATGAAAGTATTAAAAATATCCAGGGGAGAATTTACTTTTATAATGTTAGTGTGGAAGCAGCCTTTCTAGGAAATACATAAAGACCACAAAACATAAAGAAAAAGTGACCATTTGATGACATACGATTTAAAGTTTTTTCCAAGGCAAAATATGCCATAAATAATGTCAAAAGACAAACGTTAAAATAAAGGTGGAATGAGAGTGGGGCTTTTGCAACCCAACAAGTATGGACTAGCATATGTGTAACTACAGAAGTCTAATTTATTATTGAATTAAGAATGAAAAGAGGGACAAAGTTCAAAGAATAATAATAAACATCTGAAAATATGCTTAATATTTCTCATAGATAAAAGCAAATTTGAATAGTAAAAAATCAAATTTTATCAGATGAGCCAACACCATGAGTTTTGAAGTTGTGTTGATGGGATAGAGGAAGCAGTGCTCCAATGTGCTGTCAGTAGGCATATAGTAAATTGTTACAGTTCATTTTGTGGAGGACTACTTGGCAATAGCTATCACAATTACAAATGCACACCTTTTTTAAAAATATATTTTTATTGATTTCAGAGAGGAAGACAGAGGGAGAATGAGATAGAAACATCAATGATGAGAGGGAATAATTGATTGGCTGACTGGCACACACCCTCCATTGGGGATCAAACCTACAACCCAGGCACGTGCCCTGACCAGGAATCGAACCGTGACATCCTGGTTCATAGATCAATGCTCAACCACTGAGCCATGCAGGCCAGGCTGCACATAATCTTTGAGCTAACAATTTCATTTCTAGGAATACACAGTATTCCTAAAATTTATTGCAATATTGCTTGTAATAGTAAAAAACTAGGAAACTCTTTAAATGTCTCTCACTCCATGTCATAAAGTATGGTACATGCTTATGGTAGAATAATCTGCAGAGAGGAAAAAAAGAATAAGGTATTTTCATATGTGCTGATATGGAAATATCAAGATGATTATGTCTCTCCATCTAGCCTAGAAATTTTTGGAGATACCTAAGAAAAGATTGTTGCACTGATGTGAGAATAGGCACCTGAAAAAGAACACACACACACACACACACACACACAATTTATATATTTTTAATTCTCCCACTTTTTATTTATTTTGACATTTTAAAATTCTCACCAGAGGATATATTTCCATTGATTCTTTTTTTAGAGAGAGTGGAAGGGAGGGGGAGAGATACAGAGAGAGAAATATCGATTGGTTGCCTCCCACCTGCGCCCCAACCAGGGCCTGGGATTGAGCCTGCAACCAAGGTGCATGCCCTTGACCTAATCAAACCTTCAGTCCGCAGGCCGATGCTCTATCCACTAAGCCAAACCGGCTAGGGCCATGGTCGGCAAACTGTGGCTCTCGAGTCACATGCGGCTCTTTGGCCCCTTGAGTGTGGCTCTTCCTAAGCCTTAGGAGTACCCTAATTAAGTTAATAGCAATGTACCTACCTATATAGTTTAAGTTTAAAAAATTTGGCTCTCAAAAAAAATTTCAATCGTTGTACTATTGATATTTGGCTCTGTTGACTAATGAGTTTGCCGACCACTGGTAGGGCATGTTGATATTTCCACAAACTCTTGAGTGGAACATAAGACAAATATTTTTTTTATCTTGTATTCCACAACCTTGTTGAATTTCTCTATTAGTTCTAATAGATTTTTAGTGGTTTTCTTAGGATTTTCTACCTAAAAACTCATGTCATCTGCAAATAGATATCGTTTTAGTTCTTCCTTTCTAACCTGGATGCCTTTTATTTCTTTCCTTTTAAAAATGTTTTCCTTCCCTCCTTCCCTCCTTCCCTCCCTCCCTCCCATCCTTTCTTTTGCCTATTTGCCCTAACTTGAAGCCCCCTTATAGTGTTGAATAGAATTGGTGAGAGCAGACATTCTTCCTTATCTTAGTGGAAAAGCTTTTAGTTTTTTACCATTAAGTATGATGTTACTCATACCTGCTAGAATGGCTATCATCGATAAATCAACAAACAATAAGTGCCGGTGAGGATGTGGAGAAAAAGAAACCCTAGTACACTGTTGGTGGGAATACAGACTGGTACAACCACTATGTAAAACAATGTGGAGTTTCCTCAAAAATTAAATATGGAACAGCCTTTTGACCCAGTGATCCAACTTCTAGGATTATATGCTAAGAATCCCAAAACACCAATCAGAAAGAATATATGCACCCCTATCAGTAGATGAGTGGATGAAAAAGCTGTGGTATTTACACCATGAAATACTATGCAGCTGTAAAAAGAAGGATCTCTTACCCTTTGAGACAACATGAAGGGACCTGGAGAGTATTATATCAAGCAAAATAAGCCAGTCAGAGAAAGAAAAAAATATCGTATGATCTCACTTATATGTGGAATCTAATGAACAAAATAAAATGACAAACAAAGTAGATCCAGAGACATAGGAGCATGCAACAGACTGATGAATCACAGAGGGAAGAGGCAGGAGAGGAAGGGAGAGATTAACCAAAGAATTTATATACATGTATGCATAACTCATAAGCAGTGAAGGCCTGGGGATGGGGTGGGAATGGGGAGGAGGGGGTTAATGGGGAAAAAGGGGACATCTGTAATACTTTCAGCAACAAAGATTAGGGTTTTTTTTAAGACTAATCGTAAGAAGAATATCAGATAAATTCCAATAGAAGGACATCCTACAGTACATCTTACCAGAACTCCTCAAAATAATCAGGGTCATCAAAGACAAGGACGGTGTAAGAAACTGCCATAGCCCAGAGGAACTAAGGACACATGACAACTAAATGTAATCTTGGATGGGATTCTGAAATAGAAGAAGGACATTAGGTAAAAAACTATTTAAATCTGAGTAAAGCATGGACTTTGGTTAATAATGTATAAATATTGGTTTATTATAATTATGACAAATGTATCACACTATTGTAAAATGTTAATAATAGGGGAAAATGGAAATGAAGTGTATGAGATCGCTCTGTACTATGTTCTCAATATTTCTGTAAATGCAAAATTCTTGAGATAAAATAAAACACACAAAAACAGCAACAATAAAAGAATGATGTTAGCTGTGTGTTGTGGTGTGTGTGTGTGTGTGTGTGTGTGTGTGTGTGTGTGTAAACCCTTTATTTGGTTGAGGAAGGTTCCTTCTATTCCCTGTATATTGAATGTTTTTAAAAAAATAATAGGGTGTTAGATTTTGTCAAATGCTTCTACTGAATCTATTGAAATTTTCATATATATATTGTCCTTTAGTGATTAGTAATTGGTTTTCATATGTTAAATCAATCTTAAATTCCTGGGACAAATCCCACATGTTCATGGTGTATCATTTTTTTTCTGTTACTGGATTAGGTCTGCTTAAATTTTGTTGACTCTTACATCTATATTCCTAAGGGATATTGGTCTGTAGCTTTCTTTTCTTGTCATGTCCTTTTCGGGCTTTGATATTGGGATAATGATGGTTTTATAGAATGGGCCTGGAAATTCTTTTTCCTTCTATATTTTCTGGAAGAGTTTGTGAAGGATTGGTGTTTCTTTTTCTTTAAATGTTTTGTAGAATTTATCAGTGAAGCCATCTTGGCTTGTACTTTTCATGAGAAGTTTTAAAATTATTAATTCAATCTTCTGTTTTATCTGTTTAGATTTGCTATTTCTTGTTACAATTTTAGAAATCGTTTTTCTCTAGGAATTTGTCCATTTCATGTAAGTTGCCTAATTTGTTGCCATTCACTTCATAGTAGTCTCTTCTCTTATTTTCCTTTTTATTTATGTAAGAGCAGTAATAAGTCTTCTCTATTTTTCTCTTGATTAGTTTAGCTAAAAATTTGTCAGTTTTATTGTTTTTCTCAAATAATCAACTTTTGAATTTGTTGCTTTTTCTCTCTTTTTTTATTCTCTACTTTATTTCCTCTCTAGTCTTTATTATTTCCTTTATTCTGCTTGCTGTCAGTTTAGTTTCCTTTTTTTTCTAACAGGTTTCTTTTACTGCCTTCTTTGGCATTAAATAAGTATTTTCTAATGTAACGTTTTAATTCCTTTAATGATTTTTAACTATAATTTTGCATTGTTTTCTTAGTGGTTGTCCTATGGCTTACAATATACATATTAACTTGGCAGAATCTACTTGAATTTTATGCTGTTAATTTCATTGAGTTATAGAGATTTCCTTTTTTATATAGCTCCCTTTCTTTCTCTATTTTTGTGCTATTATCGTTGTAATATTATGTCCACATATGTTACGAATCCAGCAATACCTGGTTACAATTATTGCTTTATATAATCTTATGTCTTTTAAAGAAGCTCATAGAAGAAAGGAGAGCACGAATATATTTATAGTTTTTAAAATATTAACCTTCTTAATTACCATCATTGGTTCTTTTTATTGTTACCTACTGATTTAAGTTAACATCTGGTCTTATTTTCTTACTCCAATACAGCTTTGTTCCCAACTACTTCCTTTGTGTTGTTATTGTTAAATATATAACATTTCTATATGTCATAAGACAAACAAAACCATTTTATAGGTGTTTTTGAAATTATTTTTCAAATTAGTAAAGATAAGAAAGAAAAAGAAAAATATAATTATATTGTCTTTTATCATTACCTACATAATTACCTTTACTGAAGTGCTTTGATTATTTGTGTAAATTCAAATTACTGTCTGGTGTCATGTCCTTTCAGCTGAAAAACTTCCATTGATAATTTTGTAAGGCAGGTTTTGTAGCCATGGGTTCTTTTAGTCTTTGTTCTCTTTCATTTTCAAAGATAGTTATGTTGGGTTTAGGGGGTGATATTTTTCTTTCAGTTCACTGAATATGGCATCCCACTCCTTCCTGGCCTCCATTGTTTCTAATGAGAAGTTAGCTGTTAATCTTATTGAGATTTCCTTATATGTGATGAGCTGTTTTCCTCTTCCTACTTTAAAAATTTTCTCTTTGCCTTTCAACATTTCTATACTTCAACAACTATGATGTGTCTGCGTGTGGATCTCTTTGTTTTTATCCCACTTTGAGTTCATCAAGCTTCTTGGATATGTATATAAAAGTTTTTCACCAAATTTAGATTGTTTTCTGCCAATATGTCCTTAAATATTTTGTCTATTCTTTTCTCTGTCACCTCTCCTCTGGTAATCCCGTTATTTATATGTTGGTGTACTAAATGGTGTTCCACATTTGTCTGTCCCACAGTTTTCTTGGTTTTCTTCTTCTCTTCTCTTCTCTTCCTTCCCTCCTTCTCCTCCTCCTCCTCCTCCTCCTCCTCCTCCTCCTCCTCTGTTTTAGATAATAACATCTCCATTGATCTCTCTTTACTGTTGGATGTGTGTGTGTGTGGCTTTCACCTTCAGAGAGTTTATAATTTTGTTCCACATTCAACCAGGAAGTAGTGGCTTAAAAGTTCTTTCTGAGAGGGCACAGTCTTCCAGACTACTAGGGGTAGGTATAATTTAATTTTAAGCCTGGCTTTCCAGGAGTAGCCCCTAGGTCAGAGTAGCTTTCTGTTCAATCAGTATTTGATCAGAGCTTGTGCCTAAGTCCCTTGAACAAGTAAGACTTCTGCCCTTTGTTGCTTCATCTGTGTGTGGCTCGGGGAATGTTTACAAGTCTTTCTCGTGTCCTTCTCTGATTGCTCCTGAAGTGGGTGAACCCTAATGCATGTGCACAGCCTTCCAGATCCATAGGGATGAATGTGATCCCACGAGAGGATCATCTTTGCTGTTTCTTTCTCTGGCGATCTTCTGGTTTATCTGCTATTTTTCTTATTGCTACTAGTTTATTGAAGCTATCAGCCCCCTCTTAACTTCTTGCCAAGAAAGTCTTCATTATTTTTGACAGTGTCCTTAGGCATGAACTCCTCCATGTTTTGTTCTAAATAGTCCTTTTATGGCACAACTGTGGAGTTTTCTATACTTATGGTCTGCCTTCACCCTGAAGTGGAACCTCTGGGCCACTGCACAGGAAGCTGAGAGTGGGGCAGTGACTGCCTTCCCTGCTGTATAAGCAGGCATGGGAGAGGAGATGGTAGACTTTGGTCTTCTCAGCTTGCCTTTCCTAGCATGGAACCTTCATCCTTTGAGCTAGCAGGAGTAGATAATTGAGGGCCCAGTATTCTTGGCCTACTGAGCCTGAGGTAGGCTTCTTCCACCTTGTGAGTTGGGGTTGGTTGGGTTGAAGAAGGCAGCCCAGTCCTCTTGGCAACTCTCATCCAAGATAGAGCTTCTGCAATACTGAGCTAGGGGAGAAAAGAGATGCTTTGGGGTGAAAATGTAGCCCCTAGACTGGGATATGAGGGGAAAGGGAACCCTGTTTTCTTAGCCACACTTGTCTTGAGCAGTGCTTCTGTAACATGAAGCTAGGCGGGGGGGCGGTGGGGGGGCGGCATGGATTGGAGCAGGTTGTGGCTCAAATGCCACAGACTCTCACTGTTCTTACCGAGATTTTGTAGATTTTCTGGAATAAATGTTTCTGTGCTAGCTGTATGCCCCGAGGACAGTCTCCAGAGACTTTAAAAGGCTGTTTTTCAAATAATTTTCACCAGTGAAATGGTTTTTTCCCATATGGCCATTCTGGAAGCCCCACTTTCTAAAAAATTTTCCAGTGGAAAAAGTACTTTGGTTAGAGCTCCTTCTCCACATATTATCTCTACTAGAATCTCATCAAGCCAAACCTGAGATTTTATTCAGCATACAAAAAGCATGCAAAAAAGTGAAATGGGGTTACAATGTAAAACATAGCATAGGGAATATAGTCAATAATATTGTAATAAGTATGTATGGTGTCACATGGGTACTAGATTTATCAGGGTGTTCACTTTGTAAGTTATATAAATGTTTAATCACTGGGTTGTACACCTGAAACTAATATAATATTGTACAACAATTGTAATTGAAAAATTAAAAATTATTTAAAAAGAAAAAGTAAACCCAATAAATAGTTTGAGGTTTATCACCGAAGTGCCAATGTTTTGCAAAGCAGCTGTTCTGCAGAATCAGGCATTCATCAGAAGAGGAAACAACAGTAATTGTGTGTAAAACATTCTGATTCCTGGAGCAGCAGAAATCATCCCATTCCTTGGAACTGTTTGTGGTTATGTAAGGTCTATTCTGCTGCCGATACAGCTATGGTTTTGAAATTTCATTTTAATTTTTTATAAGAAAAAAAGGAAAGATTATCTTCACTAAATATTGGCAAAAGTACAGAATAGGCCCCATTTGGTCTCTAGAAACATAGATGCTGGGTATAAAATTGTGGAAAAGCTAATTGTGACATTGCTGTGACTGTTAACTACTTTAGTGACCCCTTCCATGCTAACTGTTGGAGAATGATTGTTTCTCTTCTCTCTCCACTTCACTTCCTCCCTCTGTAGTGTAGAACTCTGAACACTAGCTAGACTGGGAAACTCTTACCTCAATGGAAAGTGTGACAGGGTTTTGCCACTAGGAGAGATGTCTTCTTCTAAATTGACAACCTCTCCCCAATTGTGCCTCTTCTTGACCTACTCATTCTGAGCACTTTATCAAAGAAATGGTGAGTTATAAATACATGCAGGACCCCAGAGAAAAGAGGCATCTATAGCAGCTCTCAGTTCTCTCCCTGCTTGTTTAGCCTGTGTGTGTCTTTATTCTGAGTAGCCATTGCTCCATTGTGCCCACAGCTGCCTCAGACCCTAGCTGTAGGGCCGCAAGGCTGGAGGGGCAGATACAAAACTATCTATTCCCTGGGAACACTCCCTCAGGAGTGTAAAAGAAATTTAAGCACACTAAGGAATGGCTACTATAAGACCATGACCACTGCAGTGCCCTAGCCTCTTGGTTCCCTATTATCCTCTAATTTATTTTCTCCATCATTCATGGACATATCTCACTCTTTAATTCCCTTCAATGTGTGAGTGGATAAACAAATATTCAGATCCACACAATGGAATATTATTCATTCATTAAAAAGGAATGAAGTGCTGATACATGCTACAACATGAATGAACCCTGAAAACATTATGATAAGTGAAAAAAGCCAGACACAAAAAACCTACTTATTGTATGGTTCCATAAGCAAATCCACAGAGACAGAAAATAGTTTAGTATTTGCCAGAGCTGTGGGTGAGGGAGAATAGAGAGCTAATGGGTATGGGGTTTCTTTATGGGAGTGATGAAAATATTCTAAAATTGACTGTAGTGATGGATACCCAGCTCTGTGAATATACTAAAAACTATTGTATTATGTTTTAATTTTTTGAATTATATGGTATATAAGTTATGTCTGAAATAAACTATGAGGAAAAAATGGAAAAGAGAAAAGAACTATGCAAAGCCACCATGACAGATTTGACAAAAGGAAAAGGGATTATTGGTAATCATCAGTTGGTGTGTCTGTGTGTGTTCATGTGCATGTGTTCACATGAGTGTTTCAGAGTATTCTGCTTCTGGCCTGGACCCAGAAAAACTGTCACATCAACAAAATTTTTTCTCAGCACTTTTCTAATTCTCCATCTGCCTAAAGGTGAAAAAATTTTAACTTACTCTCCCTTGAAGTGGTCTTTATATTTCTGTTGGGGACTACAGCTGTGTACAGATTAGACACCATCGATTCTTTCTGAATGAATGAATTTTGAAGAGAAGAGCTTCCAGGAAGAAGTTTCAAGCAGTGGGCTGGAGAGTGGTGGGCTCCTGGGTCGGAAGTTGGCGCAGATCTTACCACCTGTACTCCTAGAGGGCAAGGCTGAAGAAGGGTAGAGTTGGGTAGCCATATGTGCCATATTCTGACACATCAGGATGCTATCTTTGGTCAGCTGGTGTGAACTATCCATCATAATGGGACCCAGAGGTGGGACAAATAGATCCCTCCCAGTGGAACATGTGTTCTGTAAAGGGTTTCAGAGGTAGGCCTGTGCCCCATGCTGGTCAGTGTGCCATCTCTGCTACCGTGCAAGGAAGGGGGTTACAGTGGAGCACGTGGCAGCTGTGATGCTGTCGGCCCTTCCTTAAGATGGTGGATGTGGGCGCTACCCCCAACTTTTTACATTCCTGGCCAGATTTTTGTAATCAAAGTGGAACATGCCCATACTGTCCAAAGTGGAAAGAAATGACAGTATGATGCAGGAACCCCCAACCCCAGCCCCTTTCTAGGAAGCAACCAATTTTTGTTCCTTTCTTCTTATATTTACCCTCATTTCTCTAAATAAAGCACTTCTTTTATTCCTTTATTTACTGATTGAAAATTACCTGTTGACTTTCTGCTAAACTAGTTGAGGATTCATCACCATTGTGTAGCTCTATCACTATTTCTTTTATTGGTTAATTTAGTAATTTATGCAATACACTGATTCTTATGTTTTTGTTCCATCAGTTCTTGGCTGCATCTTTAGAATCCCCTCTTGGTAAGATGAGATATTGGAACCCTTTCCCTTCCTCTCACCATGTGGTGTCTTGGTAAGACATCTGGTGTTATAGAAGACTGGAGAAAAACCAAGCAACACTTAGAGAAATGGAGTTATACAGTTTTATTATGCCAGTGGAAGCTTTTCCTTTATACCTTTTTTTCTTCTTTGTCCCCTAAATATGAGATGGGGCTTCTGGACCTTTGGCCTAAATATGAAATGGGGCTTCTGGACCTTTGGGGGCTTTTCAAAAAGCCCCGTGTGTGGGGATGGGGTCGAAAGCCCTCTCCAGGAGTTGTGTCTTATGATTTATGGCCTCTGTAACATGTGAGCAAACAGGCAACAAATCTTGCTAGCACAGACTGCAGGAAAAGGGGCAATAGGTTATATTTTCCCACCTGGGTTACACTTTTTTGCTTGAGGAAAGTTCCCTTAGAGGGAACCAGATATTATAAAAAGAATTAGCCTTATGCCTTCTCAAAGATACTTCTTGAAAGAGACCTTGTCTTCAAAAGATGAGAGATAAAACTAGCTTTTATTGAGCATTTGTTATACGCCAGGAACTGTGCATGCATCATCACATTTAATCCTCATAGTAACCCTGAACAGGAGATGTATCGTAATTTCAATTTTACAAATGAGAAAGCTATAACCAGACCATGCATCCGGTAGGAGGTCAAGCTGAAATTGGAATCAAAGTTGGACTCCAGGGTGTCCAAAATGGTTGCCTATGGGACGGCAAGCTGCAAGATAGTGTGTGAGTGAGAGAACGAAAGGAGAGTGCTTGTATGTGTGGGGAGTGTCTATATTTGTCAGTGAGGGACAGCTATATTCCAAGGAATAGTTGGAGACTGCCAGACGGGCCTACCCTGGCCAGGCAGTCTCTACTGCTGCTGAAATCTCTCCTGGAGTGGCTGGCTGTACCACAAAGACAGCACCATCTTGAAGAGGAGAGTGGTGGTGATCTGAATTTCAGCCTTACATTCAACCAGGGAGACCTCGGGTACCTCCCGGGACCCTACAACCACAACTCCCAGGGACAATCTGCCTCAGCTGTGAACCCAGGAACACCAAGACTCCAGCTTCTTCAACCACGGGTGCCTAGAAAGTCTGTCTAGGAGGAGACAAAGCAGCGCGAATACGCGGACGAGCCCTGAACCTTCTCACAGAGTAGATAGAAGGAACAGCTGAATCGATTACATCCACTCAGAATTGGCAAATTAAATAAGTCTGGTGAGGAAATCTGTTGATGGAAAGGACAGATATCACCTAGGGAAAAGACAGAGAGAGCCACCTAACCAGACATCCAGAGAGGAGTGATCATGGGGAGACAAAGAAACAGCCTGCATATGAAAGAAAAGGAGGAATCACCAGAAAAGGAAATAACCAAAATGGAGGCAAGCAATATGTTAGAGAAAGAATTCAGAGCAATGGTCATAAGGTGGCTGAAAAGGATGGAAGACAAATTCAACAACATGTGTAAGAACCAAGAGGAAATGAAGAAGAACCAAGAAGAAATGAAGAATGACATCACTGCAATAAAGAGCTCAATAGAAAACATCAACAGTAGACTAGAAGAAGCAGAGGACCGCATCAGTGAGCTAGAAGACAAGGCAGGAAAAAGTACCCAAGAAGAGCAACAGCTAGGAAAAAAAACTTAAAAAACAAGAGGAGAGCCTAAGGGAACTTTAGGACAACATGAAACAAAACAACATCCGCATAATAGAGGTGCCAAAAGGAGAGGAAACTGAGCAAGGAATAGAAAACCTGTTTGAAGAAATATGACAGAAAACTTCCCTGATATAGGGAAGAAAAAACTCACACAAGTCCAAGAAGCTCACAGAGTCCCAAACAAGATGAACCTCAAAAGACCAATACCAAGACACATTATAATTAAATTGGCAAATACCAATGACTAAGTAAGAATCTTAAACGCTGCTAGAGAGAGACAGAAAGTTACCTACAAAGGATCCCCCATCAGACTAGCAACTGATTTCTCAACAGAAACACATCAGGCCAGAAGGGAATGGAATGAAATATACAAAGTCATGCAAAGCAAGGATCAGAATCAAAGAATATTGTACCCAACAAGGCTATCAATCAAAATTGAGGGTGGAATCAGGAGATTCACAGACAAAAAGGGACTAAGGAAGTTTATTACCACCAAATCAGCAATGCAAGAAATGCTAAAGGGTCTGCTGTAAAAAGAAGAAATAGGAAGGGAAGAAGGAACACAGGCATAAGAATAAAAATGGCAACAAACAAGTACCTATCAATAATCACTTTAAATGTAAATGGATTAAATGCCCCAATCAAAAGACATAGGGTAGCTGAGTGGATAAGAAAACATGACCCATATATCTGCTGTCTACAGGAAACCCACCTTAGAACAAAGGACTCACACAGACTGATGGTGAAGGGATAAGAAAAGGTTTTTCAGGCGAATGGAAATGAAAAAAAAAAAGCTGGGGTAGCAATACTTATATCTGACAATTTAGACCTCAAAGTGAAGGCCATAACAAGAGATAAGGAAGGACACTTCATAATACTAAAGGGAGCAATTCAACAAGAAGATATAACTCTGGTAAACATATATGCACCCAATACAAGAGCACCCAAATACATAAAAAAACTTCTGGAGGATATCAAGGGAGAGATTGACAATACAGTCATAGTAGGGGACTTTAATACCCCACTAACACCACTGCACAAATCCTCTAAACAAAAAATCAGCAAAGAAACAGTAATCCTAAATGACTCACTAGATCATATGGACTTAATTGACATCTTCAGAACATTTCACCCCAAAGCCACAGAATATACATTCTTCTTAAGTGCACATGGGTCATTTTAAAAGATAGACCACATATTGGGACACAGGCAAAGTCTCTTCAAATTCAAGAAGATAGAAATTATATCAAGCATCTTCTCAGATCATAATAGTATAAAACTAGTAATCAACTACAATAAAAACAATTTAAAAAATCAAACACCTTGAGGCTAAATAGCATGCTATTAAATAATGATAAGGTTACCAAAGAGATCAAAGAAGAAATAAAAGGAATCATGGCAACAAATGACAATGAAAACACAACAATCCAAAATCTATGGGATACAGTGAAAGCAGTTTTGAGAGGAAAGTTCATAGCTCTATAGGCCTATCAAAAAAAAAAAAAAAACAAAAAAAAACCAACAACAACAAAAAACGATGGTAATAAATTAACTAACCATACAACTCAAAGAGTTAGAAATAGAGCAACAAGAAAAGCACAGCGTAAGCAGAAGGCAGGAAATAATAAAGATCAGAGTGGAAATAAATGACATAGAGACCAAAAAAATACCACACACAAAAAAACACAAACAAAAAACAATACAAAAGATTAACAAAGCCAAGAGCTGGTTCTTTGAAAGGATAAACAAGATTGATGAACTTCTAGCCAGGCTCAGCAAGAAGCAAAGAGAGAGGACCCAAATAAACAAAATCAGAAATGAAAGAGGTGAAGTAACAACTGATCCCACAGAAATACAAAGGATTATGAAAAAAAATCCTATGAACAACTTTATTCCAACAAAATGACAACCTAGATGAAATGGACATATTCTTAGAAAAATACAAGCTACCAAAACTCAATCAGGAAGAATCAAAAAACCTGAATAGGCGATAACTACCGAAGAAATTGAACCAGCGATAAAAAATCTCCCAGCAAACAAAAGCTCTGGTCTGGACAGCTTTACAGTAAAGCTCTACCAAGCATTCAAAGAAGAACTAAAACCTATACTCCTCAGACTATTTCTAAAAATTCAAGAGGAAGGCACCCTTCCAAGCTCTTTCTATGAAGCCAGCATTACCCTAATCCCAAAACCAAATAAAGACACCACAAAAAAAGAGAACTACAGGCCAATTTCCTTGATGAACATAGATGCTAAAATCCTCAAAAAAAATTCTAGCAAATCGGATTCAGCATTACATTAGAAAGATCATACACCATGACCAAGTGTGATTTATTCTGGGGTTGCAAGGATGGTACAATATCAGCAAATCTATAAATGTGATACATCACGTAAACAAACTGAGACAAAAATCACATAATCATATCAACCAATGCAGAAAAAGCATTTGACAAAATCCAACACCCTTTCTTGACAAAAACTCCCAGCAAAGTGTGAATAGAGCTATCATACCTCAACATAATAAAAGCCTTATATGACAAACCTACAGCCAACATCATCCTCAATGGGCAAAACCTAAAACATTTCCTCTAAGAACAGGAACAAGACAGGTATGCCCACTTTCACCACTCCTGTTCAATATAGTACTGGAAGTGCTAGCCATAGAGATTACACAAGAAGAAGAAATAAAAGGCATCCAAATTGGAAATGAAGAATTAAAACTGTCCTTATTCGCAAATGACATGATACTGTACATAGAAAATCCCAAAGACTCCATCATAAAACTACTAGACCTAATAAATGAATTTGGCAATGTAGCAAGATACAAAATTAACACCCAAAAATCTATGGCCTTTTTATACACCAATAATGAACTCACAGAAAGAGAGACTAAAAAAACAATCCCATTTAATATTGCACCAAAAGATTAAGATACCTAGGAATAAACTTAACTAAGGATGTAAAAGACCTGTACTCAGAAAACTTCAGGACATTGAAAAAAGAGATAGAGGAAGACATAAACAAATGGAAAAACATACCATGTTCATGGATTGGTGGAATCAACATCATTAATATGTCCATACTACCCAAGGCAATCTACAGAATCAATGCAATCCCCATTAAAATACCAATGGCATATTTCAACGATCTAAAACAAACTCCCCCAAAATTCATCTGCAATAAAAAAGACCCAGAATAGCCACAGCAATCCTGAGAAAGAAGAACAAAGTTGGAAGGATCACATTACCAGATATCAAACTATATAACCAAGCCACGGTTCTCAAAACTGCCTGGTACTGGCACAAGAATAGACATATAGACCAATGGAACAGAACAGAGAGCCCAGAAATTGACCCAAGCCATTATGCTCAAATAATATTTGACAAAGGAGGCAAGAGCATACAATGGAGTCAAAACAGTCTCTTTAATAAATGGTGCTGAGAAATTTGGACAGATACATGCAAAAAAATGAAACTAGATCACCAACTTACACCATACACAAAAACAAACTCAAAATGGCTAAAAGACTTGAATGTAAGATGGGAAACAATAAAAGTCCTACAAGACTGCATAGGCAGCAAAATAGCAGACATATATCATAGCAATATCTTTATAGACACAGCTCCTAGGGCAGTGATGGCGAACCTATGACACGTGTGTCAGAGGTGACACTTGAACTCATTTTTTGGTTGATTTTTCTTTGTTAAATGGCATTTAAATATATAAAATAAATATCAAAAATATAAGTCTTTGTTTTACTATGGTTGCAAATATCAAAAAATTTCTATATGTGACACAGCACCAGAGTTAAGTTAGGATTTTTCAAAATGCTGACACGCCGAGCTCAAAAAGTTCGCCATCACTGTCTAGGGCACTGGAGACTAAGGAAAAAATAAACAAATGGGACTACATCAAAATAAAAAGCTTCTGCATAGCAAAAAAAAAAAATCAACAAAACAACAAGAAAGCCCACTGAATGGGAGAACATATTTGCCAATGATATTTCAGATAAGGGCTTAATCTCCAAAATTTACAGAGAACTCATACAACTTAACAAAAGGAAGATAAACGATCCAATCAAAAAATGGTCAAAGGATGTAAATAGACACTTTTTGAAAAAGGACATACAGAATGCCCAGAGACAAATGAAAACATGCTCAAAGTCACTAATCATCCGAGAGATGCAAATCAAAATGACAATGATGTACCATCTCACACCTGTCAGAATGGCTATCATCAACAAATCAACAAATGACAAGTGCTGGTGACGATGTAGAGAAAAAAGAACCCTCGTGCACTGCTGGTGGTCATGCAGACTGGTGCAGCCACTGTGGAAGACAGTATGGAGTTTCCTCAAAAAGTTAAAAATGGAACTCCCATTTGACCCAGTAATCCCACTTCTAGGAATATTCCAAGAAATCAGAAACACCAATCAGAAAGGATATATGCACCCCTATTTTCATAACAGCACAATTTACAATAGCTAAGATTTGGAAACAGCCTAAGTGCCCATCAGCAGATGAGTGGATTAAAAAACTGTGGTACATCTACACAATGGAATACTACGCTGCGGTAAAAAAAAGGAGTTCTTACCATTTGCAACAGCATGGATGGAACTGGAGAGCATTATGCTAAGTGAAATAAGCCAGTCAGAGAAAGATAAATATCACATGATCTCACTCATATGTGGGATATAATGATCAACTTAATTTAATGAACAAGAATAGATCGATCTAGAGACAAATGGCAGGGGAGGGGTGTTAGAGAGCAACTATAGCACTTGTATGCATACATATTTGCATATTAGCATAACCAATGGACACAGACACTGGGGTGGTGGCGCTTGCCTGGGGTGGGAATGGTTGGGGGGGGGGGGTTCAATTGGGGAAAAAGGAGAAATATGTAAAACTTTAGATAATAAAAAAGAAGTTGGACTCCAGCCCTAGCTGGGCAGCTCAGCTGGTTAGATCGTCATACCAATTCACTAAGGTTGCTGGTGTGATCCCCAGTCAGGGCACATACAGGATTCAATCAATGAATGCATAAATAAGTGGAATAATAAATATCTCTCTCTCTCTCTCTCTCTCTCTCTCTCTCTCTCTCTCTCTCTCTCTCTCTCTCCCCACTCCAAAGCCACTATTCTTTTCCCAGAGCCCCATGCATGCATTCTTCACCTTCAATTTTATCTGCAGCTGTTCAAGTCCCCTTTCTGTGATCAAGGCTTGGACTGGAAGTCTTCGTCTATTTTTGGAACACCACACTGGCTCTGTCTTGCTCACTGATGCTGCATTCTCTTCCCAGAGGGAGAAGGAAAGGGTGATGAGAGGGAACAGGAGGCAAATGAACCATCCCTGAGTGGATCATCCAGATGGGCTTGAAGGTCTGGTGGCAGGCCTGGCAGGCCTCTCTCTTCCTGGCAGCCCAGGCCTTTGGAAGCCAGCACAGAAGTCCCAGGTAACCCCTGAGGTGACACTGGGAATTATTTTACAGCATCACTAAGGCTCTCCCAGCCAGCATGCTGCCTTTGATATGAAAAGCAAATACAATATTTTGAAGGTTGTAGCTGACTCAGATCATTGCTCTGGTATTGCGGTCATAGACAAATGTGGGAAATTCCCAAATTTACTTTCCCACAGAGCTGTTTTGGAGTGGGGGACAGAAAGAGGCCAGGGGTGGAGAATGTATTTTAGTTATTTATTTGATTAGTACTTGCTAAATTGTTGGACTAATTCAAGCACTGAGTGGGATTTCCCCAGGGGTCACTTCTGGGCATATGGAAGAGTCGAGAGGTCAAGAGGCCTGGCTCAATTTTCCATTCTGAGGAAAGAGAGACTACAATAACATAAAACAGACAATCCCAGATTCTTCCTATTGGTCTTGAGGTTGCTGTCATAGAGAAATATTTGGACAACCCCATCAACCCACTTCCCCCCAATCCAAGTCCCCTGGTTTCTTCCTTTCAGTTGGCATTGAAGCCATCCACCCATATTAGAGTCATTTTTATTTTTCCTTCTTTTTGCCTCTTGCCAACCTATCTACTTCTCCTCAGGCCCATACACTGACAGACACACATGTGCATGCACCCACACATGCATATACACATGCACTCTACAAGCCGCACCCTATTTATTTGCAGTGTTTTACACATTCTTCCTTTCCCCTCTCTTGTTAGTGACCCCCAACTTCATTACCTCAGTTCTACGCTATTGATTTCTTCAGCCACTCTCTGTGCCTCCAATTATACCTTCCACCCCACTGGATTGGCCCCAATCCATCTTGTCACCACTGCTGGATGGATCTTCCTACAGAACAGCTTTCTGAGACTGGCTCAGACTTGCCCAAAATTTCTCTGCTGCTAACAGCGTAAAATCCAAATGCCTTGGTTTGGCATTGAAGGCTCCATGCACTCTGCCCTTAACTTTGATTTCAGGGTCCAGTTCTTGCCACTTCCCTACTGGAATGAGGCGTTCTTGAAGATAGAGAACATGTTTGGTTCACTGATAGCACAGGAGGATGTCTAGGACATCATGGGGGGTCATGACTTCTTTGCTAAAGGAATGAAGGAACAAACAGGATGAAGATATCACAGGATTCATTTTGTCAAACAGTTGTGTCGAGGCCTCTGTCACTCACTGGTTGGGTGACCTTGGATAAGTCCTTTTCTTTCTCTGAGCTTTGCATCTCGAACAACAATCCTAAACTTAACAGCAATTAAGCCCTAAGGGCCTGCAGACATGCTTTGTTGGTTGGCATATTAAAATGATTTTAAATGCCTTGTTGTAAGGCATGTGATCTCTAGTTCCCTGCCCCTCTCCCAATTTTTATACCTCCCCTCCTCTCTCATTTTCATTAGCTACTTGGTACGTAAAGGCATTTACATTTGTGACCCTTGGATTAGGTGGTGTTTATGCACCTTTCAACTCTGGCAAGGAAGAGATTCTGTTTGAACTGCTTTGAAAAGAAAATTGCAAATGCTTTGCTTAAGTGGTTCCCAATGTCATCTAATATACAGTAGCCAGGCCTGACTGGTTCTACCCTCCCAAAACAGGCCACCAAGGCACAGTAGTATGTGCCCTTAGTATTTCTGACTTTGGCAGTCAGCTGCAGAGGGAGATGTTATTCCATTGAAAGTGATTGTCTTCACATAGCCCAGCGCAAGTGGGGTTCATTTATAGTCTACAAAGAACCAAGCACAACCTGCCCATTGGCAGGCAGCTGGGCATACACAGGGGGCATTAGTTGCAGGCACAAAGTATGAATTTAACCCAAGTTGCCTGGCAGGGTCCTTTCCAGAACAAAGTGCTGAATGTGGAGTGTGTATTGCTCTCACTGTCTGCCTGGCTCTCAGTGACCCTGTCCACAGAGAGACTCTCAGAGATGTGCGGGGTGTGAAGGGAACTTCAGGGATGGCATTCTCACCTCTGGGCTCCTTTGCATTAGTCAGTCCCAAGGGCCACATAAGCTGCAAATCTGCTCGGCCTAAGGCTGGCAAGGCCCTGCTCACTGGACATGCTAGAGGAACACAGCACCTAGAAGGCACTGGCCCAGCTGGGACAGCATTTGAGCCCCACACATTAGGGCAGCATCTGGGCAAAATGTATCGAGAAGGGGCAGAGTGCTGGTGTGAGTGAATGTACTGGGCACAACCACTGGGTAAAGTGGCACCGCTGATGGCCCATGGTGCCAAATGGCTGCAGTGACTTGGGGGTACTTATAGTCTGGCTGCCTCCAATCTTAATGTGAAGAGCGTAGAGGAACTATTCAGTTAGAGGACACATCTGGTGAATCCACCAGTATATAGCAGTTGTATGTATCTGGGATGGGGACGGGGAGGATGAGGGAGGCAGAGGGGGAAAGAGAGTGTTTCTCATTAAGTCATTTCATGTGCCTGGAACAACCCTAGAGAGCTTCCTGGGGTGAAAGGGATTGACTCTGTGTGACTTTACCTCCCTGTTTCTGTCTTTTCCTGCTTGGTGGCTTATGAACTCAGGGAGACGGATCCTTAGTGCTGTTTCTCAAAGCCAAATAGAATGCAGAAGGTAAACTTTCTAAAGAAACTTTATGGGACACTTTTCAAAGCCCTAGAGAAGCAGTTTTAGATTTTTCGTGTTGTTGGTTTTCTTTGTATGACTGCAATCTGCTCTTATCAGCAAGGCATAAGGTGAGACATTTACAACTGTTGTGTCTGCAAGGGGCAGTGGGTACACCTGCTGTGGAAGTGCCAGCTGTGAGGGGCGGGAGAGGCTGGCTGCACAGGGCTAGGCTGTGGCCAGGACCAAAGACCGTGCACACGTGACAGCATGATGGGGTGGGTGGTGTGACTGTGGGTGTGCTGTGTGTTATGCACATGTTTGTGACATGACTGGGGACCTAGCTGTAGCTGTCGTGTGTGGATCTGTTGCATGTAGGTTGAAACCAGGATGTTCTGACAGTACCAGGAGCCAGTAAGGGAGATAAGGCCAGAGAGCCTCAGTGTCAGCTAGATGGGCACAGAATGAATTGCTGTCACCTGAATTTCCACAGAGCCAGTGGGCCTGTGTCTGGCAACACTTGATTGTGTTGGAAGGCTTCCATGCCTTCTCTAACTGGTCTGCAGCATTTCAGCTGGAAGCCATGGAAATGTATGCATGGAGTTGTGCCATTTTTGGCACACTTAGTCACCCCCAGTACCCTAGAAGCATAGCAGGGTGAGGGGACAAGGCTGGGCCCTTGGTTGCAGACCCATACTGTGCCTCATGCTCAGCTAAAAGCCTGGTTATTATCACACAGTAAGGAATCATGATGAAATGCAATCTCCTGCTGAGATAGGGGTTAATGTTCTCTATCTTTTGAGTAATTGGGGTTCAGGGCAAGCCAAGCCCTGGCCTGGGTTCTGCAGTTGCTTCCTGCAGACTGTGCAGCCCTGGATCCCCTGCTACCATTGTGAGGAGAGCTCTTGCACACCCTGGAGGGTTTGAGGTGGAGATTATGGTCCTGTTGTTGACAGACATTTGGGTCTTTATCCCAATGGCTACTAACCCGCTGCCTAGACATGGCATGGCCATTTAGTTTACATGGCATGGGGGTTCTGCCTGAATGAGCCGAGGTTGTTCTTCTATTAGTGAGCAAAATATTGTGGCCAGTAAGTAGGCAATGGAGGCCCCTGACCAGGGGAAGCAAACTCATGCATGCAGGGCTACGCTCCCCACCCCGTCCCTGGCAGTTAACAGAAAGGTGAGAGTTGGTTAAAGGAAGGACAACTCCTGATGTGAACAAACATAATGACTCTGATCAGTCCTCTCTGAAAAGGCCAGAAAAAAATATGTGCAAAATATATTTAGCCTCCTGGTTGCCAGTTTGTGACCCATGTGAGAAGCAAAATTTAGTCATATATGATTGAGAATTCTTTTTGCCTGCTGAAATCTTTCCTGATCTTCCAAACCCAGCTTAAATGGCATCTCTGTGACACGTTCTGACTTGCTTCTTTAGACCAAATGAATACTTGTCTCTCTGATCCTTTAGTGTCTCTATCGTAGCATCCTATCTAATAAAAGAGTAATATGCAAATTAACCATCACTCCATCACTCCATCACAGAGATGGCAGCGGCCACAGAGCTGGAGCAAGCAGGAGGCTTGGGTTGCACCGGTGATGGAGGAAGCCAAGCTTCCCACCTGCCCTGGCCGGCACTGGGCTCCGCTCAAGGCTACAAAGTTTCAATTATAGAAGATAAACAAATCCCAGGGGGAAAAGAAGAAAAAAAGGAGAGTCTGGGAGCTTGGGTTGCTGAGGGGCATGGCCAGCCTGAAAACGGCCATCAGCCCCTCACCCAGGCTGGCCAGGCACCCCAGCGGGACCCCCACCCTGATCCGGGACACCTTTCAGGGCAAACCAGCTGGCCCCCACCCATGCACCAGGCCTCTATCCTATCTAATAAAAGGGTAATATGCAAATTGATCCTAATAGCAGAATGACTGAGAAGGACTGGTCACTATGACACACACTGACCACCAGGGGGCAGATGCTCAATGCAGGAGCTTCCCCCTGGTGGTCAGTGCACTCCCACAGGGGGAACTCTATTCAGCCACAAGCCAGGCTGATGGCTGCCAGCACAGCGGTGGTGGTGGGAGCCTCTCCCGCCTCCTCAGCAGTGCTAAGGATGTCTGGCTGCAACTTAGGCCTGCTCCTCACTGGCAAATGGACGTCATCCCGGGCTGCCAGAGGGATGTCTGACTGCCAGCAGGTGGACATCCCCCGAGGGGTCCCAGACTGTGAGAGGGCACAGGCCAGGCTGAAGAACACCCCCCCCCCCCCGAGTGCACAAATTTTTGTGCACTGGGTCTCTAGTATTAGATAATTCACTCATTCATTCATTCAATAAGCTTTCATTGAATAGTTTAGCAATTCAATGAAGGCTTATTGAATGAATGGGGTTCTAGAAATGAATAAATAAGAAACAATACCTGCCCTTAAGGAGCAACTCTAGTGTGAGGAGAGATGGGAGAACAGACTGTGGCTATCAAATGTGTAAAGGTTGAGGGTCCCCAAGGGAGACTGGGCCAGGTACTGGAAGAAGAAAAGAAGTAAAGCAAGCTGAGGAGGGAGCAGGCCTCTCCTGGCCTAGGAAAATTTCTGAGCTTACCCATGGAGTTGTGACTCTGGATGGCCTACTCAGTCCCTGATGAGTAGCTCTGTGGCTGGGGTATAAAAAATGGAGGGCTTTATTGGCACAAGAACAGACATATAGACAAATGGAATAGAATAGAGAACCCAGAAATCAACCCAAACCACAATGCTCAATTAATATTTGACAAAGGAGGCAAGAGCATACAATGGAGTCAAGACAGTCTCTTCAATAAATGGTGTTGGAAAAATTGGACATATATAAGTTTAAAAAAATGAAACTAGACCACCAACTTACACCATACACAAAAATAAACTCAAAATGGATAAAGGACTTAAACATAAGACGGGAAACCATAAAAATCTTAGAGGAATCCACAGGCAGCAAAATCTCAGACATATGCCAAAGCAGTATCTTCACCAAGACAGTTCCTAGGGCAATGGAAAAGTGAAGAGAAATAAACAAATGGGACTACATCAAAATAAAAAGCTTCTGCACAGCAAATGAAACCATCAACAAAACAAGAGAACCCACTGCCTGGGAGAAAATATTTTGCCAAGGTTATCTCCCGATAAGGATTTAATCTCCTACATTTACAGGGAACTTATACTACTTTAACAAAATGAAGATAAACAATCCAATAAAAAAAATTGGGAAAGGACCTTAAATAAATACTTTTCGAAAGAGGACATTCAGAAAGCCAAGAGACATATGAAAACATGCTCAAAGTCACTAATCATCTGAGAGATGCAAATCAAAACAACAATGAGGTACCATCTCACACCTGTCAGAATGACTATCATCAACAAATTAACAAATGACAAGTGTTGGCAAGAAACACTAATCAGAAAGGATATATGCACCCCTATGTTCATAGCAGCACAATTGACCATAGCTAAGATTTGGAAACAGCCTAAGTGCCCATCAGCAGATGAGTGGATTAAAATCTACACAATAGAACATTACGCCGCTGTAAAAAGGAAGGAACTCCTACCATTTGCAACAGCATGGATGGACCTGGAGAGTATCATGCTAAGTGAAATCAGTCAGTTAGAGAAAGACAAGTATCATATGATCTCACTCATGTAGAATCTAATTAACAAAATAAACTGATGAATGGAGTGGAACCAGAGACATGGAAGCATAGAACAGAAG
>NW_005871052.1:12211135-12212389 GCF_000147115.1 Myotis lucifugus | reverse complement strand
GATAAGGACACATATGTAATACCTTAATCAAGAAAGAAAAAAATAATTAATTGAAAAAAAATGCAGGCTTGGAGTGGCTGGAAATAGGGAGGATCATTCAGGGCCTCCTGGACTACAGATCTTTGCTTTTAATCTGAGGCACTGGGGAGCCAGCTGAGTTTTTGGAGCAGAGGAGTGAAGGGCCTGACCTTGGATTTGGAGGCCCACACTGCAACCTGCATATGTTGGGAGGACAGAAGGAACGAGACTGATGACAGGGAGCTGTATCCCCAGTGCCTGGGCTTGCTCCCTTCGGACTTGCTGAATGAATGAGTGAGTAGTGATCCTGGTGGGATGTGCAGACTGCTGCTGCTCCTGGAGAACTCCCTCCTGCCACTGGGGTTGCTTTCATAGGTACCTACTTGGGTAACTCATGGGCATATCAGACTTACCATGCTCAACACAAAACTCCTCACCATTTTCCTCAAACCTGCTATTCCAGCAGTTTTCCCATCTCAGCTAATGGCATTCCCACCTTTTCAATTGCTCAGGACCCAAACTTCAAAATCATTAACTCCTCTCTTTCTCTCATATTCCATGTGCATCCCAATATCATACTATGTTGTCTCTGCCTTCATAATATTCAGAGTCAAACTCTTGTTACCACCTTTATTGTCTGTGCCACCATCATCTCTCACCTGGATATTTGCAACAACCTCCTACCATATTTCCTTCTTATATAAAACTAGAGGCCTGGTGCATGAATTCGTGGGGTCCCTCGGCCTGGTCTGTGGGATCAGGCCAAAACTGGCTCTCTGACATCCCCCAAGGGGTCCCGGATTGCAAGAGGGCATAGGCCATGCCAAGGGACCCCACCGGTGCACAATCGGGGCTGTGGAGGGACATGGGAGGTTGACCAGCCTGGGAGGGACCACGGGAGGGCTCAAGGGCGTGTCCGGCTCTTCTCTCTCAGTTCCAATTGGCAGGACCCCAGCAGCAAGCTAACCTACCAGTTGGAGCATCTGCCCCCTGGTGGTCAGTGAATGTCATAGTGAGTGGTTGAGCGGGCCTTAGCATATCATTGGCATATTACACTTTGATTGGTGAACGGATGACTGGACAACCGGACACATAGCATATTGGGCTTTTATTATATAGGATTATTAAACCTAGGATCTTCTATACTCCACTTCCAACATAGTAGCCAGAGTGATCCTGACAAAACCTAAGTTAGATCATATTATGCCTCTACTCAAAACCCTCTATGGGATCTCT
>NW_005871052.1:12100949-12209970 GCF_000147115.1 Myotis lucifugus | reverse complement strand
TTCCTGTTTTCCTTGTTTCTTTAAAATCCTTACTGGAGGATATGTTGTTTTTAATTTATTTTAGAGAGAGAGGAAGGAAGGGAGGGAGGGAGGGAGAAAGAGAGAGAGAGAGAGAGAGTGAGAGAGAGAGAGATCAACGTGAGAGAGAAACATTGACAGGTTGCCTCCCGAAGATGACCCAACCAGGGATTGGACCTGCAACCTAAATATGTGCCCTGACCAGGAATTGAACCCACAATCTTTTGGTGCACTGACTACACTCCAACTGAGCCATCTGGCCAGGGCCTGTTTTATTTCTTTATCTCTTCCAATGTACCATCTTATTTTTAACCCACATCTATAAAAAGACCACGTTATAGCTGTTGAAACAATGATGGCAGAGGATGGTGGCTGCTGGTCAGCTGCTTTCAGCCAAGCCAGCTGTGCTGCTAAAGTGTGCTTAGCTCTGGCCGGAAGGCCTGGTGCAGGACAGAAGTCTGGCAGAGGGCAGGGATGGGATCAGTGGTTAGAGCATCAGCCTATAGAGCAACGGGTCAGGGGTTCAATTCCCAGTCAAGGGCATATATGGTTGTAGGCTCTATCCCTGGCCCCAGTCCAGGTGTGAACTGGAGGCAACCAATCAATGTGTCTCTCTCACATCAATGTTTCTTTCTCCCTCCCTCCTTCCTCCCCTCCACTCTCTCTAAAAAAGTCAATGGACAGGGGAGGGTGAGCAGGGCGGGGGGTTAAGAGAACTTGTATGCATATAAGTATAACCAATGGACACAGACAATTGGGGAGGGTGAAGGCCAGGGCTGGGGCAGGCTGGGAGAGGACAATGGGGCGGGGGGAAGGGGACATATGTAATACTTTCAACAATAAATAATTTTAAAAAATAATAAAAGTTTTAAAAAGTCAATGGAATAAATATCCTTGGTTGAGGATTAAAAAATAAACAAACCCCCAAAAAAACAACAACACAAAGGACAAAATGAAGGATAAAAATCACATGATCATATCAATAGATGCAGAAAAAGCATTTGATAAAATCCATGGATCTAAACCCGCCAGGGCAATCCTTCATTTTGTTTATGTGGTGTATCACATTTATTGATTTGTAAATTTTGTACCTACCTTGCATCCAGGAATGCATCCTACTTGATCATGGTGTATGATCTTTTTTAATGTATTGCAGGAGCCTGTTTGCTAATATTTTGTTGAGGATTTTAGCATCTATGTTCATCAGGGATATTGGCCTATGATTTTCTTTCTTTGTAGTGTCTATCTTGTTTTGGAATTAGGATAGTGCTGGTCTTATAAAATGAGCTCTGGAGTCTTCCCTCCTCTTGAATTTTTTGGGGTAGTTTGAGAAGAATAGGTGTTAGTTCATCTTTGAATGTTTGGTAAAATTCACCCGTGAAGCCATGTGATCCTGGACTTTTGTTTTTGTGAGTTTTCTATTACTACTTCAGTTTCACTAGTTAATTTGTCTATTCTATGATTCTTCTTTATTTCATTTTGGAATATTGTATGTTTCTAGAAATTTACCCATTTCTTGCAGATTGTCTAATGTGTTGGCATATAGTTGTTTGTAGTATTTTCTTACAACCCTTAGTATTTCTTTGGTGTCAGTTATTACTTCTTCTCTTTCATTTATCATTTTATTTTGGGGGGTCCTCTCTCTTTTTTCTTGATGAGTCTGGTTAAAGGTTTGTCAATCTTCTTTAGCTTTGCAAAGAACCAACTCTTGGTTTTATTGATCTTTTGTATTGTTTTTTTAGACTCTTTTTCATTTATTTCTGCTCTGATCTTTATTATTTCCTTCCTTCTACTCACTCTGGGCTTTGTGTGTTGTTGTTTTTTCAAGTTGCTCTGAGTGTAAAGTTAGAGTATTTATTTGAGCTTTTTTTTTTTTTTTTTTTTTGAGATAGGCCTGTAATGCTATGAATTGCCCTCTTAGAGCTGCTTTCTTTGTGTCCCACAGATTTTGGGTTGCTGTGTTCTCATTTTCATTGGTTTCAAGGTATCTTTTGATTTCTTCCTTGATCTTATTGTTAACCCATTCATTGCTTAGTAACAAGTTAATTAGCCTCCATGTCTTTGTGTGTTTTTCACTTTTTCTTGTGATTGATTTCTAGTTTCATATCATTGTGGTCAGAGAAGATGCTGGATATGATTTTAATCTTCTAAAATTTATTGAGACTTGTTTTGTGTTCTAATGTGGTTTATCCTAGAAAATGTTCCATGTGAAATTGAAAAGAATGTATATGCTGCTGCTTTGGGGGAAATTTTTCTGAATATATCCATTAAATCCATCTGATCTAGGGTGTTATTTAAGGCCATTGTTTCCTTATTGATTTTCTGTCTGGAAGCTATCCATTGATGTCAAAGGGTAGTTAAAATTTCCTACTATGGCTGTATTACTGTTTACCTCTCCCTTACACACATCAAGGTTTACATATATAGGTGCTCCAATGTTGGGTGCATAAATGTTTGCAAGGTTCCTCTTGTTGGATTGCTCTCTTTATCATTATGTAGTGTACTTCTTTGTCTCTTACTAAAGCCTTTGTTTAACGTCTATTTTGTCAGATATTAGTATTGCTAGTCTAGCTTATTTTTCATTTTCATTTGCATGAAATATCCTTTTCCATCCTTTTACTTTTAGTCTGTGCGTATCTTTCATTCTGAGGTGGTTCTCCTGTAAACATCATATATATGGGTCTTATTTTCTTATCCATTCAGCTCCCCTATGTATTTTGATTGGAGCTTTTAAGCCATTTACATTTAAAGTGATTATTGATAGTTACATATTTATTGCTATTTTATTCTTTTAACTATGTTCCTCTGTTTTTATTTTCTTCTTTTTCTGCTTCTTCTTAAGAAGACCCTTTACCATTTTTTAAAATACTGGTTTAGTGGTAACAACCTCCTATAGCTTTTCTTTTCTGGGAAGCTCTCTATTTCTTCTTCAATTTTAAATGACAGCCTTACTGGGCAAAGTAGTATTGGTTGTAGGTCCTTGCTTTTCATCATTTTGAATATTTCATGCCAATCCCTTCTGGCTTGAACTATTTCTCTTGAGAAATCAGCTGATGGTCTTTTGGCAGTTCCTTGTAGATAACTAACTGTCTTCCTCTTGCTGCTTTTAAGATTCTCTCTTTGTCTTTAACCTTTGCCATTTTAAGTTTGATGTGGCTTGGTGTGGGCCTCTTTGGGATCATCTTGTTTGGGATCCTCTGTGCTTCATGGACATGTGTGTCATTTTCCTTCACCAGGTTAGGAAAGTTTTCAATCATTTCTTCAAATAGCTTCTCAATACTTTGATTACTATCTTCTCCTTCTGGTACCCCTATGATGAGGATATTGTTACTTTTCATTTTGTCCCAAAGTGTCCTTAGACTATCATCATTTTTTTAAAAAATTATTTTTTTGAGTATTTGATTTGTGTTTTCTGCTAACTTGTCTTCCAAATCATGAATTCTGTTCTCTGCTTCATCTAACATACTGTTGATTCCTTCTAGTGT
The DNA here is from genome assembly GCF_000147115.1 of Myotis lucifugus. Classification (NCBI taxonomy): domain Eukaryota; kingdom Metazoa; phylum Chordata; class Mammalia; order Chiroptera; family Vespertilionidae; genus Myotis; species Myotis lucifugus. Next base: position 12,206,467 of record NW_005871052.1, on the reverse strand, counting down.
ATTATTCATTTAATATATTCTTCCTTCTGTTTTTTAAATAGTCTCTATGTAGCCTTTTTTGTAATTCTCACCTGAAGATATTTTTTTCCATTGATTTTTTTAGAAAGAGTGGAAGGCAGGGGTGGAGGGGGAGAGAGAGAGAGAAAGAGAAAGAAACTTAATGTGAGAGAGACACATCAATTGATTGCCTCCTGCATGCACCTTGACAGGGGCTGTGGATCAAACTTGCAACCCAGGTACATGTTCTTGACCAGGAATCAAACCCACAATCTTTTGGTGTGTGGGCCAATGCTCTAACCATTGAGTAACACAAGCCAGGGCTATGTCCTTTGTAATGCTGCTGTTGTTTTCACTAAGTTCTTTATAGTTCTCACTCAGTTCCTTTAGCATCCTTATAACCATTTTTTTTTTAATTCTATCTGGTGAATTGCTTGCCTCCATTTCTTTTTTGTGTGTGTGGAGATTCTCCTGTTCTTTCATTTGGGGCATGTTTCTTTGTCTCCTCATTTTGGCTGCCTCTTTGTATTTGTTTCTATGTGTTAGGTAGATCTGCTATGACTCCCAGACTTGGTAGGGTGACCTTATGTAGTAGCTGTTTTGTGGGACCCTGTAGCACAGTCTCCTTAATCACATGCACTGGGTGCTTCAGGAATGTCCCTTGCATGGGTTATGTAGCACCTCCTGTTTTAATTGAGTCTTGATTGCTATTGGCTCATATGTGTGTGGGGTCGACCCTCAGGCTGCTGACTGTGAGGATCAACCCTGACCACAGTGTATGAGTCGCCATGCAGGTGCTGACTACATGAAGCAGAATTTGCCTCAGCAGTATGTGGTGCCTTCCAAGATCTCCCTTTGGATATGCTGTTTGTGAAGCTAATTAGATCCTGCTCTGATATTGTCTGAAGCTGGCCACTAGGTGTGTTGATTCTAGGGCCTTTTGGGAGGGACTCTGGAGCAGGCCAATGTCAGATGCTGCCTGTGACTCACCCTGGGCAACCTGTTGGAGCTACAAAGTGATCCACAGTTTATGGCTGCCTCTGCTGGACCTGGGTGTGCACAGGAAGGATCAAGCTACATACCAAAGCTGGCTTTTACCAGCCCTGGGTTTGGGGGCAGGTCAGTAAAAGTTCTGAGGAACCCCGGGGTCTGCCTCCACCTCCTCCACCTGTTGGCTTGGCAGCTGGTTAAGCTTGGTCACTGAAAGACCCTCTGGTGGTAATTAAGTTGCATGCGCTAGATTTTTAGTGAGCTACCAGACAGAGGCGAGAGGTGTTCACCAGATCTATACAGATTTAAACTTGGTGCCAGTGCTAGGTATGAAACACTCAGCAAATGTCCCAGGATATACCAAGTCTAGGTGCCACCCACTGGGTACTTGCACATCTTTATGATGTGGTGTGGTCTCAGGGAGTCGTCAGGCTGAGGCCCACAAAGTTTATTTAGCCCAAACAGACCAAGATTTGGCCACGGGAAGGGAAGGCTCTGTACTGGTTGGATGTGCAAGTGAAAAATTTCCCCTGTCCTAGAGCCACACAGCTCAGTCTGTCCCAGATTCTGCCAGGAGCCTGATCTCTGCAGGATGGGGCCACTGGGAATCAGGAGAGGGGGAGGTGCAGGTCAGGCTTGAAGGAAGTTGGAGGGTGTGGCACCCGCCCCAGAGTCACACAACTCATTCTGTCCCAGATTCTGCCCAGACCATGGCAGGGCAGAGCTACTAAGAATCAAAAGGTTAGGGCCACCAAGAGCCCAGAGAGAGAGGCTAGTGGACCTCTTATGAGGAGGAGGTGCCAGTCAGGTTAGGGTTAGGGTTACGGTTAGGGTTAGGTGACCAGGAGTGCCTGCCCTGGGGAATCTAGCCTTGCCACAGTGGAAAGTTGGGAGAATGGCCCCGACCCCAAAGCCACACAACTCAGTCACTGACACCCTTGAGTCTGCCTAGACTTCTACACCCCGGCCTAGGCAATTGACTAGGGCAGAAGCTCCATAGGTTGGATTGGCAGGGAGTCCAGAGTAGGTTTATTGCATTCCCCAGGCTGATACTGCAGGTAGGGGAGTATTCCAACCAAGAAAGATGGTGTCTGCGGTGCAGTACTGTGACACAGCACAGGGTGTCCTGTGGTTGTTTCTTCAGTTTTCTGCCCAGGGCCACAAACCACCATCTCTCCTCACACAACTTCAGTCCATTCTATCCTCCCTGCACTGGAACCCAGGGTGAGTAGCTAAGAATAAAATTTTGTACATTGGCCTTCTAAGAGGGTGCCTGTGGCCCTGGCTGGGTAGCTCAGTTGGTTAGAGCATCATTCCAATGCACCAAGGCTGTGGGTTCTATCCATGGTCAAGGCACATATAAGAATCAACCAATAAATGCATAAATAAGTTGAATAACAACTCAGTGTTTCTCCTGCTCTTACTCTCCCCTCCCCCTTTCTTAAATCAATTTAAAAAAAAACTTTTAAAAAGGGTGCATGTGTCTCTACCAGACTTCACCTCTCCCTGGTGGACAGAATCCCTGCTTATTTTCACAGCCAGATGTTATGTAGATGCCTTTTCATGGCTCTGGTGCTCTGGGCTAGGGAGCCTGGCATGGAGTTTAGACCCCACATTCCTCAGGGGGAACCTTTGCAGCTGAGATATCCCTCCATATTCTCAGCCTCTGCATGTGGGAGTGGGGCCAGCCCTTTTTGCATCTCTGTATGTTCTACCAGTCTCGCTGTCTCTTCTTTTGTAAATCCTTGATTATAAGACTTTTCTTCAGCTAGTCTTCAGTTGGTTATTCAGGACAATAGTTCTATAATTAGTTGTAATTTCAGTTTGGTCTTGGTAGGAGATGAGTTTAGCTTTCACCTACTCCACTGCCATCTTGGATCTCCAAGGATTCTATCGTTGAGGAGCTGAGATTTTAGTGGAGGGAGACAGGCAGAGGACGTGCATTTGACTTGAACAATGTAGAGATTAAGGAATTAAGGGCACCAACCCTTCCACAGTTGAAAATTTGCATATAACTTTTGACTCCTCCTAAACTTAACTATTAATAATATACTGTTGACCAGAAGCCTTACTGATAACATAGTCAATTAACACATATTTTGTATATGTATTATATACTGTATTCTTACAATAAAATAAGCTAGAGAAAAGAAAATGTTATTAAGAATTCATAAGGAGGGGAAAATACATTTACAGTATTTATTGAAAAAAATTCCTGTATGATTTTTTCAAACCTGTTGAAACCTGTGTTACTCAAGGGTCAACTGTAAAGACAAATACCTTCAGATAGTAATAAATGTATGAAGAAAATAAAGCAGTATAATGGGGCTGGGTTGTGATGTAGAAGCGGCTGAGGAAGTGATATAGAATCTCTTCTGAGGGGGTCTTGGTCTCAGATCAAGTTGGTTCTCGATACGTTGTCAACATTACCTCATCCTGTGAGCATTTATATGCTATCTGCCCAAAGCAGTGGTCTGGGTGTACCTCCCAGGAGTCTGTACATGGGGGTCTGGGTATGAGGGGCTGAAGAGAAGGGGGCTGTAAACATGGGGTACCTTCATAGGAAAGTTCTGACATCAGTTGTCCTTTGGCAGAGCTGTTAGTTGTGCTAGATGAAATAATGGTAGTGGCCTGAGAGCTTCCCCCTGGTACTCTTATGAGCCCAGCTCGTGCATATTGCCTTCTTCACACGTGTGAACACTGCCTCATCTTAAATACAGCCTAGACATTATCTCATGCCATTGCAACCCTTGTCAACACTTGAGTACCCTTATTCATTACATGTTTGGGTATTTCCAGAGCCCAGTACAGAATTGACACCTAATAAGTGCTTACCAAATGAAAGAATAAATGGTGACTTTTTCCTTCTGCTTTCTCAACTGACTGGCTTATTTCCGTTCATGCATGAAGACTCAGTTCACACATCATCTTATCACCTTGTGTCCCACCTGGGAAGCTCTTGCTCATCCTTTACTTCCTCTGTAAAGCCTTCCTTGACCTCCCCAGGCAGAGTTGATCCCTCCCACCTCTGAGAACTCCAGCACATTCTATTCCCCCTATGACATCACTAAACACTCTAGGGGTATTTTCTGCTAGGACTCTGTCAAGTCCCCTAACCTGTAGTTTTCTCAATGGCAAGGACTGTATTTTGGTCATCTTCACATCCCAAGCACTAGCCCCTAGAGGGCGCTCAATAAGTATTTGTGGATTTTTATTTTATTTTTTAAATAAATTGTCAATTTTGCTTTAGTGTCCTATATAGAGTTATGCTGAAGCTGGCTTGTTGTGACTCATGAGAGCCACTTGTTAAATATTTAGGAACTTTGTGAGCCAATTGTTAAACACAACCATTGTTAAAAATTAAATTCCAGTATATGAGAAAACAGAAGACAAGCTGAAATTGAAGGACATTCTATCAAAACGACCACCTAAATGCTATATGGGATCTTGGATTGGATCCTAGAACAGAAAAAAGACTTTACTGGGAAAACTGGTGAAATCAAAATAAGGTTTGTATTTTAGTTGCTATGATGTACCAAGGTTATTTCTCAGTTTTGATAAATTTTTTATAATTATGTAAGATATCAACATAAAAGGAAACTGGGTGAAGGGTATAGAGAAACTCTACTGCTTCTGCAACTCTTCTGTAAGTCTAAAATTACCTCAAAATAAAAAAAATTAACTGTTAAACAAAAATATTAAATCTCAGAGGGAAGGTAGGGAAGGATGGGAGTAAGGGGGAGAGATCAACCAAAGGCAAGCATATAGGCCTAACCAATGGACACAGACAACAGGGGGTGAGGACATGAGTGGGGGGATGGAGGGTAACATGGGGATAAGTACACATATGTAATAACTTAATCAATAAAAAATTTAAAAAAAAGAATGGCCCCAAAGTCATTCACATAACTTTTACTACAAAAATCAATCAATTTTATAAACCTACAATTAAATAAATTATATTAAAAACAAAAATAATAAATACTTAAAATCCAACTCTTCCAACTATTTTGCTATGAACTATGCTTGTGAGCTGATTCACATCTATTGCAACTGAACAGTTTGCTACTGTGCATGTTGTCACAACATGTGCTTGGTGATGACACTGTCATAGGTAGCTTGAAATAGGCCACAGTGGGAATATTTATGTCATGAAAATCTGGGAATTACACAAATCAGGGCTTGGATTCTTGTTTTGTTCATTTCACTCTAGACTTAAGAAAGTGATGGAGAAAATGTAAATAATGTACATTTAGCTTAAAAGCGTGTCATCTCGCGAGGCTGGCATGGCTCAGTGGTTGAGCATTGACCTATAAACCAAGAGGTCATGGTTCAATTCCTAGTCAGGACATATGCCTGGGTTGCAGGTGCAGGAGGCAGCCGATCAATGATTCTCTCTCATCGTTGATGTTTCTATCTCTCTTTCTCTCTCCCTTACTCTCTGACATCAATAAAAATATATTTTTTAAAAAGTGTGTCATCTCTATAGCTGTTACTTAGTGAGTAGCACAAAAAAATTGAGGAAATATGCTTCCAGTACATGGAAACTATTCTCTGATTCAGCAAAGAAGTTCTTTGAATCTTTAATGAAATTGTCAAGTTCCAACACTTCTTTATTGTTTCACTTTCTTCTTACTCATTAACATAAATGAAAATGTCACCCATCATTCTAATGTAATTGTAAGTTGATTATGATATTCAGCAAAATCTATGAAAACATTATATAAAAATCAATTGGCTATATGTAATTTGTAAAAAAGAGTAATATATTTCATTATTATTCATAAATTGTGTGCTTTGCATTCTTATATAATAAGTAAGTGTATATCTTATATGTATATAAATGCATTCATTTTCTTTTGAGGGATGGTTGCTAAACATTTACCAGAACACCATTAGTCCTAAGTATTAATTACTATTTCATCAAATGCATTGACAGAAAAAGAACACAAAATTGACAATTCATTGCCAGACATCTTCTTTGTGCCAGGCTGTCCTGTCTCTTTATGTTCATCATCTCAGTTGTTCTTCACCTCAACTCTGGGAAGTGTGCGCATTATGGACACCATTTATGAGGATAATAAGATGAGGATACAGTGACTGGACTAAGGTTAACTAATTGGAGCCAGGATTAAACCCTACATCTGTCTGAGTCCAAAGCCAGCTATACTAGTTTCCTAGGGCTGCTGTAACAAATTACCACAAATTTAGTAGCTTAAAGCAACACATTTATTCTCTTACAATTGGAGGTCAAAAGTCTGAAATGGGTCTCACTGGATTAACATCAAGGTGTTGGCATGACTGTGTTCCTTCTGGAAGTTCTAGGAGAGAATCTGTTTCCTCACCTTTCCCAGCTTCTAGACATCACTTATGTTCCTTAGCTTTTGTCCTTGTCTTCCATCTTCAGAACCAGCAATGACTAGTCAACTCTTTCTCAGATCCCATCTGCCCGACCCTTGCCTCTGTCATCACATCTCCTCTAACTCTGCATCTCCTGCCTCCATCTTTCACTTTATAAGGACCCTTTTGATGACATTGAGCCCAGCAACAAAGTGCAGGACACTCTCCCCATTTCAAGATCAGATGATTCACAACCTTAGTTCCATCTGCAAACCCTATTTCTGAACTTTGCCATATAACCTAACATATTCACAGGCTCCGAGGATTTAGGATGTGGACAACTGGGGGTGGGGGGGAGCATATTCTACCTACCACACTTGTGCTTTTTCCATGACCCTTAATCACCTTGCCTCTTGTTTTAGTGTTTATATAATCCAATGCAGGGCCCCCATTATTCTCCTGATACTGGTATGCCACACGTCCTATGCTCTCTGTGTTGGGGTACGATATCTTCTTTCCTTTGGTCATTCTCCCAGCATGTCAGAGTGCTGAGGGAGAATGTTTTCTACTCCCTGGGACTTTTAATCCTGGACATATATTTTACCTTTGTTCTTACTAAGGTGTTTTTAAAATAGTTTCCAGGATTTTTGTGGATTACTGGCTTTATCAAAGCTCCTGTTCATTTTTTCCTTTCCCAGTGCTTGCATGGGGCCAGTATTCCCCTTTCCTATATGGTAGGTCTCATTGTACTATGGTTTGTGCATTCCTACTTTCTGAGCCTATTTCTAGTCACCAGCCAGGATCGTGCATTATTTATTTGCTCTTCTCACAGATTTTTACACTGCTGTATTCTAGAAAAGTCCTTTTCCCATGCCTGCAGATGAGGCATCTGTCTGTCTGGGTTTAATATTGTTCTCTGACTGGTTTTCAGAGTCAGACTCTATAAATAATAGTTCCTCATCTTCACTCGTTTCCTCCACACTGAGATCCCCGATTCTGGTCAAGGTCATAAGAAACCTCCCAACCAATGGCCAGATGTTGCCACTCCCCCAGGAAGCCTTCATAACAGCCAGGCCCACCTCTTTCTTCACTGCCTCCAGCTCCAACTACAACCTCCTTGTTTCCCGCTTCCATCCTTGGCAAAAGTTCTTTGCCCCTCCCTTCTGCCTAGCAGATTCTCACCCACACATTGAGGCCCAGTCAGAATACTAACAACCTTGAGGAAAACTTTCCAGATCATATCAGCCCAAGGGACTTACTCTCCTCTGAGCACCTCCGGAACTTATTGCAAGTAACACTATACTTTAACATCTACCACTATGGATAAGTTGCAAACTAGTGGCTGATGTGTCAAATAATGGCCACTGATATGTTTTGTTTGGTCTGCATGTGGCTTGTTTCTTTTTAAATTATTTGCTAATATGTAACAATTCATAATCTTTCTATATCATCTGGATTTCTGGCTTCTTTGAAAGCCAGAAAAGTCTAGTAATACTGAGTCTGTATTCTCATAGGATGACAACGGTTAGCTGGATTAGGGTGGCCGTATCTCCTTTAGATGAAGCCTGTGGCTTCCAGCTCGCTACATTCCCCTCTAACTCCTTATTGTCATATTACTTCAGTCTCCATTCATTTTTAGTATTTGCCTGACTCCTAAAGGCATTCTGAAATTCTGGTATTTCTATGCTTGCCTAAATGTCCAGCTATATTACAGTCTCTTGGAAGAAAGAAACTTTATTTTGAATTTTTTGTTTCTCCCATGCTGCTCTGTACATAGTAGATGCTCAATAAATATTGAAATTAAAGAATTTCCTGCTAGATGATTCTAGATGATTCTAGAATTTACTTTTACTACAAGGTAAAGCTTTATAAATGAAACATTTGTTGAGAAAGTACCATATACCTGACTCAGTGTTAGATGCCTCAGAACAACAGAGAAGGAAACTGAGACTCCAAGAGCCTACAGAGCAGGGCTGGGCTATAGATCTGGTAGTTTCTTGGGTAAGTAAGGGCTAATGCCTTTCTTTAATGAAGAAGCTTTGCTAAGTGTCAGTGCTGCAAGCAGTAAGGAACTGCCCCTGGTGCTCTCTGTAATGTTTGTTCACAAACTCTGACAGTTACTTTGTTTGGATAGAAATTGATCATTTATTAAATGCCCTTTCTGTGCTGGGCATTTATTAAATAACTCTGCAGTTATTCATGGACTGTCAGGAATTCTGAGCATCCTGGGAAGCCCACGGAAAAGATGAGGACAATATAGATGGATTGAGCCTAATTGTTGATGAGATTTGGAGCCCATTTGATGAGTCATGTGCAATTGAGAGAAGCCTCTACTGAGTCCCTTGCCCATATGTGCATGGAGATTGTGCTACTCCCTCATGTTGTCACTGGTGGTACTGACATGTGGTGCAGGATGGGAAAATGTGTAGAAATTATGTGTTTGATTGCACAGTTTCAAGCAGAAAGGAATGTGAGAATACCAAAGACGGCTACTGGGGCAAAAATCTCGTGCCATGTGTTGCTGAACAGCTGCAGGAAAATTTTCTGAACCCTTGGATGCAGAGAGGTACGTTTGCCAGACATTGGTTCTGAGTAAATTTGAGGGCAAAAAAGCTGTAGAATAAACAGACATGGTGCACTTAGTGGCTTGACTGTGGAGCTTTTGTCTGCCTTCTTTGCCATTCTGTCCCTAGCAGCCACCACCAGTTCCAGCCATGGCTAGGAGAGGAGGGAGGTGGGAAGGCTTCAGCCCCAGGGCTGTTAGGTTTCTCTGGGCCTGATGTGCTCACAGGCCCTGCTTAGAGCCACCAAAATGCTCAGGTTCAGCTGGGTGGGCTGAACCTCTGGGAAGGAGGAAGGTCCTGGATTAATCCTAAAGAGGCAGGATAGGGCAGAGTGGGGTTGGGGAAGGGAGTAGGGCAGAAACTCAGCTAAGGGCATTTATGGGGGCTTTAGTCCTTCAGACTCTATAGAAAGCAAGGAATCTGTAGCCTTGGAATCACTTAGAACTGGGTTCAAGCCCCTTCCCCATTTCTACAAGTGTGGCCTTGGGCAAGTCACTTAATCTCCCCAACCCCAAATTTACTTCCCTCTGTGGGTAAGTGGTCATGAGGCGATGTTTGGGGCCTGGCCCATATTTCAAGAGATGGGAGCTGTGAGCTCTATAATGATGCAACCGAGCAATAAACTATCATATTGGTTACTAGTTATTATGGGCTTACTATGGAGACAGACATTATGCTAAGCCATTTAAATCCATTATAACCAGTACTTGCTCCATGCAGAGCAGTTCCAGAGCTGACACTTCTAACTAGACCACCCGCCAAGCATTAGCCTCACTTCACACTTGAGGGAACTTGAAATTTTGGAGGCACTGGCGTCAGAGACAGAGCTTGGGACTTTAGACTTCTGGCTCTGTTATTTAACACGCTGTGTGACCTTGGGAAATTTACTCAACCTCCCTGAGCTTCGGTTTCCTGATTTGGAAAATGGCCAAGTCCAAAGCCTCTGGCAGCTTATATAGTGAGCAGCAGTATCCTGCGGAAGAAGGTGGAGGTGAGGAAGCTCAGAATCTCCCAGAGAACGAGAATGACAGCACATGGATGGGTCTGTGGCTTTATGAAGTGGAGGCAGGTCTGGAACAGAAACTTGCTAGAGTGGACGTGCCCAGCTCACACTACCCATTTAGAGAGAGCGCAGATGAGCCAGATAGGCAGGCACAGCCACACCGTGAGCTGCTGTTGCCACCTAGGGGAAAGACGGTGACCAGGAGCCCAGGTTGCTGTTGCTGTTGCTGTTGCTGTTGCTGCGGCTCGACTGAGGCTGAGCACTACAGCACATTCCTGTCTCCTGCTGGTTTCCGGAGTGGAAAGAGGCAGCCAAGCATTGCTCCAGGAATGGGGAGGGGAGTGAGGAAAAGCAGCTGAGTGCTGCCTCTGGTTTGGAAGTTATAAATAAATCCATCTGGAAGTGTTTGGGGCTGTGGGAGCCTGAGGCCAGCCCTTGCAATTCAGGCCATGTGGCACATATTTCCATTCACACCAGACCCCTCCCCCACCCCCCCACCCCCGCCTGCCAAGTCCCAGGAGACTGTCTGATTGGCTTGTCTGCTCTAGCCCTGACTGAGCTGGGCAGGAACTTCTCAGGCCCAAACTCTACTTCCAGCCCCTGTTCCAACCCTCCTCTCCTCACAGTACAACACTAGCAATATCATGTCTGAGAAAGTGCTTCTAAAAGTTTCATGTGCCACTCAAGTATTGGTTGAATGATTAATAAATTTTCAATTAAGCATTTAACTGGCAGTACATTCCCCTTGCTAGAAAGAGGCCTTGTGGTAGTTATGTAAGTTGTTGCATTATTGACTTTTAGCTCCATCTCAGAATCATCTTTGCCCATTCCAGCTAAGGCTGGCTGAGGTGCAAAGGCAGTACCCAAGCCTTGTTCCTGTTTCTATCCCCAGCACCAAGGGTACTGCTCAGTAGATGTTGGTTATATAAAGGGTTGAGTTAATTTATTAATGTAACAAATACTTATTGCACACACTTATGTACTGTACACCCTGCTACATGCTGGGAACACTGTAGAGAACAAAATAGACAGAGTCCCAGCTCACTGAACTTTTGGTCATGGTGTTTCTCAATGAGAATATTATTGGCACTTGAAGTGAGACAATTATTTGCAGTGTGGGACACTCTTGTGCACTCCTGACTCCTGACCCTAAGTGCCAATAGTACCCTGGAATCATTGTGAAAACCAGAAATGCCTCTACACATTTCCAAATACTTATTGGGGACAGGAGGATCCAGCCCTGGCCGAAGGCTACCACTGATGAATTTGACAGTGAGTGAGAGAAAGAAGGCCAATCCCAAGGTGTGAATGTGTTGAGTCCTCTAAATCCACATATAAATTGGTGGTTTAGAAATGGGAGTTGAGGCCCAGGATCCATTAAGATCCATAAGGAAGAAGGTATTGAGGAAAGGTGTAGAATTAATCCTGGATAAAGGCCAGAGCTAGAGAAGTAGCTTCCCGATGGTGTCTCTTCTTTGTCCCTGCATTTCCAGCCCACTGTCAGCACCCTACTTCAAGGCCTCAGCTTGTGCCAAAACCATTGCTGCAGACTCCTAACTGGTTTCCATTCTTCTGGTCTCTCTGCCTTCCATAATTATCTTCTTAAAACACCTCTTTCATCATGTCCCTTCTCAACATTCACCAGGTCCAACCTCCTCAGCCGTGAATTTTTAACCCCCCGTGGTACAGCTTCCTGTCAACCTGGCACTCCCTTTGCACCAGATTCTTCTTTCCAGGCTCATTGTTGCTTGCTGGGGCTGACCAGCAGATCCTGAGTGATGGATGAATGATTACTCTGACACACATTTCTGTGAAAGAGAGGGCTAAAGGACTGCCTGGCTAAAGGAACCAGACAGCCCAGTTCACCTGCCTCATTAGACTTTTATTGTAACAAAAGCTTGAACTAGAATTAACTATTAGGTGCTATCAGCAGGGTAAGCATCCTTGAGAAGACACATGCATCTGCAGTGTCCTTTAAGCAAGGATGTCTAAAGAATAAACATAAAGATTCCAGCAAAACACCCAGGGGCTCAGACTTATTTGGAAAAGTCAAGGCAGGGTCGGCCGCATTTGGCAAGGTACCCCTAGAGGCCTCTGACCTTTTGGAGATTCCTCCATACCGACTTTCCAACCAAGTCCCGTGCTTCCCCACAATTGCTCATCTCCTAGACCCTATCATCTGGCCATACAGAGCCCAATACACATATTGTCCTTCTCTTCTCCATGCCACCTCCTCCCCTGAGATACCCTTTGAACCTCTCTCCATTTGAAAAAATACACTCAGGCTTCAAGGCCCAGCTCAAGTCTCTTCTCTTTTGTAAAGCTTTACCTGAAGAGGCAAGCAAATGTTTTCCCACGTCTGTATTCCCCTCTGCAGCTCTTCATATACACCATGGTGTTGTCTTTCTCTCCAACTAAACTAGGAGTTCTCTGAGGGCAATAGTCGTGTCTCATTTTGCTTTGTAATCCAGTTACCTAGCCCGGTGTGAACAAGTGGAGAAGTGGTCTTGGGGTTTGGCTGGTATGACAGGGCAAAGAGGAAGTTGAATGGTTTCCTCCAAGCCTGACTGTGGGTCCACTTAAGACACTTCTAACTCCTCTCTCCATAAGCACTGTATTCAGATGACGGCCTGTGAAAGAGCTGGGGAGGATAAAGGAAAGAAATGGAGAGGCAAGGCAAGGGGCAGGCAAAGGAGAAATATGGAGATGAGAGGAGAGGCAGGAAGGATGAAAGAGGAGAGGGAAGCCAAGGTCTGCATCAACAGCTTACATACATAAGCGTTTCAAATAACCTGGAATGGAATAAGAAGAGATTTGGGATTCAGAAACTGAAAGCAGCTGCTTAGATAGGTCAGCTGAATATACAGATAATTAATAGGCATTAGTGCCCTTCAGTACCAAACCGTGCTTGGAACCATATCCTGCTAGGATCAAATGCCAAGATGCCCGTTTAGTAAAGAGCAGAAAACAGCATTGGCATGAGAAAGCTGGAGAATTCCTCAGAGAGCTTTTATTAAGGTAAATGGGGACCATTGAAGTCCCATTGTTGCCCCACACCACTGGCCTGCTTCTTGCCAAAAAAAAAAAAGTGGGCATGAGAAGAAAACACATGTCATGAGTGGCTAGTTTCCCAGAGGCCATGCAGACACCTTTCATACACAAGAGATCATTTGATCCTTAATGAAACTCTGTGAGGTGGTTAGTGTCCCTGTTTTACAGATTACAAAATTGAGGTCCTGGGAGGGTTAAGAATCAGACCCAAGATAATGTAGCTCGAAAGTCTTGGGTCCAGGATTACAATGCAGGCCATCCCTCCCTAGTTGACAGCAATTTGCTCCCCGTTCTTGCTGACTTTGGCTGTGGGGCTGATCTCCTTGGATTGATTTCTTTGACCATAAATACCATCAGTTTTTCCTGGCTCTCAAATGAGCTCTCGGAATCATGTGCCATTCTCCAATTTCCAGCTGGGTGCGTTTGCTGGTGGTTCACGAATATGAAGCAACAAGCCTTATCCTGAGAATCAATGCCAGGGTGCTTCGGTTCCCAAAAGATACTTCAGGCTTTTAGCCTATGGGACCAAGTTTTCTATTTTCTCTTTCCTCCCAAAGACCTTCCAATGGTTGATGGTTTCCTGCTTTCCCAGCCAAGTTTAAAAATCCTTATCAAAATCATGGTGCCTTTGAGATGTTGCCCACACTGTGTTCTGACTGCCGTTGCAACCCTTCCCTATCTGCTCAGTGGTTGATGGATGCAATCTGTCTGCTGCCAGCCTATGCGTGCTTGTGAGCAGAGGACAGGAGAAATAAACAGGGCAGGTGCAGACAGTGTTTCCCAGAATTTGATGTGACATGGTTAAGCCAGCTAATGGAGGAGCCAGTGGAGGTAAAGTTGGTTGGAACCAATTAAGGGGCAGAATGACCCTCAGCATGACCCACATAGGGTTGTGGCTTTGGGCTGGGGTAGATTAGCTAGAAAAATCAATGACAATAGTTTTCTGGAGTCAGGTATAGTCTGGGAACCTTTTGGGCTTGGCTTAGAGTTATGTGTCCCACACAAGTTGTAGGATATCAGGATTATCAAGCTGCATGCAAGGCCTACTGAAATCTTGTTGAATAACAAAATTTTCAGTGATATACACTAACAAGCAGAGTAACAAGTCTCTGGTTTGGGTGTTTGCTCTGATTATTTTAGTGAACGGGATTCTTCTGCACCACCTTCAAAATCTATTTAGAATCGATCACTTCTCTCCACCTCCATTACTACCATCTTAGTCTAAGCCATTATGCTCTCTTGACTGTCACCAGTCTTCCAAAGTGATGCTATTAAAACATAGTCTAGGTATGTTAGTCTTCTGCTCAACATCCTCCAATTGCTCCTATCTCACTCATATTAAAAGTCAAAGTCTTGCCCTGACCGGTTTGGCTCAGTGTATAGAGCATCGGCCTGTGGACTCAAGGGTCCCAAGTTCGATTCTGGTCAAGGGCATGTACCTTGGTTGCGGGCACATCTCCAGTGGGGGGTGTGCAGGAGGCAGCTGATCGATGTTTCTCTCTCATCGATGTTTCTAACTCTCTATTCCTCTCTCTTCCCCTCTGTGAAAAATCAATAAAATATATTTTTTAAAAGAATGTTAATTATTGTAATCTTCCATGAATATTTTTTTAAAAAGTCAAAGTCTTGAGCCATGGTCTCTGGCACCAGCTACACCACTACCAGTAACTGTGGCCCATTACAACACCGCCGACTCAAAGTACAAGTGGTTCTGGAGGTAGTTGGAGAAGCCAGGAGTGCTGGACACACTGACCAAGTTTTTGAAAGCATCACTTAGGAGCTGCTACCCCAGAAAATCCAGAAATAGAGCTGCTTTACATAAAATTGGCAGAAATGAAAGAGAAATATGAAGCTTTGTAGAAGAAAATAAAGAACTGAAAACAAAGCTTGCTCAATATGAACCACCTCAGGAGGAGAAGCATGCTGAATAAGATTCTTCTCAGTTGAAAAGACACTGAAAAGTGGTTTTGTATGACTTGAATACTTTGTACAGTATATAATCTTTTCTGAACAGGTGCTAAGAACTCTTTTAATATGTTCAATTCACATATAAACACATATTCTTAGAATCACCAATAAAAACTCAATATAACTTTCTTTGGGTCTTAAAAGTGAATCCTGAAAAAAGCCTAAACACAGCCATCTAACTCATTACCTTAAAAGACATTCTGTTTACTAGTCTGACTAGGAATGATGGTACTGGTTGTATTTTAGCCAAGGAAGGTTAGCATGAAGCTGTTCCTTAGTTTAGTTCAGGATATGAACATAGGTACAGTCATTCTTTTTAAAAAAGAAGACACTGTTTATATTCTCTGTAGGCAGCTGGAGAGATCTGTGTGACATGAGATGCTCTTGCATGGGTTCCCATGAATCTTTTGCTCATTTATATTAATGTGGAACAAATAACTCTTCTTTGCCATCACTTTGCCTTAGATAACTGTATGTGCCAGTTTAAACTCTGACATCATGTTTTCCTTCTATGCATTCATGCCCTATTTGATAATGGTGCCTTGCTTGCTCTGTGTTTCCCTGGGTCCTAATTGCAAATTTTCAATTTGCTACAATAGCAGTTACCATGATTGTAATTTATATTATTTTAAACAAGATCACACTGTTCCCCTGCCTTACTTAGTTGCTCAGTTGAGCACAGAACAGAGACAATATAAAATTCAGGGTTCACGCACAAACTGGGATGAAGGGAAATGAGCCATACCAGGTATATCATGGAAAATTATAGTGTGCAGGTATAATTATACAGTGCTTTCTTCTCTCAAAATATTTTTCTAGACTTTAATTCACTTTATCTTCATTATCCCTGTGAAGTAGGTGGGGCAAATATGAGGGGAGGCTGGGTATTGAATTTTTAGGCCAAAGACATTACTTACTAACGGTAGAACCTTGGGCACATCAGTTAACTGCTCTGAGATTCAGTTTCCTCATCTGTTAACACTCCGGTGTGGGGTGAATTTCCCGCCAAAATATAAGATGGCTCTGTCTTTTGGTTTTGTTCCATCCACCAAAAGGGTGGATTACAAACAAATATTTGGTAATACGCAGTTACAATCGGCCCGAGTTTACACGTTTCCCGCACTCCACCGCAAATCTATATGAACCGAGTTAAAGACGGCTCCCGCGGAGTACGCGCAATTCACGCGAGCCGACTTAACTCGTTTCCCCCACTCCAAGTGTTAAATGAGAAGAATATCTGTGTTGCCTACCTCACAGGGTTGTTGTGAGAGTCAAATGGAATATATGTGACATATTTTTAAATAATAAAGCACTAAAAAAACCCAAAGTCTTTATGGTAGCCTACAGGCCTTCATAATCTGGCCCCTCTTACCTCCTTGACATTATCCCCTACAAATCCCTCTGTCACCTCCTCCATTCCAGCCACATTAGTCTCCTGATTATTCCTTAAGCTCTCCAGGCACATTTATACGTGGAATGCCTTTCCCTAGTGTGTCGGTCAGGATCCTGGGAGAGTGTGGTTATGGGGACTGGGTTATGGTGGTTATGGTCCTTGCCATATGGAAAGGACCACCTGGCAGGAGCTGTGGTCTTTGGTAGAGGGATGCCATCAACCCATGGTGAACCTGCATAGAGAGAGCTGATGAAAAATCACACTTTCTTTTTCCTTCTGATCTCCTTACAGTTGCCTCTTATTGTTCAAAGCTAACCCAAAGCCAGAGGGCAAGGGAACCTGTTGATGCAGTCTGTACAGGTCAGCCTCCCAGGTCACAAAGCTGGGTGGAGAAGGGTGTAGTAGGTCTGGAGGGGTATATGGAAAATGTCCAAAATCACTGGATAGCTTTGTACCTACCTGGCTCCCTCACTTCCTTCAGATTTCTACCAAAAGATCTGATCCTTCTCAGTGAGGCTTTCTCTGGCCACCATTTCTAAAATTTCAACCCCCAGCAACCAACACCTTGTATCCTCCTTACATGCCATGTGTTTTTTCATACCACTTAATACCACCTACTGTAACATACAATTTATTTATTTTTCTGGCCTATAATCTGCTTTCCCACTACAAAGGGAGCTCCATGAGGGCAGGGACTTTGTTTTATTTACTGGTATTATCAGTGCCTAGAATAGTACCTGGTGCTTAGTAAATATACAGTGATGAATGAATGCACTCCTAGGCCTCCTAGGCCCATCCTAGAGTACTCTGCTCTCAGCCAGGTACAGCTGGGCGCAGGTGTCTGATTGTTATTCATGCCTGCTGCTCAAGAAGCTCCACTGCTGCCATGCATTGACACTTCCTGACAGTTTGTCACCTTATAGAAACTGTTGTTGCATTGATTCAGCATGGGCTGAGCTTTGTGGGTTTTAAGTTGTCAGAAGCAGTGAGTAGATTCATAGTCATGGGGACATTGGTCCTTCCAGGTGCTACTTCCATACATCAAAGGTAATGCTAGTGGGCCTGTTCCCAAAATAGGTAGGCTTAGGCTTGGAGCCACTTCTTTGAGGCTCGAGTGCAGACGGGCATGAACTGGGTCCCCTGGCTACAGTGGTGGTGAAACAGGTATAGGTCAGATCAGAACAAGTAAAACCAGGTTAGAATTCCTAGAGCAGTGTAACTGTATCCAGGATAATGTTTTTACTATACAAATAGCATAAGAATATATTCCCATTGTGAAAAAATCGAACAATCCAGCTGCAGTTAAAATCCTCTTCTCTCCCCAACTCTACTCCCCAGAGGTAACCACTGTTATCAGCATAAAGTGCCCTCTTCCAAATCTTTTTCTATGTGTACATTGTTTGTGTGTGGGTATTTAAAAATAAATGGTATTAAACTTTATATACTGACCTGTAACTTGCTATTTTTACTTAACAATATATCTTGGAAACTTTGCCATGTTAGGACACTGAGATCTAACTCATTCTTTTTAATTAAACTTTTTATTTTGAGATAATTGTAAATTCACATGAAATTTAAGAAATAATACAGAGAGATCCCATATACCCTTCACGTAGTTTTCCTCAATGGAAACCTCTTGCAAAGCTCTAGCACAGCATCACAAGCAGGAAAAATGACATTGATTCAGTAAAGATGCTGATTTCTGCCACCACAAGGATCCATCATAGTTGCCCTTTCATAGCTACATCCACTTTCTACCCACCTCCACCTTCTCCTTGACCTCTGGCACTCCCTAATCTATCTCCATTTCTAAAATTATGTAATTTCAATACTTTTATATAAATAGAATCATACAGTATTGTTTGTTTTCTCCAGTCAGCATAATTATCTGGAGATTCATTCAGGTTGTTTGTGTATCAAGTCTTTTCCTTTTTATTGCTGAGTAGTTTTCCATAGCTTGGATGTACCACAGGTAGTGGATCCATTCACCCATTGAAAGACATATGGATTGTTTCCAGTTTAGGGCTATTACACATAAAGGTGCCATGAACAATCATGTAACAGGTTTTTATGTGGACAAACATTTTTATTTCTCTGCAATAAATGTCCACGTGTGCAATTGCTGGGTCATATGGAAGTTACAAGTTTAGATTTTAAATTAACTTGCCAGGCTGTTTTCCAGAATGGCCATCACAGTTCACATTCCCAACAGCAATGTATGAGGGGTCAGTTTCTTGGCTTCTTCACCAGCATTTGGTGTGGTCATTATTTTTTAATTTGCATGTCCCTAATGGTAAGTGATTGAACATCCTTTTATGTGCTTATGTTCCATTCTTATATCCTCTTCAGTGAATCATCTGTTCATGTCATGTTTTGATTGTCAGGTATGAGATCTAGCTTATGTGCCTCGCTCTAAATTCCAAACACTTTTCTTTTTCTAAAAATTTTATAGTTTTACATTTTACATGTAAGATTGTTATGCATTTTCCAGTGTTATTGAGATGTAATTGACATATAGTTTGTAAGTTTAAGGTGTACAATCCGATGATTTGATACACATTATATTGTAAAGTTATTAATACCACAGTAAGATTAGTTTGTGATGCATTTTAAGTAGATTTTTTGTATAAGGTATGACACAGGTTATATTAATTTCCTGAGACTGCCATAAAAATTGCCATAAACTTGGTAGCTTAAAAAAATAGAAATTTATTCTGTCACTAGAGAACCAGTGCACGAAATTCATGCATGGGGGGGAGTGTCCCTCAGCCCAGCCTGCACCCTCTCCAATCTGGGGCCCCTTGGGGGATGTCCGATTGCAGGTTTAGGCCCGATCCCACAGGACATCCCTCTCACAATCTGGGACCGCTGGCTCCTGACCGCTCGCCTGCCTGCCAGCCTGATAACCCCTTAACCACTCCCCTGCTGGCCTGATTGATGCCTAACTGCTCCCCTGCCAGCCTGATTGCCCCCAACTGCCCTCCCCTGCCAGGCTGATCACCCCCAACTGCCCTCTCCTGCTGGCCTGATTTTGCCACCAACTGCCCTCCCCTGCTGGCCTGATGGCCCCCAACTTCCCTCTCCTGCCGGCCTGATCGCCCCCAATTGCCCTCCCCTGCAGGCCTGGTTGCCCCCAACTGCCCTCCCCTGCTGGCCCGATTACCCCCAAATGCCCTCCCCTGCTGGCCTGGTCACCCCACGCAGCCTGCTGTTCAGTCGTTTGGTCATCCCTCACTAACCCCCCTGCCGGCCTGGTTGGCCCATGCAGCCTGCTATACAGTCATTTGGTCGTCCCTCACTAACCCCCCTGCCGGCCTTGTAGCCTCAAACAGCCTGCTGTTTGGTTACTGTTACTGTGACTGTGTCCCAGACAATTTGCACATTCCTCTATTATTAGTATAGATCAGTGGTAGGCAAACTCATTAGTCAACAGAGCCAAATATCAACAGTACAATGATTGAAATTTCTTTTGAGAGCCAAATTTTTTAAACTTAAACTATATAGGTAGGTACATTGTTATTAACTTAATTAGGGTACTCCTAAGGCTTAGGAAGAGCCACACTCAAGGGGCCAAAGAGCCACATGTGGCTCACGAGCCACAGTTTGCCAACCACTGGTATAGATGGTTCCGGAGGTCAGAAGTCTGAAACCAAGGTGTCAGCAGGCCCATGCTCCCTAGAGGCTCTGGGAGAGGTTCCTTCCTTGCCTCTTATAGCTTTTGGTGGCTGTCAACATTCTTGTCTTCCTTATCTGTGGCCACATCACTTCAATATCTACCTCCCTCTTCACATCACCTTTTCCTCTGTGTGTCTCTCTCACAAAGATATTTTCCATGGGATTTAGGGCCCATTGAATAATCAGAATAATCTCTTCATCTCAAAATCCTTGACTTAATTACATCTGCAAAGATCAATTTCCCAATTATGGTAATATTCACAGGTTCTGGGGATAAGAGCATGGACATACCTCTTAGGGGGCTACTATTCAAGCTACTATTCAAGGTACATTTTTGTTTTTGCCTATGTGTAACTGCTCCAGCACCATTTGAAAAGGCCATCTTTCTTCCATTTAATTGTTTTGGCACATTTATTAAAAATCAGTTAGGCATATTTGTGTGAGTCTATTTCTGGGTTCTCTACTCTGCTCCATTAATCAATGTGTCTATCCCTCCAGCAGGACCATACAGTGTTGATTATTGTAGCTATGTAATAAGTTTTGAAATTAGGCAGAGTGATCCCACTTTATTCTTCTTTTTCAAAATTATTTTGGCTATTCTAGTTCCTTTGTTTTTGTATATAAATTTTAGAATAAGTTTGTCCATGTCTAAAATATTCTTCTGGAATTTTGACAGGAATTACACTAAACCTATATATAAATTTAGGGAGAATTGACATTTCAATTATGTTGAGTCTTCTAATCTATTAACACAGTATATTTCTCAGTTTATTTAGGTCTTCTTTGAATTCTTTCATCAGCATCTTGTTGTTTTGAGCATACAAGTCTTATTCATGTCCTTTTGTATTTACCCTTAAGTATTTCATTTTGAGCAATTGTAAGTGGCATTGCATTTTTAATTTTGGCAACCATTTGTTCATTGCTAATATATACAAATACAATTTATTTGTGTGTGCTTATCTTGTATCCGGAAACTGTGCTGAACTTACTTATTAGTTCTAGTAATTGTTTTGTAGTTCTTTGGGATTTTCTATATACACGATCATGTCCTTTCCAAATAAGAACAGTTTTATTCCCTCCTTTTCAATTTTGTGCTTTTCATGTCCTTTCTTGCCTGCTAGACCTTTCAGCATTAGAGAGGTAAGAACAGATATCCTTGCCTTGTTCCCAATCTGAGAAGGAAAACATTGTCATTCACCATTATATTTAGTGTTAGCTATTAAGTTTTTCATAGATGCTTTTGTTTCAAGTTGAAGAAATTCCTTTCTTTTCCTATTTCTGAGAGTTGTTTTTTTTTTTTACGATAATGGGTGTTGGGTTTTGTTAAGTGCTTTTTATGCATTGATTGATATGATCATGTGATTGATCTTTAGTCTGTTAATATGGTGGATTACATTGATTTATTTTTCAGATATTAAAACTGTCTTGCATCCCTGGAATAGACTCCACTTGATAATGGTGTATAAATCTTACATATTATTGAATACTGTTTGCTAATGTTGTTTTGAGGTGGTTTGCTTCTATATTCATGAAGGGTATTGGTCTGTAGTTTTCTTTTTGTGTGTGACTGTCATCTGGTTCTGACATCAAGATAATACTAGCTTCATAAAATAACTTAGAAAGTAGTTTATCCTCTTCTATTTTCTGGGAGAGATTGTGTAGAATTGGTGTTAGTTATTTAAACATTTGGTAGAATTCTCCAGTGAAACCAGGGACCTGGAGATTTCTTTTTGGGAGTTTTGAATTTAATTCAATTCAGTTTTCCTAATACTGTAGTTAAAGGGCTATTCAAATCACCTATTTTCTATAGAATGTTTTTCTTTGTCAAGCAATTGGTTAATCCCATCTAAATTCTCAAAGTGTGTAGAGTTGTTCTTAATATTCTATTATTATCCTTTTGATATCTGAAGGGTCTGCAATGATATTTATTTTGTTCCTGATATTAATAACTTGTGGGTTTTTTGTCTTACTAGAGTTTGTCAATTTTATTGATGTTTTCAAATTGATTTTCTCCAATTGTGTTGCTGTTTTCAATGTTATTGATTTCTGCTCTTATTTTAATTTCCTTTCTTCTGTTTGCTTTGGCTTTATTTTATTTATTGTTTATTTTATTTTTTCTTTATTCTTGTTTTTCTAGTTTCTTAGGTAGGAACTTAAATTATTGATATAAGATATTTTTTCTAGTATAAGCATTTTATGTAATAAATTTCCCTTTAAAGTTGCATCCCACAAATTTTGCTCTGTTGTATTTTCATTTTCATTCAGTTCAGTGTATATTTAAAATTTCTCTTGAGATTTCATCTTTGACCCATAGATTATTTAGAGGGGTGCTGTTTAATTTTCAAGTGTTTAGGTCTTTTCCTCTTATTTTTCTGTTATTGATTTATACTTTGATTTCATTATGGTAACAGATTATAGTCAATTTATTTCAATTGTTTTTAATTTGTTGAGGCTTTTTTATGGCACAGGATATGGTCTAACATAGTCTGTGTTCCATGGGCACTTGAAAAGAATGTGTATTTTTCTCTTGTTGGATGGAGTGTTCTATAAATGTCAAAGCTGATCCTGTTGCTTAAGGGTCTTGTTGAGTTCTATATACTTGCTGATTTTCTGTCTAGTAGGTCTATCCCAATTCCCCACTCAGCCTTCTCTGACATCACTCCAATACAATGGTCTGCAGCACCTGGTTACAGTTTAGTAAGGGTGGAAATCTATGCTTTCAACCTTTCCTTTGCAGGTGGAGTTGGGGACGGGGCCACATTTTTTTTCTTGTGTTATTTGACTGGAGTAGAGCAGTTATTGTCTAAAATTTTCTGTCTTTCAAATCTACCTCCTTTTCTGGTCCTTTGGTTAGAGAAACAGGCTTGGTTTTGTTTTTATTTCTCGTCTTGCACTTATTGGTGCTTCCAGTTTGCAAGCATTTTAAGCTTTGGCTCTGAAATATATGAGGCAAGAGAGAAATTCAGGGAACTTATCATCATGTCATTCCTTGAGTCCTGAGGTCTCTTTCTGGTGTATCTTCTTTTATTCACCTTTCAGAATCTTTTTGTGGTTGTTTTATTTATGACGTTCAGGGGTTTTAGTTGTAGTTACTGTTTAGTTTTACTTAGTGGGAGGAATAGGGAAAAGTTTATCTATTCCAGTTTCCTAGGAGCAGAAGTTCTAACTTATTCTTTTAAAATTGCATAATTTGGTAGAGTATAACATTTATGAGAGTTTAACTATTTTCCTATTTTATGAACACAGGTTGTTTCTAAATTTTGATGGTTGACATGCCAATAAACCTCCATTTAATAAACATTACAGTACATGTGCAACAGTTATGTTAAGATAGATGATAAGAAGTGGAGTTGCTGGCTAATGGGGATGAGTATTTTACATACTAATAGATGTTGCATAATCCCTACTGAAATGGCTGTACTCCACCCAGCAGTGTAAGCGCGTAGCAGTTTTGCTCACCTCCATATCAATACTTGATATAATCAAACCTTTAATTACCGATGTGATATGTGAAAGATGGTATCTGATGGTTGTTTTCATTTGCCTTTCTTTGGTTACTAGCTGCTGAACAATTTTTCAAATATCTACTGGCCATTTGAACAAACTGACCATATTTTTGCCATATTTCTTTTGAGTTTTTCCTTTTTATTGATTTACAGAAATTATATATTAATTATTTTTATTTAATATATTGCAAATAATATATTTCTTCTATATTATTTTTTATTTTACTTGATTGATGATATCTTTTATTTAAAATTTTGTTTATGATGCTGCTGTAAAAAAGAAGGAATTCTTTTGCAACAGCATGGATGGAACTGGAGAGCATTATGCTAAGTGAAATAAGCCAGTCAGAGAAAGATAAATATCACATGATCTCACTCACTTATGGAATATAATGAACAACATAAACTGATGAACAAAAACAGATCCAGAGACAGAGAAGCATCAATCAGACCGTCAAACCTCAGAGGGAAGGTAGGGGACGGTGGGGGTAAGGGGGAGAGATCAACCAAAGGACTTGTATGCAAGCATATAGGCCTAATCAATGGACACAGACAACAGGGGGGTGAGGGCATGAGTGAGGAGAGGTGAGGGGGGGGGAGAATGGGGCGATAAGAACACATATGTAATACCTTAATCAATACAGAAAAAAACAAATTTTATTTATGTAGATTCAAATTTATCAACCATTCCTTTATGGCTTTTGTGTTGTGACCAAAATCACAAATATATACATTTACATTTTTATTTTATTTTATTTTATTCTTTATTGATTAAGGTATTACATATGTGTCCTTACCCCTCCCATTGCCCCCATCCCCCTATTCCAGCGGTTCTCAACCTGTGGGTCACGACCCCTTTGGCGGTCGAATGACCCTTTTACAGGGGTTGCCTAAGACCATCCTGCATATCAGATATTTACATTATGATTCATAACAGTAGCAACATTACAGTTATGAAGTAGCAACGAAAATAATTTTATGGTTGGGTCACAACATGAGGAACTGTATTTAAAGGGCCAGAAGGTTGAGAACCACTGCATTCGTACGCTCTTCCCACTAGTGTCTGTGTCCATTGGTTATGCTTATATGCATGCATAAAAGTCCCTTGGTTGCTCTCTCCCTGTTCCCCCACCCTCCCCTGCCTTCCTTCTGAGGTTTAACGGTCTGACGGTCTGATCGATGCTTCCCTGTCTCTGGATCTGTTTTTGTTCATCAGTTTATGTTCATTATATTCCATAAATGAGTGAGATCATGTGGTATTTATCTTTCTCTGACTGGCTTATTTCACTTAGCATAATGCTCTCCAGTTCCATCCATGCTGTTGCAAATGGTAGGAGTTCCTTCCTTTTTACAACAGTGTAGTACTCCATTGTGTAGATGTACCACAGTTTTTCAATCCACTCATCTGCTGATGGGCACTTAGGCTGTTTCCAAATCTTAGCTATTGTAAATTGTGCTGTTATAAACATAGGGGTGCATATGACCTTTCTGATTGGTGTTTCTCATTGCTTGGGATATATTCCTAGAAGTGGTATCACTGGGTCAAATGAGAGTTCCATTTTTAGTTTTTTGAGGAAACTCCATACTGTTCTCCATAGTGGCTGCACCAGTCTGCATTCCCATCAGCAGTGCACGAGGGTTCCTTTTTCTCTGCATCCTCGCCAGCACTTGTCATTTGTTGATTTGTTGATGATAGCCATTCTGACAGGTGTGAGATGGTACCTCATTGTTGTTTTGATTTGCATCTCTAGGATGATTAGTGACTTTGAGCATGTTTTCATATGTCTCTTTGTTTTCTGAATGTCCTCTTCTGAAAAGTATCTATTTAGGTCCGTTGCCCATTTTTTGATTGGATTATTTATCTTCCTTTTGTTAAGTTGTATGAGTTCCTTATAAATGTTGGAGATTAAACCCTTATCAGAGATAACCTTTGTAAATATGTTCTCCCATGCAGTGGGTTCTCTTGTTGTTCTGTTGATGGTTTCTTTTGCTGTGCAGAAGCTTTTTATTTTGATGTAATCCCATTTGTGTATTTTCTCTTTAGTTTCCATTGCCCTAGGGCCTAGGAGCTGTATTGGTAAAGATATTGCTTCGGAATATATCTGAAATTTTGCTGCCTGTGGATTCCTCTAAGATTTTTATGGTTTCCCGTCCTATGTTTCAGTCCTTTATCCATTTTGAGTGTATTTTTGTGCATCGTGTAAGTTGATGATCTAGTTTTATTTTTTTGCATGTATTTGTCCAATTTTCCCAACACCATTTATTGAAGGGACTGTCTTGACTCCATTGTATGCTCTTGCCTCCTTTGTCAAATATTAATTGAGCATAGTGGTTTGCATAGATTTCTGAGTTCTCTTTTCTGTTCCATTGGTCTATATGTCTGTCCTTGTGCCAGTATCAGGCAGTTTTGAGAACTGTGACTTTGTAATATAGCTTGATATCTGGTATTGTGATCCCTCTAACTTTGGTCTTCTTTCTCAGGATTGCTGTGGCTATTCAGGGTCCTTTTTTTATTCCAGATGAATTTTTGGAGAGTTTGTTCTAGGTCTGTGAAATATGCCGTTGGAATTTTAATGGGGAGTGCATTGAATCTATAGATTGCTTTGGATAGTATGGACATTTTAATGATGTTGATTCTACCAATGCATGAACATGGTATGTTCTTCCATTTGTTTATGTCTTCCTTTATCTCTTTTTTCAGTGTCTTGTAGTTTTCCGAGTACAGGTCTTTTATCTCCTTAGTTAAGTTTATTCCTGGGTATCTTAATTTTTTGGTGCAATGGTAAATGGGATTTCTTAAAATCTCTCTTTCTGTCAGTTCACTATTGGTGTATAGAAATGCCATAGATTTCTGGGCATTAATTTTGTATCCTGCTACATTACTGAATTCATTTATTAAGTCTATTAATTTTTTGATGGAGTCTTCAGGGTTTTCTGTGTACAATATTATGTCACCTGCAAATATTGATAGTTTTACTTCTTTTCCAATTTGGATACCTTTTATTTATTCTACTTGTCTAATCACTATGGCTAGCACTTCCAGTACTATATCGAATAGGAGTGGTGAAAGTGGGCATCCCTGTCTTGTTCTTGTTCTTAGGGGAAATAGTTTTAGTTTTTGCCCATTGAGTATGATGTTGGCTGTGGGTTTGTCATATAAGGCTTCTACTATGTTGAGATATGATCCCTCTATTCCCACTTTGCTGAGGGTTTTTATCAAGAAAGGGTGTTGGATTTTGTCAAATGCTTTTTCTGCATCAATTGATATGACTATGTGATATTTATCTCTCAATTTGTTTATGTGATGTATCATGTTTATTGATTTGCAGATATTACACCATCCTTGCATCCCCAAGATAAATCCTTCTTGGTCATGGTGTATGATATTTCTGATGTAATACTGTATCCAATTTGCTAGAATTTTGTTGAGGATTTTGGCCTCTATTTTCATGAAGGATATTCGCCTGTAATTTTCTTTCATTGTGTTATCTTTATCTGGTTTTGGGATTAGGGTAATGGTGACTTCATAGAATGAGCTTGGAAGTTTTCCTTCCTCTTGAATTTTTTTGAATAGTCTGAGGAGGATAGGTTTTAGTTCTTCTTTGAATATTTGGTAAAACTCCCCTGTGAAGCCATCTGGCCTCGGGCTTTTATTTGCTGGGAGCTTTTTGATGACTGCTTCAATTTCCTCCATAGTTGTTGGCCTATTGAGATTTTTAGATTCTTCCTGATTGAGTTTTGGAAGGTTTTATTTTTCTAGGAATATGTCCATTTCCTCTAGGTTGTCTAGTTTGTTGGAATAGAGTTATTCATAGTTGTTTTTTTTTTACATTCCTTTGTATTTCTGTGGGGTCTGTTGTTATTTTGCCTCTTTCATTTCTGATTTTGTTCATTTTGGGTCCTCTTTCTTTGCTTCTTGGTGAGCCTGGCTAGAGGTTCGTCAATCTTGTTAATCCTTTCAAAGAATCAGCTCTTGGTTTCATTTTGTACTTTTTTTTTTTTTTTGGTCTCTATGTCATTTATTTCTTCTGGTCTTTATTACCTCCTTCCTTCTGCTCACTCTGGGCTTTTCTTGTTGCTCTCTTTATAATTCTTTAAGTTGTAGAGTTAGATAATTTATTACCATTTTTCTCATTGTTGTTGTGTTTTTGTGTGTGTGTGTGTGTGTGTTTTTTTTAGGTAGGCCTGTAGAGCTATGAACTTCCCTCTCAGGACAGCTTTCACTGTGTCCCAAAGATTTTGGATTGTTGTGTTTTCATTGTCATTCATTTCCAGGATGTTTTTAATTTCTCCTTTGGTCTCTTTGGTAACCCAATCATTGTTTAATAGCATGCTATTCAGCTCCCAAGTGTTTGAATTTTTTTGATTGTTTTTATTGTAGTTTATTTCTAATATTATGCCATTGTGTTCTGAGAAAATGCTTGATATGATTTCAATCTTCTTGAATTTGGAGAGATTTTGCCTGTGACCCAATATGTGGCCTATCTTTGAAAATGTCCCATGTGCACTTGAGAAGAATGTATATTCTGTGGCTTTGGGGTGAAAACATATTTCTTATTGTGGTTATAAGTATATTCTATTTTTTTATGTTTAGCTGTTTTAGCTATCTGGAGTGTGTGTGGTGTGTGTGTGTGTGTGTGTGTGTGTGTGTGTGTGTGTAGTTTTTTCCAAATGTAAATCCAATTGAACCAACACTATTTATTGAATAGACCATCTTTTCATCACTGGCTTCTAAATGCCACTTATTTGTTTAATATATTTTTTAATCAATGTTTTACTTCTTTTTAAAATTTTATCTTTATTGTTGAAAGTATTACAGATGTCCCCCTTTTTGCTCATTGACTTTCCCACGTGCCCCCCTTTTAAAATATCTTTGCATGATCTATTTGGGGGTTCTTTGTTCTCTTTCATTCTTTCATTCATTTATTTGTCTTTTTCTGTGCCAATACCACATCCTATTAATTATTACAGATTTGATACCTTGTAAAATAAATAATCCTTCATTGTCCTTCCCCCAAAATTGTTTTAGCTCTTCTTATATATATTCTTTCATATGGATGTTCAAATCAGCTTATCAGGTTCTATGAAAAATTCCTATAGAGATTTGATTGGTATGGCAATGAGTTTATAGATTAATTTAGAGAGAATTGACATCTTTTCTCCACATAATTTTTCCTCCTTCACAAGGAACACTTTGGCTCACATGAAAGGTGTTTAGGGACTAAAGAACACACATAAACCCCACCCCTTACACACATTTATTTCTATGTATTTATGAAAGACTGTGCTTCCAGCTCCAAGGGTGAATACAGGGGTGGGTAAAATAGGTTAAATTACCAGGCATCATTACCTACAAGATAAATCATAAGGATATAAAATAATAATGACAATAGTAATAATAAGACAAGTAATACAATAAATAATACAAAAATTAATAGATAATAATACAAGAATAATCTTTCACTTACTGACAACAGTAAACTTATTTTTGCCCAGCCCTATATTTATTTTCATTTTTAATGAATTTTTTGAGACATTGGTTAATAAAATTATATAGGTTTCAGGTGTACAATTCTTTTTTATTAAAATTTTTAATGTTGACATTATTGTAAGTGTCCCCTATTTTCCCCCATTTTGTCCCCCTCCACCCACCCCCACCTCCCTCTCTTTTGGCCTTCACCACACCATTGTCCCTGTCCAAAGGGTATGCATATATGTTCTTTAGCTAATCCCTCCGCCTTCTTTATCTAGTCATCCCCACCTCCCTCCCTTCAGACACTGGCCAATCTGTCCCATGTATCCATGCTTTCAGTTCCATTTTGTTCATCAGTTTATTTTGTTCATTAGATTCCATATATTAGTGAGATCATATGGTATTTGTATTTCTCTGACTGGCTTATTTCACTTAGCATAATACTCTCTAGGTCCATCCATGCTGTCACAAAGGGTAAGAGATCCTTATTTTTTACAGCCACATAGTATTCCATTGTGTAAATATACCACAGCTTTTTTTATCCACTTATCAACTGGTGGACACTTGGGTTGTTTTCAGATCTTGGTTATGTAAATAATAATGCTATGAACATAGGGGTGCATATATTCTTTCTGATTTGTGTTTCGGGATCTTAGAATATATTCTCAAAAAGGGGATCCCTGGGTCAAAAGGAAGTTCCATTTTTAATTTTTTTTGAGGAAACTTCATACTGTTTTCCATAGTGGCTGCACCAGTCTGCATTCCTACCAACAGTGCACTAGGTTTCTATTTTCTCCACATTTTCACCAGCACTTGTTGTTTGTTGATTTACTGATAGTAGCCATTCTGACGGGTGTAAGGAAATACCTCATTGTAGTTTTGCATCTCTCTGATGGTTACTGACCTTGAGCATCTTTTTATTTGTCTGTTGGCCATCTGTATGTCTGCTTTGGAGAAGTGTATACGGTATGTAGGGGAAGATGGGTTGGGTTCATAACTGTGCTTATTGGGCCTAATAGTCTGGATAGACCATGATGTGGGTTTGGAGATGGATCTGCCTACCTTTGGGTCCACTGCCGACATAATACTCCCAGTTCTGTGGTGTTTCCGTCTTGGTTGGGGTGCCGATGCCTGGATAACTTACCCTTATTTAAAAGTGAGTCATTCTATCACAAGATAGCCATGATACCTACCAGTGGTGTATTCATTCAGTGTTACTAACTAGCAGCAGATACTCACAGCCAGTTGCACAGGTCTTGATGCCTGACCTCAAGGTGGGGCTGCCTCAGGGCTGCCAGAGCAGTTCAACCTACCCATGCAGGTGCTGCTGCAAACTGTGGGCCCAGAAAAATATTTGGTAACATTAGTCAGCCTTGGAGTTTAGCTGAAGCCCTCCAAACTTTTCTAAAACGGAAGTGGGGGCTGGTTTAGGTGTTCTTTGGCACGTGCAGATGCTGTCTGGGTAAGGAGCTCTGTCCTTACTTATGTTCCATCTAGCTGACAGGGCAGATATTACTCCTCCCACAAGGTCATGGTCTCCAAGGCAGGAGTTAAGGCCTGAATACCAGCACTATTTATGGATCTTATAAGAAGGCGGACAAAATATCACTCAAATAAAGAAGGCAAAATTGATTGCAGTAGGAGAAGTTCAAAGTGGTACGTGGATTTTATTTACCCTGCTTTTAAAAATCCAATCTGTTATTAAGTCTTTTTCTGCCCCAATGTCTCTGGGATCTGTACCTTTTATTTTTCCCCATTTTCATGACTGATGCAGACTCTACTGAGCGCCACTGGACTCAAGCACCACGTCTCTGATTTATTTTCCTTTGTTGTATTTTCCTAACTCAAAGCTCTGATCATGTCTCCTGACCCATCTGACTTTCTTCTTCTTCAAAAAAAAACGTTTTATTGATTTTTTTAGAGAGTAAGGAAGGGAGAAGGACAGATAGAAACATCGGCTGCCTCCTGCACACCTCCTATTGGGTGCGCTGACAGGAATTGAACCTGTGACCTCTTGGTGCACAGGACAATGCTCAGCCAACTGAGCCACATGGCTGGGCTGACTTTCTTCTTAAATGCCATTTATAGTTTTTGTTTTCTTACTAAAATGTCAAATGTTATTATAGTGCTTGACTTTCAAGGTCCTCTATGATGTGGTCCAACCTTCCCTTCCTCTGTGTGTGCGCGCGCCCTGCCGCTGTTAGGAGCACAATGCAGCTTGATGCTGTGAGAGGTCCACCTTTAACTTTAGAGTGATATATAACTGGTTGATCTAGTCCCTCTCTGCTTCTTCGCTGCTTGATTCTGGCTTTCACTTCACATTTCTCTGATCCCCAGTTTCCCACTCTGTTAAGGCCGTGTCACAAAACTACCCCTATTCTAGGTTAGTGGTAAAGACTCAGTGAGAATAGAAGTGAACAGTGCTTCCAGCGCCAGAAGCTTCCACCACCGGGGATTTGGGCTGGGCGAGGCCCGGGTTAGGGGAGCAAGTGCTGCCATGGGGGGCGGGGCGGGGGAGACAGGGGAAGGGGGGGGACCCCCACCCGGGGGCTGCTTTTTGTGCACAGAGCAGCGCGGCTGCCTTGATGAGTCAGCCTGCGCAGGCGGAGGCAGGGAGACTACGAAGGTGGCTGGTGTTGGCCCAGCGGGGGCGGATGAGTCACTGTCCCCCCCAGCACCTCTGGAATAGGCCCCGCCCGCGCACCTCTCCCGCCCTGCAGCGCAGCGCAGCCAGCCCAGCGCCCGACAGAGGGCGCTGCAGTGCAGCCGCTCTAGATGCCAAAGGTGGGCGCTGCCTCTTCTGGTTCAGAGACCCAGGGGCCCAGGGTGGGGAGTGGGTAGGGAATGTCTTTGCGGTTCCAGTGGTAGCTTTAATTTTTAACAAAACGTTTGTTTGACACAGAAAGAATATGTGCCTCAAAATGATCACTTCCTATTGAGAGTGATGGGCCAACAGGACTCTACTGGAGAGTGCCTCTTCTTGCTTGCCCCGAGCTTTTGAGCATGGAGATGGGAAGCTGGCGACTTCACTCTTCTCAGAGTTCCTAATAGGGTAGGTCTCCCCTTTCCAAACTAGATCTTCCAAAGGGACCTTCATTTTATCTCCTCTGACCTTTCCCACCTGAGGTGATGGCGGTAACAAAGATTTGGGCTGACTGCAATGAAGAGCAGGAGTAAACGCTCTAGTTATTAGGGGACCAGGGTTTCAGTGCAGGCTTCATCTGGAGGTTGCTATCTAACTGTGGCCATTTCATCATTCATTCATTAAGAAAACATTTCACTGTGGCCACAAGGCATTGACTGTGGGGGGAAAGGAAAAGGCCAAAAGTGTGAACAGACAATTATCCCGACCTTAAAACAGTTTATGCTTCACACAGGTCCCCATGTATAGGTGATCCATAAATATGTGCTGAATACATACATGCTGTAATTTAATCACTACACCCTAGAGAAGGTCACTGATGCATCCTAGGTTCCTAAAACAGTGCCTGACACACAGTAGTTGCTCGGTCATTTGTCAAATGAATGGTGGAGGAATGCATTGAGTGTTTCATGGGCACAGAGAGCACCTAACCCACAAGAGCAGTGATGTTTGAACCAAGTCTTGAGGAAAAGTGGGTGTTAGCTCAGCATATAGGGCCAGAGAGGAAGGTGATACAAGAAGAGAGAAGAGCCCATTCCAAGGTACAGAGCCCAGTGTCCTCATCTCTCTGTGCCTCACTTCCCTCCTGTAAGAAGAAAAGGACAGAGTTGGTCCTGTAATCTCTTAGATTCTTCTACTTGTAAGATTCTCTGGTTCTAGAAATGATTTCAGTTATGCAGTTTAGGGCTTGACCAGTGTTGGATAGTTTTGCAGTCCAAGAGATTCAGGTTTTGACTTTTGACTCAGTCTGTCTTCATAATAATAAAGGCTGGATGACCTTAAGCATCTCTTTTCCATCACCTTGCTCTGTCTCTCACCTTGGAAATCCCTCAAATCCCTATACAATCAGACACCACAAAAGTCTGCACTTATTTGTATATTGCCATGATTTTTCTTTGTGTTAATTTGGCTTTTGACATAAATCCTTTGTTAGTTACAACATTTTTAAACTAACACGGGTTAATTGTGAGCAAAACACAAAAGTACAAAGAAGAAAATAAAAACCACTCATACTTTTCACTGCCTGATGTAGTTCATTGAAGACTTACTATGCCTTCATTAAAATACACACACACCACATACACACACCCCCAACACACACACACAAGCTCATACAACCACATTGTTACAGGTGTCTGTCGTGTGAGTCCTATGTTTCCAAAGAAAGCATGAGCTGGTGGCAGTTCTCTCTTATTGTTGTGGAGTGCGAGCGACAAAATGACCAGAACTCCAGACTGATTAAAATTTAGAGAGCCTTTATTGACTGGCCAGTGTCCGTTCCTCCACTCGGGAAGCCCAAGAGAGAAGCGGCCCCGACCATCTGCAGAGTCCAATATTTAAAGGGGACAACTATATCCGTGTTCAGGTTCCCATAGCAAGCAAAGCCAAGTTACAAAAGCTAATTGCGTAGTTTTAGCCCAGCTATTCATCCTCCTCCTGTTATTCATTTCTGGGTAACTTAAAGGTAAGGACTATTCTTAATTTTGATCTGTCTGTTCTTTGTAGGCCGTTGCTCAGGTGTGTGAGCTCAGTTCCTAGAAACTTTGCACAGGCTGTCAAGCTGCTGAGGTGGCTAGGTAATTAAGCAGGCCTAAAAAATTTTTCTCCTCTGTAACATTGTCCTCCTTTAACTGTGTCTCTGGTAAGAAGAGATGTTGGCCGGGACCCCAAAACTCAGATTATTTAGCCACTTGTATACCGTAATGCTAAGTCCTCAAAGACCATACTGCTCAGAGGACTTTTCTTTTTTTTTAACTGTTTTTATTGATTTCAGAGAAGAAGGGAGAGGGAGAGAGAGATAGAAACATCAAAGATGAGAGAGAATCATTGATTGGCTGCCTCCTGCAGGCAGGGATCGAGCCCAAAACCCAGGCATGTGCCCTGACCAGGAATTGAACTACGAACTTCTGCATGGGTCAATACTGAGCCACACCATCTGGGCTGCTCAGAGAACTTTTCATTTTGAGGCCGGGTCCTTCCTTCCTTCCTCTCTTCCTCTCTTCCTCTCTTCCTTCCTTCCTTTCTTTCTTTAATTGAATTTATTGGGGTGACTTTGGTTAACAAAATTATACAGGTTTCAGGTGCACAATTGTACAACACTATCATCTGTACCCTGTATTGTGTGTTCACTACCCTGAAGCAGGGTTTTGGACCCAAACCACTGTGGCTTCCTTGCCCTGCATCTTGGGCTGGAGTTGGGCTAGATTATGTGGGGGTCATCAGGCCTCCTTTGGTCCAGACCAGAGACGGTGCTGAGCAGCTTTCTGTGTGGCATGGGAAGGGCTGCTTGGGAACTTGCTTCCCTACCTGCCTGAAGAGGGCCACATAGATAAACCCATAAGCTTAGCTTAGTCACTTTCCGTGGCCCCTCCCATTAAGAACTGCATCCCCAGCACACTGGCCCCTTTTTGTGTCCTAATTCCTTGCTATTCAATACGTGATCCATAGGCCAGTGTCATAAAACTGGAAGTGATGGTTTGTGGTATATTAAAGTTTAAGAAGCAAAGTGCAAAATTCTATTTCAGAAGGTCTGGGATGGAACCTGAAATTCTTCCTGTTCTACCAAGCTCCCAAGCACTAATGACGTAGTTGGTCATGGCCCACACTTTGAGGATCAAAGATCTAGAAGCCTCTTTTACCCTCCTGCCTGAAAGTGAAAGGGCAGGAGAGGTTTTGAGTGTTCCCTAAAGGTTAGAATGTCTAGACACAGACACACAATTGAGGGTTATGTCTTGCATGTTGAGTAAATGTTTGATGAGTGAATACATGAAGTTGAGGAGTAAGAAGATAAGGCTACATTCCCACCCCTCCAATGGCTTTACCATTTCAGTCACAATATCATCGGCTTCTCAGTAACCACATGGAATTAGTTCCTTAGCCATTTTTGCCCTGGC
Source organism: Myotis lucifugus (assembly GCF_000147115.1). Classification (NCBI taxonomy): domain Eukaryota; kingdom Metazoa; phylum Chordata; class Mammalia; order Chiroptera; family Vespertilionidae; genus Myotis; species Myotis lucifugus. The sequence continues at coordinate 12,171,471 of NW_005871052.1, read as the reverse complement.
TCTGTCTTTCCTTTCTCACTGCTTCTATTCTCATTCATATGCTTTTTATCTATCCCTTGCCTTCATGTCCCTTCCCACTCTAGTCTCCTAATAAGCCTCTGCAGCTATGTACCAGGCCTTAAATCAATATTCCCAGAATCTTTCTTCTCCACTCTGAACCTGTTTTACTACCTTGGTGTCTTTAGATTCTGGAAGCCATAACTGTTTTTCCTGACTGCCCCGTTCCTGTTAGAGCCTGACACTTAACTCCTTTAGCTCGATGTCCCCTTTGATTAAAGATGCTGCCTCCATGACCTGACCTGCCACACCCTTGCACCCAACAGCTTTTGTATGCCAGCCTGGTTATGGTTCCCCAGGTCCCTGTGTGGCCTGCAGGGAAAGTCAAACATGGCAGCCTGATTCTTTTTTCACATAATTCTATTAGTTCATATATCTTGTCTTCATAAATAAACTCTAAACTCCTGGAAAACAGGACTGTCTGAAAAAAAAATAAAATAAAATAAAATAAAAATGTCACATGTTATAGAAAAATAAAATGTAGGCTATGATTGACAATACAAAAAAAAAACAGGACTGTCTGTGTCTCTTTACTCTCTTTATCCTTGCAACACCAGTATCTTCATTCATTCACTTATTTGTTTCTCAAAGACTGAATGTCCTGATACCAGGTACTGGGACAGCAGAAGGGAGGCAGAGATGGTCTAATATATTTTAGGAGATTCAAGGCAGCAGGGAAGTTCAATAAGATAAGATTGACAAACTAATTTAGGGCCCAGGCCAGTGGAAATATTTGTGAAAATGGTTGGTGACCAGACAGGGCCTGCCCATTCCTAGAACAGATAAGGAAGAAATTCTGGCTGCTGGATACTGGAGGCCTACTTTAGGGGCCTTGGAGAGAAGTGGGAGAAGGAGATGGAGTATTGTCTACTTTTTTCAAAATGACTGCATAGAATGGGAAATAACAATTATGATCTTGACAAAAAGTATTTCCAGTTGTTACCCAAAACAATAGGATTTGGTGGTGTAATTCTGAGAGGCGGGTGATGTAATGGGAATAGCACTGAACTAAACCTCTTTCTAGAACTCAGATTCCATTACCCTTTAACCTGGGTTTCAGGGCCAGCTCTCCTTCTTGATCTCTATCAGACCTTGGGTGGCTCTATTCCCTTAGTATAGCCTCCGTTTCTTCTTCTCTAACATGGCAGGATGTGAAGCAGGGTAGTGTGTGAGGAGCTTGGACCCATAAAGTCTAAGCTTCCTCTGAGTTCTTGACATTCTTGGCATATGACAGGAAGAGAAGCAAAGAGTAGAAAGGCTCAAGCAACAGAGCAGACTAGAGTCAGGGAGGTGGGTGAGGAGTGGAGAGGGAGAGGGCCTGACCCCAGGCAGCTGTGAGGCCTGGAGATGGACTTATGGATTGGTGACATTTAGGAGGAATTGTCAACTGACCAGGTGGAGGGGAGGAAGAATGAGAGATGAAAGAAGACGGAGATTTAGCTCTACCCCAGGAAGACTGAGTGAGAGAAATCTTGAGTCCCAGGCTCTTGCCAGCAAACTGCCAGTGGCCTTAGACAGGTCCTTACCTTTTTCTGGGTCTCAGTTGCCACATCTGCACAGTGAAGGGATGGCTGTGATCCTCCCAAGCCCTCTCCCTGACCCATGACAAGTGCAGTAAGTTCAGGAGTGCTTCGGGTTCTCAAATTGCCCTTTAGGTTGTTAGCAGTTTGTAGGCAAATTCCAAGTTCTTAGATGGATAGCCAGAGGCCTTGGTAAAGCCTTTAAGGCATGCAGTGCCTAGGGCAGCGGAGGGGAGGGAGCAGTAGGTGAGGTCATGAGTGGGACTTTAGGGAGAGGACTTGGGGACTCTTCTGAGGTAAAGTCCAAAGGCAGGCAGTCCCTGTAAAGGAGCTTGTTTCTTGGCCTCAGAAAACCTGGCCTGCCAGTGTTTCAAAGGAGGCATTTAGCATGCAAATGGCATGGCATTATGCATGTTGTTGAGTCATCTTTACCTAAGAGGGGAACTTGGTGGTAGGGCTTTATCCTGAGGTTTGAATAAATTAACTCTGCACCCTGATCTATAGAAGCTCATTTGTAGATAACAAATAAGCGCTAACACTTAAAGAGCATCTGCTACCTCCTAGGCCTTGATCTAAGTGCTTCACGTGTGTTCATTAACTCATTGCATCCTCAAAGCAACCCCTATTTTGCACCTGAGGCACAGAGAGAATAAGTAGGATGACCCAGATCACACAGCAAATGAGCAGAGGAGCCAGCTGACCTGTATCATGAGCAATAAACCACAGTACTGTTAGCAGCATCTGTGATCACCAGTAGAATTACAGCTCTTTTCATATCACATTACAGTTGTTGCCAGTATCTTTAAAAAGGCATTTATGCTCATCACTACTTCAAAATTATGGTAATCATTAGACCCACTGCTAGATCTTATTATACTGAATGTGTTCATCAAGAATCACATATGACTAGATTGTAAATTGCGTTTTAGTATACAGTAATCAGTTTCCTTTGTAATCTTGGGTAATTTATTTAATGCATTTAAAAGCATTTTTATTTCCTGCGAAACCATCCATAGGCAGCACCGGACTGCCAAAGGGGTGCACAGCATGCCCTCGGAGGGTCTCCTGATAGAGGGCGGGCTGGAAACCTGGAAAGCGTGCACTCTGAGCAATGTTCTGTGCCAGGCGCTTTGCCCTTGTGCTCTCACTGCAGCCCCACCATCAGGAATGCGGTGTGGTTATCCCACTTGACTCATGAGGAGACCGCGGCTAGTGAGGAGGAGAGTCTTGTCTACAGTCACCTTCAAGTAAGTAGCCAAGCATCCAGGTTTGTCACTACAGCTGTCTGTCTTACCTGGACGATGAGTGCCAGCCCTCAAAGCAGTTTTCCTCAAATACAAATGACCTACAAAGTACATCTGAATGCACATGAGGTGACACCACTTTTTCAGCCTCAGTGTGTGCCCAGACCTGGGATATGGAACAAGGGCCCTTCCTGGGAGGAGGGGAGTTTGATGGTTGGCAGCTGCAGGCCTGAGTTCAAATCTCAGCTCTGTCCTTGTACACTCTTGGACCAATTGCTTAACCCTTTGATGCCTCAGTTTCCTTGACTGTAAAATAAGGATAGTGATGATAGCTCCTAGGTTGATCATGAGGTTTCATTGAGGTAACACACATAGGATCTTGGCACTATGCCTAGCACTATGGTGTGAGCCGTTGCCTTTACTTTCTACTAAGAGAATGATTCGTGGAGGGAGCAGAAGGCTTCTGGAAGAACATTAGGAGATGCTGACCCTTTGTCCCTCCCTATATCTATTATCTTGTCACCCATGCTATAATTCTGTGATGTGGGAAGGAGTGGTAACCCTTGAACCTGTCCTTCACCCCTCTGAGTGCTCATTAGAATCCGTGCAGAACTTTTACAGTGGGATGTCCAGGCCCACCACATTCTAATGTGCAGACAGCTGAGAACCATGGCCTCAAAAGACAATGGACTGTTTGCTGCTATTTGAGGACAACAAGGAAGGAGGACAAAACTTGGAGACTGTACCCTGCTGTACAGACAGGATGAAAAGAAATGGAAGCCCACATGTGGAGAAGAAGCAGGCAGCTTTCGGGAAAAGAGGAACTGGAGCCTGCAGTGAGAAAGAGCTACGGAGGAGCCACCAGGCCCAGAGCCTGGGCCCTGGCACTACCAGGCCCCTAGTCTATCTGGTTTTCCTGCAGAAGAAAATGGAAGATATGGGGGCGAGGGGAAGGTGAGGATGTGCTCACAGACTTTTTCTGCGCCTGTGCCCTTCCTTGAAGGGCAGATTCTGACTGGTTTGTTAACACCTTATAAGGAACATGGGAGAGAGTCTATTCCTCCTCCTTCCCTGGCACATACACAGAATGGCTCTTCATCCACCTACTCACAAGCTCACACCTGGTTTCTTCCCCCATCCAGCCCAGCAGAATGACCCAGCTTCATTCCATGTAAATATTTGGTGGCCAGAGCAGAACAGCGCACTGGAAGTCAGATACCAGGTCCCCAAGGCTGCTGCCTTCTGCTGTAACAGGAGAATGCAGAAGGCTCAGAACCTGGCAGGGCTGCTATTATTATCTTTTCATGTATCAAGAAAGAAAACTGTGGTCAAGAGGAGGAAAGAGATTTGCTCATGGTGACACAGGGAATAATGTTAGAGGCAGGACTCCAAGTCCAGTGCTCCTTTTCCCACACCCACTTGAGCACTTCAGCTTTGGCCTTAACCTGCCAGTCCTGGGAAAGGGACCTGTTTCTCATCATGATCCTGTGGCTCTAGCACAGTGGTTCTCAACCTTCTGGCCCTTTAAATACAGTTCCTCATGTTGTGACCCAACCATAAAATTATTTTTGTTGCTACTTCATAACTGTAATGTTGCTACTGTTATGAATCTGATATGCAGGATGGTCTTAGCCGACCCCTGTGAAAGGGTTGTTTGACCGCCAAAGGGGTCGCGACCCACAGGTTGAGAACCGCTGCTCTAGCAGGATCTGTCAAATCACCCAGTGGAAGTCTGGAGTTGACTGCTCTGATCTCAAATAAACCTGCAGCTCTGGGTCTGAACCAAGAGTGAAGGGGTGGTGCACTTGGGGGTTTTGCACGTGTGTTGCCTTCCCCCCATCTTTTGTTCTGAGACATATTTTAGCCAGGTGAGATTTTCCTTGCACTCCCCCAAAGTGGAGACTATGTCTTTAAGAAAGGACGAGTCAGAGCCACGAGGATCAGTTTCAAGCAGCCCTCAAAAGGCAAATCTGGATTGAGTTTAGGAAGAAAAAAGAAGGGATTAGCTTTGGTCCTGCCTCCTTTCCTTTCTCTACTTTGCTTGTCCCTCCTTCGGCCTTAGTTTGGAAATTCAGTTAACTTAGGCAGAAGGTTACAGGAGCCCAGGGCTTTCCCCAGCAGCCTTGTCCTCCCACCTTGTCCCTCCTTCAGCTCCCGTTCACTCGATCTGGAGGACTGCTGGCCAAACTGCGGGAATAATTAGGTACGTGGTCTGGACATTTTAACTTTCGCTCTGTCAGTTGAGGTCTGGGGAGTGTCCAACGTGGACCTGATGGGAGGTGGGAGGGGGATCTCTAGGACCTCTAAGAACATTAGTAACTGAGGCAGGAAGAAGACGGGTGGGCTTTAGCCATATTCCTCTCGGTGACTCCACCAGGGGCTCTGTGTTCAGGGGTCCATAGGCTCAGAGAGAGGCCTAATCCATGTAGCCAGCTGCCCTCGCTTGTCAGTTGTCGACTGAACCCTTGATGGGTGGGATTTGGGGGTGTTGAGTTTGCTGCTGCTACTGGAGCTTGATGCCAGAGGAGTGCTAGCAACCCCATGAGAAAATCAGATGGGAACATATCGAGCTTCAGCCATCAGTTTGTCTGTCCAGGACACTCTGCTGGCATATAGCCTCTAAGATGAGGTGAGTGGGTTTCAGGCCTCTCAAGTTGCCTGTGCGGTAGGCCAGGAGCCACACAAGTTTTTTTGTGTGCTTGTTTTCAACTTTGTGAGTGGCTAAAAACAAGGCTGTCCATTTTTAAGGACTTCAGTTTACACTTCAGGGAAAAGTACTTAATGCGACTTAGCTGAAAGGGGAAAGCACAGAGAGATTTTTAAAAAGGCACACTGAGTTGGTGATAAAGATTGCTGTGAGCTCAAGAATGTTTTCCCCATATATTTTAGGATTTATCCATGCATTTATTTATATATTTATTAAACAAACATTTGTTAAATGCCTGTTGGCACCCACTGCTGGTATGGGGGAACCTGCACCCCAATATGGCAGTTGATCTCCCACCTGACCTCCTCCTTCAGGACTCTACTCTTCTTTTTCCTCGTCTACACCCTGGCCCTTTTAAGAGGGCAAGAAGCACCAACTTCTAATGCACTCAGGTGACCTGATGAGGGCAAGATAAGTGCTGACGTTGTTGGCACTAGAGTGGGTATGTCTCACCTGACAACCGTCCCTCTTGAAAGACTTGGGCCTGGGTGGTCCCAAACATGACTTCGACCACTGGGAAGGACTTTGAAAGTCAGGAACCAACAGGGATGCAGAAGTTTAGCCTAACCACTGCCAGGCAGAAGGTGTGCTCTGGGCCTTCTTTACACATTAGGAGTAAAGCCAGGCCCATGATTGATCCTTTAGTTTCATATGTAGGGCAAACATTGGTTGGATTTGCCAAGAGCATCTGAGGACAATCTTCTTTGTGATTTAAGCAAGTTGTCATAATCTGGGCAGGAGGCATGCTGGGATCTCAGCCACCTAGGCTGTTAAGGAAGGAGTGGTGTAGAAATATTGGTTCTTGGGTGGTCTTCTGGGTGTAGAAGACTTGGATATGGCACAGACTGGTTCGATTGTGTGTGTGTGTGTGTGTGTGTGTGTGTGCGCGCGCGCGCGCGTGACATTGGAAGTGCTCCCTTGGAGAAAAAGCCTGAAAAAAGCCAGGTAGGAAGTATAACCCTATCCAAGTAGGCTTGGGATTCAGGACTGGACTCATAACTGGCAGGTTGCACAAAGGCCCAATGAATACAGTGAAAAAACAGTGTGGCCAATGCCAGGGCCTGCTCACCCTGCTAGGGGCAGAAACGAGAAGGGGCTGAATGGATAGGTAAGCTTTATGACTTCAGCCGAGGGGGGCCGGAAGCTACCACCACCTTACTGGAAAACAAAGCCTCATAGCAACATCTGTCTACATTGCACTCTGGGCATTTGGGCTTGTGCTGGGCTTATCTGAGGGGTTATTTCTGAGCTTAATAGACTGTGTGATTTCTTGAAGCTGTGGTGGTGATAATCTGCAAACTTATCCTTGTCCATCCTTCAAATCCCACTGTGGCTGTTCCTGCCTCCCCAAGAAGGGCTGTCACTGAGCTAGACCTTCTGTTCCAGCAGGGTGGCCCTCTACCGTCTCACATGCTATGCCTGGGATCATGGGCTCTGCCTGCAAACTCCTATCATTCCTTTGAAGAATAAAGCAGTTGCCCTAAGCAAGTTGTTCAGCTGGTTGGCTGAGGAAGAGGCAGAGAAGAGGGATTGTGTCAGGGAGGTTAAATGCCAGCCAACATCCTAAATGAAGTAGGGAGCTGGGCCTTTCCATCTACAGCAACTTTATGGAAGAAGATCAGTACAGGTTGTTTCCTCTCTTTCTGTGGTATATTTTCAAGAAGTGCTTAGTTTCCTCTCCATTTTTTCTACAAGTCTAATTGTCTGGGGGGAACAGGGTTTGTGTACTATTTTTTATTTTTTATTTTTTAAATATATTTTATTGATATTTTACAGAGAGGAAGGGAAGGGATAGAGAGCTAGAAACATCGATGAGAGAGAAACATGGATCAGCTGCCTCCTGCACACTCCCCACTGGGTATGTGCCTGCAACCAAGGCACATGCCCTTGACCGGAATCAAACCTGGGACCCTTGAGTTCGCAGGCCGATGCTCTATCCACTGAGCCAAACCAGTTAGGGCGTGTGTACTATTTTTTAAAGTGGAGAAAATTGCCCCTTAAATGTAAGCTGAGTAATTCCAGTAAAAAGATCCAAGCAAATGAGGCTTCTGCCCAAGTATGGGAAAATATCCATTCATCTCTCCACTTAATCAGAAAAATAATCCACTGAGTAGTGAGTCATGCTGCCCTTCAGCAAACAGAACCATTCTTAGCCACAGAACCAGGAATAATGTACTTGAGAGATGACAGCAGCTATAATGAAGAAAAGACGTGTAGCGTTTGGGTTCCCTGATGCCAGCAGCTGTATGGACCACCTTTGCCCCCTCCTGTGCAATAGATAATGCATTGAACTGGGCTGTATCATCTGTGACCAGATCAATATGGCTCATCTTGATAAGTGGAGCCCCTGCAGGATCACTCCACAGCTCTTTGCATAGTCTGGGAGTTCTTTTTAAAAAAACTTTTTAAAAAATCCTCACCCAAGAACATGCTTAGAGAGAGAGGGAGAGAGGGAGGGAAGGGGAAAGAGAGAGGGGGGGGGAGAGAGCGAGAGAGAATCCATTGGCTGCCTTTCCTACAAGCCCTGACCAGGAACCGAACCTGAAACCCATGTGCCCTGACCGAGAATCGAATGAGTAATCCTTTGGTGCACAGGACGACGCTAAACCAACTGAGCCACTCTGGCTGGGCTGGGAGTTCTTTTTTATTGAGGAAAACATGTATACATTATATTACATAAAGTGTACTAGTTGTAAATGTGCAGCTCAATGAAATTTTACATATGTATACATCTGTGTGTAACCACCATCCAGAACAACATACAACATTTCAGACTCCAGAAGGCTCAATTTTGCCCCTTCCACTTGGGGTTCTTTATTTACATGCACCCAAAGTGCTGCAGCCGAATGTTGTGGTTAGTGATGTGCTGGTAAATGTTTAACAGCCAGTTCTTGTGTGTGTAGGGGTGCCATGCTTTATAGCATTTGTCAGTTTTTGTGGTGTAAATATACCCGCCATGGCTGATTTCAAGCTATGAACAGTTTAACAGCTGGCTTACAAAATTCTGAAAATTTAACAGTTGGCTCTGGTGAGTCAGGGCAAACTGGCTCCAGCACACCAGTGATTGTGATGTGGGATCAAAGAGAGCCAGCCCAGCCTGGTGGGCACAGGTAAGAGAGGGCTCTCAAATATTCCCAGGTCCAGCCCCCTTAGTGAGGAGAGAATTGTTCAAAAGATTTAATGCAATTTCTAACTTCCATCATCCATACACCAGACATCAGTTGTGTTCCCACCTCATGGCAAAGTCTAGAGTCACAAATATAAGTAAACCATGGTTCTATCTGTCAAGGAGCTTACATAATTTAACATTCGGAGGAAGAGGCAGGCATGTGGAGGTATATATGCAGAGGTAGACATGTGGGGGTATATATGCAATAAAGGATTCTAGGGGCTGGTGTAGGAGACTATGTGGGAATTATTGAGGGCCTTGAAGAGGGTCCATTTCTGCCTCGGAATCTGAAATGTATTTCTTACCCCACTTTACTTTGGGAAGTGCCTTGGAGTTGAAGAAAAGAGCAGCAGACTCACACATGCCTGCGTTGGATTTTGATTCACCTCTTCCATGCTATGTGATCTTGGGCAAGTCACTTAACTTCTCTGAGCCTCAGGTTCTTTATCTTTAAAATGGGGGTAATAGTAGTACCTGCCTTGAATTATTATTTTGAATAATTAATTAGATTGATATTAATGTATAACATTTAGCACACATAAGCATTTACTAATTATTAGCTTCAATTAGAGATGATTAACTACTAACTTGAACAAGCTCTGAGCCTAAGACTAATTTTCTTCATCTGTGAAATGAGAATAAAATGCCATCCTTGCCAGGGGTGTCTTGAGAACGAAATAAGATCACATATGTGAATTATCAGGCCCAGAACAGGCACCCAGCAAATGCTGGTTTTCCTCCCTTCCCTGCTTTCCAATATACTGATTTATACCATCTCCAAAAAAATCTCAGCTCTGACATATCAGGAAATAAATACATTAAGTAAACATACCAAACCCACTTTTTAAACTTTTATTTTACAATGATTATAGATGCTCAGGAAATTGCAAAAAAAAAAGTGTGCAGGGGGTCCTGTGACCCTTCAGCTAATTTTTCCTGATGTTGACATCTTAGGTAACTTAACTACTGGTATAGTACAATATCAAAACCAGGAAGTTGATATTGTTACAATTCATAGAGCTTATTCAGATTTCACTCATTTTACATGTACACTGTATGTGTGTATGTATCGTGTGTGCATGTAGTTTTATCACATGTAGATTTGTGTAACTATCCCACAATCAAGCTGCAGAACTGTTCAACCACCACAAGATCACACCCACCCATTACCCACTCCCCCATTGCTAATTCCTGGCAACTAAGACTCTATTTTCCATCTAGATGGTTTTGTTATTTCAAGAATCCTATATAATAAAAGCCTAATATATACATTATCCTCTCAGCGGTCGTTCGACCACTCGCTATGACGTGTGCTGACCACCAAGGGGCAGCGTGGAACATAGCAGATGTCTGTGATACAGCACCAGGGCCAGGGGCTGTGACCTCTCACCGGCTATCTGGGGGCCTGGGTGACTGGGACGGAGGTGCGATGAGAATGTGGGGTGTTCACCGAGCTCGCTCTCACTACCCCTGCTACCCACCCCCAGGATGCCAGGGCTAGGGCACACTGGGGACTCCCCCCCCCCCACCACGCTCAGGTACCAGGAGCCCGTGAGGAGCCTGCCCTGCACCCACACGGCCTCTAACAGTTGAGCCAGGCCACAGCCGCCGGGAACCCCATGGGTTCGCACAGGAGCTGGTCTGTGAGGTCAGCCAGGAGGAGAGCGCAGCCCACTGACTTCTGTGTAGCGCTTCTTGGTGGCCCAGAGGCCCACGCTGTGCCCCAGGCCTGCAGCATCCGGCCCCGCTCACTGCATCTCTGTGTGGGGACTTAGACGCTATGACTCAGGTGGACAGGGGCGGGCGAGGGCCCAGCTGCTGCCCAGAGCCCAAAGGTCAGCTGGGATCTGTCCCTCCACACCAGGTGCTGGCGCTTCGATTGACAGCCAGGCCTAGGGACTGCACCCATGCACGAATTTCATGCACCAGGCCTTTAGTGTTATATAAAGGAATTCATATTGTATGTAACCTTTCGAGACTGGCTTTTTTTTTTTTCATTCAGTATAAATTTCTTGAGATCTTTGCAAGTTGTTGGGTCTATGAATAGTTTTGTTCCTTTTTATTGCCGAGTAGCATTTCATGGTATGAATGTACCAGTTTGTTTAACCATTCACCTGTTAAAGGACATCTGGATTGTTTCCAGTTTGAAGCTATTATGAATAAGGCTGCTATGAAAATTCCTGTAACAGGTTTGTCTGTGAACATAAATTTTCATTTCTATGGAATAAATGCCTAAGAATGCAGTTGCTGCGTTGTATGGTAATCACATGCTTAATTTTTAAAAAATTTGTCAAACTATTTTCCAGACTGGCTGTACCATCTCACATTCCACCAGCAATGTATGAGTTGACCCAGTTTCTTGGCATCCTCACCAGCCTTTGGTATGGTCACTATTTTTTTTAATTTTAACTATTCTGATGGGGATGGTATCACACTATGATCTTAACTTACATTTCCCTAATGGCTAATGATGTTGAACATCTTTTCATGAGTTTATTTTGCCATCTGTATATTCTCTTCAGTGCAGGTCTGTTCATGGCTTTGCCGATTTCCTAATTGGATTGTTTATTTTTACTGTTGAGTCTTGATAGTGCTTTGTGCATTCTAGATACTAGCCCTCTGTTGGATATGTGGTTTACAAATACTTTCTCTCACTCTGCAGCTTGTCTTTTACATCCTCTTCACATGGGCTTTTGCAGAGCAAGAAAATTTAATTTTGAAGCAATTCAATTTATCAATATTTCTTTTTATGGCGTATCCTTTCAGCGTCAAGTCCCAAGAACTCTTTGCCTAGCCCTAGGTACCAAAGAAATTCTCTATTTTTTTTAAAAAAAGTTTTATAGCTTTATGTGTACATTTAACTCATCCATTTTGAGTTAATTCTTTTGTAAGTTGTGAGGTTTATGTCAAGTTTTTTCTCCTCCTCCTCCTTCTCCTCTTCCTCCTCCTCCTCCTTCTTTCTTCTTCCTGCAAATGTCAGTCCATTCAGTACCATTTGTTGAAAAGATTCATTCCTCTATTGAATTGCTTTTTTGCCTTATCAAAAATCAGTTGATTGTATTTTGTGTGTCTGTTTCTGAGTTCCCTATCCTGTTCCATTGATCTGTATATCTATCTCTCCACACAATCATTTTTATTATATTTTTATTTATTGTTGACAGTATTACAGGTATCTCCCATTTCTCCCCCTGCCCCCATCCACCCAGCTTCCTCCCCACCCTGGGCCTTCCCCACACTATTGTCCATGTCCATGGGTTATGCATATGTGCATATTTTCTTTGGTTAATCTCTTCCCATCCCTCCCACCCCATCCCCTCTGAGATCTGTCTGTTCCATGCATCCATGCCTCTGGACCTATTTTGTTGGTCAGTTTATTTTGTTCATTAGATTCCTCACATAAGTGAGATCATGTGATATTTGTCTTTTTTTAACTGGCTTACTTTGCTTAGCATAATAATCTCCAGGTCCATCCATGCTGTCGCAAAGGGTAAGAGATCTTTCTTTTTAAAAAATTAAATCTTGCCCTAGCTGGTTTGGCGCAATGGATAGAACATCAGCCTGCAGACTGAAGGGTCCCAGGTTCGATTCTGGCCAAGGGCACATGCCTGGGTTGCTGGCTCGATCCCCAGTAGGGGGTGTGCAAGAGGAAGCCAATCAATGATTCTCTCTCATCATTGATGTTTCTCTCTCTCTCTCCCTCTCCCTTCCTCTCTGAAATCAATAAAATATATTTTTTAAAAAATTAAATCTTTATGTAGAAAGTATTACATATGTCCCCCATTTCCCCCCGCCCCATTGATCCATTCTAGCCTGCTCCCACCCCCCAACCACAGGCCTTCACCACCCTATTATCTGTGTCCATGGGTAAGAGATCCTTTTTTTTTTTTACAGCCATGTAGTATTCCATTGTGTAAATGTACCACAGCTTCTTTATCTAGTCATCTACTGATGGACTCTTGGGCTGCTTCCAGATCTTAGCATTGTAACTATGCTGCTATGAACATAGGGGTCCATATATTCTTTCTGATTGATGTTTTAGGATTCTTAGGATATATTCCCAGAAGTGGGATCACTGGGTCGAATGGCAGTTCCTTTTTTAAATTTTAAGGAAACCCCATACTGTTTTCCACAGTGGCTGCACCAGTCTGCATTCCCACCAGTGCTGAACTTGTTTTCCCTTTTCTTCACATCCTTGCCAGCACTTGTTGTTTGCTGATTTATTGATGGTAGCCATTCTGGCAAGTATGAGGTGATACCTTGTTGTAGTTTTAATTTGCATCTCTCTGATGATTAGTGATGTTGAGCACTTTTTCATATGTCTATTGGCCATCTGTATGTCCTCTTTGGAAAAGTGTCTATTCAGATCTTTGCCCATTTTTTAATTGGATTGTTTGTCTTCCTAGTGTTGAGTTGTATGAGTTCTTTGTATATTTTGGAAATTAACCCCATACCAGATGTACCGTGCCATTGGCAAATATGTTCTCCCATACAGTGGGTTCCCTTTTTTGTTGTTGGTGGTTTCTTTTACTGTGCAGAAGCTTTTTAGTTTAGTTACAATCCCATTTGCTCATTTTTTCTTTTGTTTCTCTTGCCCTAGGACAGTGATGGCGAACCTCTGACACGCGTGTCAGAGGTGACAAGCGAACTCATTTTTTTGGTTGATTTTTCTTTGTTAAATGGCATTTAAATATATAAAATACATATCAAAAATATAAGTCTTTGTTTTACTATGGTTGCAAATATCAAAAAATTTCTATATGTGACATGGCACCAGAGTTAAGTTAGGGTTTTTCAAAATGCTGACACGCCGAGCTCAAAAGGTTTGCCATCACTGCCCTAGGAGATGTATTGCTGAAAATACTGCTATGTGTTATCTGAGATTTTACTGCCTATGTTTCTTCTAGGATTTTTATGGTTTTGCCACTTACATTTAAGTCTTTTATTCATTTTGTGTTTATTCTTGTGTGTGGTGTCAGTTGTTGGTCTGGTTTCATTTTTCTGCATGTACCTGTCCAGTTTTCCCAACACCATTTATTGAAGAGACTATCTTTACTCCATTGTATGCTCTTGTCTCCTTTATCAAATATTAATTGACCATATTGGTGTGGGTTGATTTCTGGGTTCTCTGTTCTGTTCTATTGGTCTGTATGCCTGGTCTTGTGCCAGTACTGAGCTGTTCTGATTACAATGGCTTTGTAGTATCGTTTTTTTATCTGGTTTTGTGATCCCTCCAACTTTGTTCTTCTTTCTCAAGATTGCTGAGGCTGTTTGGGGTCTTTCATATAAATTTTTGGAATATTTGTTCCAGATCTGTGAAATGTGTCATTTGTATTTTAATGGGGATTGCATTAAATCTGTAGATTGCTGGGTAGTATGGACATTTTAATGGTGTTAAGTCTTCCAATCCATGAAATTGGTATATGCTTCTACTTGTTTGTATATTCCTCTACTTCTTTTTCCAATGTTCAATAGTTTTCTGAGTACAGGTCTTTTACCTCCTTGGTTATGTTTATTCTCAGGTATCTTTTCTGTTGTTGCTGCAATGGTAAATGGGATTTTTAAATATTTTTTATTTTTGTTTATTTTTTGTTAATCCTCATCTGAGGATATTTTTCCATTGATTTTTTAGAGAGTGAAAGGGAGGAAGAGAGTGGGGGAGAGGGAGGGAGGGAGGGAGGGAGGGAGGGAGGGAGGGAGGGAGGGAGAGAGGGAGAGAGGGAGAGAGATAAGACATCAATTGGTTGCCTCTCACACGTGCCCCAAATGGAAATGGAACCAGCAACCATTCAGTGTGAGGGCCAACACTCTAACCACTTAGCCACACCAACCAGAGCAGGGATTGTTTTTTAGTTTCTCTTCTTGAGAGTTCATTTTTGGTGTATAAAAATGCCATCGATTTCTGGATGTTAATTTTGTGTACTGCTATTTTGCCAAATTCACTCATTAAATCTAGTAGTTTTTGCTGGAGTCTTCAGGGTATTCTTATGTACAATATCATGTCATTTGCTAATAATTTTTACTTCCTCCTTTCCAATTTGGATGCCTTTTTTTTTCTTGACTGGTCTTTGTGGCTGGGACTTTTGAAAGCAGACATCCATGTCTTATTCCTGATCTTAATTAATGTACCTATATAATAGGCTTTACCACTAAATAGAGTGATTCCTTCCACTTCATTCCTCTTTTTCAGGATATTTTCTGTTCGATGCTGCTCTGCCTCTGTATCTATTTTTGTTCATAAGTTTATAATGGTCTTTATTATCCATAAATGAGTGAGATCATGTGGTATTTTTCTTTCATTGACTGGCTTATTTCACTTAGCATACTGTTCTCCAGTTCCATCCATGCTGTTGCAAATGGTAAGAGTTCCTTCTTTTTTACAGCAGCATAGTATTCCATCGTGTAGATGTACCACAGTTTTCTAATCCATTCATCTACTGATGGGCACTTAGGCTGTTTCCAGATCTTAGCTATGGTTAATTGTGCTGCTATGAACATAGGGGTGCATATATCCTTTCTGATTGGTGTTTCTGGTTTCTTGGGATATAGTCCTAGAAGTGGGATCACTGGGTCAAATGGGAGTTCCATTTTTAACTTTCTGAGGAAACTCCATACTGTCTTCCATAGTGGCTGCACCAGTCTGCATTCCCACCAACAGTGCACGAGTGTTCCTTTTTCTCCACATCCTCTCCAGCACTTGTCGTTTGTTGATTTGTTGATGATAGCCATTCTGACAGGTGTGAGATGGTACCTCATTGTTGTTTTGATTTGCATCTCTCTGATGATTAGTGACTTTGAGAATGTTTTCATATGTCTCTTGGCTTTCTGAATGTCCTCTTTCAAAAAGTGTCTATTTAGTTCCTTGGCCCATTTTTTGATTGGATTGTTTATTTTCCTTTTGTTGAGTTGTATGAGTTCCCTATAAATGTTGGAGATTAAATCCTTATCGGTGATAACATTGGCAAATATGTTCTCCCATGCAGTGGGCTTTCTTGTTGTTTTGTTGATAGTTTCTTTTGCTGTGCAGAAGCTTTTTATTTTGATGTAGTCCCATTTGTTTATTTTCTCTTGAGTTTCCAATGCCCTAGGAGCTGTATCAGTGAAGAAATTGCTTCGGCATATGTTTGAGATTTTGTTGCCTTTGGATTCCTCTAGTATTTTTATGGTTTCCCATCTTACATTTAAGTCCTTTATCCATTTTGAGTTTATTTTTGTGTGTGGTGTAAGTTGGTGGTCTAGTTTCATTTTTTTGCATGTATCTGTCCAATTTTCCCAACACCATTTACTAGTATTGAAGAGACTGTCTTGACTCCATTGTATGCTCTTGCCTCCTTTGTCAAATATTAATTGAGCATATTGGTTCGGGTCTATTTCTGGGTTCTCTATTCTATTCCATTGATCCACATGTCTGTTTTTGTGCCAGTACCAGGCAGTTTTGAGAACAGTGGCTTTGTAATACAGCTTGATATCTGGTATTGAGATCCCACCTACTTTGTTCTTCTTTCTCAGGATCGCTGCAGCTATTCGGGGTCTTTTTTTATTCTAGATTAATTTTTGGAGAGTTCGTTCTAGGTCTGTGAAATATGTCATTGGTATTTTAATGGGGAGTGCGTTGAATTTATAGATTGCTTTGGGTAGTATGGACATTTTAATGATGTTGATTCTACCAATCCATGAACATGGTATGTTCTTCCATCTGTTTATGTCTTCCTCTATCTCTTTTTTCAACATCCTGTAGTTTTCTGAGTAGAGGTCTTTTAACTCCTTGGTTAAGTTTATTCCTAGGTATCTTAATTTTTTGGTGTGATGGTAAATAGGATTGCTTTTTTAGTCTCTCTTTCTGTAAGTTCACCATTGGTGTTTAGAAATGCCATAGATTTTTTGGCGTTAATTTTGTATCCTGCTACATTGCCGAATTCATTTATTAAGTCTAATAGTTTTTTGATGGAGTCTTTAGGGTTTTTTATGTACAATATCATGTCATCTGCGAATAAGGACAGTTTTACTTCTTCTTTTCCAATTTGGATGCCTTTTATTTCTTCTTCTTGTCTAATTGCAATGGCTAATACTTCCAGTACTATGTCGAACAGGAGTGGTGAGAGTGGGCATCCCTGCCTTGTTCCTGTTCTTAAGGGAAATGGTTTTAGTTTTTGCCCATTGAGTATAATCTTGGCTGTGGGTTTGTCATATATGGCTTCTATTATGTTGAGATATGATCTTTCTATTCCCACCTTGCTGAGAGTTTTTATCCAAAATGGGTGTTGGATTTTGTCAAATGCTTTTTCTGCATCAAGGAAACTTTAAATTTTGAATTCAATTTTTAAAGTCATTATAGGACTATTCAGTTAATCTATTTTGTGATTCAGGTTTGGTAGTTTGTAGTTTAGAGGTACTTTTCTTCCAAGTTGTTCAATCTATCAGTGCTAAGTTGCTTATAGTATTTGCTTATTAATCTTTTAATGGTTTCAGGATCTGTACTGATATCCCTGTTTCACTCCTGATATTGGTGATTTGTGTCTTCTCTCTCTTTTTTTTACTTTTGTTCGTTTTGCTACAGTTTTATAGACTTTTCTTAAAGAACCAGCTTTTGGTTTCATTAACTTTTTTATTACTTTCTCATTTTCAATTTTATTAATTTCTGCTCTTATTTTTATTATTTTCTTCAATCTTCTTACTTTGAGTCTATTTTTCTCTTTTACTTTCTTGAGGTAGGAACTTATATTATGTCTCTGAGGCCTTTCCCTTTTTCTAATATAAGCATTTAGTGCCAAAAATTTCCCCCTAAGCATTGCTTTAGCTCTATCCCACAAATTTTGATATATTGTATTTTAATTTTAATTCAGTTCAATGTAATTTTTAAATTTTATTTTTCAATTACAGATGACATTCAATATTATTTTATACTAGAGGCCCAGTTCGTGCACTGGTGGGGTCCCTCGGCCTGGTCTGTGGGGATCTGGCTGAAACCGATCTCTAGGTCCAGGGTGCGGGTGAAGCAGATTTGGAACCGACAGTGCCCCAGCAACAACCTAACCCATGGCCGATTCCATGAGGAATCGGGCTCCCTCCTCTACTGGTTGGAGCATCTCCCCCCTGGTGGTCATTGTGCATCATAACTACCAGGTGAACGTTCAAACAGTCGGATGGTCTCTTAAGCTTTTATATATATTGATTAGTTTCAGGTATACAGCATAGTGGTTAGACAATTATGTCATTTACAAATTGATTCTCCTGATAATTCTATTACCCCCTGGCACCATTCATAGTTATTACAATACTAGAGGCACCGTGCATGGATTCATGCACCGGTGGGTTCCCTTGGCCTGGCCTGCACCCTCTCGCAATCCGGGACCCCTTGGGGGATATTGGAGAGCCAGTTTTGGTCCGATTGCTGCAGGCCAGGCCAAGGGACCCCATTGGTGTACAAATCCCTGCACTGGGCCTCTAGCATGCATATGAGATCTTTGGTTAATCTCTTCCTGCCCCTCCTCCTCCCTTCCCTCTGAGATTCATCAATCTGTTCCATGTTTCCATGCCTGTGCATTGAGCATCTTCCCACTGGTGGTCAGTATGCATCATAGCTACCGGTTGAACGGTCAAACGGTCACTTTATTATATAGATATGTTCTATATAATAAAGCGGTAATATGCAAATTGACCATCACTCCAACACACAAGATGGCCGCCACCATATGGTCCAAAATGGCTGCCCCCATGTGGACACAAGATGGCCGCCACAAGATGGCCAGCAGGGGAGGGCAGTTGGGGGGACCCAGGCCTGCAGGGAAGGGCAGTTGGGGGTGACCAGGCCTGCAGGGGAGGGAAGTTGGGGGACCAGGATGGCAGGGGAGGGCAGTTAGGGGTGACCAGGCTGGCAGGGGAGCAGTTAGGCATCAATCAGGCTGGCAGGGGAGTGGTTAGGAGGTGATCAGGCAGGCAGGCAGGCAAATGGTTGGGAGCCAGCAGTCTTGGATTGTGAGAGGGATGTCCCAGATTGGAGATGCAGACTGGGCTGAGGGACACACACACACACACACACACACACACACACCCATGAACGAATTTCATGCACTGGGCCTAAAGTATATATATATATCATTTGACTGTTACCTAAGCTGTACTTTACAGCCCATGATTATTTTGTAACTACCAATTTGTGCTTCTTAATGTCTTCACCTTTTTCACTCATCCCCCCAAAACCCCTCCGCTCTGCCCCTATGAATCTGTTTCTGTTTTATTTGTTCATTTATTTTGTTCTGTAGATTCCACATATAAGTGAAATCATATGGTATTTGTCTTTCTCTGTCCAACTTATTTCACTTAGCATAATACCCTCTAGGTCCATGCATATAGTTGCAAATTGTAAGATTTCATTCTTTTTTATGGCAGAGTAATATTTCATTGTATATATGTACCACATATTCTTTATCCACTTGTCTATTGATAGGCACTTGGTTGCTTCCATATCTTAGCTATTGTAAATAATACTGCAATGAATGTAGGGGTGCATATGTCTTTTTGAATTAGTGTTTTGAGCTTCTTCAGATATATACCCAGAAAAGGAATTGCTGGGTCATAAGGCAGTTCCATTT
This sequence comes from Myotis lucifugus, assembly GCF_000147115.1. Classification (NCBI taxonomy): domain Eukaryota; kingdom Metazoa; phylum Chordata; class Mammalia; order Chiroptera; family Vespertilionidae; genus Myotis; species Myotis lucifugus. The sequence continues at coordinate 12,152,185 of NW_005871052.1, read as the reverse complement.
TTAATTTTTGGCAGAACCTCCATACTATTTTTCCATAATGACTGTACCAATTTACATTCCCACCAACAGTGCATGGGTGTTTTTTTTTCCACATTCTTGTCAACACTTGATGTTTGTTGATTTATTGATGATAGCCATTCTGGCAAGTATGAGGTGATAACTCATTGTGGTTTTAGTTTGCATTTCTCTGATGATTAGTGAGATTTTATATGTCTATTGGCCATCTGTATGTCCTCTTTTGAGAAGTGTCTATTCAGGTTTTCTGCCCACTTTTTAAAAAATATTTTTTATTCATTTTTTACAGAGAGGAAGGGAGAGGGATAGAGAGTTAGAAACATCGATGAGAGAGAAACATTGATAAGCTGCCTTCTGCACACCCCCCACTGGGGATGTGCCCGCAACCAAGGTACATGCCCTTGACTGGAATCGAACCTGGAACCCTTCAGTCCGCAGGCCGACGCTCTATCCACTGAGCCAAACCGATCAGGGCTGCCCACTTTTTAATTGGATTGTTTGGGTGGGGTTGGTGTTTAATTGTATGAGTTCTTTATAAATTTTGGGTATTAACTTCTTATCAGATGTAGCTTTGACAAATACCTTCTCCTGTTCAGTAGGTTGTCACTTTGTTTTGTTGATTTTTTTTTCTTTGAAAAAACATTAGTTGGATGTATTTCCATTTGTTTATTTTTTCTTTTGTTTCCCTTGTCTGGAGAGATATATCAGAAAAAATATTGCTATGAGAAATATCAGAGATTTTGCTGCCTATGTTTTCTTCTAGGAGTTTTATGGTTTCAAGTCTTACATATAAGTCTTTAATCCATTTTGAGTTTATTCTTGTATATGGTGCAAGTAGTTGGTTTCGTTTCATTTTTTGCTTGTATCTGTTCAGTTTTCCCAACACCATTTAACCATTTATCAAATAGATTGTCTTTGCCCTATAGTGTATTCTTGCCTCCTTTGTCTTAGATTAATTGACAGTAACAGCATGGGTTTATTTCTGGGGTCTCTATTCTGTTCCATTGACATATGTATCTGTTTTTATTTCAGTACCATGTCATTTTGATTACTATAGCCTTGTAGTACAGTTTGATATCAGGTAGCATGATACTTCCAACTTTGTTCTTCTTTCCCAAGATTTCTATGTCTATTCAGGGTCTTTTGTAGTTCCATATGAATTTTTGTATTATTGTACTAGTTCTGTGAAAAATGCCACTTGTATTTTGATAGAGATTGTGTTGAATCTATAGATTGTGTATTTTTAAATTTTCTTTGAGACTTCCTCTTTGGCTGTGGATTGTTTTATAAGTGCTTTGTTTAATTTACAAGTGTTTATAGATTTTCTGTTGTCTTTTTCTATGGATTTGTAGTTTGATTGCATTATGGTCAGAGAATACACTCAATATGATTTATTTTTTAAAAATATTTTTATTGTTGATAGTATTACAGGTATCTCCCATTTCCCCCTCTTCCTCCCCTCCTCCAAGCCCTTATCCACACAGCCCTAGGTCTTCACTACACTATTGTTCGTGTCCATGGGCTATGCATATAAGTATATAAGTTCTTTGGTTTGTCTCTTCTCGTCTCCCCAACCCCACATTGAGGTATGTCAGTCTGTTCCATGCCTCTATGTTTCAGGTCTTATTTTGTTGGTCAATTCATTTTGTTCATTAGATCCCACAAATAAGTGAGATCATGTGATTTTTTTTCTCAGTTTGGCTTATTAGCATAATATTTTCCAGGTCCATCCATGCTGTCCCAGAGGGTAAGAGATCCCTCTTTTTTACAGCTTCATAATATTCCATAGTTTAAATGTCCCACAGCTTTTTTATCCGTTCATTTACTGATGAGTACTTGGGCTGTTTCCAAATCTTAGCTATAGTAAATAACGCTGTTATAAACATAGGGGTGTGTATATTTTTTCTGATTGGTGTTTTGGAGTTTTTAGGATCTATTCCCAGAAGTGGGATTGCTGAGCCAAATGGGAGATCCATTTTTGTTTTCTTGAGGAAACTCCATACATTTTTTCACAGTGGCCGCACCAATCTGCCTTCCCACCAGCAGGAACTTGTGTTCCCTTTTCTCCGCATCCTCGCCAACACTTGTTTGTTGATTTTTTTATGGTATCCATTCTGACAGGTGTGAGGTGATATATCACTGTGGTTTTAATTTGCATTTCTCTGATGATTAGTGACTTTGAGCATTTTTTCAAATATTTTTAACTTATTGAGGTTTGTTTATACTCTAAGATTTACCTTAGTAAATGTTCTTTGAATGCTTGAAAAATGTGTATTCTGCTCTTGTTGGTAGGAGTGTTCCATATATGTTAACTAGATCATATGGATTGAATGTATTGCTGAGTTATTCTGATTTTCTGTCTAGTAAGTCTATCAATTATTGGACATGGAGTATTTAAGTACCCAACTATCATTGTGGACTCATCTATTTCACCTTTCAGCTCTATTAGTTTTTGCGTCTTGTATTTTGCAGCTCTGGTACTTGATGCATCCTCATTTGGGATTGCTATGTCTTCCTGGTGGTTTGATCCTTTCATCATTATATAATGTCTCTCTTTTTCCCTTGTAATTTCTTTGTTCTGAAGTTTACTTTATCTGATGTCAATATAGTCTTGCTTGCTTTTTAAAATTAATGTTTGCATGCCATGTATTTTTCCATCTTCTTATTTTCAACTTACTTATATTGTTATGTTCAAAGAGAGTTTCTTGTGAACAATATATAGTTGGGTCATGATTTTTAGTCCACTCTGCTAATGTCTATCTTTCATTTTTGATATATAGACCATTTACATTTAATGTGATTATTGCTATGTTAAGGCTTAAGTCTATTATTTTATCTCTTGTTTTCTGTTTTTCTTTTCCTATTTTAATGTGGATTACTTGAAGACATTATAAAATATATATATATATATATATATATATATATCTTAATATATATATATATTAATTTCAGAAAGGAAGGGGGAGGGAGAGAGAGATAGAAACATCAATGATGAGAGACAATCACCAATTGGCTGCCTCCTGAATGCCCCACAGCATGGATCAAGCCCGCAACCTGGGCATGTGCCCTGACTAGTAATTGAACTGTGACCTCCTGGTTCATAGGTCGACGCTCAACCACTGAGCCACACTGGCTGGGCGAACACATTTTTAAATTACATTCTATTCTATATGTATCTAGTGTCTTTGAGTGTATCTCTTTGTGTAGCTTTGCTTTATGTGTGTGTGTGTGTGTGTGTGTGTGTGTTTGTGTGTGTAAAATCTTATCACAGTGACTGGTGTTATTTTACCAGTTCAAGTGAAATGTAGAAATCTTACCTCCCTTTATGTCCTTATGACCTCCCTTTATGTTCTTCTGGCCTGCCTTCACTTATAATTGCCTCAACTATTTCCTCTACCTACATTTAGAACCACTGTAGACAGTATTATAATTTTTTGTTTCAACCATAAAACATAATTTATAAACTTCAAGAGAAGAAAACTCTATTGTATTTATCCATATTTTTTCTGATCAGGTATTTTCGTCCTTCCTGATGTTCCAAAGTTTCTTTCCCCCCCCCCAAAGTTTCTTTTTAAATAATTTCTTTTATGTTTAAAATACTTCCTTTAGCTGTTCTTTCGGGATAGGTCTCCTGATAGCAAATTCTATTAATTTTCCTTCCTCTGGGAATATCTTGATTTCCCCTTCATTCCTGAAGGATATTTTCATTGGATAAAGAATTCTAGGTTGACAGCTCTTTTCTTTCACCACTTCAAAAATGTGCTCCTTTTTTTCTGAGTTCCATGGGTTCTGATGAAAAATCTACTGTCAGTTGAATTGTTTTCCCACTGTGGGTAATGGATTGTTTTTCTCTGGCTGCTCTCAATATGTTTTTCTTTGTCTTTAGTTATCAGACAATTATTTATGACTTTTATTGGTGTTAATTGGGGAGTGGGGTATCCTATTCGGGTTTGCTCACCTTCTTGAATCTGTGTGTTTATGCCTTTCACCAAATTTGGGACTTTTTATTCTTTATTTCTTGTCTTGCTTTGTTTCTCTTCTCCTTCTGGGAGTCCTGATGAAAAAAAAAATCTTAGATTTTTTGTTATTGTCCCACAGGTCTTTAATGCTCTGTTAATGTATTTTTAGTCTGTTTTCTCTCTGCTGTTCAGATTGTATAATTTCTGTTGTCTGTCTTCAAGTTCACTGATCATTTCCTCTGTCATATTATTTCTTTTATTAAGCCTATCCAGTGAGTTTTTGTTATTGTATTTTTCAGTTCTATAATTTCCATTGAGTTCTTTTTTGTTGTTGTTAATCCTCACCTGAGGATATTTTTTCCATTGATTTTTAGAGAGAGTGGAAGGGAGGGGAGAGACAGAGAGAGAGAGAAATATTAATGTGAGAGAAACACATCGATTGATTGCCTACATGACCCCCGACCAGGGTTGGGAATCGAGCCTGCAACTGAGGTATGTGCCCTTTGACCAGAATCGAACCCGGGACCCTTCAGTCCATGGGCTGATACTCTATCCACTGAGCCAAACCAGTTAGGGCCCATTGGATTCTTTTTTATATCTTTTATTTCTTTGGTTGAGATTTTCATTTTTTTATTTTTTTCAAGAGTATTTGTTGAAGCATTTTATGATGACTGCTTTAAAATTATTGCTCAATAATGCCAACATCTGACTTATCTTGGTGTTGGCATGTGTTATCTTTTCTCATTCATGTCATGATTTTCCTGGTTCTTGGTATGATGAGTGATTTTTTTTTTTTAGTGTATCCTGGACATTTTGGATATTATGTTAAGAGATTTCAGTCTTCTACTTTAGCAGACAGTCATTCTGTTTAGGTTAAGCTTGTAGGTTGTGGCCTACTTATGTGAGCTGTGGTTACAATTACAATTTAGTTTCCAGAGCCCTTGAAGTGCTGTTCTGATCTGCTTTTCTCACCCTATTGGTGTTTCCCACAGGAACAGGATGCACTTCCCCACGACTGATACTGTTAAGTAGGGGTAGGAGACACTATGCTGTGCAGAAGGAAAGCTCCTCTTCAGAACAGATACCTGTGCAGTCCCCACTTGATCCCTATTGGTGCCCCTAGTAGTTGTAGAAAGTTCTTCTCCAGGCCTCTCACTGACTTCCTCTTGGTAAATGATGAGAGATACCAGACCGCAAAGCAGTGAGTGCCTCACCCAGCCAACTCTCTGGGGATTTTGGTGCAAGATGGCTCCCACTCAACCTCTGCAAGTGCTACCAGGGGAGAAGAGTCTTACCTAGGCCACCTTCTGTCACTGTGTGTAGGGCTGGGCGATACTAGGACCAGGTTGCCTTCTGCCACTAAGTGGAGGATCAAGAAATGCTGATCAATCCCTTTTAACACAAGCCAAAGCACCAGAAAGGTCAAAGAATCCCAATTTGCTTTGGCAGCATAGGATTCCTATTTCCAGATACACATTATAAAAAGACTGTCTGGGAGCCTGGAACTTCATCACACGTCTTGTTCTTGGACAAATCATCTGTCAAGTTCATTGGCATGTATATTTCTAATCAATAATCCCCACATGATGTCTGTGGGAAATCTCAGAAAGATCTGTTAACCACAATCTGGCCTTTTTGAGTTAGTTGGGAGCTGGTAACATCAGGCTGGCTGGGCCCTGTATGGAGATGTTGTGGGTATTCAGGAATGAGTCAGAGACTCTGCATACATTTAGGACCCCCACATGTGTCTTCCTTTCCCCCATTCCCAAATCCTCAGTCTCATCTCATTAGGCCCTATGAAACTTTCTCTTGTCCCTACCACTTTCATGTCCACCCCTTCAGAACACAACACTGTTTCAGCATCCCACCCTCTGCCATTCTTTGTTAAGAATGTAATCCTGCAATCTGTGGCCCCAGGAAAAGAAAAGACCAAGTTAAGTCCTTTTAGATACCCAGTCTTATTAGTGGTCCCACCCACCCTTCCATGCAGTTATTACGTTTCCATTATAGAGATGAGGGGACTGCAGCCAAGTGGGTTAAGCAAGTGCAGCGCTTATACTTATGAGTGTCATGGGCACTGTGGGATGGAGATTGGGGTGGGGCAGAGCTCCAACTGCTGGGCCTGTGAGCAGCCTTTATGGAAGAATTGGACTTAGCTCTTTCTTTGGAGTTTTTGTTGATCATCCTGAAACAGGATCTTTCTTTTAGGAGATGTGCCTTAATCTTCCCTTGAGAAGGTATCCTAAGGAATCAGACTTGGATAGGAACACAGATCATATCAGTGCAGTTCCCATGTCATTTAACATACCCATTCACTTTCTCACACACAAATACTCTTACTAACACAGACCAACAAAGGGCCTAAACACTTAACTGTCTGGAATATGTCACTTGACCTTGTTTACTCCCCATACCTACTCTGTAATGAAGTATTATTTCTATTTTATTTTCTGGTTTGGACATTGAACCTCGGAGAGGTTAAGTCACTTGTCCAGGGTCCTGGAACTGGGATGTGCTGGAGGCAGAATTCTAAACCAGAGTGATGTGGGGTGGCCTGTGGAGCACTCCACCTCCAGATTGTAATACTTTCAACAATAGTATATATGTATATTAAAAAAACAAAAACAATAAAATGTGTTCAAAAAGTTCAAGTGTCAGTCTCCTTAGAAAAGGGCCCATTCTTTTAGTCTATGAGCCCTTATAGTGTGACGGGCTTTGCTCCAAGCACTTGGTACTGAATGACTTCAGGGAAACTAGAACTGCTCTGGTACCACCTAACTTGCCTGTGGTCCCCATCAAAGGACAGTCACTATCTATTAGGTGAATACTTTATAACTCCTTTTCCATACCTTCAGGCAGTTGTTACATCATTTATTCAACAAGCATTGAGCATCACCTCTGTACCAGGCCCTGCCCTCGGAGCTAGCAATTTAAGGATAAGGAAAACCCACTCCCTCCCTTCAAGGAACACACAATTTAGCAGCAGAAACAGAGATATTAAACACATATTATAATTAAAAACAGACATATAAACACATAAATGATAATGATGGAGCATTAGACTAGATGCCTTGAGAATCCAGGGGAGGAATTCCCTAACTCTACATGAGTTAGGGAAGGCTTCACAGGGGAGATGAGGTTGCATTGGCTCTTGAAGAATGGGTAGACATATTCTAGGGTGGCATTCCACATAGAGGGTAGAATAAAGGCAAACATGGAGATGTGTTTTAGAAATAGCAAGTAACTGGATGTTAGTCAGGGATCTCAGCTGAAATGCTGAGAGAGCTCAGGAAGTTCACATAAGTGCATGAAGCAGGTCCTGTGTGTACAAACACTAACACAAGCATGATAAGCGGCCCTCCCTGACTGGAGCACCACAGGGAGGTATGGGGACTGTGAGAAATTGGACAGTCTGTGCCCTGTCTAAGGGGACAGCTGCTCAACATATGAAATTACTGGTCTAGTGTTGCCACATCTTTTAGTTTTTTGAAATGCCAAAAATTTAGATTTTTAAAATGTAAAATATTGTCACTTTTCAACATTGACACTATTTCAAATTTGCAAGCTACACCATCAAAACATGTCTACTATGAAAAGAGATAAACCAAAGCACTTATATACTTATATGGACATGGACAATAGGGTGGTGAAGCCTTGGGGGGGAAAAGGGGGGAAAATGGGAGACATCTGTAATACTATCAATAATAATATATATGCATATTAAAAAATAAAAATAATAAATGTGTTCAAAAAGTAAAACAAAACATGTCTACTGGCCATTCCTTGGTGGCCTCTAGTAACATGGAGATCAGAAGGAGCAGGAAAGAAACATCAGGGCCAGATGCCCTGCCCTTCCCCTGTGTAAGTAACCTGACTCCAGCGTTATGCAGAAGTACATCCACCTGACTTTCCAAATCAGACTTTTTAAAACAGAAGACAGCACAGAAAAGATCCAAGAAGTTGGAGAAGCAAAACATGGCGGGAGGATTTATGGGTGGAACACTTAGTGTCTGGCTTACTTATCTGATTCTGGCCCTCAGCTATTGATGATTCTCAACAGGCTAGGGGTGAGTATGGGTTGAAAAATAAAAGGAGTCTGAGAAGGGGGTTGAAAGGACCTCTCTCAGAAGCTGCCCACGCAAGACCGAAGGACACTGCTTGACTTCTCTTTCCCCCTCACCCCTCAGTCTGGTTTTGCTACACAGCCTGCCAGCCCTAAGAGAAACAGCTGACACAGATCCCAAGTACTTTCTTTCAGGTAAGGGAGGAGACTGGAGGAGTCTGGAGGCCTTGTCTGAGAGAAAGGCCTTGTAGGTGTCATGGATGAGGCCACCCTCTCAGGCCCTGCCCCGGGTGTTCTATCCTCTCCTCCAAATCTGTCTAATCCCTAGTCCCTGTGATTTCAGCAGGAAAACATCTACAATATGTTCAAACCACAGGGTCAGGCAGAGTGAGCTAGTCTTTGAAACAAAAGTCTGAAGCTCCACTCTTTGGGCTCCAAGCTTGTGTGGTGATGCGGTGGCGGGCCTTCTGGGCTGCCTCTGTAGGAGATTGGCAGTTTCAGTTCACTCCACATAGGGGTCTAGGAGAGGACTGTCACTAGCTGACTTCCTAGCCTTGCAGTTTCTCCATGCCCTACTCTGCCCCCATCTACTTCCTCCCGGAGAGCAGGGCTCCATGGCTGTGTTTTCTTTGTGAGTTGATCCTCACCCCAACCCACTTTTCAGACCGTAGAAGACTGGGTGTTAGAGACAGGTTGGGGTGGGGTGTTCTGGAACTAGAAAGGGTTTAGGAACTGGACCACACCTATTTGTTTGCAGTAATGGGAGGAGCTGAGGGGGGAGGAATTAAGAGGCAGAATCTTGGAAAGAGGCTGAAAATCAAAGCTGAGCAGAATGTCTGACCAAGAAGACAGTCCCTTTTTTTGAGACAAAAAAGGAAGCTGCAAAGACTTTGTAGAATGAGTAGGGAGCCTTAGGCCTGAGTTCAAGGGGTGGACTTATTATGTGACATGTGCATTCTAGGTGCTTTATTTAATAAATGAATGAACCAGGTGTAGGCATGACATCAGGGCATTCACAGACCAAAGTCAGGTAGCTCCTGTTCAGAATTCTTTGGTCAACCTCTCCCTTCCTGCATCTGTTCTGCGCCAGGCCTAGACTAGGTATGCAGGTGTGGGGAAGAGGAGAGAGGGGAGTTGGGCTCAGTGCTGCCTCTGGGGTGCCCACAGTGGACTTAGGGGAGATGGGCATGCACACATGCAACTATGACATGCCATTTCCCTACTCCAGTAGTTCTCAACCCCATCAGACTTAATGTCACTTTTATATACCAATTCACTGTCACTTCATTTACTACTCTAAAATCAAATCCCTGAAAAACAGAACCTGCCTACACACATAATTTTACCCTGAAGAAGCTGCTTGAGGACTCTGCGAAATTAACCAGGTTAAACCTTGTTTTTCAGTATTAATCATGCACCAAATGTTACTAATGATATTATTACTCTATGCTATTTATTGATTATTTTGGCAAATATTTACTCTTTCCATCTCACCTTGAGCTTGTGTTCCTAAGCCCTTGTCCTTCAATCATTCTAGTCAAATGGAAATCCAAATTTCAGATAAGATCATTCTTAGAAAGAAGTGCGAGTTCTTCAAGTACAAAATAAACTGATGAAGCTGTGAGAAACCAGTTTGCTCCAACACTCGAAGCTGAGTGCATGTATTTGTTCTGCCAACACTTATCAAGCCCTCCTTTAAGTCACATACCCATGTGTGGTGAAGGAGATCCAACGATAAATGAGGCCAGCTCCTGTCCTTAAGGAGCTACCAGGCTTACTGGGAGGGTGACAGGGAGCCAGTTCCAGAGGACCATGCTGTGGTCATGGAAGAGAAGAGGTGGAGCTGAGAGGACACAGGTCAATCTCAGACCCCACAGACTGGAGCTCAAGGATGGCCACTAGCACAGGGGGGAAAGCAAGTGCGAATCAGGAGTTCAAAGAGGAGTGGAGGTGGATGTCCATGGCCGATATGGTGGCAGTGGAGGGCGTTGCAGCTTTTTGGATTCTCACATGCTTGAGGCTCACCTGACACAACTAAAGACCAGGATTTAGGAGAGTGAACCGAATTCAGATTCCCCTGAGTTTTGGAACTCTTCCCCTAGTTGAATGGAAGGAAAGGTACTGCTTCCTAAAGAAGAGCTCAAGCCTTTGCCAGCATGTGCACCAACCAGTGTCCTTGTAAGGGTTCCCTTCCCACCCACTCCTTTGCATGGTTTGGGCCCCCTCAGAACTTTAGAGATTGCATAAGGAAAGTGGCCCATGAAAATTCCTAACTGATGTAGCTCTGGCTGTAGAGCATTCTGGAAGCTTCCATGTGGTGGGTTGGGGCCATCAGGGTCCAAGCTGGAAATGGGCCAAGGACAACTAAGACTCAGGAACCTTCCTATCTTCTAACACAGAGTAGGTGCTAAAATTAAAGAAGAGCTCAGGCAGGGCACAAAAAGCAGTCTATAACGTCTAAGGGGTGTGGGAAAAACTTAAAGCAGATTTGGTACAGATGGCACCATCTGGGGAGTGCAGGGAGCAGGGTGCAATAGCAGTACATAGGATTTGGTGGGAATCTAGTTGCCTATCCTGCAGGCCCACAGGCCCACAGAAGCCACGGGGTCTAAGCAGAGTTCCAACATTGAGGGAAGGGAGGTACTGACATGAGCCAGACCTGCCAATTGACTCCCAGCAGCCAGCTGAAGCTCAGGACTGGGTGTCAGGTCTCTTGTGGGGTGGGGCTGGTGGAGAGCCCAAGGACAGTGGCCCCATGCACAATGGCTGGTTAGGAAAACCAGCCCCTCATGGCAAGGGTGCAGGGGCAGTGGGAGGTGGGAGGCCCCTCCACAGCCCTCCACCCCACACCACCCCTGCCTTCAGGGCCTCAGCTCACTGCCAGCCTCAGATGTAGCACCCAGGGCAGCACACACTATTTGCAGTGCCCCCCCACACACACACACCACTTGCTGAGGAAGAGCCCCTCATACCCTGTCAGGCTTGAGTCATATTAACTCCAGCGCTACACCAGGTTGAGTGGGCAGTTCTTTGACCATCTTTGCTGACCGACACAAGCCTTAGACAGCAGGGATGACATATAAATAGCTTTTCCTTTACTGGGGTTTAAGATGACCATGCATGCCTTTTTATATTGTGTGCAGACCGCATGCCTATGGACCACACAATTTGCATTTGTGCAGACCCGGCAAAAGCAAAAGTCTGCTAAAAACTGCTTTAGTTTTGTTTTTTTCTGATACAACTGAAAACTTACTAATGCCAAATACCTGAGTGGGAGCTTCCCCAGTTTTCTTGGATTGGTGTAAGCACCCAAACAAAGCTGCAGACCCCTCCGCCCCTGCCCCCCAGTTCAGGGAGCAGGTTTCATGTTCATGGCCAATGAAAATCGAGGCTGCCTCATGGAAACAGAGGGGCTCACCCCCAATTGGTCCTTGGATGTTGCTAAGTGTTTTCATTGGCTAGTTTCCCCTCACTCCCTGGGCCCTGCATTCCTAACCTTTTAAGGTTTGGAGTTTCTTTGCTGCTAGGCGGGTCCACAGCCCCAACTGATAGGTAAAAGACAGAGTCTCTTAGACAACACCAGCAGCCTATCTTCCTTGGAAAAGTATCGAATGGCCCTAAAAATTCATCCCTAAAATTCTAACAGCTATAAGGCAACTACCTAGAAGAGGGGTCTGACCAGACCAGAAATTGGAAATAGCGAAAGCTTGTGCTTCCCAATTCCCATGTCTTTAAACAAAGAGAAGTCGACTCCTGTGCCTCCTGAGGACTGATGTGAGAATGAGCTAATCAGAGTAATCATGATGCACTTTGCCAGTATAAAAGAGAACTGGCGGTGTTCATTATCGCTAAAGAATCTGGCCCATTTCCTCCTCTTCCTGTGGTTGCGAATACAGAAAGCTTATTAGGAGAGTCTGGTGGTACTGATAAATGGGCCATGCCATCTGGATTCTGGCTCCCAAATCCTGGGCTGAGGATTATTCTCTCTCTTCTCTGGGGACATTTCAAGGACAGACACTGCAGAGAGAATGCTCAGGAGTCACATCTGCCCTGTGTTTCTGCTTCTCAGTGTCTTTACATTGCTAGCAAAGCCCCTATTTCTGACACAGAGCAAACTTCAGATGTCACAAATAAATGAGTTCCTTGTGCCAGATGCTGGGCATCTTTTATCATTTAAGCCCAAAACAACATCACCAATTTGGTATTGTTATCATCATTATCATCGTCGTCATCAACAGGATTATACAGATGGGAAGATCGAGGCTCAGAGAGGGTAAGTGACTTCTCCAAAGTCACAGAGCTAATAAGGGGCAGAGCTGGGATTAAAGCCCCAGGTTTAATTCAAAATGCAGTGTGATATGCATACACTACACTGTTGTTCATCCTGAAGGTGGTGAAGCTGAAACATGTCTGCACCCTTAGTTCCCTCCTCATTACACATACCTCACTTGATCCTTTTTGCCTACCATCCTGAAACCATATCCAGGTCCCTAGTTCCCCTCATGCTTTCCCTAAGGCGTCTCCACCAGTGTGCTTCCTTTACCTGCTTTTGAGTTTCTATTTCATAGTAGGTGTTGGCAGGCTGAGCAGGGAGAGAAGAGAGCTGGCACCTGTTGTGTTTTGTTTTGTTTTTTTCTCATTTTTGCAGAGATTTTGCTCAGTAAACTATTCCACTGAAGCCATCAACACTGGAGACTGATTCACTGTGTTCCCATTCTCAGGGCCTTTGTATTCTCACTGGGAACAATGACTGGCTGCAGAATGAAGCATTCTAATAGAGGAATTATAGGCAACAGCCACTGAGTGATAGAAGAACCACTTTGGGGTATTTCACTTGCTCCCTAAATCCTCTCTGCCTATATTGAGCCTGATACTGACTGCAAGATTTTTTTTAGCTCAATAGTTGTTTCCCCAAATTGGATTCCAGGGATTCCCAAGTGTGTCAGAATCAGAACCATTAAAAGAGTTCTGCCCACCATGGTGAAGCAGTGTGCTGGGCTGGGCATGGAGAAGGTGTGTCTCATACCTTGTTGTAACATGGCATCTGAGATCAGCTTCTAGTACTAGCTGCCCTTGGGGTTGCCCAGTCAGTTCAGATCAGGAGACAGTCTAAATGCAGCAAAGAGGAGGCAGGATGGGAACTTTAGAGTGTCCGGAGGAAAGGGTAACTGACTTTGCTATGCAGATGAATGCACCCTGAGAGCTCTTGGCAGCTGCCAAAGCCTCCATCCTGAAACAAACCTTGGTTTCTGAGCTATCCAATCCAGACCAGGTTGTGCAGACTATTTTAGTGCCATTAACCCTCAATTGTCCTTACCTATGCCTTTCACATTCATGATAATAACAACAATAGTAATAGGTAACACTTATTGAGTGCCTATGATATGGCAAGAACTATGCTAAACACTTTATGTGGATTAACTCACTCAATCCTCACAACTCTATAAGGTGGATACTATTTTCTCCTAATAATACAGATGAGGAAATGGAGGTGCAAAGAGATTGATTTTGCCACACTTGGGTTCAAGGAAAGGTAGTTAATATGATGTGATACAATTCAGAGTAGGGGTTGGGCAGAGGTAGCCCCAAGGACCTGTCATCCTCGGGAGAAAGGAACTCATGGAAAGTAAGTGCAAACAACTGTTGGTGGGAGGGACAGAGTGACAGTTCCCATCTGTTAGCCACCACTTTCTTAGAATTAGGAGACTGTTTTCTCTTGCCTCAGAAGGTGCAACATGATCCCACTGGGGTCTTGGGGATAGTGCCAATGTTCTATTCCCACTGTTTGCTAGCCCAGGGATGGCGGTGGGGGCCTTTTATTTCTCTTCCAGAGTGAAAGAAATGTCATCAGCATTTCCTTTAGGCAACACCAGGGTGTGCAGCAGCTTATTTCTGGTCTTTGGCTTCTTGGACTTTCCTTGACCTCTGTTGGGAGGGTAGAGAAGCATGGGTACCTCCCTAATGAGGCAGTTGAGAAGTTCCTGATAATAGAACACAGAGTCCTGGCACATAAAATAATATTGAAAATTCATCTGAGAACTGATTTTTGTCTGTTGACTCAACAGTCCTTCCTGCCAGAGAAGGTCCTGCTGTGGTCCAGGGCAAGGTGTGCTGGCAGGGGCTGAGAAGCAGGGATGGCAACAGGGTGGTGGCAGTGTCCTCAGCAGCTGGAAGTGGACGGCACACTGATTGGAAGAACCTGGTTGTCTGGAATGCTAATGTGGGAGTCAGGGCCACTGCCTACAGTTCTACAAATTGTACCCTGATAAGGGCACCCAAGTGAGTGAGGACTGAAATCCAGTCTGAGCTCTGATAGCCAAGCCCTATGTCCCAGGACCACTTTTTCCTAATTCTCCCAAAGACATTGCAGTCTCCAGTCTGTGCATTCAGCAGGAGGAGGCACCTTTCTCAAATTGTGCAAAGGTGCCTTACGAGCTAGCAGCACCCAACTGGAATAAGAGCCCTCCTCTTATTCTCTCTGGTGTCCACTTTGCTTCCAAAAACACCTTCCTCATACCTGTGTGTACTTCTGCAGATTTTTTTTCTTTTTCTTTCTTTTTGTTTGTTTCTTTGTTTCTTTGTTTTTGGATGTTTCATGCTTGAGCTTCTTGGCTCTTTCCTCTTCCTAAAATCTCACTTCTTTGTGGCCATGTTGCCCTTTCTTCTGCTGACACCTCCATCCCAGTCCTCAACTCCTACCTCTGACAGCAGTGTAAATTCACTAGAAACATTGAGTGCCTGCTTTGATGCATCAAAATCTGGTCACTTGAGCGATCAAGATGATGAAGAGCTGAGGGCATTCAAAGCTCCTCCCTTCCACCTCGCCACTCACAGCTCCCTTTCACTCACTCGATACATAGCAAGCATCTACTATGTTTCACACACTGGGGACACAGCAGTGAACAAAGCAGGTACAAATAAATCCTCCTGTAGCTTACATTCTAGTCCTAGCGAGATTACTTTCCCTTTGATTTCACTGTCCTTCTCTCCTAATCTGATGCCCTGAAAGCCCCCCTCCTCTCTCTCTCTTTTCGAAGGTCTCCTCCTGGTTCCTGGCAAAGGCTGGACCTGACACTTTGGCTGTGGCGCTAACACCCAGCAGAGATGAGCTGTTTCTCACGTGGGGAACAGTATGTGTAAATTTCACTCTACAAGTGCCTTCGCATCCTGACTTGGCAAAAGCTCCAAATCATTGTTCTCCACCTTGGGTCACTTTTGTGCACGACTTATTTATTGTTTTCTTGACTGAAAGCCAGTGAAGCTGGGTCTGCGCGAGAGTGGCACTGCGCCCAGGCTCTGTGATGTGGCATTTATTAGGGGCTGGCGGGTCATTTTTCCTGTTATTTTTCCTGATTGTGGCTGTGGCGCCCTTCAGTAGGGGTCTGTGGGCTTCTAGTTGCTAGACATGATAATGGCCAGATCTCTTTCATTTCTCTCCTCCTTTCTTATTTTTTCTTTTTTACTTAAAAAAAAACACTAAAAAAGTTAGAGGATAATGTAGCAAATGCTCATGTACACTCCACAGAAAATGAACAAATGTTAACACTTCTGATGTTTGCCTGAGATTTTTTTCTAGCAAAGTAACACATTACAGATACCACTAAGTTCCCTGAGCTATCCTCCCTGGTCCCATTGTTCATTGTCATGACCATGGTATGTGCCCAGGCCATGTTTATGTGTCCATAAATGGTATGTAGTACTTTTTGTACATAGACCATTTGCCATAAGTAATATTATATGTGAAATAACTGTCTAAAATTTTGGAGGTTTTGCTCAGCATTATTTTTGGCCTCTATTCCACTTACACATATAGATGTAAGTTGTTCATGTTAACTGCTACATAGTATATCATCATATGAATAATAAAATTTATTTCTATAATTCCCTGCTGATATAAACTTAGGTTATTTCTAGTTTTTTACCAACTATACTGCAATGGATATTCTTGTGCATATTTCCCCACACCCAGGTAGGAATTTCCAACTGTGTGTACCTAGAAGTCAGATTGCTGGGTTGAGGGGTAAGTGTAGACATTGCAAAACTGCTCTTTAAGATGGTTTGGTCAATTTACAGTTCCACCAGTAATTTATGAAAGAATCTATTTCATCATCAATGTTTTACCCTCTGTCCTCCCACTGTTCTCATAGAGGCCACATGTCTCACACACTGTCATATCACGTGAACGTCCCCTACCCCACCCTCCTCTCTCTTGTTTCTCCCACATGACTGCCAGGCCAGTCTTAATTATGATTTCTTTCTCCACAACGTGCTCCCGACTATTCCTCCAGCTGGTATGTAAGGCCCTCCACAGGATGGGTCTAGCAACCTTCCCACATTATCTCTTACCACCTCTTTCTGGCAAAGTCTTCTATGTGCAGCCTCCAACCATGCACACCTTTGCTCATACTACCATTCTCTACAACTAGCTAGTGTTTATTTCCATCCTTGTAAAACCTCATTTATTCCTTAAAACTTGCTTTGATGACACCTCTGGAAGCCTCCACAGATACCTCCAGGCAAAGCCCCCTCTTGGTTCCCACTGCACTTGATACAGTATTTTTCCCAGCAGCTTGAACAAAATCAGGCATAAAACCTCTGACTATTTTGCTTGGAAAGTGAGTTTGGCCAACATGGATCTCGTTTCCCCTTGTTGCTTAGAATTCCTTCAATAAATTAAACAAATACTATGTATGGCATGCCCACTCTGGGCCAGGCACTGAGTGGTGGCTGGGCCTGACCAGACCCCTGCCTTCTGGGCACTCCCAGTGTGATGGGATGAGGAGCAACACGCATACCTGTCATCATCTGAGAAAGTTGGCCCCTCGGGCCTCTGAGACAGAGTAGGGATGAGGGCAATCTTGCTGGTGTGAAAGGTCAGGTACTGAAAGGCTTGGGGAATTGAAAGAAGAAAAACATGTCTCAGGTCACAAAGGTGCCAGGAGACCCACAAGCCAACTGTTCTGGGAGTGGCCTGGGAGGCCACACAATTTCTGGAACGAGGCTAAGGGCCTCAACTGAACAAGGTGAACTTGAGGGTACAGGAGTCTTCTGGTTCTTCCCATCCTGCCCCTCCTGGTCCACCTTCCCCTATGTCCCTCTCCCATTCTTCCAGGAGCACAAGGCACTCTCACCTGCCTCTCCAACTTGGGTTGATGGCCCTGGTGACTTCCAAACTTTTTCCTGTGTGTAAGAGGAGGGAAGGCTCCCTTCCAGGTTGCAAATGGAAAAGACACGTGTTAGCCTCTGGGGCTTTCACTCCACGCTGTTCAGGCAACAGAGTTGGGAATGAGTGTCCCGCTTGCTCCCCACAGGCCCTCTGCAGACACTCCATCCCCAGGCTGCTACCGAAAAGGAGAATTTTTTCGCTTATTAACACATGTTGAAAGTGTGGCTGTGGTCTGGCCTTGTGTCCTCTGTGGGAGGAGACTCAGTTCCCACTTGCAAAAGGCAGCAAGGATCTGGTGCGAGTCTTTCCTGTGGGAAAATATTTCCTGCCACTGCCCGGTCAGATTGGCACCTTGTTTAAGCCGTAACAATGTGTCTCAAATTGGGGAAGGGAAATGGAAAACAATACCCTTCCATGTTGAGAAGGATATAATGGCCAGAATTGAATGCGAGCTCTGCCTCATTAGGATTTGAGTGCAGCAAACCAGGAATTAAGAACCTGTTCTTTACTCAGTCACTTCACCCACATACTCTAGGCTTCTGGGCCATTTCTTCTAGCTTGAGGGCCCCAACTCCTTTAACTGGATTCTTGTAATAATTTCCTGACCAATTTGCTTGCTTTTATTCTCTCCCCTTCCAATCTTCTTAGTTCTGGAGATAGAGCCCCCCCCAAAACATGGAGCCGCCCCCACTGACATTACTTGAAATGACTTCAAGAAGTAGGGATGAAATTTTCTTTTAATTTGAATGCTTACGTATTTATTTTTTATATTTAGAGAAAAGTAAAATCAACTTATCAAACCCATGATTTCGCAGAGGTATTATTGCTTAGGATAAAGCTGAAGTTCAGAAACAAACTGGCAGAGCAGAAAAGTATCTGAGAGATCATCACACCCATTCACATGACTTTGCCTTCACTCCCAATTCTTATCTCCTCTCTGACTACATGTCTGCCAACTGAACTCCTACCCAACCTTCAAAACCCATCTCACAAGCTGCTTCCTTCACAAGTTGCATGTTATCTCCCCCAATAGACTGGGAACTTTTTGCAATAAGCTCCTCATTTAGGGGTGTATTCCTTCACTTCTGTCTCATGCCTGGCACCTAATAGGTCTTAGGCAACTTTTGTGGGAGAAATGAATAGCTCTGCCAAATACAGAAACACAGAATAGGTCTTTCCCACTGGGTGAGTCCATTGCAGGCTGCTTCAGACTTGGTCATTGTCAAGAGAAACTTACAGACTCATCAGCAAGGCCTCACTGAGCACCTTCATACTCTGGGGAAGTCTGCTTCAGGTACCTGGGAGCACCACTGCCCTCTTGGCAAGGAGATGCTGCAACACATTCTCTGCCATACTCCTCCCTCTGCTCTGTATGGGAGGCAGAGCCCTCCTGCTTGCACAGGTCAGTGACAAGTTCCAGTACATTTTGATAGGTCGTTCTAAATTGGTTGCTTTTACATGGGTACAATAAGCTTCAGGAGACCGCCACTCCCATCTCTCCAGTGCAATAAACAGGACATTTTCAAACTCTGTCCTCCCTGGGCCACTTTTGCAGTTGTCTGAGCTGATCCACATTCTGGTATTCTTAATAGCTTACATATTCTTCTGGTCTTCTCTCAAACAGAGTTGGTTTTTCTGATTATAAAAGTAAAACGTGTGTCTTATTGGTAAAGGGCTTATTACTTAAAGCTCTTTATTCAATAAAGAGATAAACCTTTTTCTACCCTGTGCTGGAAATATACTTTTATTTCTCTGTTTTCTTTTTTGTCTTTGATATTTGGTTTATTGTGCTTTGGGATGTGCTAACATTTTATTTTTAAAATAATGCTGCCAAATATGTTGCTGTTTTTCTTTGTGGTTTTTATGCTTAGAAAGTCCTCAGTCCTCTCAGAATATGCTTCTAAATTCAATGACCTGGCGCAGTCCTAGTTCTGGGCTTCCCTCCTCCACCACCTTTCTTCCCTGCAGGCCAAAACAGTCAATTAGGCTGAGGCTTTAAATATGCTAATGGATCAACCCTCTCCAGTCTCTGCCCTACTCACTCTTACAGCCCCTTTGAGAAAGGACAGCTCGGTGTGGTCCCTCCCCCAACCTTCTAAATCCAGCTTGAACTTCTATATCCAGCTTCCTACCCTCCTTCTTAGCCAAGGGGAGAGAAGGAGGAAAAGAAAAGTGAGAACTAATTTCAAGTATTGGAGGGATAACTTACTGTCATCCCACCTCCAGTGTAAGCTTTTCACTTGTCCTCAGCAACTACATTTTCAATTAAGTCCAAATCCAGTCCCCCCCCACCCCCCAGTTAATGAGAAGTTCCCCAGCATCTCAACCTCAGGCCTGAAAGAAGTCAGGCGGTCGGCAGCCAGAGCTCCCCCAGCAACCGCCAGGCTGGGCTCCTGCCTCTTTTCAGGCAAGCAGACTGTGTTGCCATGGGAACCCCAGCGCTAAATTGCTTGCGTGTTTGGAAGCTGAAGACCTCAGCTTTGACGCATGTAGCCTAGAAATCGATTGACCTCCAATTAGGTTTTTGGTGTGGGTTTTTTTTTCTCGAGGCAACTTCTGCCTCTTGCCTATCCCTCTTGAGGATTGCGTCCGAGAGTGACTTAAGCATTTAACTCAATTTTTGTAAAAAATTATTTATGCCTTGATTTATTTCAGAAAAAAAAGATTTCAGATGGCTTATGAACATACACTCCAATACTTGGAGAGAGCCTAAATTAGTTGTATGAGAGAAAGATGAAGCAAGGGGAGAGCAAGGGGAACTGGTGAAGGAGTCCTAATGGAAAGTGAATGTCAGGAAGCCCTTCCTTGATAAATGTGAGTCTCAAATTCTTTCAGGGCAGACAACAGAGCAGGAGACATGATCAGTTATAAGATTCACAGAAAAAAGCAAATCAGTTGCTTAATAAAAGCATGAATGTTCAAAACCTCAAGACTAAAAACATCTCTTTTTTCCTGCAGATCAACAAAGTTCTCTTATCCTTTTATTCTTATCACCCAGCATATTACTTGAACAAATTGAGGCATATTCTAACCTCAGTAAATGGTCTTTTGCAACTTCCTTTTCCACCTTTGTTATTGTTAAATAAGTGATACACTTCTTTTTGTAATGGGAGGGCGGAAATGGCTAAATAACCATAGAATACTATGAAGCCTTTAAAATGATATGACTCTTTGTGTTAAATGAAGTTGTAAAGTGTAAAAAATGTGCATAATCTGACCCTACAATCTAATTTCTTCTATATGCACAGAACATATCTGGCAGGATGCCCAAGAAACTGGGCTAGGGGTCAAGGAGACTCACTTTTCTCTGAATTCCCTTTCATATTCTCTGAATATTTCTGTCATATGTATGCATTAACTATTCAAAAAATTTAAATGAGTAATATGCATACACACATGAGTGGTTAGAAGGTGGAGAAATGTAGAAAATTTAACTGTAGAAAATCTAGAAAAAAAATCTTTACAGAACTTTTGCCTCCTAGATCTGCCTACTATTCACCCTTTTGTTTAAAGCAGACTTTTTTTCTGGTGTAAACCAGCATAACCTTTCTGTAGGACAGTATGTTTCAAAAGCCTTAAAAATGTGCATACCCTTTGACCTGGTAATTCTACTTTTAAAAATGCATGCTGAGAAAATAATCAGACAAGTGCCTAAAGATGCATGTACAAAGATGTACATCAAAATGTTGGCTATGATGTGGAGAGAAAGGGAAAAATTCTAAATGCCCTACAATAAGGGACTGGTCAACTAAATTATGGAGAGTATCAACATTGGGGCACTATGCAACTGTTGAGCAGGCCTCCCAGAGTGTATCCAGCCTCACTAGTATACTCGCTCAGCACCTGTATCTTCTTTCCTTGCAGTTATCATCATTTAATTATATTTGTTTTTGCGTGCTTACTTAACACCCTCCCCCCCTTACACACACACACAACTGACAAGTCTATGAGAATAGCCCTTGTGGTATCCTAGTACCTTGCAAGGTTCTTGGCACATAATAGACACTCAATAAATATTTGTTGATTAACTGACTGAATAAATGAATGATGAATCAAGGCAGTTTTCCTCCGATCCATCTCAAATGTCCTTCATCTGCAGCTGGGCCTGTACATATTTTTTCTTGTCTCTAGTCTCTATGGCAGCTGCTTCACATCTTCCCCAGCTTTTCAAGCCCTGACTACCTACCATCTCCTATTTCTAAATGATGATCTTATCTCCTACTTCCCAGAGAAAATAGAATCCAGCAAGTGGGAGCTCCTGTCATGCTCCCCCATACCTTTCTGGGCCTTATTCTCTAACCTTCAAAACCAGGCCAGTGGTAACCCAACCTAGCATAGGTAGAGTGGACAGAAAGGAGGCAAAAAGCAGATATCCCACCTGCTTCTTTCTCTGAACCTCTCTCTAGCAATCCTCCCTTCCTTTCACCATCAGAGCTCTTGAAAGAGTAAAATGTTTTCTGCCTCCTATTCACTCTGTCCTTATTTGCACTCAAGGATGTAGTGAAATATACTGCTCTTCACACTATTATCTATTAGTGCAAGGTCCTTTAAAAATTTTTTAGTCTTATTTTATTTTTTTCTTTGATTTCTAATCCCCACTTCTATCCTCTTTCAGTGGGTTGGTATGCATTCTTAGAAATATACTAGTAGATGTCTCTGAAAAATATATAGTGTATTATGTATATATGTACTTTTAATTTACTTAAGTGGAGTATAGATCATATTCTATTTCTTTATTTGAGGTCTCTCCATATTGCTATGTGCACATCTAGTTTATCACTTCTGACATTCATCCTCCACATCTTATTTCTCAGCTCCTCTAAGATTGGAAATCTTGGTCCTGCCAATTCCCTGCAACCACAAATAATACTGAAATAAACTTTCTTTAACTTGCTCTTGTGGACCTGGGCAAGAATTTCTCTAAACCAGCAGTTCTCAAAGTCTGATCCACAGACACCTCCTTTGAGTTCCTGAGACCCTTTCAGGGATTTGCAAGGTCAGGACTATTTTCAAGATAATACTAAGGCATTTTTTGCCTTTTTCACAATGTTGATGTTTACACCAACGGCAAAACTGGTGACAGCTTGGCTTGAACAAAAGCAGTGGTACCAATCTGTAGCAGCGGTCACTGAATACATCGCCACCACACACTCACAGATTTAAAAAGCGAGTCTCACTTAAGAGTGGCTTTGAGAAAGCAGTAAAAAGTGTTCGTTTCATGAAATCTGCACCCTTGAGTTCAGCGCTTTTTGGTATGTGTGACGGAGTGGGAAGAGCACAGCGCGTGTGCAGCGTGCAGGGGTGTGGTGTTGTCTCCAGGAAAGGCGCTTGGCGCTGGGAGGGTGGACAGCAGGCCTCTGTGCATGGAACTTCATTTCTACTTGAAAGAATGACTGACAGACCGACTATGGTTATTCAAACTTGGGTACGTGGCAGACATTTCTCAGAAATGAACGGAGTGAACCTGTCGCTTCAAGGAAAACAGCTGACAGTGTTTGTCACCAAAGATAAAATTTGAACTTTGAAGTGAAAATTAGAATTTTGGAAAGCTTGTTTCTGCCACTATGGGCTTAACAGCTTCCCCAATAGTTAAAGGCTTCCTCTGCCGACCGCTTAAGTTTTTGTGACCTGAAGAGATTATCAGGTTCCTCTTCCAAAAAATCCTCATGGCAAGTGTGCCAGCTGTCTGGATTGCTAAGGCTGCATGCATGAGAGCCTGCACTGTCTCTGTCCACCCAGTTGCAGGAGTGCCTTGGTCTGCACATCAGGTGGCTTCATAAAAGTGTTGGATTAGTGCATCAAGAAAGCTGCCACTGCAGAGCCAGGAAGAGACCCAAAATGCCAGGAAGCAAAGCTTAACCATCATTGCTCCCTTGTCTTCCCATTCTCCCACTCATACTGGACCTTTCATCCACTCTGGCTTCAGATGCTTTTGAGAGCTGGTGACTGCTCCATCTCTATCTCCAGCCCTGACCTCCACTGAGCCCAAGACTGCATATTTCCACCGCCTCCTGGACAGCCCTGCCCAGCGGCACTGCACACACACAGTGCGTGCTTCTCCTCCCCCTCCTTGCACCTGCTTCTCTTCCAGCGCTCCCTAACTTGGAGAATGGCAGCACCCATTCTATTACCATGTCCCCACCACTATCTGTTCTTCCTCTCTATACTGTCACTCCTTTCAAGGCAGCTCCTCATCGCTTCTCACCCACACCATTCCACAGCTCCTGACTAGTCTTCCCAGCTCTCTCCAATCAGCCTTCAGCACTTCAACCCCCACTTTGATCTCCAGGTCACTTCCTCTCCTAAAAGCTTCTGTGGTTCCCTGTTACCTTCAATATAAAATCCGCACCTCTTATCAAGACACTTAAGGCCTCCATGGTCTTGTCTCAACTACCTCACCTTCTACCTGACTATACTACATCACTCCTTTTCTCCCCAAACACCAGGTATCTTCATATCTTAGGCTCTTGATCAAAACGTCCCCTTTGCCTAGAACAGCCGTGGGCAAACTACTGCCCGCGGGCCGGATCCGGCCCATTTGAAATGAATAAAACTAAAAAAAAAAAAAAAAAGACTGTACCCTTTTATGTAATGATGTTTACTTTGAATTTATATTAGTTCACACAAACACTCCATCCATGCTTTTGTTCCGGCCCTCCGGTCCAGTTTAAGAACCCATTGTGGCCCTCGAGTCAAAAAGTTTGCCCACCCCTGGACCCTAGAATGTCTTTTCTCCACCCCTCATTGTACTGTAAGTGCTGCTTCATTCTTTAAGGACTAGCTCAGTATCATATTTTCTTTTTTTAATTTATTGATTTGAGAGAGACAGAGGAAGAGGGAGAGAGAGAGAGAGAGAGACAGAGAGAGAGAGAGAGAGATTTCTTCTTATTTATGTATTCATTAGTTGCTCCTTGTATATGCCCTGACCAGGGATCGAACCTGCAATCTTGGCATATCGGGACAACGCTCTAACCGACTGTTACCCAGCCAGGGCAGTATCACCTTTAATTGATCCCCCCCCACCCCGCCGCTTTCCTCTGCATGATTGGGGAATGAAATTGAATTGTATCAAATGAGGGCTGGAGCTGTTGAGATGGAAGGATTTGGGCTGGTCCCTAAAAGGAATAATTTAATAGTAACTAACATTTACTGAGCACTTACTATGCATCAGAACTTGCTCCATGCACTTTATATGCATTCTCATTTTATTCCTCTAGAAAACCCAAACTAGCATTATCCTCATTTTGAGATGAAGGAACTGAGACCCACAGAGGCATATTAGTGGGTGCTGGTCTTTACTGAGTGGGAGTTTATTGGTCTACTGCAGAATACTTTCTTGCCATACATAAGTGTCAGAGTAGGGACGGCATCTAGAGTCACTTGCAGTCGTGTGTCTCATTCACACAGGGGGTAAAGAAGTGCATTTTACCTCAGAAGTCTGAGGCCACGTGGTGAAGTGCACAGACCAATCTGAAGTCTAATGCCAGCTCTCTCTAGCTGTGTGACCTTGAGTTAAGGGAGCTATGATCTGACTGTGGTACCACCAAGGTGCAAGTCACTTTTCCTCTCTGGACTTTGGTTTCTTCCTATGCTTGTAACACAAGGGAGTTTTGTTTCACAGCCATTAGGTGTTTCCATTTAATGCTCATTATCCAGCCACTCAAAAAACAGAAAGATAAAACCCACCAGGAGAGAAGCATGGAAAACTGTCAGGTCATGCTAACCTGGAGTGCTATGGAGTTAGGCATATCTGGCAACAGGAAATATTTCCTGAAGATGCAGGCTGTGGATTCCAGTAACCTGGAAGAGAGCTCAGAGCTCCTCATCAACATACACAAAACAGCTCCCCACCCCCTGGAAGATGCCCCCATAGTCTTGGGCCTATCTGCTGAGGCAGGCCTTGAGCTGATTCAGGCACCCAGCTGCCTGTTGCCATGGCAATGGTCCAACGTGCTTTGCATAGTGACAGGGATGCTAGGCTTTGCTAACAAAGTGCTCTGTAAAGGACTCCATGTCTTTGGCAGGAATAATTCTGCCTTCTTTTTCACACTGATAATTTTGGGGGCTGTGAGTGACTTGGCAAATCACTTCCTCTGTCTTGGCCTGCACCCCTGGGCTTTCCTTGAAGGCACAAGTGGCAGCTTTTTGTTTTTCTGTTTCTAAATATACCCTCACCACCCCACTCCTGTCCACTCCCCCTCCAAAGGGAAGAATGGTTTTTCCCTTACTTAGAGCTCTGGTGAACTCAGTATGTTTAGGAAAACAGAACAAATAGACTGTTTTAATTATTTCTATACCCTTGGCTGGTTGCTAGGTCAAATAGTCTTCAATGCCCTTTTCTATGTTCAGAATGCCCAGTGATTTTCAGGAAGACCCTGTATTGTCCTAGTGAATGATTCCCTGAAGCAGGAAACATAATTAGAATTCTGAGTAGGATGGGAAGGAAGCCAGGCAGACCTGGATGAATCCTGCTTTCATCATTTATAAGCTGTGTGGTCTTAGACAAGTTATTAACTTTCTTTGGCCTCAGTTTTCTCATATGTGTCATGGGGATAATAATAGTGGCCTTTGAAGGACATTAGGCTGTTACAAAGTTTAAATACATCTTATGCTTTCCTGTTTCTCACTGTTTCCATCGCCCTGATCCTGGTTCATCATCTCTTGCCCTGACCAATACAATAGCCTCCTGACTTCCCCATTTCTACTCAAACCCCTGCCAACCCATTGTCCACATATCAGATATGGTGGTCTTTTAAAAATTTAAAGCAAAACCTGTCACTTCTTTGCTTAAAATCTCAAATAATGTCCCATTGCACTTAAAATTAAATCCACCCTCACTTCTTCTACCCTAGATATGCTGGCCTTCTATTTCTCAAAAACATCAAGATCCTTCTAACTTCATGTACTTGGCACTTTCTGTTCTTTCTGCTGGCTCCTTGTCATACTCAGTTCTTAGCTCAGAGAGACCATCCCCAATCACTTATCCAAACTAGCTCCCCACCTCTACCCTGTCATATGGCCATGTCGGTTTCCTTCATTGCACTTATACATAGCACAAGCTACCCCTGCCTTGCTTTTAGTGGATGTGGTTATTGTCTGTCTCCTCTGATTGGATTGTAAACTCCTTGTGTCTTCCCTGCCCATTTCTATCTGCCAGTGCCCAGCACAGGACCTGGATATAATAGACTCAATGAAATCTATTGAATAAACAAATGACTAAGGCATGCAAAGCACTGGGAAGAAGGTTTAAAAGATAGTAGAGCCCAACACATGCTTATCCCCTTCTTCTGGCCTTCTTCCGTCATCTGGCCTCCAAAGTGGGCAATCTATTGGGGTGCAGAGAGAAAAAATTAAAATTCCTGTTAACATTCATTTTTATTTATCATATCTTAATTTCCATATTTATAATGTATAAAATCTATTAGCACAGTATTACATGTATATAATTTATACATAAATATCCATGTCAGGGGATAGGATCTAAAATACTTGGAGACCACAGTTAGTGGGATGCAAACTGGCAAGCTGCACACACTTCAGTTCTCTATACCCCCTAATGTTTCCCCCCACTTACCTCACAAATTTCCCTGCCCTTCCTGACCTTTGGAATCATGTGCATTTCCAACCACGGTTAGGGTTTCCTTTGTAAGTCTCTAAAGACCCTTCTACTCTAGAACTTGGTGCTAGCCTATCTCCAGGGGCAAGGATGTGAGAAAAACCGAGGCATAGGAGCCACCCCACCCGAAGGCAGCAGCTGTGGCCTCTCATTCATATGTCCCTTGTGACCAGAATGGTGCTTAATACAGAATTTCTGATCAAATCATTCGAGAACATACTTGTTGACTAATATCTGTACATAGGACAACCCCTTTCTGAATGTCTGAGCTGAGAGGACCCTCAGGGAACAAAAAGTCCATATATTTTACTGCCCAAGTGGAAACCAAATAGGGGTCAGAGAGGCCCAGAACCCACACAAGGTTATGAAGCAGACAGCCAGCACTCTGTTCCCTGTGCAGCCTCTCTGCTTAAGCCCCTGGGTTTTATGCTCATTTATGATCCAGTTCTTGGCTGGTTCCACTCCCTTGGCCTTAGCCTTGGCCTACTACTCATCAGCACCAGCTCTCAGAAGGCACTATAGCTTTTTTTATTTTAACAGGGGCCCAAATCACAATTCCACAGCCTCCTAGCTTCCCTAAACCCACTTTCTATATACCCGCTCCCTCGTTCCTTGGATGTTAATGGCATCATCACCCTTCTAGTCACTTGGGTCCCAAACAAAGTATTCAACTACTATGTGTTGACTGCTTTTAAAAATTAGACTTTTATGGATGATTACATACACACCAAAACATGCACACATCAAAAGTACACACCAAATAAGTGCACACTTTGATGAATGATTACAAACTGAACACACCTGTAGACACACTACTCAGTCAAGAAACTGAGTAGAACTGCAGAAGCCCATCTCAGGGAAGGTTTTAGGCATCATTGCAGATCTCACAACAGATCTGTAGGAAGGTGTAAATAGTTCAATCCATTTTACAGACACCAACTCATTTAATTCAGCCTTGAATACTCAAGAAATTACACATTTTATGCACTAGCTTCTTTATTATTATTATTGGAGTCTAATATGCTTTAGAAAAATACATGGCCATTAAACTTAAAAAGCTCATCCATGTATATCTAAAATTCCCTCTCACACTATGACCTCATGCACCACTAGCAAATGTGTACTGCACTTCGGGAAACATTGTATTGTGCTGTGGGAATAAACAGAAGAGAAGGTTGTTTACATTTGGAGAGATGGGAAAAGGCTTGAATCAGGAGGAGGAGGCATATATACCAGTAATGGACCTGACATTCATGAACAGGATATGGCCGAAAAGAGCTGAGTTTGCTTCTGGTTGCAGGGCTGAGAGAAAGCTTCATGGAGGAGGAGGCTGGGTCTTGAGAGATTATGTGACTTTTCAGGAGCAGAGGTGGAGGTGGAAGAAAAAGCATTTCAGACAGAAGGAATAGAAAACAGACAGCACTTATTTGGGACTGGAAGAGAAGTTGATGCTTTAGGCTTGAGGAGCTGTGATGACACACAGTTGGAAAGTGTCTCCAATATGGGGCCCTGCATGAACTGCCAAGGACCAGCTTCTGGTTGGCTACTGCCTGCTCGTGTCAGAGTAGGAGCTGTGTATTAGAATTCACTTCTCCTTATGGAATTTGTACCTGTTGATTCCCCACCCAGGGGTAGAGTGTATGCAGGTCATGGCAGGCGGGGCCAGCAGAGTGGTAAAAACCTGGGTTTGGAGTCAGCCTAACTTGGGTTTTAGTCCTAACCATGCCACTTACCAGGTTCACCTCTTTGCCTAAGTCCATTTCCTCAGCTGGAGAATGGGGCCTAAAAATCCGCAGTCACTGGGTGGTTGTGAGGAGTAAAAGAGCATGACTAAAGTGACAAGCTGGCTCTTGTCCCATCTCTTGGGCTCTGGAATACAGTCTAGAGATAGTACTGTCCTGTACTCCCCCCAGCCCTGAGTATAGCTGGACCTGGCTGATGAGGTGACAACAATGAACCTTAAACACTATCAGTTTAGGGAAATGGACCCCAGAGTGACTTATTTCAGGCTTCAGACTTCTCTGTCCCTTCTCTTGGTGCATCTAAGGCATCAAGTTGGGTGAGGGGCTGGTTGAATGGCCCTCTTTCCTCAATAGACACAGATGCTCCCGCCCTGGCTCAGCTTGCTTATGTGCCATAAAGAAACCCTTTCTTCCTGAACTCCATAGGGAGGTACTGCAGTGTGCCAGGCCAGCTCAGCCAAGAGTTCGGTGAGCCTGAGTGAGGGCGGTGAAGGATGTAGAAATGACAAAGATAATAAGCTGGGTCTAGGTGGATCTTCCTGTGCCTGGCTGAGGCCACAGAGAGAGACCTAGAAGGCAAGCTGAGCCTTTATTTTATAGCCAGGGGTAAACAAGGTAGTGGTCACCATAGTTACAATGTTCTTGTGAGTTTCACTTGTTTTGGCAGCACTTGCTACATCTCCCTCAGCCCATTAGCTACCCAGATAAGATCTAGGGAGACATAAGGTCAAGCCTAATTATGCTAAGAGGGCTGTGCCCTCTAAGCTGGGACTTGTTTGTGGCTTTGCCAACAGGTCAGTCCAAGGCTTAACCCTATAGCTGCTTCCTACACTGCAGGGGATCTAAGCCCCCTCCTAAAGCCACTGCACCTCGACTGGCTCCCACCCCCAAGCACAATGCTCAGTGCAAAGGGTAGTTGGTTTAACACCTTTCCATGGTCAAAAGAGCTGCCTCCAGCACCACACACAGCCTGATGTCCACCTGATAAGTAGGAATGGATGTGAACATTTTGAGAGGACTCGGGTTGGTGTGGGCACAAGGACTAAGCATGTGGAACTTTTGGAAGGATTGTCAGGGAGCAAAAGAGGGGTAGGAGGAAGAAAAGTATGGAAGGAATCTGCATGGGCAGGATGGCTTGGCCCATGCTGATTCACCAGCAAACACTGAGACACCATCTGTGCCAGGCCCTGTGCAGGCCATACTCAGAGACTCAAGTTCTGACCCATCTCTCAAGAAACTCAAGAGCTTCTGGGCCAGAGAAGTTTCATGAACACATGGAGGATTTCTAACAAGTTCAGGACAACTATGTTTAGGGACAAATGAGTGGCTCAGACAGCCAGGACTGAAGGTACCTAGAAGAGGAATTGAGCCCTACAGACTGGGGGTGGGTGGGGAGAGGGCTTTCATGAGATGGCAGAGTTTGAAACTTGAGAAGTTATAGGATATGGGAACCGTAGGGAGAGATAATGAGAAGGGGATGAGAAGCACGTTTTGGAAAGCACCCACTATGTGCCTGGTGCCTGCAAGTTAGATATTTCCATAATCCATTATAGAGATGGGGAAATGGAGGCTAGGGAAGTTAAGTAACTTTGCAGGGTCACACAGGTAGAAATGGCGGAGTAAGGATTTGAATCCAGATTTCTCTGACTCCAAAGCCTTCCCGGCTTGCTTTACCCTGGAATGGTAAATCACAGAGATGAGGTAAAGAACAAAACGAGTAGCCCATAGAGCAGTGATGGCGAACCTATGACACACGTGTCAGAGGTGACACGCGAACTCATTTTTTTGGTTGATTTTTCTTTGTTAAATGGCATTTAAATATATAAAATAAATATCAAAAATATAAGTCTTTGTTTTACTATGGTTGCAAATATCAAAAAATTTCTATATGTGACACAGCACCAGAGTTAAGTTAGGGTTTTTCAAAATGCTGACACACCGAGCTCAAAAGGTTCACCATCACTGCCATAGAGTGAATGGGCAGAGGGCCTTATTTCGGGGAATAAAGAAAGAAGGTGAAGGAGGAGGTTAGATTGGGTGGGTTCTTTTTTAAAATTTCTTTATTGATTAAGGTATTACATATGTGTCCTTATACCCCCATTACCCCCCTAATCCCCCCCCACACACACACACACATACACTCATGCCCACACCACTCTGTTGTCTGTGTCCATTGGTTAGGCTTATATGCATGTGAAATAAACCAGTCAGAGAAAGATAAATACCACATGATCTCACTCATTTATGGAATATAATGAACAAATAAACTGATGAACAAAAACAGATCCAGAGACAGAGAAGCATCGATCAGACCATCAAACCTCAGTGGGTGGGTTCTTGACACTTTCAACAACAGATCATTGGAAGGTTCTGAGCAATGGACTGATGCTATTTGGTTTATATTTGTAAAAGCTCACTCTGGCTCCTGTGTGAAGAATAGATTACAGGATGCAGGGGTGGAAGCAGGAAGCCCAGTGTAGTGGTCCAGGGGAGGGGATAATGGTGGCGTGGACCATGGTGAGGGAAGTCGAGGTGACACTGAGAAGCTTGTCTCTGAGACAGTTCTAAGGAACAACTTACAGGACTCAGTAAATAGGGAGGAGAGGCAGAGTAAAGTGTAAAAGATGTCTAAAGGCATTTCCCATTCACTTCAGATGATAAAGAGGGATATAGTGGAGAGAAGGTACTGAATTTGGAGAGAGACAGAGAGGGATTCAAATCCTGGTTGCCCCAAGTACTGGTTGGGTTCATTGTGCGAAGGAGTACATAAAACCCAGTGGCAAACAGAGAAGGGAGGCCCAATGACAAAATATGCTAATGCAGCTACTGGCTGTGGCCACTGGGACACTAGTGACTAGGTGAGGAGAGCTCCATTTGGAGATGAGAAGGGGCTGGGGATGCAGCAGTGCCAACAGAGAGGAGGAGCGGAGGATGTGGGACACAAGATATAGACTCCCATTATGAGATGCTCAGACAAGAAAAGGCCAGAAAAGAATGACAAGGTGGGGAGGAAATACACAGGAAGAAAGGAGGGGTTCTATGTCTACCGTTCTCTTTCAGTGGTTTTTCTACTCTGGGAACCACTTGAACACATGTGTAGACCCAGTGGGAGAAGCCAATAGGCACCTTGGGCAAGCTGCCTCCCCTTTCTCAGCCTCAGTTTAGGTGTATGTAAAGCAGATTGAACTATTTATACCTTCCTACTGGGCTGTTGTGAGAAGATCTACAATGATGGCTAAAAACTGTCTCTGCAGTCCTGTCAAGCTCAGTTTCTTGACCTGAGTAGTGGATATACATGGGCATGTTCAGTTTGTGATCATTTATTTATTCCTCAGCCTCTCCCCATACACTTCCCAAACACCCCTGTTCTTAGTCAAGCTTCCTCACCTGGTCTATGGGAATATAATCTTGGGTTCCAGTTGAGTTCAGTTCTGTTTTGCCTTTCAGGGCGGACAATTTAGAACCATCTCAAGTTGTCATGGTCCTGTGTCTCCCAGCCTCTCTAAACTTTTATCAATCCATGTTGACAACTTTGAACCAATCAAGACTCATATCTAGGACCCATCACAAGTGTCTAAGAGGGCAGGGACCAAACATTTCTCTAACCTCACCTTCAAGGTTTTTGCCATGTTCATAGATCTTTAAGATGTTTACCATATTCATAAAGCAATTTTCCCAAGTTGCTTTGCTCTTGGCCCTTTACACACCTCTTTCACAGATCCTCTTTCCTCTTTCCTAGCCTCTGGCAGGTCCCCTTGGAGGCCTCCTGCCACATTCTACAATGAGCTGCAAAGCCAAGTATGAATAACATTTTCCTGTGACTTTTCTGTATGACTATCTGCCTCTGCCACTAAGCTGGGGAGCCTTGGAGGCAGTGTCTGCCTCCCTCTGTAGCCTCGGTCTGGCATGGAGGTGGACCTGAAGGGATATGTGAAATTGTTGAAGAAAACTGAAGAGACCCTAACAGCTGGGGGCCTGGCAGAAATTATTCCTAGCAGGAGTAATATCCAAAATATTTAGCAGTATGCCCTTCCCCTTTCTGTGTCTGGCCAACTCTGCTTCATCCTTCATGACCCAGCCCAAGTGTCACCACATCTGGGATGGTACCTCCTGCCCTTCCAGACTGAAGAAGTTTCTCTTCAGTACTCCCACAATATGTGGATTCTTTCCCTGGTATAGCATGATCACACTGTACTGTCATAGTGTGTGGATGTGTCGGTCACCCCTCTTAGGTGTTGTTTCATACATTTGTGTCCCCAACACCTAGCGGAAGGCCTACCTGGCCAGAGCAGATCCCTATGAACTGTTGAAAGAATGACTAACTGACGGTTGTGTGAGTGGGTGTGTGGGTGGGGGGATGGATGAATGGATGGATGGAATGTGTTGCCCCAAAGTCAGAAAGCTCTGCTTTCTGGGTGGCACAGTGCCCCAAGTCTGCTGGGCGAGTGTTCTAGCTGGACCTGGACCAACAGTGCTCTGTGGCTGTGACTATGACAGACAGGTCTCCTGTCAACAAGAGCAGGTTTCTGATGACAGCATCAGGCAGTACCACAACTCTGCTAAGTAATGTGAAGTCACACAAGGTTGCCTAACTCTGGCAGAGTTTATTCCAGGAGCCATGGCCCTTCTTCACTGCCAGGCTATTGGAGCTACAATGAGCTGCTGAGCCAGCACAACCTGCCCTGTGTCACTTATCCACAGGGCTGCAGCACTTATAGTGATCAGCTGCATGTACACGTGTGTGTGTGTCTGTGTGTGTGTGAGAGAGAGAGAGAGAGAGAGAGAGAGAGAGAGAGAGAGAGAGCATGCCCATGGATTTACAGTGGGACTCATGGAAGGAGCTCTCTCATTGGCTGCCAAGGGTCCCAGTTCTAGTCTGTGAATCTCTAGGCTGCCAGCTCTGCTCTCCCCCAAAGAAGGCAAAGGAGGCACGGGGGATTATGAGTAGAGTGGGGCTTCAGGTGTATCTTTCAAGGAGGCAGGTACGCCTTGTGGCACATTGGGCACACAAGAGACATTCAGCTGTGTTAGCTCCAAGCCTGCAGCCTGGCAGCCACATGTTCTGCCCAGATTTCTCCAGGTCTCTGTCAAGACTGGAGCCCAGAGTCCATTGGCAGCTGTCACTTACAAAACTGGATCCATCCCCCAACGGAGCAGAGAGCTGTGTCAGTTAGAATTCCTGGGTAGCACATTCCTTTGCTTGTCCCTGTCACACTCCTGGATTAGGCTCTGTTATTGGCCCCTCGCTCCTGCGCTCCTGTGAGCTTCTGCAGACGAGTGAGCTCGCGGCAGCAGAAATGACAGCGCTGAGAGCAGAGGCAGCCAGGGACAGTGAGGGCAGGCGAGTCGGTCCCCCGAGGGCTCCCATGCTAGCCCGATCTGCAGAGGCAAATGAGGCGGGAGCCATGCTCAGGGCTTGCTAGGGTTCTTTTGGAGCCTGGGCTGCTCAACCTGAGTGTAGCACTAAGCAAGGGGGAGGGGGAGGGACAGGGAGAGACAGAGGAAGGGAGGGAGGAAGAGAGGGAGGGAGAAAGGAAGGAAGGGAAAGGGAGGGAGAGAAGGAGAGAGAGGGGCTGAGAGAAGCTCCTAGCAGGCTGTAGTCCAAGTGAGAGGGTCAGGTCTGGACAATTGTGTGCCAGGGCACAAATGGGATTTGGATGAGCTATATGTGTGAGAAGCAAAGCTGAGGTGATGTAAGCACCTAGGGAGGAGCACAGGCAGAAGAGGAGGAGGGGGAGGGGAGGGGGGAGGAGGAGGAGGAGGGGTAGAGGAGGGGGAGGAGGAGGAGGAAGAGGAGGAAGAGGAGGAGGAGGAGGAGGAGGAGGAGGAGGAGGGGGAGGGGGAGGAGGAGGAGGAGGAAAAGGAGGAGAAGGAGGCGGTGGAGACGGCGGCGGCAGCTACTGGGCAGCTGCCAGTCCAGAACAGAATGATGGGCAACTCTCACCACAAGCAACCGAGGAGTAAGAGCCAAAGCAGGATGCATTCAGCAACAGGTACTCTCTTCCCTTCCCTCTTTTTTTCGCGGCTCTTGCAACCAGGGCCTCCCCAGCTGCAGCCGTGGGGCCCCTGACCCTTGGTGTGATTCGAAGGAGCTGGCAGGGGGCGGGGAGAGAGCCCAAGGGAGATGCGGGTGAACTCCCAGCCACCCTGCTCTCCCGCCAGGCTTGAATTGCATAAGTCAAATGTTTCTGAGCTGGCAGGGGCCAACCTTTTCGCCAGCAACCCCTTGAAGCCTCTGGAGGGTGGCTGGAGCGTCAGGGAAGTGAGCAACGTGCTGTGGACTGAAGTTTATTGCTAGGACTGTGCTTTCTGTCTGGATCCAGTAGGCAGAGACCTGGAAGCATGCATGGCTTATCCTTTACGAGCCTCCTTTGTTATCCAAGCCTTCATCTCCCTCAGCCCACCTCCCACCCACACTGTACACCTACACCTCTCCTGGCTCTACCTCCTATGCTGCATGCACGGAATGGACCAGACGAATCTGTTTCTTGCTGTGTAATGCCCTGCCCCCATCTCCTGCCCCAGCCCTGGCAGGGAGCTCTTCCTACTGCATGGGTGACAGCAGCATGTGGCAGCCCTGAGCTTGTTGCCCTCCTAACCTGGGTGTGCCCTGCTTTGTTTCTTGGCCCTCTCCAGACATGAACTCAAGATGCTGGGGTAATTCCCCCCAACAGTACTTTTCTAGATGCTGACAGAATGGAAATCAGGGAGACAAAATCTGGAGACAACTTTTCCTAACTCACCTTCATAGGCATTGCAAGAGCATTTGGACTCAGCTTCTCTTGTCCCATTCACCCACCACCAACTCTTTTCCTCCTGCCTGTTCCTTGGCCACAGGGAAGCATCTTCCACTGCTGCCTCAGATCAGGCCACATGTATGGGGTGCTCTGCCAGGGGTATTCTTCCTGCCCTGGTCCCTTCATATCGATGGTGCCCCCTCTTTGCCCTTCCCAGCACCCCTCCTCATAGAGAAGCCCGTGGTTTTTTTCTGTACCCATTTTGGGAGGACCTCATTCACCGTCAGGCCAGTGGGAATGAAGGGAAAGTTTTTATCAAGTTGAACTCAAGTTTATCATAAGAAAGCAATGAACAGTTTGGTGTCTTGCTGAAAGTGTGCCATGCTCAGGCCTAGAAAGTTGCCTTTGCCTTTTTTCTGGGAACTCGGCTGACCTTGTAGTTGAGGGGAGTTGTCCAGGGCCAGCCAGTCCTAAGGGCAACTCCCAATGGGATCTCATAGGGTGTGTGAGGGAGGGAGGCTACAGGAAAGCAACTTGGGATGTGCTGGCAGGCAAGCTAACTGCCCCTGAAGCCCACCTGCCAGAGCAGAGCCTGGTTTGGCCTCCTGAATGGGTGGAATTTGGGTTACTGAGCCAATGGTGAAGGTTCTGGGTGTTAAATTTTCTTTGGAATCTTCTTCAGACATACCCTTCTAAGGCCATCATTAGGTGGATGGCCCAACCACCACCTCATAGCATTCTGCTTCTCTGCCATAGAGCTGGAGGCTCAGGACCCGTTGGTGTTCAGTGGTGACGCTCTGTACAGCCCAGTATAGGAGCCTGAGGATAACCTTCTGCATAACTGCTGGTGCTGCAGCCCAGGACAGTTACTAGCTGCTATTTCATTGTTTAAAAATTGCTCTGAATCTTCAATGCCAGCTCCAATCCAGGGTCATCTTGGAAGTAGTAGGAACTGGATCAGTTTCTGGCAGCATGAGGAGGTGGCCTCATGACTGCTGCTCCCTCTTTCCCCTCTGCCTCCTGGCACTCGACTTCCCCCAGCACTGAACTGCTCACTCGCCATCCCTAGGCAGTCCCAGAAGCCTTAGTTGAACACTCACCCCCACTAGGCTATCTAGAGAGAGACTGGTTAGCCTCCCCACCCCAGGTTGCCCACAGACTGGTCAAGAAGAAGAGATAAGCATAGGAAACAGTCAGCTAATGGTCTCAGAGAGAAGGTGAGGTCAGCAGGAGAGTTCATGGAGGAAGAAAGCATATCTTCTATTGTGCACCCTTACTTGCAAATGTCCTTTCCTCAGAGCTCTGTCTTGGCCTGTATCTCCTCTCATTCTATACCCTCTCTCCTGGTGGTCAAGGCCACGCCCAGAGACCACTCCCATAGACTTGGTCTCTAAATGTCTATCTCCAGCTCAGACTAGCATAGTTAATGGCTCAACCTCTACCTGAAGGTCCCATAAGGACCTCATTCTCAGCTAAACACACCTTTTTGCACTACCTTCCATCACTGAAGAAAAACCCCCCTTTCTCTCTCCCATTTTGTCTTGGTGACACTACCATCTCTACAGTAATCTGAACTAGTAACCTGGGAGCCATCCTTCGCTCCTCTCTCTTCCTCGCCTCATGCTTACAATTTTCACTCATCCACCCATCCATCCATCCAACAAGTATTTATTGTTGAGTCTTCCTCTGAGACTTGGCAGACCCTCCTTTTGTCCCCTGACAATGCCTGAGTCCAGACTTTTGTTAATTCAGACCCACTCCAGAACTGGACTCCCTGCCTCCACCTTTGCCCTCCTCCTGGCCATGCTTAGCACAACTATCAGAGTGATCTGGCCTGCACTCCCTTGCTATGAACCCAAGCCTTGCTTGTCCCAGGTGGCCCAGGTGGCCCAGGGGATTGTTTGTAGGTGGTGTAGAGAAGACTTTTGTTACCTTTCAGAGTTCTATATACTTTAGTGTCTATTAAAAAATATAGCTAATAAATCTATCCCAGGGCTTCTCATGTATTTTTAATTAGGGCAAGATTAAGTGTTTTCAAAGTGAGTATTTTTTAAATAAAAATGGTTAAGTAAATAGTAGTACAGGTGGTGCATGGAAATAGAAAAAGTTGAGGATGTGATACATGATTGCCTGAGGATTGGGAAGCACCACTAGAAACTGGGTAAAGTATATGCTCCTTAGCATAACTTAGATACCTTCCATGATTAGGCCTCACCTACTTCTCCAACCTTGCCTCCTGTCACTTTCTGTTTAACTTGATGATCCAGCCATCTTGAGTAACTTGTGGTTTTCCAAATATACCATGCCCTTTCAACACTCCCATGTTTTCACAAATACACTTTCCTCTGCCTGGAATCCTCCTCCCCTGTAATCCACATTTTTTTTGGCAAATTTATGTTAATCCTTCAAAACCCTGACTAGGTGTCACCTTTTCTCTGAAGCCTTCCCTGACTGACCTGTTCCACCATACAAAAATAACAGTTCATCCTTTCCTCCTATGTACTAATTTAGTGATTTGTACTTAATTTTATCAGTTTTGTTTATTTATTAACACTGTAATTTTAAGAGCAGTTTTAAGTTTATAGCAAAATTGATGAAAAGGTCTAGAGATTTCCTATATAACCCCTGCCCCCACACATGGTTAGCCTCCCCATGATCAACATCCCCCACTAGAGTGACGCATTTGTTACAATTAAAGAACACATCGTAAGTACTCAGAGTCCTTAGTTTGCATTAGGGTTCACTCCTGGTATTATATATTCTATAGGTTTGAACAAATGTATAATGACATGTATCCACCATTATAGTATCATACAGAGTATTTTCGCTGCCTTAAAAATCCTCTGAGCTCCACCATCCTGCCTCCGTCACCCACCAGCCTCTGACAACCACTGATCCTTTTACTGTCTCCATAGTTTTGCTTTTTACAAACTATAATATAGTTGGAATCATACAGTATGTAGCCTTTTTAGGTTGGCTTCTTTCAGGCATTATCATTTTAATGGTTGTTATTACATGTTTCTCTCCCCTAGTAAAATGAGAGTTTTTTTTCAAGGACAAGGGTTAAAATTTGCTTAACCATGGGTGGTAAAGAGCCATTGATCAGGCCTTGGAAGCCTTGGGTTCTGATCTAACTTGCCCATGAATGAGCAAGGTGATCTTAGACAAGTCACTCATCTCTGCTACTTCTACCCTTCACCTATAAAAACCTACAGATCCTTGAAGGGGATCTTTAACACACATTCCCAGGGTGTTTGGAAAGATGTGGTGTGAGATAACTAGGAAACCTTTTAGAAAGTTGAAATTGATTTTCAAGTGAAAGAAGAATGATTATGATTGCAGATGGGAGAGCACTATGGGTCTTGCCCTGAGAATAGAACCAAAAAAGAGCGGCCCAGCTAAGCCAGTGCAGCTGCAAAGTGGATGGGTGTGGGGCAGGGGTGGGGTAGCAGTAGGATAGCCTAACATATCCTTAGAATATAGGTTGCTTTGATGCTGGAAAGCCTTGTCTGCCAGGATCATGAGTTAGATTTTCCCCCAACTTTTCCACTCCTTTTCACCTCTTGAATAAGTGTAGCCCTGTTACCCTGTGCATCTGTATGGGGTGGAGGGAGATATGTGCTTGCACCACCTTGACTACACAACATGTGCATGGCTATGCATTCCAGAACCATCTATTTGAACTAGTATCCCACAGAGGAAGGAAAGGGATCCAATGACACACCTATTGTCTGCCAGCACTTCCCATCCACTTTATTTAACCCTCAAAACAACCTCCAGACAGAGACTGTTGATGCCATTTTACAGATGAGAAAAACTGAGACTCAAGGGGAGAGTTGCACTATGGTCTGATAACCAGGAAGTTGCAGAGCCTGGATTTGAGACCAAGTCTGTCCAACTGTCAAGCTTGTTCCTATTGTACTTCGCGATGTGCTTCTCAGTATCTTTGCATCTGTGGCAGGAGTTAGTAGCCCCGGAGACTGGGTGTGGTGGAAGGAGGATTCTGTGGCTCTCTTCTGGAAGGGCTAGCAAATCTCTTTAGCAACCAGGACGGCAATTCCCTGTCTTGTAGAAAGCCCACTGTATGTCTCCTTGATGGCATGTTTGTGTTGGAATAATTGAACTCATTGGAGGCTCTGTATTGTGTCCAGAAGCTAGAGCTGCGGATTCCTGAGCAAGGCAGGAAAGTGGCAGGATTCTTAAATGTAGGCCTAAACCAGATATTGAGAGGGGCTTCAGATACAGGGAGAACTGGTATCATGCTGCTTTCCAACCCCCCACTTCCCAAGCAACCATACCAACACTGTGAGCAAGGTAACCTGTGTTTAAAGATGAAAATAACTCCACTATTCTCTTCTCTGTGCCTCAGCAAAATGAAGAAATCATCTCATTGCATTTGAAAGGCATTTAATAGTGGACCTGGCCCTGTCATATTCACAAACCTATTGAATTTTCACAACCCTTGATTTCCGTATGCTAGATGATAAAGTGGCAGAAACTTATAGGGGAGTCAAGTGGCCCATATCCCTTGGGGACCTTTCCCCCAAAGACATATTTTCTAACCCAACTTAATGAGCCTATTGGAAGGTATGAAAGAAGTTGAAACTCTAGACCAGCAAACAAAATATTTCCTGGTACTCCTCACCTCCCACACTGAGCAATGTGTTGGAGGTAAAGGCACGGGCCCTGGGTTTTGAGGCCAATCATGATACTCTCACATTCTCTGGGCCAGAGCTAGAAGGAAGCAAAAAGTGGGTATAAAAGAGTACAGTGGCTATCCTAATGTCAAATAACAGGGGAATGTCTGAGTAAGTTTGATATATCCAATCTCACTGAAGTATGGTGGAACCTCTAAAGAGCTAATTATGAAGACAGTTGAGCAACATGGACAATGTTTATAATAAAGAACAACATACAAAAGGCACGATACAAAAGTGTATCTATGCTGAGCTTTGGAAACCCTATTGTAAGTATGTCTGCACATGAGCAAGAACTGAAAGGGAATTGTGGAAAAAGGAAAAGTTGATTCATTGCGGGTGGCAGGCTTGTTGGTGAAATTTTCTTTCCTTTAGACTTCCATTAATGTTGTTCTAACATTGTTTGTGCAGTAAAAAATAAAACCATTAACACATAGAACATTACACTGGCAAATCATTCTGTCAAGCTGAGAGACCAAATCATATCGTTTCCCTGAGCCAGCAAACACACTTGAAAGACATAAATGCAAAAGTAGAAGCAGCCACAGGGAATGGGGTGTGTGGATTTCTTGTGTACAGCCTCAGGTTTGAATCCATGTTCTGAACCTTACTTTGGTCCTTTGGGGAAAGTACTTCACCATTGTATCCTCAGTTTCTTCATCTGCAATGTGAGAATTACAGTAATCACCATCATCAATGTACAGGGCTGTGACAAGAAGCAAATGATGTAGGAGGTTTTCAAGGGCTTTGTGAGCTATAAAACGCTGCACACCTTATCATGGGATATATACAAATACTTTGAAACCAAAGTATTAGGTACTGTTTGCCACTGTCCCACAGCAATTGACAACAAAGCCAGGCTGGGCCTGTGCTGCTGGGTGGCTTCAGGTGGCAGCCACCTTGCCTCCTCTGAATGCTGGGTGCCACTGAAATTTGATTAAGCAAGTGAGGTTTTCTGGTTTAGCCATGGTTGGGGAATAATTGGGGAAATGTTGTGAGTTTTTCTCCTCCTCTAAAATGCTTGAGCTTCGTGGCAAGAAGATTAGAATAATTGATAAAGAACATGGGGAAGACTTCCCCAGCTGCTTGGGTTCTCAGCCAACCTCGGCTACTTGCAAGCTGTGTGCTTTTAGGGAAGTGACCTAAGCTCTTGGAGCCGCTGCTGTCTCCTTGGTCTGCTGGGATTAACAGGACCTCATCCACCCGTCCTCATAGGATGGTTGTGAGGATGGCATGAGGTGCGTGTGAGGCATCTGGCATGTAGTGAGCAAGGAGTACAGTTTGCTGCCTTTATTGCTGCTTCAAAGTGTCAGAGTAGGAGGGTCTCTAGGGATCACTGATCCAGGGCTTCTCAGCAGGTGCTGAGAAGAGTGTGCATGGAGTCTTCAGGGAGCATAGTGTGTATAAATTACTAATTTTTCATGTCAACATTAAACAGCAGACTTCTTGTCTATCATGGTGGAACCCAGATATTTTGATAAAGGTAAAATGTGCACTTGGAAACCACTGATCCCCTACAAACCTTTCACTTTATAGACCTATAGAAGTGAGATGATGTGCCTAAGGTCACCCAGCCTCAGAGATTAATGTGGGCCACAATCCAGCTATTCTAACACACACACACACACACACACACACACTGCCATCACTACTGGTCAGAGTTGTACTCATGCCCTCTGGGATTTCCTCATCACCTTGGTGGAGACATTCTGTGCCACATATCCATGTCCATATAACCATTATCAAGCTGAAAAAAACCAGACAAGGCTCTGACATTGAGAAGAGACAAAATTATGCTTTAGATGACAAGAAAAGATGTTCCTGGTTGCAGGGGGGGGGGCTGTCCCTGCACACTGACAGGTCAGTTCTGCATCCCTCAGGCAGTACTTCCAAACAAGCTAGGCTAATGTGGCCTCCTAACTGCCATCTGCATCCCTGTGGAGTACAGGGTCTTTCATACATCCTTCATCTCTCTCAACAGCAAATTTTCTATTTTGAAAGTCAATAACCTGTCAAATTCTCTAAGAGCACATATGAAAGGACGTGGGATCCCAGGAGCAGGATGAGGCTTCCAATTGTTCCCTGTCATCTGTGTGGAGTGTCTCTGAGTTGTTTCTGGCATTGGAGAGGGTGGCACAGAGCCACCTCCATGAATTCCTTTTGTGGAATTTGTTGACCTGGAGATTGAGGGGCAGGGGCTGCTGTTTAGGCTTTAGGCTTGCCTCGGAGGTGTGCATCCTGTGGTGCCACACAGGATGTTAAAAGCACATGCCATCTCTAGCACACGGCTCTTTTGAAATATTCTGACCCAGCCTGCGACCCTGCTCCTGCTTGGGGGATCTGGCTCCTGTGGTTTACCTCCTTACGTTTCTGCCCTGGCTTTAACTGTGGAACACTGATATTCAACCCTCTTTCTTCTCAGACTCTTAACTACCCCACCCCTGTACCATGACTGTCTATCTGGACATCTGCCCCCACCTTTGCTTCTGTTACCACCTCCCTTCTATTCTCTGGGTGCTGCAGGGCCTGACTTGGAGGATGGGAGCTGTCTGTTCAAGGTAAAGAGCAACATTGGAAAGGTCAAGGTCTCTTTGGGTGGCCACCCAAACCAGAGTCCTAATCCACAGAGCCCAAGGCCACACTGCTGGTTCTGACCATGGAGCCAGTCCCCAACCTCACCATAGTCAGGCCTGCAATCTCCCAAACATGAAGTCTGTGTTGTGGAAACTGACACACACCAACCATTTCCACACCCTAGGGCAATAGTTTGCCCTGACTCCAGCCAAAGGAACTCAAAAACTTGAAATAGGGGAACAAAAGACAAATATCAGCTGAGACTCTAATTTGACTCTTTCCATCTAAAGCAATGTGGCTCTGATCACACACAATGGCAGCTCCTATCATAGCAACAGCAGCCAGTTTCAGCCCAAAGGGACCCAGATTAGAAGTGGCTTTTGAGGGGATGACAGACCCAGGCCTGTGGGAGGCAGACCAGGGTTGATGGCTGATAGGGGACCAAGTCAAAGGCAGGACCAACAATGTTTTTTGTTTTTTAAATTTAGCTCATCTTACCCAGCTCTATAGTTTTTTGTTTTTTAAATTTAGCTCATCTTACCCAGCTCTGGTTATTTTCTTAAGATAAATTCTTAGCCCTGGCTGGTTTGGCTCAGTGGATGGATCGTCGGCCTGCGGACTCAGGGGTCCCAGGTTCGATTCTGGTCAAGGGCATGTACCTTGGTTGCGGGCATATCCCCAGTGGGGAGTGTGCAGGAGGCAGCTGATTAGTGTTTCTCTCGCATTGATGTTTCTAACTCTCTATCCCTCTCCCTTCCTCTCTGTAAAAATTCAATGAAATATATTTTTAAAAAAAAAAAGATAAATTCTTAGACCCTGATTAAATGTGTTAACACATGTCCTTCCAGTAATGTCTCTTTGAATACTTACATTATTGAGATCAAATTTTACTTACAGTATTTTTTTTAAATATATTTTATTGATTTTTTTACAGAGAGGAAGGGAGAGGGATAGAGAGTTAGAAACATTGATGAGAGAGAAACATCGATCAGCCGCCTCCTGCACACTCCCCACTGGGGATGCGCCCGCAACCAAGGTACATGCCCTCGACCGGAATCGAACCTGGGACCCCTGAGTCCGCAGGCCGACGCTCTATCCACTGAGCCAAACCG
Organism: Myotis lucifugus; assembly: GCF_000147115.1. Taxonomy (NCBI): domain Eukaryota; kingdom Metazoa; phylum Chordata; class Mammalia; order Chiroptera; family Vespertilionidae; genus Myotis; species Myotis lucifugus. The sequence goes on along the minus strand of NW_005871052.1, from coordinate 12,108,504 downwards.
GTCAGGGCTTAGTTACAGTATTTTATCCTGCTTTGTAATTTACTGGCATATGATAATCATTTTTAACTTTTTAAATTACAGTTGACATTCAATATTATTTTATATCAGTTTCAGGTGTACAGCATAGTGGTTAGACATTTACATAATTTATGAAGTGATCCCCTCAATAAGTCTATTAAATATTATCAACTATAGTCCCTATGCTGTACTTTACATCCCTGTAACTATCTTGCAACTACCAAATTGTACTTTTCAATCCCTTCACCTTTTTCACTCAGTCCCCTAATCCTCCTCCCATCTGGCAACCAGCAGTGTGTTTTATGTAGCTATGAGTCCATTTCCATTTTGTTTGTTTGTTAACTTTGTTCTTTAGATTCCACAAATAAGTAAAATCATATGGTACTTGTTTTTCTCTGACTTATTTTATTTAGTATAATACCCTCTATACCCATCCATGCTGTTGCAGATGGTAAGATTTCCTTCTTTTTTACTGTTGTATAGTATTCCATTGTGTAAATGCACCACAGCTTTTATCCATTCACCTACTGATGGACACTTGGGCTGTTTCCATATCTTGGCTATTGTAAATAACAGTGCTATGTACATAGGGGTGCATATATTCTTTCAAATCAGTGTTTTGGGTTTCCTTGGATATATACCCAGAAGTGAAATCGCTGGGTCAAATGGCAGTTCCATTTTTAATTTTTTGAGGAAACTCCATACTGATTTCCATAGTGGTTGCACCAGTCTGCACTCCCACCAACAGTGCACGAGGGTTCCCTTTTCTCCACATCCTTACTAACATTTGTTAGGACCACCCTGTTTTTTGAACAGGAGTGGTGAGAGTGGGCATCCCTGTCTTGTTCCTGTTCTTAGGGGAAATGGTGTTAGTTTTTGTCCATTGAGTATGATGTTGGCTGTGGGCCTGTCATATATGGCTTTTATTATGTTGAGGTATGATCCTTCTATTCCCACCTTGCTGAGAGTTTTTATCAAAAATGGGTGTTGGATTTTGTCGAATGCTTTTTCTGCATCAATTGATATGACCATGTGGTTTTTTTCTTTCAATTTGTTTATGTGATGTATTACGAGGACCACCCTGTTTTTTAAAGGAGGCCTTCCTTAGCCTTAGGCAGAGGGCCAGGAGAGCCACTAGAAGACACAGGACAGTCCCAGGATAGCTTCTATCAAATCAGGCAGCAGTCTACTAGTAAGCACTTTGCAGATATTATTTAATCATTTGACCCACCCAACAACCTTATGGTATAGGTACTTTTATTAGTTCCTAAAGGGCATATATAGATGAGAACCTGTAAATTATGCAATTGATCTATAGATTAAAACCCGAGGCTCAAAGAATTTAAACAACTTGCCCAAGTGCACACAGGTGAGACTGTGATTTGAGCCTAAACAGTAGGGCTCCCCAGTCTGTCTTCTTTGTCTCTGTGCTAATTTGCCAACGTGAAGGAGCTAAGATTGTCAGGCCATCTTTGCCCTCCATCCACCAGCTGAGCTAAGACTAGACTTTATTAGTAATTAGAGCCATGGCTTTCAACCTGGGGAGATTTAAAACACTGTCAGTGCCTGGACCCCACCACTGAGAAATTCTCGTTTAATTGGTCTGAGATGAAGTCAAGCCAGCACAGCAGTTTTTGTGGAAGCTCCTCAACTTAAAACACACAGCATCTGTCCCATCCTGACAATATCTAACTCCCAGCTGTAGCTCTGCCTCTCCCTCCATGATGACATCTCTTTTCTCTCTAACCACAGCCAGATTTCCTGAGAGGTGTCTCCACTCCCCTCCCACCTTAACCTGCTGTGGTCTGCCCCCTGGGAAGCAGGTCTGGTCTCTGGGTTACTCTCTAAGGTTATCCTTTCAGTATTGCCACAGAGAACATTCACTGCTTGGGTCTCAGCCTACTTAAATTCTTGAGTGCAGTTGACAATGTCAAACAGTCCTTGCTCCTAGAAACCAGCTCTTTCCCAACACAATGCATTCTCCTTGTTTGCAATTTCACCTCAGTATTTATTTATTTATTTATTTATTTATTTATTCCTCACCCAAGGATTTTTTCCATTGAGTTTTAGGGAGAGTGGAAGACAGAGGGAAAGACAGGGCGAAATATCAATGTGAGAGAAACACATCTATTGTTTGCCTCCTGCATGCACCTCTACCAGGGCCTGGGCCGGGGAGGAGCTTGCAACTGAGGTACGTGCCCTTGACCAGAATCGAACCCGGGAACCTTTGATCTGCAGGCCAATGCTCTATCCACTGAGCCAAACTGGTTAGGGTTCACCTCAATCTTTTTAGATGGCTTTTTGTTCTGAGCCATACAAATATGTTCTGAAGGTGAGGCCTCCAGAGACTCACAGTCCTACCCCTGCCCTTTAGGAGTTTAGTGTGGTCAGTACAGGAGGTATACGGAACCTTTGAGGCAATAAGGTGGCTCTTACAGGGGAGGCTCCCAACTCCTTCCCTCAAGCTGCTTCCCTGTCTCTCTACATCTCTGGAGGGTAGGGAGGGGGGAAGAACAGAGCTCCAGCTAGGGCTTTTTTCACTCTGTGAACAAGAACACATTATGGCTCTTTTTCAATCAAAAGATGGTCACTGGGACAAGGCACAACCCTTCCTCCTGTGCTCATTTTGCCATTATGATCATGGAGTCTCTTTGTAAGGAGCTTCTGGCACACATGACTTGTTTCCCAGGCCCTTGTCCTTCTAAACACACAGAAACAAATGTGAACAAGGTATGTCATAAATGCTTTAAAGCCAGCAATCTCTCATGCTTTGTGCCCTAGGAAATAGGCTTTGCTAGAATCTGCAATATGCCAGTGGGGTGGAGGTTGGAGAAGCAGTGAGGAAGGTCTGCAGGGTTCTCCACCTGATGCCCTAGAGAGCAGGGCTGGACTCTGAATCTCACTATTCTCTCAGTGTTGGACTTTGGAAAGCCCTTTTCCTCTCTGAGACTCAGTTTCCTCCCTTGTTAGTAGGACTCGTCATCGTTATCTCTTCTGTCTATGGTGAGGATGCTGGGAGATGACCTCCGTGTGCTGTAGGCATGATCTCTGCTACAGTAGGCACTCACTAGGAGTTCTTGAACTGAATTGCATCCAGCCATAGTGCACTGACTCCTTCCAGGCCAAGAGGGAAAATGTGTGTGCAAGAGAGACTTGCAAAAAACAAGGCCTATCTCTGTGCACGTCTCTCCTCTGGGAAGGAAGGGGCCCATGCAGTGACAATAGACCAGGGGCGCTGACTCAGACAGCCAGTTCCTGCTCATTTCCCCTCACACTGCAGGACAGCAGCTGAGCGGGAGGTCAGCCTTTGTGGGGCTCTGACTTGGGCCTTTGGCTGAGAAACTTATCCAGAGAAAGATTAGACCAACTCAGACAGCTCCCCGCACTGGTCTGCTGTGACAGGACCCACTGGACCAGTGTGGCTGTGGGCAGGTGGTGGGGGTGGGGAGGAGGGGGAAGGGAGAGAGCGGAAACTCACTTTTGGAGTCCTGCATCACTTTCCCTGGGCTGAGCAGCCCAGGAACAACTTCTTGGGGCAACAGAGCATGTGACCAATGAGGCCAAACTGACCCAGCCAGGGCGCTGGGGAACCCGCTGAGTTACCGGGATCAGGAAGAGTGCCTGGGTGCCCACTGAACAGCCCAGTGAAGGGGTTCAGAACAGCGTGGAGCCCATCAGCTCCCTGCCCTCAGTGAGGGCCCACCACAAGCTTCTCCTTTGCATGAAGATTTGCTGGATGTGGAGTCTTGGCCATCCCCACTGCTAGGATGGAGAGAGCCGAGTCTGCCCCCCTCTTCTGGAGCCGGGGAGGTGAGTCTTCTTTGGGGTAGGAGGGTCGCTTGCTCAGCTGGAAAGAGAAGGGAAGGAATTGGGGCCTATTGAGGAGGAGGTATTTTCTGCACCCAGAGCTCTCCTGAAGCAGCCTGGGCTACCTTGAGGGAAGCGGGTACCCCAGTTCTTGAGGTCTGCAAGGAGGGGCAGGCTGGCCGCTTGGCAGAAGTGCTGTGAAATGAATTCAAAATTGGGTGGCTCTGAGGGAGGAAAGGGTGGATGTGATTACATCCCAACCTTGATAAGCTGAGATTCTGAAGGGATAATAAAAGTGACCGAGGAATTGTAAATGTGCGTGTCTGTGTAAGAAATACTCTATCTCTTATTTTCGATAGATTTATCATGCCTTCTGAGGTCTTATCCTGTGGATGGTGGGAAAGACTGTGCCAATCTTGGTGTTTACCCACCTCCTGGACTGCTGCTAAAATGCTGGGGTGGTTCTTGTTTTGTAGTTTTGTTTTGTAATACTAAACCATAGAGGCAGGGAGGAGCAGGAAAGAGGTGCCTATCACTGGTCATCTGTCCGCACAGGTTGCTATCAAGGTACCAAATGCCTTCTAATCAAAGTGCAAGCCAGATCTGCTGGCAGTAGAGTGGAATCAAGTTCAGGGTACCTAGCCACACCAGGACCCCTCCCTGCCTTATGTGAAGAGAATAGTCGGGTGGGAGGAGGTGACATTGCAGTTTCATGCCCTGGAAAATGAACTGGAAGCTACAGTTAAGGCTGCAGAGGTACCTAGTAGGACAGACAGTGAGTCCATGCTGTGTCTCAGGGGTTCTGGTTGGTCCATTGTGGCAGGAGTAGGCTCAGAAGGAGTTCATGAGCTAACGTAGTTTGAAAAGCAGAGCAATGGGACTGAGAACTAAATACTGTGGGGACCATGTGCTGTTTGGCATAGAGGAGAATCAGAGGAATGTGGTCTTTGGTCTTTAGGTAATTGAGGGGCTGTCACAGGATGAAGGGAATAGATTGGGGCCTGAGGGGGGCTCAGGCAGCAGAGCTGAGGCTTACGAACAAGGAAAATTTTCTAACAGACTCACCAAGGGCTGCCCTGAAAGGGAATGAGAGGTCTGGGTGTGTGAGCAGGTTGCCTTTCTCACAGTCACAGGGCAAGCCCTTGAGAAGATCAGGGCAAGTGGGAGCTGGCCTTCCTCTTCTGAGGAGGGAGAGAGGGATGAGGTGCCACCCTCACCTGGGATGCAGGCCTGGCCCACCCTGCAGTGAACTCCCTTCTTCCACCTCCACAGTTAGCACCCTGGCCTGGCACCCCTATCACTCTCCCTCTGACTGGGCTCCCTGCTCCTGCTCTTTTTTATTATTATCATTATTATTATTTTGGTGCCATGGTAAATGGGATTTTTTTTAGTCTCTCTTTCTGTAAGTTCACTATTGGTGTATAGAAATGCCATAGATTTCTTGGCGTTAATTTTGTATCCTGCTACATTGCCAAATTCATTTATTAAGTCTAATAGTTTTTTGATGGAGTCTTTAGGGTTTTTTATGTATAATATCATGTCATCTGCAAATAAGGACAGTTTTACTTTTTCTTTTCCAATTTGGATGCCTTTTATTTCTTCTTCTTGTCTAATTGCAATGGCTAATACTTCTAGTACTATATCGAACAGGAGTGGTGAGAGTGGGCATCCCTGTCTTGTTCCTGTTCTTAGGGAAAATGGTGTTAGTTTTTGTCCATTGAGTATGATGTTGGCTGTGGGTTTGTCATATATTTTATTATGTTGAGGTATGATCCTTCTATTCCCACCTTGCTGAGAGTTTTTATCAAAAATGGGTGTTGGATTTTGTCAAATGCTTTTTCTGCATCAATTGATATGACTATGTGGTTTTTTTCTTTCAATTTGTTTATGTGATATATCACGTTTATTGATTTTCGGATATTGTACCATACTTGCATCCTTGGGATAAATCCTACTTGGTCATGGTGTATGATCTTTCTGATGTACTGCTGGATCCGATTTGCTAAGATTTTGTTGAGGATTTTGGCATCTATGTTCATGAGGGATATTGGCCTGTAATTCTCTTTCATTGTGTTGTCTTTACCTGGTTTTGGTATTAGGATGATGCTGGCTTCATAGAAAGAGCTTGGAAGTGTTCCTTCCTCTTGGATTTTTTTGTAGTAGTCTGAGGAGGATAGGTTTTAGTTCTTCCTTGAATGTTTGGTAAAACTCCCCTGTGAAGCCGTCTGGTCCTGGGCTTTTGTTTGCTGGAAGCTTTTTGATGACTGCTTCAATTTCTTCCATAGTTATTGGCCTGTTGAGATTTTTAGATTCTTCCTGATTGAGTTTTGGAATGTTGTATTTTTCTAGGAATTTGTCCATTTCCTCCAGGTTGTCTAATTTGTTGGAGTAGAGTTGTTCATAGTATTGTTTAACAATCATTTGTATTTCTGTGGGGTCTGTTGTTATTTCGCCTCTATCATTTCTGATTTTGTTTATTTGGGTCCTCTCTCTTTGCTTCTTGGTGAGCCTGGCTAGAGGTTCATCAATCTTGTTTATCCTTTCAAAGAACCAGCTCTTGGTTTCATTGATTTTCTGTATTGTTTTTTTGGTCTCTATGTCATTGATTTCTGCTCTAATCTTTATTATCTCCTTCCTTCTGCTCACTCTGGGCTTTTCTTGTTGCTCTCTTTCTAATTCTTTGAGTTGTAGAGTTAAATGATTTACTATCATTTTTTCTTGATTTTTGAGATAGGCCTGTAGAGCTATAAACTTCCCTCTCAGGATTGCTTTCATTGTGTCCCATAGGTTTTGGATTGTTGTGTTTTCATTGTCATTAGTTTCCAGGATGTTTTTAATTTCTTCTTTGATCTCATTGGTAACCCAATCAATATTTAATAACATGCTATTCAGCTTCCAAGTGTTTGAGTATTTTGGGTTGTTTTTATTGTAGTTTATTTCTAATATTATGCCCTTGTGGTCTGAGAAGATGCTTGATATGGTTTCAATCTTCTTGAATTTGGGGAGACTTTGTTTGTGACCCAATATGTAGTCTATTTTTGAATATGTCCCATGAGCCCTTGAGAAGAAAGTATATTCCATGGCTTTGGGGTGAAGTGTTCTGAAGATGTCAATTAAGTCCATCTGATCTAGTGAGTCATTTAGGATTGCTGTTTCTTTGCTGATTGTTTGTCTAAAGGATTTATCCAGTGATGTCAGTGGTGTATTAAAGTCCCCTACTATGATTGTATTGTTGTCAGTCTCTCCCTTGATATCTTCCAGGAGTTTTTTTTATGTATTTGGGTGCTCCTGCATTGGGTGCATATATGTTTATCAGGGTTATATCTTCTTGTTGTATTGATCCCTTTAGTATTATGAAGTGGCCTTCCTTATCTCTTGTTATGGCCTTCACTTTGAGGTCTATTTTGTCCGATATAAGTATTGTTACCCCAGCTTTTTTTCATTTCCATTTGCCTGAAAGATATTTTTCCATCCCTTCACTTTCAGTCTGTGTGAGTCCCTTCTTCTGAGGTGGGTCTCTTGTAGACAGCAAATGTATGGGTCATGTTTTTATATCCATTCAGCCACTCGATGTCTTTTGGTTGGAGCATTTAGTCAGTTTACGTTTAAAGTTATTATTGAAAGGTACTTGTTTGTAGCCATTTCTTTTTTTGTATGTGGCTGTTTTCTTTCTGAGCTTTTTATTTCTTCTTTTTACACCAGTCCCTTTAGCATTTCTGCATTGCTGGCT
>NW_005871052.1:12097846-12099555 GCF_000147115.1 Myotis lucifugus | reverse complement strand
GCCCGCTCAGCCTATTCTCCACTTTTACCAGAGCAAGTCTTTAAAAAACAGACCTGGCAGCTCAAAATCCTTCAATGGCTGCCCACCACTCACTGGTGAAAGCCCAGGCTTCTTTCTCTTCTTTACCACCTCCTGTCGACTCTTTAAAAACAAAGCAGAGATGAGATCTTCTCTCACTATAGCACAGCCCTGACTTTTCATAAATCTATGTCTTTGACAACTGGAAAGGGATATATTTAACCTTCCACCTGGTAGCTTTTAATGAAGGGACTTGCTTTCAGGCACTGCCTTCTAATGCCACAGGAGACCAGGGCCTTTTCTTTCTTCTCTCCCAGGCCCAAGCTGGCCTCTCCCTCCAGTGGGATGGTGCAGGCTTCTTGGCCTGCCCTCTGTCTCTAGGTGAAGGAGGTTTCTGTCCCACCCCGTGAAGTATGCCCCCTCAGCTTTCTTATCTGCAAATACTTGGAAGACTCCTTATGAGCTCCATAGCCGGATAAGTGGGACAGTTGGGTGAGCACAAGACTAGGACAGAGCACAGGTCCAGGAGGTGTTGGCCTCGAACCTGGGCTGTGGGAGGGGAGCCAGGAGAGAAGAAAATCTATTTTCAGAGGTCCAGGGGGTGGGGGAGGGGAGAAGTAACGCTAAGTATGATGCAAAGCCCTGTATGTGAAACTTTGCATATACTGCCTCTTGTGATCCTGACAACAATCCCAGGAGGTGGGTACTATTATTATCCATATCATACTCCAGTGAAGAGACTGGGGCTCAGAGCAATTCAGTGTCATATACAGCTAGAACATGACAGAACCGGGTTTGAACCCAGATGCCACCCTCTTTGGGATTTGTGGCAAATCCTAAAGCTAGATTATTTTGCACAGTCCCAGGATGTCCTAGCTGAGTTGGCACTGAGTTTGGAGCAGGTCTGTTGAGCTGGCATCCCTCACTTCTTTGGATATCTTTTACAAATACTTGAGTCCCTTACAGGATCTTTCCTCACTGCCCACCACCCAGGCCCTGGGCTACCTTGACCTCTGCTCCTAGCTGAGGAGCCCAGCCAAGAAGGTTGATTTTTTGTTGTTGTTAATCCTCACCCGAGGATATTTTTCCATTGCTCTATAGACAGAGTGGAAGAGAGGGAGAGAGAGACACATCGATGTGTCTAATGCTGCCTCTCGCATGGGCAGGGGCCAGGGATTGAACCTGCAACCCAGGCACATGCCCTTGACTGAGAATCGAACCCAAAACTCTTTGGTGTGTGGGCCAATGCTCTAACCACTGAACAACACAGGCCAGGGTGGGAAGGTTGATTTTTTTTAAATATATTTTTATTGATTTCAGAGAGGAAGAGAGAGGGAGAGAGATAGAAACATCAATGATGAAAGAGTATCATTGACTGGCTGCCTCCTGCACGTCCCCTACTGGGGATCAAACCCAAAACCCAGGCATGTGCCCTTGACTGGAATCGAACCTGGGACCTTCCAGTCCGCAGTCCAATGCTCTGTCCACTGAGCCAAACCAGTTAGGGCAAAAGGTTGATTTTTTGACAGTGTCCCTGTGCTTTCAGGCCTGATGGACTGACTTCTCCCTACTTCTGCTCCCAAATTCTATTCTCTTTTGCCTCCCAGATAGCAACTACTGGGACCAGTAGCCTCAAACAATAATCTATACAGTGGGGCCTTGACTTACGAGTTTAATTCGTTCCGAGAGAC
>NW_005871052.1:12095060-12097259 GCF_000147115.1 Myotis lucifugus | reverse complement strand
GGGGGCAGTAAGGGGTGACCAGGCTGGCTGGAGAGGGGGGCAGTTAAGGAGCGACCAGGCTGGCAGGGAGGGGGCAGTTGGGGGCAACCCTGGCCAGCAGTTGGGGGGAGTTAGGGGTGATCAGGCCAGCAGGGGTGGGGGGACATTTAGGGGTGACCAGGCAGGCAGGCAGGTGAGCAATTAGGAGCCAGTAGTCCAGGTTTGTGAGAGGGATGTCCGACTGCCAGTCTAGGCCCAATCCCTGGGATCAGGCCTAAACTGGCAGTCGGACATCTCCCCAAGGGGTCCTGGATTGGAGAGGGTGCAGGCTGGGCTGAGGGGACTCCCCCCCCCTCCCCCCGTGCACAAATTTCATGTACCAGGCCTCTAGTAGGTAATAACAACCACATTTGTAGGGCACTTTATTGTTTACCAACTACCTTCATAGTCAGCAGGGTGGTAGGGAGGGGAACTTCAAGGTGGTCTTAATGGTACATGGTACAACTTTAAAGAACATTGAATTACATGGTGAGAAAATGATCCTCGCTTCCTTCTCCTTCCAGCTTTCTGATTACATCAAGGAGAAAGTCTCAGCATGGTGCTATTCTTCAGCTTCTATAATGCTTGCTAATCTTTTGGAACAGCTAGAGCAGGCCTCGGGCTCAAAGACATTGACAGACAGCGATATCTACTTAGAATTTAATTATTCTGTTCTGTTTCCATTGTATTTACTTTTATACTTACTATTTCTGGTAAATGATACTCCTTTTGTTTTGGTTTTTGTTGGTATATAAAATTTATTTTAACATAAATTAATTTCATTTCAAAAAAGATTAAATAAATAGTAAATAGAGCCAGTGGGGCCCAGATATGGCAAAACTCATCAAAGTGGTACCAAAATGGCTGAAGCTTGGGCAACACTGGAACATGGCTTTCGTTCAGCATCAAGTTCCTCGATGTGGCCTATAATGCATACTAGTGTCCAGGGCTTTACTGTCCCTTCCTCTCCTTCCTCCCACACCCTACACCCTTTCAGGCCTGCCAGCTTTTAAGCATGTGTACCCTCTGTCTGGAATGTCTTCCCCACATTCCTAGTCCACTGATCAAACCCCAATTTATACTTTAAGAGTCAGTCTAAAGGGCCTCTCCTCTAGGAAGCTTTCCTTCGGCTAAGCATGACGTTCATACAGTCTTTCCCATTGCTATAATTATTTGCTTATAAGCCTATATCTTCCACACTATTGGTTTCAAATGGATTTGATAGGAAAAATGAGAGAGAGAGAGAGAGAGAGAGAGAGAGAGAGAGAGAGAGAGAATGTAACTGTGAGTGAGGCCTGTGCCCTGTGACTAGGGTTCTGGGGACTATAGCAGTTCCTGGGATCATTTGGAATGGAGGCTACCCAGATGCTGACTCAGAGCCTACATAGGCCACAAAACCAGCCTGAGGATTGCCTCTGGGAGGTTGTTGCAGGTCACAGGTAGGAAGTTTATTGGGATGCCTTTGGGATCAACACCTGAGGTCTAAGGGAAAGAGGCAGGATTCGTTTGAGGAGGAAGTTGGGCTGTGGCACCATTCTAATGACAGCCTCAGCTCACCCATGAGGAGCTCAGAGCAGGGTTGGCTCTTCACAGTTGTTCTGAGTTACGATGAGAGGACCAGAAGTTGGTGCCCCACATGGACCAGTCATTAAATGGAGCCTGCCCCCAGGGAGCACGCCTGGCCTCCGGTGATGCAGTGTCTTCTGAGGAGGTGGCAGGACAATCCCCAAAGAGGACTGTCAGCCAGCAACACTCAGTCCTGGGGAGACCTGAGAGTGCATCATTGTGTCTGCCACAGGGTCCTCCTCAGACCCCCATGCTGGAGAGGCAGGGTCATTTGGAGGGTAGAGTGTGGCTGTCAAGAGTTGTTGACTGGAAGGGCATAATAAATGTTTGTTAAAAGAATGAATGGCTGAGCATGATGTTCTAAGCACTGTGCTTAGAGGCAAGGACAATACAGAGGCAAAAAGTCCCAGGGAACTTCTGGTATAATTGAGGTGACTGTTTACTAACCGTAAAGAAACTATTTCAGAACAATGTGGTAAGTTCTACAATGTGTACCAAAGACCATGCTTCCAGAGCACTTTGTTCTTGCTCCTCTTGGAGGCCTTATCATAAGGTCCCTCCAATAACCCTGCAAGGCATGAGTTACTGTGCTCACTCTACACATGTGAAAACTGA
>NW_005871052.1:12081021-12094801 GCF_000147115.1 Myotis lucifugus | reverse complement strand
GCTTTTTACATATATTTCATCTTGTCACAGCCCTGTAAGGAGAGAAAAATAAGAGTTTCAGAAGAAAGTAGGTTTTGCCCTGGAAAAGTGGTTGCTCAGTGGTTAGAGCATTGGCTCATGCACCGAAGGTCCATGGGTTCGATTCTTGGTCAAAGGCAAGTACCTGGGTTGCAGGTTTGATCCATGGTGACTGCAGGAGGCAACCATTTGATGTGTCTCTCACATCGATGTTTCTCTCTCTCCCTCTCTCTCTCTCTCTCTCTCTCTCCCTCCCTCCCTCCCTCCCTTCCATTCTCTCTAAAAATCAATCGAAAAAAATATCCTCAGGTGATGATTAACAAAAATAAAAGTAGGTTTTTACCTTTCTTTTCTTTTTTTAAAAAAATTTTGTTTTATTGCTTAAAGTATTACATACCTTTATTTTCTTAACCTGCCTGGTATGCTTTCAGAAATAGATATATTCTGATCATATTTATAACAGCAGTGTTCTTTTTTATTCTTTTTTTTCCTACACATTCTTAACCACCTGTGAAATTCTTCCATTACACTCATCTGTTCTTACATGCTTTATTTCAAATGTGAGAAAATTGTAATCAAAATTCTGTTCGTTCCTTTTGAATTGTGAGGGGGAAAATATGCTTTTTGTTTTTTAAATTTCAACGTTACTCAAAAAGACAAAACTTTATTGGTTTGAAACATTAAAAATGTATGAAACTAAGAATACCTCTGATATTGTGTGATTAATACTCTAGGAGAAATTGGAGGGATTGTATACTCTGAATAGCAGGCCACTTAGAGGCAACTAAAAATCCTCCTCGAGGAGCTGGGTCCTGGGCAGGGCAGTTGCTCCTTGTTCCCTCCCCAGTCCCCCTAGGCTGTGCCTTCTGCCCACCTTAGTGCACACACTTCTCAAACTCTAGGCCAAATCTCTTTCTTCTCTTCATTCCCTGCCTAAAATATTTCCTGTCAAATGCCAATGAAGCCAAAATTTGAGGGTGTACAAAAAGAATTCTAGTATCTCTCTCGATGGGTTCCATTATAGTTTGATTCCAGAGTAAAACAATCTAGAGAAAGCTAGAGTTTTTTTTAGCAGAAGCTTTCACACTGTACAGAACCAAGTTGCTTTATATTCCAGAGAAGAAAAGTCTTCATATGTTCCCAGTGAAAATAAAGGTGTACATGCTCTGTGTCTATACCTAGTCCCGCATGACTTCATTTGCTGTCACTATCACAGGACCATGATTAAAATTTCCTTTTTTTTTTAAGTGCCAAAATACCATGCTGCCTCATGGGTTAAGCAAGGTAACCCTAATTTCTACTCATTTCCTTGACGTCCTTGTAGGGAGCTTGCAATATGTAATATGGGGCCAAAGTACAGTGCAGGGTTCAACTTTATGCTTTAAAAATAAGCAAGGTAGCCCGACCAGAGTAGCTCAGTTGGTTAAGTGTTGTCCTGTGCACCGAAAGGTTGTGGGTTCTGTTCCCTGTCAGGGGACATACCTGGGTGGTGGGTTTGGTCCCAGTTGGGAGCTTATGGAAGGCAACTGATCAATGTTTCTCTCTCACATCGATGTTTCTCTCTCTCTCCTTCCCTCCCTCCCTCTCTCCCTCCTCTCTTCCTTCTTCTTCCTCCTCCTCCTTCCTCCCACCCACCCTTCCTCCCTACCTTCCTCGCTTCCTCTCTCTAAGCATGTCCTCAGATGAGGATTTTTTTAAAAACAGCAAAGTAAATAAATGACCCTTATCAAAGTGTCATTTTCAAACAGTTAAAAACATGACTCATTGAAATATATAGTGATCACATATAAAAAAATTATTTAACTCATTGATGAGGAAACGAGCATTGTGGTAAAGCTGGTTTTTTTAAAAAAAAATATGAGAGTCTGGCAGTTCCTTAAAAAGTTAAACATAGAATTACCATATGATCCTGCAATTCCACTTTTGTGTATAGACCCAAAAGAAGTGAAAACAGGTACTTGAACAGATGCTGGTACACAAATGTTCATAGCAGCACTCTTCACAACAGCCAAAAGGTTGGAACAGCCCAAATGTCCATCAGCAGATGAATGAATAAACAAAATGTGGTGTATCCATGCAATGGAATATATCTAATAGAGACATCAGGGCATGAGGGCATGAGTGGGGGGATAGGGGACAATGGGGGGATAAGGACACATTTGTAATATCTTAATCAATAAAGAAAAAAGAAAAGAAAGAAATTTTGCATGTTAGAGGAAACATTGAACCAGATGTAAAATCTTGGAAGTCATGATATTAAAGAACTAAAAAACGTTTTTCAATGTGATAAAATAAATGAGTAGATTTTCTGATTTTGAACAATGATATTATTCCTGGAATGAAAAGTACTCAATCATGACCTATTCGTTTTTAATACAATGTAAGATTTAATTAGCTAACATTCTTTATGCATAGATTTTTATATCTATGTCCATGAGTGATATTGGCCTATAAGTCTCTTTTCTTGACAACAACTTTCCAACACTTGTACAGACATACCTCAGAGATATTGTGGGTTCAGTTTCAGATCATCACAATAAAGCATGTCTTAATTTTTTTTTTTAAAAAAAAAGCCTAGGTGGTCCTCATGCCCTCACATGACGCCCTCACGTCATCACAAGATGGCCATTACAAGATGGCCACCCTCACGTTGTCACAAGATGGCCACCACAAGATGGCCAGCAGAGGAGGGCAGTTAGGGGTGACCAAGCCAGCAGGGGAGGGCAGTTGGGGGTCACCAGGCCTGCAGGGGAGGGCAGCTGGGGGCAACCAGGCTGGCAGGGGAGGGATGTCCTATTTCCGGTTTAGGCCCGATTGGGTTCCAGATTGGAGAGGGTGCAGGCCGGGCTGAGGGACCATCCCCATGCACGGATTTTGTGCACCAGGCCTCTAGTTCAGTTATGAAAGGGAATGAAGTTCTGATACATGTTACAACATGGATGAACTGAACCTTGAAAACATGTTAAATGAAAGAATCCAGTCACAAAAAAATAAATAATCTATGATTCCACTTACATAAATTATTTAGAGTAGGCAAATTCATAGGGACAGAAATTAGCCTGGAAATTATCAAGGGCTAGAAGGAAGGGGGAATGGGAAATTACTGCTTAATGTTTCTGTCTGAAGTGGTGAAAATTTTTTGTAAATGGATAGTGGAGATGGTGTACAACAATGTGAACACAATGACATTAAATCGTACACTTAAAATTATTAAAATGGCAAATTTTATGTTATATATATTTTACCACAATAAGAAATAGTAAAAAAAAAAAAGGGGGGGGGGCAGGGGGATAGAAACAAAAAGATATGAGAGATTTTGAAAAATGCTGGAATAAGATTTTTTAAAAGTTAGAAACATAACTGGTTAGCTCTAGAGCAGTGGTTCTCAACCTGTGGGTCGCAACCCCTTTGGGGGTCGAATGACCCTTTCACAGGGGTCGCCTAAGACCATCAGAAAACACATATATAATTACATATTGTTTTTGTGATTAATCACTATGCTTTAATTATGTTCAATTTGTAACAATGAAAATACATCCTGCATATCAGATATTTACATTATGATTCATAACAGTAGCAAAATTACAGTTATGAAGTAGCAACGAAAATAATTTTATGGTTGGGGGTCACCACAACATGAGGAACTGTATTAAAGGGTCACGGCATTAGGAAGGTTGAGAACCACTGCTCTAGAGGATAATAAAACTGTAACTTTTGATGCTATCTTTCCTACTGTACAGAAATAATTTTTATTTCTACCAGAAAAAAATCATTTGCTGTTTATCAATCTTCTACAAGGTTATTTTTAACTTTATAGTGGACCTTAATAAATTGTGAATAATAGTCAAGCCACCACATGGGTGATGCTCTCATATGTTCTTGAAAAGGCACTCTGTAATCTTTTTTGCCTTGTCAAGTTTTAGATAATGTTTCATAACACATGATAAACCACAATTATCATGTGGATCTCCATGAAAGAACCTTAACTTTAGTTTCAAGATTGACTCTCATGTGGCATTAACATCTTGGTGGCATCTTCTGTGTGGCACCCAGCAAGTGGTAGTCCTGGGTCACTTGTCAGGCCCGCTTCAGTCTATACTGCACATCACCACCACACTGATCTTTCAAAGCACCACTTTCATTGTGTTCCTCCCACACATCAAATTGCAATGACTCCTGTTTAGCCCACACTTCCCCAACTGGCTCACAGAACCTCTGGAATCTAGCCTGGTTAGAGATTTGGAAAGTTTTCAAGCCTCATTGCCCTCAGTCCCAGACAGGTTGGTCTCTCCTAACTCCTTGTTGTGTTTCAGATCTTTGCTCAGACAGAGACTCTGTGGCCCTGGCCCATCTCTTATACTAAAGGGCCTATGGTGGTGTTTCCCAAAGTTCAATCATCTGTGTACCACTGTAACAAAATTTTTTATCTGTACTATTTTCTAATTTTTAAAAATTCTATTCCCTTTTAAAAGTTTTTCTTCCCCGAAGCTGCAGGTTTGATATGCCATTTTTTAAAAAGAAAGTTCATCTGTATACCACTTTAAATAATGTTTATTTCATACTTGATAATGTTCTAATTGTTTGGTGTGTTTGGCCTGACTTGAGGATGGTAAGTTCCTACTATGGCTTTGATGTCTCACCAGCACTCAGGTCCCCATCACACACCCTTTGGTTGACTGAGTGTCCTGTCTTTGGCAGAACACTGATGGCTTTCTCTTGTCCTTTAAGCGTGCACAGAAATGTTAAAAGTGCATTCCCTGGTCTCCAGGGACTTATATTCTGGCTGGGGGAACAAAGGCAGGTGTTCTAGACAAGTCCAGCAGACCTAGCTACCTCTTGGACACTTCCTACTGTAAACTGAAGGTCATTGGTGCCAATTCAACACCAACAGGAATCCCCAATTTGGTGTGCAGTGAAGAATGAAACTGTTCAGTGCAAACAGTTCAATTGTGATAAAGCTCAGCTGTGAGGTTTGCTGTTTCAGCTGAGCCATGGGAGGGCAGTCTTCAGTCTTTGGTGCAAAGGGAAAGTGTACTTTGAGAGCCAGAGGGGAACTGGCTTATATGGACAGAAGTCCTTCCTGCCCCTGATCCCTGATTGGTCCGTCCTCGGGCATATGAGGACTCCAAATCCTCACAGTTTGATTGGTCCAAAAGGCACTGTTCTGATTGGTCAGAATAGAGTCACTCTGATTGGTCGGAGCTGTGCAGCTCCAATTGTCTGGGGAAAGTTTCAGTCCTATTGGTTAGACTAGGACTCCAGGAACTCTTTAATAAGGGCTGGCTCAGATGGTAGCAACACAGTGCAGGCAGGAAGTTCAATTCAGGCTTCTCCCTTTAGTGCAGTTTGCGTGAAAGGTCCCCGTGTAGTAATGGCTGCCAGGCTCTATGTGTGCGTTTTTTTATTGTTTGTTTTTTAATTTGAGCCAAGTTAGGCAACATGAGCCCTTCTTAACAGCCATCTTCTTTCTCAGGGTCCATATTTACTATGCTACCTTGAATAAAAAGCCTCCCTACTCCTCAGGTTCCTTATCAATGAAATGAAAATAATAATGATAATACCTGTGTTGCCTACATCATAGAATGGATGAGAGGGTACAATGAAGAGAGCTGTGTAAATGCTTTGTAAACGAGAAAATGATTTCCATAGTTTAGTTAAATGATCCCATGAAGATTAAATAACAGTACAAGGTGGCCAAATAAAGAATGTCACAAGGTACTTTCCCAAGTCCAGATGAGTCATTGTGAAAATCACTTACTAATGGATGGAAGGATTCCAGAAGTATTACTTAGATGGGTCATGAAGCATGAGCAGAAGTTCAATAAGGGGTGAGGGAAGGGGTGGCATATCTAGATGTGGAGCATGCGGGGAGCAAATCCAATAAGGGAAGAAAGATGGACACCTGCTGTTGAGGAGCTCAATTGGACTGCACACAGGAAAGTGTGAAGAGGCAGTGGGAGAAATGGCCAGGTGAGGCCTCCGGTGCCAGACTGAAGTGCTGGGCCTTCCAGGTATGGGAGGTTACCCACAGCTCTTAAACAGAGGTGTTTGTGAGGAAAGCAAAGTTTAGAATGCAGATGGAACTTCTTGTTCTCCTCATAATTTATTTACCACTTATGTGTTTTAAATTAAATACAGACTCATTGGACAAAAATATTCAAAAAAGATTTAGAGTAAATAATGAAAGTCCACCTTTAACTCCCCCTTCCGCTTCTACAGCCCTCCCCAATTTCAGTATATTTCAAAGACTACACACTGTTACCAGCACACTGTAACTCATTCCAGATCTTTTCCTATGAATATGCCTATGTGTGTGCATATATTTTTATGTAAATGATTCTATTATACATTTTGTATAAAGCCTTGATTGTTTTTTAACTTCATATGTCTATGGAAATCTTTCTATGGCAAAATATCTTCTTTTTAATGGCTGTATAGCATTCCTCAGTAAGAATATACCACAATTTATTTAAAGAATCCCCTATTGATGAAGATTTTTGCAGTTAAGTTTGCTTTTTACTTTGTGTTTCAATATATGCACATGGCAAAAGAAATTTAACAGTATAAAAGAATATTTACTGAAAAAAAGCAATCCTCCTGCCTACCCTTTACCCCCAACCCCCACTTTAACAGCTCCTTTCTCAAGAGGCAACCACAGGTACCAATTTCTTGTGTGTCCTTCCAGGTGTATGCATATACAAAAGTGTGTGAGAGTATATGTGTGTATGTAGAGAGGGAGGGGGAGGGGCAGAGCAAGAACATTCCATATCAGCACATATTTTAGCTACATGATTCTTCTTAATGGCTGCAGTGTATTCTATTCTGTGGCTGAACCACAATGTATCTCACCTATCTTCTACTGAAGGGGGTGATTGCCAGTATTTTGCCATTACACATAATACTACAATGTATATCTTTGTTCATTTATCTTATATGAACCTTACCTCTAGTATAAATACCTAGAACTGTAGAAGTGGCATTGTTGGGTAAAAAGGGATGTGCACTTAAGTTTTTGATAGATAATACCAAATTACCCTCTAAAGAAGTTGCCCCACTAACCACATATGGGAGTACTTGTTCCTCTCTACCCCCTCTCCCCATCATGGCATGTAATAAAACTTTTTCACCTGTGCTGGGGAAACAGGGTGAAAACCTGAGGAGACGGGGTGGAGGTGCAGTCAGGGAAGTCCCAGTTGTTACCCATGGGTAACATTGAGGCTCTCATAACAGCCCAGTGGTGGATGTAACCCACAAAAGAAATTCTGTATAATAACGGGATTACAAGGGAAAGAACTGCATGTCTCAGACCTTATTTAAAAAGAACTCTCTAGGACAGTGGTCGGCAAACTGCGGCTCGCGAGCCACAAGCGGCTCTTTGGCCCCTTGAGTGTGGCTCTTCCTAAGCCTTAGGAGTACCCTAATTAAGTTAATAACAATGTACCTACCTATATAGTTTAAGTTTAAAAAATTTGGCTCTCAAAAGAAATTTCAATCGTACTGTTGATATTTGGCTCTGTTGACTAATGAGTTTGCCGACCACTGGTCTAGTCCATTCAGTTTTGACCAAAGAGCAGTGTCTGACACAGAGTGGCCATTCAGCAAAAATATTTATTGAATGAATCAGTAGTAATACATATTCAAGAAATCACTTCTGTCCACTTCATTCAGAAGGGGTTTATGGTGAGGCAGGCACACAGAGCATTGTAGGAGTCCTCTCTAATATGTTAAGCTTAAGGCCAAATTTAGTGAATTAATTACTTGGCTTCCTGATATACTTCTGTCTCTAAATGTAGAGGTGCAGCATGTAATATGGAGAAGAATGCAGGCCCTGTCACCATGCAGACATGAGTTCTAATCCTGACTACCACTAATTCTGCAGCTTTGGGCAGGTTCCTTGACTTCTCCTTGTCCTCACCAATAAAATGGGCCTTATATGTGGGCTTGATCCACATTGGGGATCAAGCCCACAACCCAGGCATGTGCCCTGACCAGGAACTGAACCAGCAAACCATGCCAGCTCGGCCCTGTACATATTCTGTGTGTGCATATATGAATAGTGTAGCTTTATGGAAGTACAGTTAATGGATCAAATAATGTATGAATTGTGACTTTGGATAAATACCAGAATATTGCCCTCAAAAAGGCTTAAAATTTACACTTCCATCTTTTACCTCAACTATTGCACTACCTTGCAGTGTTGTTGGGAAAATTAGTTTAGACAAAGAATGCAAAGTGTCCACTGCAGTGCCTAGTACATGCAGGTGTTCAAGAGATGATTATTAAAGTAAATTTTTAAAGTTATTTTAAAATATTTTTTAAAATTTAAACCTAGCTTTATCAATTAAGCTCCCAGTAAGTGAATTTCTGAAGTCAAACACTGCCAGGCACCACAATTGCATCTTATTGATGCTCATTACCAAAGGAAAAAGCTTTTCTTTCTTTTCTTTCTACTGGTCATTTAACTTTGAGACAAGGCAAACCATATCATCAATTTGCTAACATTCCTTTCAAATACATGATTTGTCTCCTTCTGATAGTTCCACAACCTGAGTTCTAATTTATCCCCCGGACTATTTCCCCATTTTATTGGCACCTTCCCTGCAGATGTGGGATTCTGGCCAGGTTCCCATGGACAATAGTGAGGGCATATCAATCTAATGTACAGGCAGCTACTGGTAATTGGCCCTTTCCTGTGAGCAGTGTTATTTCTTCAGTCCAGGAGTCAAGGCAGTAGGTAAAAATGGCTTGTTTAATACTGCTTTCTTCCAAAGTCCAAAGTATCCACCAGGGTGGGTGTCCCACAGGTTATTAATCTAACTCGGTCTCCATTGATGGATGTGGAGAATGCTTTCAGTTTCACCCTATTACTAACAGTGGGGCAACAAGTATTCCTGTACATACTTTTTAAAAATATATTTTTATTGATTATAAGAGAGAGAGAGAAGGGAGGGGGGAAAGAGATAGAAACATCAGTGATGAGAGAGAATCATTGATCGGTTGCTTCCTGCACGTCCCACACTGGGGATAAAGCCCACAACCCAGGCATTTGCCCTGACCAGGAACTGAATCAGCAAACCATGCCGGCTCGGCCCTGTACATATTCTGTGTGTGCATATATGAATAGTGTAGCTTTATGGAAGTACAGTTAATGGATCAAATAATGTATGAATTGTGACTTTGGATAAATACCAGAATATTGCCCTCAAAAAGGCTTAAAATTTACACTTCCATCTTTTACCTCAACTATTGCACTCTGAGGTACATATCCTAGAGAAACTCTCATACAGGTGAACCATGTATGTTCATGACAATACTGTTTATAAGAGCAAAAAGTTGAGAAGCAAAAGGAGAATAGATAAATCAAATCATTGTAGATTCAAATAATAGAATAAGACACTGCATGAAAATGTCTGAACCACAGCTACCTGCATCAACATGAATATTTCTCACAAACCTAATGTTGAGCAAAGAAAGCAAATGCAGAAGGATAGGTACAGTTCAATATGATTTATACAAAGTTTAAGAATATGAAAAATAATACTATATATTGCATGTTATTTATGAGCATAGGCATAGTACATTTAAAAACATGCATTTGAATCACGGACATCCAATTCAGGAGAATGGCTATCCCTATGGGGGAGGGGATTGGGACTGGGGAGGTACACAAGGGGCTTTGAGTGAACCTATAAAATCTTATTTCTTTCAGAAAAAAAGGTTCTGGGGCAAATATGGGGAAATTTGTTTCTAGTTCTTTTCTTTATAAAAAGAAGAAAAGAAAAGCAGGGCAGAGATTCCTGCTGCTCCTTTTTTTGCAGATGAGGAAACTGAGGGTCCAGAGCCCACCCTGTGGTTTAGGGACACTCAGTACATCAGAGAGACTGATAGCCTCTATAGGAAGAGACCTCGCACTCCAATTCACTGAGAGCCCCCTTGTCTCTCAGACTCCAGTATAATCCTGGGAGTGGATTGTTTGGGTAACATTATGATTCTTGGCTTCTAGGCTGGAGAAGATGACCACCAAATGTTTGCTATTGTCACTCTAATTCTGGACCCTTCCTGCCCTGTAGGGGCTCTGGGCATACTCTACTGCAGTGTGATCAGTGCTTGGAGCAAATAGTAGATCCGATCCTGGATTTGGCAACAGCCTTTATCATGAGCCTATCATTGTGACACAGGTGCAGTGAAGCAACAGCACTGTAATGCTCTTTCTGGAACGGAAATTTTGCAGCAACGTCTCCTGCAAGCAGCACTGCCCTGATTAGGTGACACAATGGGGCTATCAGGCCTTATCAGTAGCACTTGGTCTAAAACTGAAACTAGGAGTGGTAGGAAGGGCTGTCCTCAGTGCTTGGTCCTGTTGCCATGGCCTCTGTTGCCATGGTTCTCAAGCATGTATGCTTATTATTTATTTCAACCACTCATGGCATCCATCAGCAAGCAGGACCTAGAATCTCTTTGAGGCAGACCAGGGAGAAATTGGTTAACAGAAAAGATAAGAGCAAGTAGGGAAATAATTAAACAAACACTAATAGTGGATGAGAAGAATCTGGTATATGAGGCCCAGAAAAACAGCTTTGTGTGTTTGTGTTTTTTAAGAAGCTTCCTGAGATGGGATGGACTGAGTAGCTGGATCAGAATCAGCTGAGAAGTGCCCATTATCTAGCTGTCATGTATTATGAGTACAGAAATTCTGTGCCCTGGATTTTCCAGAAAAGTCCCAGTTAGAAGTATTTGGTTCCATTTGTCACACCAAGAATCTTGATTTGATATTTAGAAAATAAGGTCACTGTAGTTATAATAGCTCTCTAAGTTATCCAGGAAAGGCTGATTTAGAATTTACTCTGCTCTCACTGGTTAGCAGAGAATTCCCACATTGCCTGCCCTTGGGTCCCAAAGGTCTGAGCAAAGTGGCCCCTTAGACAGCCAAGAAACATGAAAGTGTCTCTGGATAGGGTGCCCCTCCACAGAGGGGTATAGCTCTCCACAGGTGTGTAGCCAGAAAGGCATAGATTTTGACCCTACAGACTTGAGTTTCAATATGCTCTGCACTAACTCTGTCAACTTGGGCAATGCTGCCCTCACACATTTTCTCACCTGTAAATGAGAACAATAATACCTATGACACAGGGTTATTTGGAGTATTAAAAATATGTTTATGTTTAAAGCTTGCACAAATGTTAGTTGTTAAAATTCATTCCTTCATTCAAAAAATGCCAGGCATGAGGCCAGTCCTGAAGCTAGAGAGGTAAGCAAAACAGACAAGGTCCAGCTAGCTTGGGGCTTTCAGGGCTTTCAGCCCAGGGGGGTCAGCAGCCATTAGCCAAAGTCTCACCCATCCGAGGTCCAAGCAGGGGAGAGACAGGGAAGAGTTGCTTCTTTTAAAAGCTAATTCTAGCTGCTGTGTAGAGTGAGAGGGCAAGAGAGGGAAGGGGGAGCAACTTGGGAGGCTTCTTCCAGCAATGATAGCTTGGGCTAGGGTGGTGGAAGTGCCAGGGAGAAATGGTCAGATTCTGGATCATTTTGGAGATAGAAGCAATGGAATTTGATGATGGAGTGACGTTTGAGAGTGAGGAAGAGGCCAGGATGTATTTTACCTAACTGTATTCCCAGAACATGGGCCACTGGGGCTACAAAAAAATGGTCCCGAGGCTGCTAAGGGATACCGTGTAGAGGCTACGTTTCTTCCCCTCTCCCTTCTGTGAACAGGGCGGTTCTGGTCCTTGAGTCTGGAAATCAGTTCGCTAGACTTTCTTTTAAATAAGAGTCTTTAATTTTTTTGCTTTTGTGTAAATAATAAAGCCAAATATATGGCATTCTGGCTTAGATTTCATTAACTTAGGATGTTGAAAAAATTCTTCAATCTAGTTTATCTCCTTGGGGATCAATGTAGATATTCTTTAAATTGGATTCCTTTCCAACCTATGGCTCAGTATTTTTTTTTTTGTTCTGAGACACTGGAAGACAAGAAGGTCTTCAAAGGCGAGGGGAAAGTGGGAAGGGCCAAAAGACTAGGTTGAGTTCCATAACAATATTTAACCACAATTTGTAGTGTTTACAAAGGAATATCACACCAATCATTTGTTGTCATATTTTGTAAATTCAGGACCTGACTCCCAGTCCTGTGTTGTTGCTACTTTTTTTGATTCCAGGTCCTAAATTTGTGTGTATGGAGGGGAGATGTAGAGCAGGTCTCCCCATGAAAAAAGAAAAAGTTCCAATAGACAGTCAAGGTCTTTCTTTATTGAAGCAATTTATTCCTTTTGCATTGAGAATGATTGTTAAAAGAAAATTGGGTATTTTCCCACATCACTTGTTCCCCATACATTCAACGGGTCTTTCATTTCTCAATCCTTGCAGGCCCACCCTTCAGAAGCTATTATATGCTTGACAATTGGCTGAGACTCTTGTCTTTTTTTCTCTCTCAATTAAACTCTAAGGATGGGGGTCCCCATCTGCTCTGAAGCAAACAAATCTTTTGTTATACCTGTTTCCCAGAAACTGGAGAGCTTTTTTCCTTTCTCCAATTTCTATAGTTGTCTTTTCAAAACACTTGACCCTCTTCGTGATTTTTAACTGCAGATGGCAAATCAAAATGGTTTCCCAAACTGAGGCCAAGTCTTCTCTCCAAAGCCTATTGCTTTTACCCTGCCTCCACCCATTCCTGAACTAGGAAAGAAAAAAAAATCACACACATTTTCCTAAGTGGTTATTTTTCTCTTTCTAAGCTGTCTTATCTTAACATGAATGTGGCAAAATTGCTAGGGAGAAATGGTAGAGTGTATTTCCACTGGGTAGGCTTTTCTCTCCACAGTAGATAGGGCTGGCATGGCCATCTCAGATCATGGTATCTGTACTTGAGCATTAATATGGCATAGTGCCTTCCTCTCCAAGGGAAGACACAGATAGCAGCAGATGCCAAAGCCTCAGGTTCAAGCTGAGCAAGGAGCCAACACAAGTGGAATGGCTCTCCATTCACAGATCCTCGTGGATTTTGAAGGTGAGAGGAAAGAGAAGGTGAGGAAATAAGAGGGCAGAAAGGGAAGGATAAGAAAGAGGAAGGTGAGAGGGGTGTTTGCAAATAGAAATAGAGCTGTGAAAAAAATAATAGAAACTGAATTGTTATTGAAAAATATTAACATTTTACACTACTATATAAACTATTATAACAAACTAGAGGCCCTGTGGATGATATCTGTGCATTGGGGGGGGGCCCCTCAGCCCAGCCTGCACCCTCTTCAATCTGGGACCCTGGGATCAGCCTAAACAAGAGTTGGACATCCCTCTCACAATCCTGGATCGCTGGCTCCTAATTGCTCACCTGCCTGCCTGCCTGGTTGCCCTTAACTGCTCCCGCCCTTCTGGCCTGATCGCCCCTCACTGCCCCCGCTGCCGGCCTGGTCACCCCACACAGCCTGCTTGTTCAGTGGTTTGGTCGTCCCTCACTAACCCCCCTCCGTCCTGCTGGCCTGGTCACCCCATGCAGCTTGCTGTTCAGTCGTTTGGTCACCCCTCACCAACCCCCTGCTGACCTAGTCGCCCCACACAGCCTGCTGTTCAGTCGTTTGGTTGTCCCTCACTAATCCCCCTGCTGGCCTGGTTGTAGGAAGCCATCTTATGAGGGTGTGAGGGTTAATTTGCATATTATCTCTTTATTATATAGGATTATATCTCCATATGCAAAATATAAATGTAGGTAATAGTTTTATCATTGTAAAAATATAACATATGTTGTTAAAACTTCAAATAGTATTGCCCTGGC
>NW_005871052.1:12046746-12080876 GCF_000147115.1 Myotis lucifugus | reverse complement strand
TGGGTTCCATCCCTGGTCAGGGTGCCTGCAGGAGACAGCCAATTGATGTTTCCCTCTCCCATCAATGTTTCTCTCTCTCTCTCTCTCTCTCTCTTCATTCGTTCCTCTTTCTAGGATCAATTAAAAAAAGACAAATAATACTGAAGGGTTTAAAGTGAAGAGTACCAGTCAGCATTCTTCCCTCTCCCTCTCAATGCCCTCTTCACACACCCCAGAAGCCGTCTATGGCAGCAGTTACTTGTGTGTTCTTGTAGAGTTGTTCCCTACACATATAAACCTAAGTGTGCTTTCTGTACACACAAATGAGATAATACTGTACATACTGGTCCTTCCCTTGTCATTTTTTCCCTCAAACTCAACAATAACTCTCTGATGTTTTCCCATTTCTATGCATAGAAATCTACTTCATTCTTCTTAGTGGCTGCGTGGCATTGCATTATATGGATGTCCTGTGGTATGTGGAACCACCCCTGCTGATGGACATTTAAGTAAAATTGAAAGTCCAGCACAGCACTATCCAATAGAAATAGAAATGGAATGTGAATCACAAATGTCACCTATGAAATTTTAAATATTCTAGTAGTGACCATATTTCCCCCCTCCTGCTTTAAAATGCTATCTTTATTATAGTCTAAATGACCTTATATACATGATTTTGTTTTGGACTATTTCATTTTATTTACTGATTTGCCAATTTCTACATCAGTATCCTCCATTTCCAGCAGCCACATTTAAAAAGTAAAAAATAGAGATGAAATTAATTTTAATAATAAATTCTATTTAATCCAATATATAAAAATATTTCAACATAAAATCAATATTTAAAATTATTAGTGAGACACTTAACTTTTTTTCATATTAAGTCTTTAAAATTTGATGTGCATTTTATACTTATAGCACATTTCAATTCAGACTAGCCGATTTCAAGTTGCTCACGAGCCACATGTGGTGGTAAGCTACTGTATTGGACAGCAGAGATCTAGCAGGTAGGGGTCCGAAATGTCACCTGAGCTACATGTCTCTGTGGTGGGTAGGGATGGATTGAAAGGGCAGAAGCTGAGCTGAGGACAAAAACCTCAACTTCAACAATCTGGGCAGCTCCTGGGGCCTCTCTGAGCCTTGCTGTGTGGACGTCCATAAACACTCTGCATGCTGGCCCAGTGCAGGGCAGGACGGCTGACCCAGGTATGAAAGGCCCTACTCCTCTATACCTCATGGGCTCTAGCTCTGCTGGCTCAAGAAATAAGGAGAGCCCCAAGTGTTCAGGAGGCGATTATCTGGGGCCTGCCACAGCTTCCCCTTTCTTTGCCTCCAGAGGTGCCTCTATTTACAGCCTCATTGCACTTCTCATTGTATTCAAGACCAGTTGCTGTTTCCTTTTTTCAAAAGCAGAGTGGTGTGGCAATGGGACTTGGGGTGGGGGACAACGTCTGGGGAGGGTGTGGTGGGTGGAACCCACATCGTGGCTTACTCAACTGTGAGATCTTAACGCAGTGTCCCCAGAGCTGCTGTGGTCCCTGGTGGCAGTGGTGACGGCCATGGCGGCACTGCATAGAGACTGGAATGGTGAGCTGGGGCACAATTACATACTGTGAGGGAATTCACATTGGGGCTTGAGGTTGGGGGTTGGTACCTGAATGGGTGCTGGCAATGCAGGGGGAGGCAGGTGGCTGGCTGGTTAGCACTGGGGCCTTGGAAGCAAGCTTTGGTCTCATCTGAACCAGGTCAGGAAGCATTTGGACTCCACAGCAGGCTTGAGGGTTCTCCCAGGTAGGCAGGAAATTGAGAATTGTGATTATCCCCTGCAGGAGAGCATGCTGTCCCTGAGCAAAGGCAGTAGCCCCTGCCTACTGCTAGCCTTCTTTCCAACCAGCCCTACCCCAGCCTACTCTTCACCCCACTGGCCAGCCACAAGTACCAAGGTTCATGGGTCATGGGGTGGGCCAAGGGCTCAGAGTGGACTGAGGTGCAAAAGAAAGAAATTTCTTCCTGTAGCAGCCTTGGAGGGAGCACCACATCCCAGTTTCCCGCTGCTTTGATGAGGGGTGGGGCACCAGCATTCCTCTTGTAGCCTCCTCCAGCCCCTGTGGTTTAGAAACTCTCAGGGGTATCAGACTCCTGAACACCATGCAAAGCCCAGCTCCTTGACGGAGTTTGGCCTAGGCCACAGGAACAGGACCAGGACTACAGAGCAGCTTCACAGCAAATCAAAATCCCATAGGCACGCAGTGGTCTCATCCCAGCTTCCACCACTCCAGCTCCCTCCCCCAGCACCCACCCAAAGGATGGGAGCCCTGCTAATTGAGACTCTTCCTTGAATGTTGGTAGCTCAGCTCCTAGTGCAGAGCTTGGCACATGTGTGGGACCTACCCAGTGCAATCCTCTGGGATGGATGGATGGATGGATGGATGGATGGATGGATAACATGCACTGATATTGTTTTTACTGTACCATTTGTTCCCAAAGCCATAAAACTAAATTTGTCACATCATCATGCCCAGTGCCTGGTACTCCAGGCACCTTGGCTCCCACTAATCTCCACTAAGAACAGGTGATGAGTATGACCAGCACAGGGATTCCTAAGAGTAGCCTGGGAGAACAGTTTCACAGCATTGCCTCCTTTCACAGTATTGCTTTTAGGGTCTACTGGGCTGAACATCCTGCCTCGAGAATCAAGAGCATGTGTTCAAGTCTCAACCCTGCTGTTTCTTATTGATTGTAACCTTTGTCACAAGTCATTTCACCTCCCTGAGATTTAGTACTCTATGTTGTGGAGCTAAAAATACCTATCTGGGATTGTGGTAAGGAATAAATGAGAAATTGTATTTGGTTGAACCTTATAAAATTGCCCCAAAACAGTTGAATGCCACCAATTGTATATGGCTCAACCTAACATGTAAAGTGCTTTCTAAAGCATGAAGCACTATAATAAGTAGCCCTATATAAGTATTTGTTATTCTTAAGAAATATAATTTGAAAGTCAGAATATTATTTTTTGCAATAAGTGATTAGCTAATCCCTTTCATCAAAATACCCAATATTAACAGAAGCAGCACCCCTCCACCAATCATGGCCACAGGAATTTCCTGGAACAGGGTGGCCTGGGAAATGAGGATTAATTTTTTTTATTATTAATCCTCACCTAGGGACATGTTTATTGATTTTAGGGAGGGAGGGAGGGGGAGAGAGAGAGAGAGAGAGAGAGAGAGAGAGAGAGAGAGAGAAACATTGATTGGTTGCCTCCTACATACACCCTGACCAGGGATCAAACCTGCAACCTGGGTATGTGCCCTGACCTGGAGTTGAACCCGCAACTTTTGGTTGTACGGGGCAACGCTTCAACCAACTGAGTCACCAGGCCAGGGCAGGGGACCAGTTGTTTTTAGGAGACTAGACTGGTACATGGAAAGCAAAGCAACTGAGAAGCAGGATGACTCATGGCATCTCTACCTGGAAATGATATACCCACACAAGCACAGTAGGAGTTGACACCTTCTCCTGGCCTGGATGGGTGTGCCCACTCCCTAGCTCAAGTTACAAGACAGAGTTGGTCAAGGACGAGCCTTTCATCCCAGAGGCAGAGCAACAAGGGTCCTAGGCCACCAGGCACTTGGAGAGAACTGAAAGCAGCTGCCTGCCAGCTTTTCTCTCCCTGGTGGCAGCTGTCAAGCCCAGCTCCTCTTGACCCAGCAAAGAACACGGCTTCACAAAGCTCCCGTTTGGAGCCAATAGCCATGGTGGCTACAGTGGTGGTGGGTGGGAGGGGGAGGGAGGGCTCTCACCTTCCTATATATCTGCTACTCAATCCCAGCCGTAGCTGTAAAGGTCACTAGGAATTCAAGCCCAAGGGGGTGGAAGAAGTCAAGAGAAATGTCCATTGACTGTCCATGCCTCAGATACTGACACCTCAGGCCAACAAGGACCACTGGGGCACTGGACAGAAATTTATAAAGTGCCCACTCAGTGTTTCCCACTGAAGGTCTGATTGATTGTCATTTTGGGTAAGAACATTCTTTATTGTATAGGACTGTCCCCTGCATTGCAGGACATGTAGCATCTGGTGGCAAGATAACGGTAAGGTGCACCCTCTAAGCCTGAGCAGATTGGTGGCCTCTTCCCAGTTCCATGTGGCATTTTGGAAGTGACTTCTGCAACTAAATGCTTCATAACTCTGTTTTTGGCCTGATGGCCATGAGCCTATTGCCTTCACAATTTGAAGGTAATCTTGGCTGGGCCAGTGGAAACATGTAGTCACACAGAGAAGGCCTGGGACCTGAGGAGAGAGAAGTCATGGAAGACATCCCCTAGGAGCTGCCCAAATGGGGTTTGTGCCCCTGGCAGGCAGTGAGCCACGCTGCTCAGGGCCCCAAGCCTTGGGCAGCCTGTGCCACAGAGCCCACATGGAGAATGGGGCCAGCTTGGCCCAGCACCCAAGTGCAAGTTTCCCAGCATTGGCCAGGGTGGGAGGAGGAGCAAGGAATCTGTAGGGGACTGTGAGTCTCCAACCTGAGCTGCAGCAGAGACCCCCCCCCCCCCCATAGCACAGACGCACTTGAACAGGAGTCCACGTACTTGGATGAGGAAAAAATTACAAAGTTATCTTCAGTTGAAATTTCATCTTTCATTCCATTGTGAATGTAGGCAGCACAGCACCATAATGTTAGTGGTCCCTGTGACCTTGTCTCCGACAGGAACCACAGGGATTTTGACAACTTACTATTGTTGCAGGTATCTTCAAACATTTTTAAACTCATGATTACTTCAAAAGTATGGGAGTTACTGGACCTGCCACTAGATCATGGTACTCAATGTGTTAATACTGAAACATATGTTACTCTATCATAAATTTTAAAACATATATTAACAACTATTTGAATATAATTGACTTCCTTTGCAATCCTATGTATCTTATTTTATACTTACAGAAACATTCCAATAAGAGGCCCATAGTTATTATTAAATTCCCAAAGGAGTTCAAGCCATAAATATGTTAAGAACTCCTAGATCAGAGAGTTGGCAGGAAGTCGAGTTGATTGGAATCAATAGGGAAGGCCTGAAGTGCAGGGATAAGCAGCTTAGACTTACGCTTTGTAGGTACTGACAGGATGCTAAAGGTTTCCAAGCAGGAGGCTGCTCAAGATGATGCTGAGGTTTCCAGACTACAATTCCAGAGATGGTGGCGGCATTAATAGAAATAGAGAAGTCAGGAGGAAAGGCTGATTAGGGTAGTGGGAGAAGGTTCTGTTTTAAATATATTAAATTTGGGACTGAAAAAAAAAAAAAAAGAACATCCAGCCCGACCAGTATGGCTCAGTGATTGAGCATCAATCCACAAGGTCACAGTTCCATTCCCGGTCAGGGCACATGCTCAGGTTGTGGGCTTGATCCTCAGTGTGGAGGCATGCAGGAAGCAGCTGATTAATGATTTCTCTCTCATCATTGATGTTTCTCTCTCTCCCTCTCCCCTCTTCTCTCTGGAATCAATAAAAACATTTTTTTAAAGGACATCGAGGTGAAATTGTCCACCCAGCTCTGGGAAATGCAAGTGGGCAGACTGGGAGAGTGGCAATGGCAAAAGGAAAGATTTGGGGTCATTCTTTCAGATGATCATGGAAGCATTTAGGGCAGTGATGGCGAACCTATGACACACGTGTCAGAGGTGACACGCGAACTCATTTTTTTGGTTGATTTTTTTTGTTAAATGGCATTTAAATATATAAAATAAATATCAAAAATATAAATCTTTGTTTTACTATGGTTGCAAATATCAAAAAAATTTCTATATGTGACACGGCACCAGAGTTAAGTTAGGGTTTTCAAAATGCTGACACGCCGAGCTCAAAAGGTTCGCTATCACTGACTTAGGGTAATTGCAGTCATCCAGGGAGAAAGGGCAGTGAGAGTAAGGAGGCTGAGGCAAGAGGCTGTCAGAGTCTGGCTTCTTCAGGAAACAGATCTAAGACAGATATGAATGGAGGTTTGTTGGGGACTGCCTTCTAAAAAAGCACCTGTGATGGAGTAAGGGAAGCAGGATTGTTCAAAGGCAGGAGTTGAACTGCAATACAGTAGCACTGGAGACCTCAGCTGATCCCATGGGGACCTCTGAGCTGGGATGGCTCTTTAGATGGTCCCAACTGAGGCCGGGTGGCTGGATCTTTCTCCCTTAGTCACCCTGCCCTCCCATCTATTGACTAGTTCTTGGATGCAGACTGCCCCGCCCCCCTCCCCCCCCCCAGGGAAGGGGCATTAACTTGGAGAGGGACTCCACTGTGAGCCATCAGCAATATACCTGGCAGCTGGGGGATAAGAGTGTCTTGGTCCTGAATGGGGTGTTGGGCAGCTCAAGGTCTGCTGCCCAGCTCTGCAAAAGGTGCAACTGGCTATACCCCTGCAGGCCTCTGAGTAAGTCCCACGCAGCATCCTACAGCTAGTTACAGGAGTCCTGGGGACAGGGACCCGGGGCCTAAAAGGCATTTGAGTCTAAGCTGGGTATGATGGGGTGGGGGAGTTGGAGAGAGCTGAGCCATGCCATCCTCTGCAGTTTGTTTTCAAGAGGTTACCAAACTAAGCAAACCAACCACTGCAGAAACAGGCTCTGTGGCCTCTGCATCCCTCCTTTCCTCCTGGGGTGACCCACATCTCAAAGAGGAGATATTACCACAATTGAGATTAGAGCCTTGCTCACAAGGCCTGCAGGCTGCCCAGGAAATGATACTGTTAGTGCTGCAAGTAAAGGAGATTGGGCTTCATTTTGCAAGAGCGAAATGTATAAAGTTGACTTTTGATTTTGATTTTCATATCCTTACACACACACACACACACACACACACACACACACACACATTAAATAGCAATTGAACCGATAAGTCATAAATTCTCCCCAAACTTTGAAATTTAGAGTAGCTGTAGGAAACTTAAATCCAGAAAATCTATCCATTTATTCCACAAATAGCAGGCGCTGAGTTTGCAAAATGATAGGCTGAAAGACCAAGTGTGGCCTGAAAGCCAGTTTTTTGTTGTTGTCCCAGATTGTTTAAAAACCCCACACAATTTAAGTTAGTTGCTAGTTCACTTGTTTAAAAAAAAAAATCAAGATCTGACCACAAAGGACCCATCAGCTAAAACTGAGGAGTGCTGCCCCCTTGTGGGTGGGCATGGAACTTCCCAGTTCACCTCAGGCCCCACTTCAGCCTGTTTCTCTCCTTAGCCGCCCTAGGCCCTTTCATGTCAGAATTTGTGTTCCTGAAGGCCCTACTCAGAGAAGCTAGATGGTGTTATGGCTCTGTTCACAGGGCTGTCTCCTCTGCCCTCCTCCGTTCACCAGCTAATATGGGACTTGGACTCGACAACCAAGACCTGGCTGCCCATGTGCACTAACAGACAGAAAAGATAGAGTCCTGGGGGAAGGAGCCACAGACATTGTCAAGAGAACTTGGGAAAGCTTTACAGAGATTCCAGGAGGGCAGGTAGGCTTCTATTGGGTAGGAAAGAGGGCAGGGTGGGGGAAAGCGGCTTGTCCACACAAAGAAATAGTAGGTCCTAGAGAATGGTGCTTCTAAAGGAAGTGACATGTGCAAAGTGGAGAGGAGTGGAGACCAGATGGAGGAGGACTTGTCAGCCTGGTTTGAGGAACTGGTCTTTTATCCTGGAGTTTTTGATGCAGAGGTGTGAACTGACCTGACTTGTGTAACTAGAAATTGACTCTGGTGGCCTCCTGGAGGGCAAGATCTGAGGCAGGAAGTTCTTGCAATTGTTCAGGTGAGAAGTGATGAGGCTTTGATTTGGGGAGGTGCCAGTGAGTGGAGGAAGGAAGGAAGAGTGCAAGGGGGCTTTAGGAGGGCAGATTGACAGGTCCTGGTGATTCCTCAAAGTGGGAGGGAACAACTACACGCTGGTGAGCTCTGTGATCTGGGCCACAGTTGTAGCTGCCCTTTGTTCAGGGTTCTGTGATGTTTGCACTTGCTCATCCATTAACACACTCCAATCTCAAAGCCAAGGACAGCCAACCTACTCTCTACTAGTATCCACAAGGCAACTGGCTCCTTGAAGAGTTTCCAAACTTCCCTCCTAACACCCTGGCACAGTACACCCACCCTGACATTAGCCATAAGGACAACAAGGCTCCAACTGTACTCGCTACGTGCCAGGCAAAGGGCTTTTCCCACAGTCACTCACTGGATCGTCAAAGTACCCGATGAAATCAATACTGCTCTTACACCTTTTCACAGATGAGGACACTGAAGGGCATGGAGGCAACATGACTCTCCCCGTCACAAAGCTAATCAGTGACAAAGCAAGGCTTTGACCTTATGCCATCTGCTCCAGAACCCATCTTCTGCTGGCTGTGCAGGCCAGAAGAGTGGTCACAGATCAGCACAGCCAAGTGTGCCAGCCTAGGAGCATGTGCAGCCTCACGATGCTCCAGTGAGCATCCAGACTGGGATTCCCGCAGGTGTCAGCTAGGATTTCAGGTTCTAAGAATTGGGGGAGATGCAGGCCAGGTGGGGAAAAGGCCAACACTGAGCCCAGGTGGCCAGCATTGCAGTCAGGTCACAGCAGACCCTGTCTCCTCCCCAAACCATTAACCCACCAATAGTTTTGTATTGCACTAGCAATCAAATCCAAACTCCTGACCACCACTTGCAAGAGCCTGAAGTAATCTGGCTCCCAGCCCAGCTTTTCCATATCTTTTCTTACAGGACTCCCCCTCACTATCCTCCAGAGCTGCTGGCTCCTTTCAGTCATTCTTTCCCACCCCAGGGCCTTTGCATTTGCCATTCCCCTTGCCAGGCATGCTCCCTATCCCCACCCCTTGCATGGATGATTCATTCTCATTATTCAGGTCTCCTCTGTTTCAATGCAGAGTCTATAGGGGCAGGGACTGTGCCTGCTATGGTCACCACAGTATCTTCCAATGCCTGTGTGTCCAGTACACAGAAAGGACCAGCATTCAATAAGTATTTGTTGAATGAATGAACTAATTTTTGCCACCTACTGTATGTCAGGTACTTGGCAAATATTCATTTAATTTTCAAAACATCACTATGAGTTAGGTATGATTTTTAGTCCCATTTTGTAGATGAGGAAAACGAGGCACAGAGAGGTGAAGTGACTTGCCCAAGATCACAGAGCTTAGGAAGAGAAAGAGCTGAAATTTGACTTATGCTCCAAAGCATGCATTCAGACAGGACCTTAACTGGGAAGGTCCAGGGCTCTGCTCTCCCATGGACTGTTTCAGATGGCTGCCTTGTGCTTCCTCAGGAAGGAATTGAAGCAACCCTGGTGGTCTCTCAGCTGGGGTTGTTAACTTTTTTATTCTTGTTTATAAACTAGTCCCATTTTCTCACTCTTGTTTATTAAAAACCCTACAGATTTAGAGAAGTAGCTTAGAAAGCAGAGTTCCCACTCAGTGAGCAAGTTATCCCATCCCAGTGACAGATGCAGCTGAAACCTGTAACACTGACCATCCCTGGAGGATGTCAGGAACAGAGAGGCCAAATGCCTCCTTTTGGGGCCCTGGTGTATTTTCTCCACCAACTTCTTGCTACTTGGAGTGTGATATGAGGACCAGCAATAACAGCACCTGGAAGCTAGTTAGAAATGTAGACTCTTAACTTACGTTCCCCCCTCCCCACCTACTGATACAAACCTGCACCTTCACAAGATCCCCAGGAGATTCATATACATAAAAAGTTTGAGAAGGGTGGCTTCTGAGAGAGACCTAGCTTATCACCAGGAGCTCCCTGAGGGTAGAGCTGTGTCTTGTGGGTGTATCCCCAGGGCCCCAAACAATGCTGGGCACCTAGTGGGTAGTCAGTCATGTTTGTTGAATGAGGAAATTTGTGAAGGAATCTAATCACATACAGCCAGCTGAGGTACAGGTAGAACCATTTACTAAGCACATGTGCAGCCCTGCCTGCTCCCGTCACTCACTCCTGCAAGCTGCCCCACGCAGAGGCCCAGCCCTCGGTCTCTCTCCAGGCCTGTGGTCCCGTGAGGGAGGTCCAACAACAGGGAGTTTGTCTATATAGGCCTTAGACTTTGGACAAAACACTGAACAGACTTGTCCTCTCCTTTTCCCCTCCATCCTCCCACCCTGAAAACCCTAAGGAGGAACTTCTGCTCCCCATGCTCTGTTTGTGGCTCCCTTCACTGAGGGCATGGCCTCCTCAGCACACATGGCCACCACAGTTCTTAAATGCCCCCCTAGAAATCCAAGTCCCTTCCAAGGTGCAGAAGCTGCTGCCAGGTACTGGCTACCAAGCTCTTGCTGAGTGTGAAACCAAAATAAGCCCCTGCTAATATGGAAACGGGTCAAATTATTTTAAGAAAAAAATTGCTCCTTTATTAAGTCATGTTGTTACAGCAACCAGGATCAGGAAAGTAAGTTGGCCAAGGAGGTTATGTGCAATGTTTTGGGACTGAGAGCTTTCAGAACTAATGGAAAACAAGTTGTGAGCTCATCTCCCCATCCTCTGGCTCTTCCCAGAGAAATAGGATGAGGGCCAACTGAGGATTGGCCTGCGCCGCTTGGGTAGGATTCTGCAGGATCCCCAGAGGCCGCTCTCTATGGTGATGTAGGCTGAGGTCATAAAGGATATGTGGGAAAGGAAACTCACTGGGAAGAGGATGTCCTGGCCAGAGGTCCAGCACTGTCTGTGTATGCAAGGGGTCCTACCACTCAGTCTGGGAAGGTGGGAAAATAACAATATCTACTCTTGATTGGGTCTTTACTGTGTGCCGGGCACTGAGTTAATCCTTGACATATTCACTTTCAATCCTCACAACAACCCTGCCAGGCATGATGATCATCTCAATTTTGCAAATAGTGACTTGTCCAAGGTCACACATTAAGGGCAGAGTTAGGATTGGACTCTTAGGCTCTACTTGTGGCCTCTGTTGCAAAGTCAAGGGACTATTAAGTTGAAACATGAAACCAGGCTGGTAATTTATGCCCTCATTCATTCATTCATTCACTCAGTTTAAAATGCTTTATTAAGCACATACTCCATGCCAGGTGCTGAGAAAAGCATAGACATATTACAGTTGCTTTATGCCATCAAAGAGTCCAAGGAGGAGTTGGGGGAGAAACCTTGCAGTAGGTGGATACCGATACAGCTGACCCAGCAATGCAGGGCAGCCCGGGAGCCTGAGTGCTACAGACAGACCAGCAGCACATTAGCCACTCCTCAGAGGGGGCCTGCCCTCCTTTCCTTATTCTTTCTTCCCTTCAGATATTCTGAAGGGTTCCTCAGATTCAGGAAATGCTGGACTTTGAAGTGGGAAGCAGAGAAGTTGAGAGGCTTACGACAATAGAGGAAAGGGGTAGAGCTCCTGATGCTCGTGGTCAGTCAGAGGGTCTGGCCTCAGTCAGGGATTCTGCTCCATACCACCCTGAACCTTGGCAGTTTCAGAGTTTAGGAGACTGCTGTCATGTGTCTCGGACACACTGGAAAAAGCAGGCTCTGTCTCGCTAAGTTGAACCATTGTATGCCAAGTTCTAGACTTTTCTTAATACATAGCAAAATCTATTGTTTCTTTTGAAATTACCAATTAATACTAAATAAATAGCGTTGAAGCCCTTTAACCTCTTTTAACTTTCTAGCCTTGAATAAGCTACGGTTGTGAGATTGTCACCAACCTGTCATATGCAGCTTTGCTTAATGTTGTGCCACCATCAGCATGGGTTGGGGCCCCTTACTCACCTCAAGACAAAACCTCAGAGTCTGCTAGTCAGTGTTCACTGTGGAGCTCAAAGGCGGTCCAGTGCATCTGTACGGTCCAGTGCATCTGTACTCAGGAGACCCCATGAGGACACACACACACACACACACACACACCAGGTCTTGTGAAATTTTGAGTAAGGGAGTAAAATTTGTCATTGATTGAATGTCTCCATTCTCACTTAAATCCTCACTGTCAGGTGCTATTTTCCCCTTTTTATAGAAGATAAAATAAAGGCCCTAAGAGGGCAGTGACATGACCATGGTCACAGAGCTTGGATTAAGGACCACAGAGGTTCTCATCCCTCACTGCTTACTGAGCCAGAAGAACTGCCCACAAAACTGCCATATGACTTTGTTGACTGCCTCAGCAGCCCCAAGCACTCTTTATATTCAGCCCAGTGTTAGCAAGCCCACTGGAATCACTGGGGTTACATGATTAAGAAATCATATCTGTTTTTGCAGACTGGGTTTGGAAACCAAGTGTCAGAGAGACCTGACCTGGGTTTAAGCGTGGGACTATTGTCTACTAGTTGTGAGGCCTGAGAAATTTACAGAGCCTCTTACTGTCATTTTCAAAATGAAAGTTTGTTGTAGGAATTAGAGACAGTGCATGCACAGGGCTTACCTAATGCCTGGCATACAGTGGGGACTCAATAAAGGCTCAGAAAAAAGAATCACCTGGAGAACTCAATAAAACAGCCCATGTTGGAGTCCCATTCCCGACCAAGTAAATCAGAATCCTTGTGAATGGAGTCCAGGCATTCGTATTTCAAGCCCCCTGGATGATTCTGTAGCACAAGTGCAGTTCAGAGGCCTTGTTCACTCTCAGGTGCATGCTCACCCTGGGACCCCATGTGAGAAGAGAGGTAGACATGCTTGCAGAGGAAATGGTATTGGTACTCAAGCATACAGCAATTATTCCCGGGGCACTTCCCCAGATTAGGCTGTGGGATTCCAGGAATGATGCCCACAGCCCCTCCCTTCAAGGAGCTCCCAACCAGTTGGAAAGACAAGTCACCAGGCAATCAGAGCACACTGGGGCCAGGGCATTGCCCGGTATCAGGTAGCAGCTGACAGCAGGTGGTGACCTCCATGGAAAGCTAGGTGAAAGAATTGCAACAGCCACAGCAGTTCTGAGGTCTGTGTTAGTCCTGGGGTGGGACTGCACTGACTCTCCCCACAATCACACTCAGTTCCCCTCCCAGTCAGGAGTCGATATTTGCAGACTGTTGGCTGAAGTGAGATTCACTTGTTTATTCTTTCAACATGCATTTACCGAGCACCTACTATGTTGCAGGCTCTGTGGATATGCTGGTGAGCAAGACAATGTCCCTGGACTCAGGGAGTTTACCATCCAGTGTAGGGTAAACAGACAGTAAATAGTGCAATCAATAAACCAGAAAAGTTTCAAATGGTGGTAAGTGCTCTAAAGAAAAGCAAGTACAGGGGTGTGGCCAGGGCAACTAGGATCTGGGCAGCATAGGATTGAAAGAAAAGAGAAGGTATCCCTGAGGAGGTGATATTTAAGCAAAGACCCAAATGAGAAAAGAAAACAAGCCATGTGATTGGTGGAAGAGTGCTCCAAGCAGAGGAAACAGCCAGTGCAAAGGTCTTAAAGTGGAAATGTGTCTGGCATGTTTGAAAAACAGCAAGAAGG
Organism: Myotis lucifugus; assembly: GCF_000147115.1. NCBI lineage: Eukaryota > Metazoa > Chordata > Mammalia > Chiroptera > Vespertilionidae > Myotis > Myotis lucifugus. The sequence continues at coordinate 12,067,493 of NW_005871052.1, read as the reverse complement.
CTGCAGTGACCAGAGCAGAGCAAGCAAGGAGAGTGGTAGGTGATGAGACCAGAGTGGGAGCAGAGACCAGGTCATGGGGAGGACTTTGCATTTTAGTCGAATATAATGAGAAGCAATGGGAAGATATGCTGAGGAGCAATAGGATATGATTTACTGTATTATTTAACAACAGGTTTATTGAGATAGAATTCACATGCCATACAGTTTACCCACTCAAAGCATACAGTTCAATGGTTCTTAGCATATTCCCAGATATGAGTAACTATCACCACTATCTAATTCCAGAACGTTTGCTTTACCCCCCAAACGTTTATCCATTAGCAGCCACTTCCCTCTTCCACTACTAGTCTATTTTCTGTCTTTATGAATTTGCCTACTCTGGACATATATAAATGGATTCATACAATGTGTGACTTTGTGAGTCTGGCTTCCTTCACTTCATTTAGCATCGAGTTTTCAAGGTTCATCCATGTTACAGTATATATTAGAGCTTCACTCCACTTTCTTGCTGAAGAATACAGCACATTTTGTTTATCCATTCATCTGTTGATGGGCATTTGGGATGTTTCCACCTTTTGGCTGTTATGCATAATTTTGTTATAAGCATTCGTGTACAAATTTTTGTGTGGACGTGTGTTTTCAATTTGGGGGTAAATAAGTATGAGTAGAATTTCTGGGTCATGTTGTAACTCTATGTTTAAAATCCATGGTTCAAGGAAGTGCAGTCTGTTTCCTATAGTGGCTGCACCATTTGACATTTCCCCCAGCCATGTATGAGGGTTCTAATTCCTCCACATTATCACCAATACTTGTTATTATCTGATTCTAGTCTTCCTAGTAGATGTGAAGTGGGATTTCATTGTGGTTTTGGTTTGCATTTCTCTGGTCACACACAAAAGCACAAGCATTTTTTCATGTGTTTATTGACCATTTGTACATCATCTATTTTTGTTAAATATATTTTTATTGATTTCAGAGAGGAAGGGAGAGGGAGAGAGAGATAAAAACATCACTGATGGGAGAGAATCATTGATCGGCTGCCTCCTGCACGCCCCTTACCAAGAATGGACCTCGCAACCCAGGCATATGCCCTTGACCCCAATTGAACCCACAGCCCTTCAGTCCGCAGGCTGACGCTCTATCCACTGAGCCAAGCCGGCTAGGGCTGTACATCTTCTTTAGAGAAATGTCTATCCATATCCCTTGCCTGTTTCTTTTTTAATTGGGTTGTATTTTTATTATTGAGTTGTAAGAGTTCTTTATATATTCTAGATACAAGTTCCTTATGAGGTATATGATTGACAATATTTCCTCCAGTTTTGTGGATTGTCTTTTCATTTTCTTGATGGTGTCTTTTGAAGCACTCATTTTTTATTTTAATGAAACCCAGTTTATTTCTTTTGTTGCTGTGCTTTTGGTGTCATATCAAAGAATCCATTGTCTCATCCCTGATTTTTGAGAATGACTCCTCTGGCCATTGTGCTGGGAATAGTTGAAAGGAAGGGCTGCAGATTACCAAACCAGAGAAGGTATGAAAGTGGCAGTGAGGGGTACTCTGTGCAAAGCTTGCTGACTCCACTGAGCACCCAACGCAAAATCTCCAAAATCTCGGCCTCCTGATTGAGAGCTAGACTGTGAACCCTGCAAAGTGGCCTGGGCACCAACACTGACATGCTGTCCTCATTTTCTTACATTTATTTTATGCAAAGCCCATTTCCTGCTCCTCTTCTGGCTTGAACCTGGTTGGGCAGCTGAGACATCTGGAAAGACAGGCTCAGGGCCAGGTCAGGAGGCGATCTGGTGGCCTCGGGTGACTGGGGAGGTCATCCTAACTCAATGTGCCCCTGAGAAGAAGCCTTTCCTGTTTCTGGGCCTCAATTATCACATCTCTATTATATGAAGGGGCTGAACTAGGGTCTCTGGATACCCATGTGCTTTTGGGTCTTCACTTCCCCATTCTCACAGGGTGGCTGAACATGGTTGGTAGAAAATATTCACTGTGGGAGTGAGAGTTTCAGCAAACCACAAAGCCTTTACAGTATGATCCCATCTTTGTTTGGCATAGGAAAATTTCCAGAAAGATACACCCAAGGTATCAGCTGGGCTTGTCTGTGATGTGTAGGACTGTGTGTGTTACTTTCCTCTTTGTTTGTAAATTCTGATTTTCCACTGTGATAAACATGTTTTGCTTTGTAATAAGAAAAAAAGAAAGACAAAAAAGAAAGAAATCAAAGTTGACAATTTCTTTATAAAGAAAGAGATTGCCGCCGAAACCGGTTTGGCTCAGTGGATAGAGCGTCGGCCTGCGGACTGAAAGGTCCCAGGTTCGATTCCGGTCAAGGGCATGTACCTGGGTTGCGGGCACATCCCCAGTAGGGGGCGTGCAAGAGGCAGCTGATCGATGTTTCTCTCTCATCGATGTTTCTAACTCTCTATCTCTTTCCCTTCCTCTCTGTAAAAAATCAATAAAATATATTTTAAAAAAAAAAAAAAAGAAAGAGATTGCCTAGAAGCCATTAGCAAGGAAAAAAATTGAGAAAGGTAGCAACCTGCCCCATCACCACTGGAACCGGTGGCAACTGTGTCAATGTGCCTTTCACACTGCAAAGTGCCCTCTCTGCCAAGGAGCCTGGCTGTCCAGAAAGTGGACTCTGAGATGGAGGTTAGTGTGCAGAAAGTTTATTAGGGATGCTTTTGGGATCAACCACTGTGGAAAGTGGGTAAGGAAGCAGGACTGTGCAGAGAGGATCAAGTAAACAGCACCACAGTCTCAAGGAAGGCTTCAGGTGACCTAACCTCGGTTCAGAGAGGAGACACAAGCTAAGTCGTGATGAGGAAGATTCTCAGAGCCAGCTCTGTCCAATCCGGGTCCCACCCTCTGTCCCTGGTGACACTGTTGCCCAAACTTTCAAGTGATTCATTTTGTGGTCAAATGGACAAATCTGTTCCTCCTCATTAATGTTGAACCAGTTTGTTCCCCCACATCCACTAATCAATTTTCAGATGGGCCAGTCTCAGTCCTGGAAATCACAAAGTGAAATATGACTTAGATGATGTAACACATAATGGCCCTTATTCTCCTGGAAAGCTGCTCTCTCTGGAGGAGAGCAGAGCTTTCTTGCACAAAGGACAAGCTTGACCCTCCCCAGATTGGGGGGGGGACATGGGAGGCTGCAGGCATTCCACTGAGTTAATCTTGAGTTAATCTTATTTACCTGTGAGATCAATTGGCTGCAGGCACCAGGCAAGTGACAGCAGTGGCAGAGCAGCCTGACAGCTGGGGACTGATTTATTAGTCCTTTTAATAGATGGGATTGCATGTAGTTAATTGAGCACGAGACTGGCATGAGTAAGTCCTATCTTTGGGCAACCCCCTTGTGATGTGGCACTCCTCGCTGGATGTCCTGCAGTGCAGAGGGATAAGGGGAGGAGAAGAGGGGGCAGATGACAAGTGGTGGCTCATTCCTGACCACTGTAAGGAATGCTGTGGGGGGCAGGCACCTCTGACCTGTGTGTTGCTGTGAGGAGGCTGTGCAGGACAAGGCAGTGCTTTTCAAGTGTGACCCTTGCACTAGCAGCCTCAGCACCCCTTGGGAACTTGTGAGAAAATCAAAATTTTGAGCTCCACTCCAGACTCACTCTGTTGTAAATGTTTCCCCCCACGTTCTGCGTGGTTCAGGGTTCAGGATCTGGAAGAGGAGCCGCACACAAATGAAAGAGAAGAGACAAGAGATAATTTGGAAATATTAGGGGGCCAGGCGGGTAAGTCCAACTCAAGGGGAAGGACTTCCCCTGGTGCTCAGGCCTCGCCAACCTTTTATTGGTTTGGGATACACCCATAGCCCTTAGGCAGGCAATTTCCAGTAACAGGCAGACTAGCCCATCAGCAAGGATTTACATAATAATAAATGGGGAAGTTGCTTCAGCTATCATTGTCTGGACTAACAGTGGGTGCACAGCTCTGACCTTTGCTAGGGCTTCAAGGGTCACCAGCCTTCCGGGTTCTCTGTCCATACCTCTCCGCTAGTGAAGACAATAGGCGGTTTCCCACATCACTCGATTAGAAACTCTGGGAGCAGGATCCAGCAATGTGTGTTTTAATAGACTCTCCAGGGAATTCTAATGCTCCCTAAAGTTTGAGACCCATTGGAGGAGTTATGTGAATAAAGCCTGGTGCGAGGAAGCCTGAGTTACTATCTATATGACTTTGGACAAGCCATCTAACCTCTAAGTGTCTCTCTTCACCTGTAAAATGGGGGAAATATGAGGAGGAGTACCTGCCTTATAGGGTTGTTGTGAAGATTAAATTTGTGAAGTGCTTATGAGTTATATATATAAATGTTAACTGCTATTGTTGGAAATAATGGAGCCTATGACTTCTCTCTGCTCCCTCAGCATGACAGTGGTTATGAGTAAAAACTGTGAGTAAAAAGCTCCTATGATTTGACAAGTAAAAAAATATGCTATAAAATTGTGCTTTATTGTGATTGTGCTTATCTAAAAATATGTATGCATATGGATAAGATAAAATTATGGGTGATTTCTTTTTCTAATCACAAACTTTTAAATTTGGTTAAATAGAATATATCTTTGGAATCAAAATATTAAGTAAATTCAGACAAAAAAAATGTATTGGATCATGGATAGCCAATGGGCAGAGTTGAAGTAAAGACTACTCGAGCCCTGGCTGGTGTGCTTGGTGGTTAGAGGGTCAACCCACGCACAGAAGGGTCACTGGTTCAATTCCCGGTCAAGGGCATGTACCTAGGTTGCAGGTTCGATCTTGAGCCCTGGTTGTGGCGTGTGCAGGAGGCAGCCAATCAATGTGTTTCTCTCACATTGGTGTTTCTCTCTCTCTCTTTTCTTTCTTTTTTTTCTCTCTCTCTCTCTCCCCTCTGTCCCTCCCTTCCATTATCTAAAAATCAATGGGAAACATATCCTGGGGTGAGGATTAAGAAAACAAAACAAAACAAAAAAAGACTACTCAAGAGGACACAAGTTATAGAACTGCCATATGTGGGTCCCCATCTCCACTCAGGGACAGAAAGGAAGTTCTGGGCTCATCATATCCCATCAAAGTAAAACACAAGGTCACTCAGGGTTAGAAGAGAAGAGATGTGAGCTAGAGTTTGGTCCATCTGGGCAGCCTCAATAACAGAAAAGAGGATGGCTGGCCCAGTGAGGACCACTGGGAGGTGAGATGAGTGCTGAGCAATGGACTCATCCTCAGGAAAGGCAAAAGTTTCTAGCTGAGAATCAGCATGGTCTTGGAATCTGTGAGACCTGGCTGATCGCTGTGGAGAAGTCTGAATATTTGGTGAGGGCTTCAACTAGATCTCCATCTGTAAAGGAGTAAATACACTAGTCAGCAGGATCTATGTCACCATCTTGCCACCTATATATCTCTAGGTACCATTGGGCTGTAAAATCCTGGCATAGGGCCAGAAGCTGACTTCAAAATCAAGATCCAGGTCAGATTATTGGGGTGGCTGTGTGGTCTGAAATTCCAACCACATTTGTCACTCTCAGCCCCACTTTCCTCTTTTAAAGTATAATACATAGAACAAAGACACGCCAGAAAAATTTCACTAAGATCTCAGTATGGTGTTTATCTCTACAGAGTATTTCTTTTCACCCCAGTAACCACTTGACTTTTACAAGGTAGCATACCTGTTGATATATGGTCACTATGGAATCTACTAAGATGCACTAGAATTTCTGCAGTTTATCACTTGGCTACCCTGATTCCTCTTGTGGCCTTTGTTTTGACATTAGAGTATGATATTATGGTATGTTTCTCACTTAATCAGGTTCTTTTTTTTCTGATAACTGCTTTATTGAGACAGCTTTATTGTGCATATGCCATATAATTCACCCATTTAAAGTGTACAATTCCATGGGTTTTTGTATATCTAAAGCATTGTGCAGTCATAACCACAACTTTAGAACATTTTCAACACTACAGAAAGAAACCCTGTACCCTAGTTCCCCTTACCTCCATCCCCTGGCAACCACTAATCAATTCTGTATCTATGGATTTGCCTACTCTGGACATGCCATATAAATAGAATCATTTACTATGTGTTATTAGTAACTTGTTTCTTTCACATGGCATAATGTTTTCAGGGTCCATCCATGTTGTAGCAACTGTCATTACTTCACTCTTTTTCATGGCGGATAACATTCCATTGTATGACTAAACCACATTTGGTTTATTTATCCATTCACCAGTTGATGCACATTTGGGTTACTTACATTTTTTTGCTATTATAAATAATACAGATATGAACATTATTATAGTTTTTGCATGAATGCATAGTTTCATTTATGTTGGGTATATGCCTAGGAGTAGAAGAGCTGGGTCTTACGATAGCTCCATATTTAACATTTTGAGGAACTGATCATTTTCCTAAGCAACCATGCCATGTTACATTCCCACCAGCAGTGTGAGAGGGTACTGGTTTCTCCATATCTTCATCAGCATTTGTCTAACTTTTTTTATTATAGCCATCCTAGTGGGTGTGAAATGGAGTCTCGGTGTGGTTTTTGTTTGCATTTCCCTAATGACTAACAATGTCTAGTATGTTTTCATGTGCTCCCTAGCCACTTGCATATCTTCTTTGGAGAAATATCTATTCAATTCTTTGCCCATTTTTGAATTGGGTTATGTCTTTTATTATTGACTAGAGGCTCGGTGCATGAAATTCAGTCCGGCCTGTGCCCTCAGACATCCCTCACGCTGCATGCACCAGTGACCATACTTTTCATACAGGTGAAAGGCATCTTCTGTTGTATGGGTAGCTACATTTTTTTGCCCTGATTATAAAAAGTAATACATAACATGATCCTTCTGAGGCAGTAGTACCATTTTCCCCATCTTATGGGTGGAAAAACTGAAGCAGAGAGAAATTAAGTAATTGGCTTTGTCACACAGTTATAAGTGTCAGAATCAGGGCTGACCACAAAATGTGCAAGCCAGAGTCCATGCATGTCATCACTACATCATCTTGTTTTTTCAGTATTAGAATAGCCTTGCCAGGTTTTAATTTTTAAATCTAAGAGACTGTTCCCAATATATAGGGTAGGGTCCCAAGGCCTGGCCGATGATCAGGGACAATCTGCGGGGCAACTGGCAGGCGGGGTGATCAGCCTCCCCACCACTGATCAGCCCCCCCCCCCCCACTGGCACCCGCCTTGGCTGGCGACCTGGCACCGCCTGTCAGCTGGCCCCACCCCAGATCACCGCTGCAGGTTGCCTCCCTCTCCTGTGTTGAGCATCTGCCCCCTGGTGGCCAGTGCACGTAATGGCGACCGGTAATTCTGCCAGTCATTCGATTTGCATATTAGGGTTTTATTATATAGGATTTGTGGGAAATGTTTATATATTATGGATACAAGTCTCTTGTCAGATATATGATTTGCAAATATTTTCTGGCATTTTATAGGCTGCCTTTTCACTTTCGTGATAGCATTATTTGTAACATAAAAGTTTTTTTATTTTGATAAACTCCAATTTATCTATTTTTTTCTTTTGTTGCTTATGATAATAGTGTCATATCTAAGAAACTGTTTCCTAATCCAAGGTCTCAAAGATTTACACCTGTAATTCCTTCTAAGTTTTAGCTCTTGTATGTAAACCTTTTATCAGTTTTGGTTTTAATTTTGTATGACTTTGAGAATGAATTCCAACTTCATTCTTTTGCATGTGGAAATTTAGTTGTCCCAGCACCACTTGTTGAAATGACTATTCTTTCTCCAGTGAAAGGACTTCACACCCTTGTCAAAAATCGATTTGCCACAGATGCATGCATTTATTTCTGGTCTGTCAGTTATGTTTCATTGATCTATATGTCCATCCTTATGCTAACAACACACTATTTTGATTACTGGAGCTTTGTATAAAATTTTAAAGTCAGGAAGTGTGAGTCTTCCAACTTTGTTCTTTATCAAGATTGTTTTGACCATTCTGGGTCCCTTGAATTTCCATATGAATTTTAGGCTCAGCTTATCAATTTCTACAAAGGATTTAGCTAGGCTTCTGATAGGGATTTCATTGAATCTGTAGATCATTTGGGGGAGTATTATCATCTTGACAATAGTAGGTATTTTGATCCATGAACATGGAATTTCTCCATTTGTTTCGATCTTCTTTAATTTCTTTCAACATGTTTTGTAAGTTTTCAGTGTACAAGTCTTGCATGACCTTGTTTAGCTTATTCTGTTTTATTCTTCTGATGGTATTATAGATGGAATTGTTTTCTTAATTTTATTTCATATTATTAATTGCAAGTGTATAGCAATAGAGTTTTTGTATTGATTTTATATTCCACAACCTTGTAGAACTCATTTATTAATTCTAATAGGTTTTTAGCAGATTCCTTATAATTTCTATATACAAAATCATGCCATCTGCAATTATAGTTTACTTCTTCCTTTGCAATCTTTCCAATGCTTTTTCTTTATTGGTTTTTTTTTTTAAATCAAATTGCTCTGGCTAGAATCTTCAGTACAATGTTGAGAGAAGTAGCGAGAATGGACTTAGAAGGAAAGCTTCTAATGTTTCGCCATTATGATGTTATTGTGGATTTTTCATAGAAGCTCTTTGTCAGGTTGAGGAAATTCCTTTGTACTCCTACTTTGTTGAGTGTTTTTATCATGAAAGCGTGTTGGGTTTTTGTCAAATTCTTTTTCTATTTCTATTGAGATTATCATGTTTTAGTTTTTTTTATCCTATTTATATTCTGTATTTCATTAATTGATTTTAAGATGTTAAAATAAGTTTGCATTTCTGGGATAAATCCTCCTACTTAGTTATGGTGTATGATCCTTTTTATCTGTTACTAGATTTGGTTTGAGAGTATTTTGTTGAGGATTTTTTTGTCCATATTTATAAGAGACTAGAGACCTGGTGCACTAAATTTGTGCATGGGAGGTTGTTGCTCAACCCGGCCTGCACCCTCTCCAATCTGGGACCCCTCAGGGGATGTCTGACTGCCAGAATCGGGCCTAAACCAGCAGTAGGACATCCCTCTCACAATCCAGGACTGCTGGCTCCTAACTGCTTGCCTGCCTGCCTGATTGCCCCTAACCGCTTCTGCCTGCCAGCCTGATCACCCCCTAACCGCTCCTCTGCAGGCCTAATTGATGCCTAACTGCTCCCCTGCCAGCCTGATCACCCCCAATTGCCCTCCCCTGCCAGCCTGATTGCCCCCAACTGCCCTCCCCTGCTGGCCTGATCACCCCCAACTGCCCTCCACTGCCGGCCTGATTGCCCACAACTGCCCTCCCCTGCCAGCCTGATTGTCCACAAATTCCCTCCCCTGCCACAACCTGCCTCCTCCACTGGGACCAGCCTCCTCTGCACTACGCAGAGCCGCAGGACTCCCAGGCCTCACCATGCAGAGTGGCTGCTGGGCCCCACCTCTGCTGTGTGCACGGCCGTCTTGTGGAGGCCATCTTGTGGCGGCCATCTTGTGATGACATCGCACGAGGGTGTGATGCCACCTAGGCTTTTATTATATAGGATATTGATCTGTAGTTTTCTTGTGATATTTCTGTCTAGTTTTGATATCAGTGTAATACTGACCTCGGAGAATGAGTTAAAAAGTGTTACTTTCTCTTCTATATTTTGAAAGAGTTTGTAAAGAATTGACATTAATTCATCTTTAAATGTTTGGTAGAATTCACCAAAGAAGCCATCTGTGTCTTTGCTTTTCTTCATGGGTAGTTTTGGTTACTAATTCAGTCTCTTTACTTATTACAGGTTCACTTGGAGTTTCTATTTTTTTCTTCAATTATTTGCAGCAGTTTCTATCTTTCTAGGAATTTATGCAATTCATCTATGTCATATAATTTATTGTCATATAATTATTCATAGTATTCCTTTTATACTTCTTTTTATTTCTGTAAGGGCAATTGTAATTTCTAATTTTAGTAATTGACTCTCTTTTATTCTTGGTCAATATAGCTAACTAAAGTTTATTTGAATTCTCATTTGGTACTCAGTCTCCTTCAGCCTATATTTGGGAGCTTTGGTCAACCTAAGAAATACATGTGTTTATTTTATAGTCAAGAAAATAAGTTTTCTTCACATTCTAGCATGTGGAGTTCTCAATCTGAACCCCCAAAGCATACTGCTCTGTCCCCTAGACTAACTGAAGCAAATTCATTCAGCCTCTTTATTAGCCAATGGCAGTAGTTCATAAGGCTATTGCTGTCCCACCCTCTCACTTTGGAAATTGTAAGCTGCAACCTTTTTAGCAAAAGGCCATCAGGCAAATATTGATTATTTCTGAGTCAAAATTGGAGCTTAGGGAAGAGCAGAAGGCAAAGGATCCTGGCCAGCTAGGATCCCCAAGCAAGGCATTGTGAGTAGACCTGGGGCCTGGGGCAGTGCTCTTTTTGAGTACTGAATTGGAATGGAGACAACTTAGAAAAACAGAGGCCTACTGCTGTTCCAACCATTTGTCTCCTTAGTTGCGGCCTCCAGGACATGCTGCTCTAGCTGGCAGGGACTCAGCTGACAGGTGGCAAAGCCAGGAGGTCAGGAAAAAGCATTTGGTATTTTGGAAAAGTACCAATTCTGACTGGTGTTCTGGGGTGCATGGCACAGTTGATAATCTTGCCCCTTCTCTCTGGGAGCCTTAAGCCTGACTTGTGTGCTAGGACAAATGCATCCATTATCTCCACAGAAAATATATTAGAGGCAATAAAATGTCCACTTAAAGATTATTTTAAGATTAATTGGAAATCTGTGTGTGAACGATTTTTAAAATAAAGCCAAACCCACCAAGATTTTACTGGTAAGGAAGTGGCAACAAATCAACTCATAGGGATGGGTGTATGGTGAGCTTGAAATTCAGACCAAGTGTGACAGTCAGTCCCGGCCCCACCCTGAGCTGCTGACTCAGGACCAAGAGGAAGAGGGATCTGCCAGACTTCAAGACTTCTGTAAACAGTTCTTGAAAGAGAAACCACACACTTGTCTTTCTGCCAGCCCCCCTTCCCCCTCCCACACCCTCCAGCTTCTCCTCAAAACTGACAGTGCAGCCATTGTCTTTTCTCTGACATCCAAGGGCAAAGCTTGTTAACTTGAGCTCCATGAACCTCCAAGGGCTATGTGGAGAGAATTTAGGGGGGTCTATGAACTTGGATGAGAAAAGTATTTGATCTTATTTCCACTAACCTCTAAGAGAAATTTAACATTTCCTCAACTTAGGAATATAGGCAACAAGCCACAATAGTATTAGCGGTATCTGTGACTTTATTCCCCAATAGAATCACAAATATTTTCACATCATATTACAGTTATTGTATCTCAGAAAAGTCACTGATGCTCATCATTACTTCAATCTATAGACTGGCCACTAAATTTTGTCCTTCGTTGCACTATTAAAGAAGCAATATAACAAGATCACAATTTCTTAAACATATTTTATAGCTATTTCAATAGGATTGGTTTCCTTTGTAATTCTATATATTTTATTTTATGCATCTGAAAACATTATTCTGAGAAGGGGTTTAGAGGCTTCACCAAACTGCTAGAGGAATCTATGACCTAAAAGAGATTAAGACCCCTGCTCTGGATCTTGGCACTCTCCTGCTCCACTGGCCTCATTTCTGACCCACAGAACTTTCGCTATCTGTCCGGCAAGCTCAAAAGCACTTGCATACTAGTGTTGTGACACTGGGCAACTTAGACTTTCTGTGCCATTTCTTAATCTACAGAATGGGGAATAACACTATCTACTTTATAAGGTTGTTGTGATGATTCAATAAGTTAATAAATGGAAAGCACTTAGTGTCCAACAAATAGTAAGTACTAATAAGTATTTGCTATTTTTTTTATTGTTGGTTCATATCACTTATCTTACTAATCTATCCTATTATTATCTCCATTTTTAGAAAAGGCGAACTGGGACTTAGAGAGGGAAAATGACAAACCCAAGGGTACACAAAGAAGTGGCAGAGCCAGACTTCAAAAACAGGTCTGTGTGACTCTGACGCCAAGTGGAGGTCACTCCCCACCACACCACTAAGAGTGAGTGATGGCCCCTCAAAGAGGCAGAAGCCATCAACAGGGTGCTCAGTTGGGAATGAACAACCAGCTTTGCAAGCTCTTGCTTTCTCTTCCCCAATTTGTCCCTGCTGTCCACATGTCCAACTTGATGGGCGTGGGGGTTCTCCCAGAGCCTTCAGCCAAATCTGAAGAGGCCAGGGCTTCTCCAAACAGCTACTGCCAATGCAGACCCACCTGAGAAAGGGACGAGTGCATGTTCTCACACTGAACAGGAGCCTCGCAGCAACAAACTCATTTGGAGTCATGAACCTGCCTCTGGTCTCCAGAGCTACTCAAGCCTCACAGAGCAATGGAATTGGAGGAGTAAGTAGGGATTCAGAAGGGCAGGAGTTTGTCTGGGGAGTGAAGGCTGCCTCCTGGAGAAAGTGGTCTATGAGCTGAGGAGATTGCCAGTTCGAGTGGGACCAAGAGTGTTTATGAATTTCTAAGGCAGAGGGAATAGGATGTTCAAAGGCCCTGGTATGCAAGGAAGAAGGGAATAATTCAGAATGCCTGAGGTTTGGATTGAGTGGAAGAGGGAAGTGGGATGACATGGGGAGATGAGACGGCATACATAGTTTATGAGCAGATAGTGAAGAATGCCAGAATCAGGTCCACAAGTCTTCTACTAGAGGAAGGAGAACCACGAAAGGGTTTTTGTATAGGAGCAACAGGACCTACACCCTTCCCCCTGCAAGCATGCAGAAGGTGGGCTGATCAGAAGGGGTAGAGACTAGAGGCTGGTTAGACCAGCAAGTAGGCTACTTCAGTAGTCCAGATGAGAGGTAAGGAGAGGCTGAACTTGGGGGTAGAAGTCTGGAACTTCTGGAAACTCTCTCTGGCTTATGTGTCCTCCATGGTGAGGAACTGGCAAGATTGTAATTGCTGGGGGACTTGCCCTCCTCAGGTTTGGTTGTGCATGAATCCTGTGAGGCAAGGTTTCCTCAGTTCAGAGGATAATCACCATGAGTCCGCACCTTCCGTTTTAGCCTCTTCCTCATATAAACAGTATACAGCAAGAGCAGAATAAAAAGCCAGGACCATACTTTCTGTCACCCTCAACTACCCCCAATAGAGTTGCTAAGGTAAGGGGCCCCAGCTCTATCCCAATGTGTGGCAGGCAGGAAGGGATGTAGGGACTCAAAGAGCAGGTCAGAACCTGCCCTCTGTCAAAGGAAATATCCACCCTCCTAAGCCTTTCAGAGACTGTTTTCTTACAATTAGGTCTCGCTGTTACCAGGGCAACTAAGAACTCTGGGCTTTGTGTTTCTGTGTTTGTTGAATCCCTGAGGAGAAGTGGCCCATAGAGCTTTCCCTAGTCTGGGCAGGATGCAGGAACTGCTAGTGGGAGGTGGAGACACCCCCCTCCCCAGTTTGGGGGTAATCTCTTGCCTTGGTAATGCCTATTCTTATTTTATGGGAGGGGCAAGGGCTCCATGTGAGTCAGTTCTGATATTCAAGGGTAAGGTTTAGGCTTATCTGAACCTGGTATCCAAGGGCCAGACTTCTGCATCCATCCTATGTCACCTCACTCTCAGGGAGGTGCAATCTGAGCAGGTGTCTAGCAGGGGCAAGCTCACACCAGACCATGAGATATTCTGGGGTCATTACACAAATGTTTTTTGATCACTTACTATGTGCTTAGTGTGGGATCTCCAGGCTGGTTTCTGCTCTGGAGAGCTCTAAGGGAAGACTCAGAACCAAATTAGCCATTAAATGTCCCTGAGCTAGTTAGTCCCTGAGACTTTTCTGCACTGGGCTGGGCTGGGTATTAGACTTGCTTAGGGTGTTTTTTAGACATAGAAATTCCTAAAGATTCTGATTCCATCAGTGTGGGTGTGAGTGGAGGGTGCTGGTTAAGAGTTCTAAATACTCTTAACCAAACTGCTGGAGTTCACAGTAGAATTGTGCAAATGAAGCAAGTGACCTTGAGCTGTCAGTTTCCTCACAGAATGAATGAGGGGAACAGTGGATTCACCAATATTTTCTCTTTCTTCCCCCATCCCTTGGGAACAGGATTTTTATGGCCCTCACCATCCTTGTCATTCTTCTACTGCCCCTATTCTTTTCTTCCTTCTCCTTTTCCTTTATTCTAATATTTTCTTACTCCTGGCATGCAAAAAGGTTTCTGTGAGGTGCAACCTGATCACCTTCCATTGGCTGCCCTGGACCACAGGCAAGGCCTGCCCATCTCTTGGACACCCTCCCCCACCCATTCTGCTGCAGTAGCCCAGAAAGGCATTGGCATTTCTGGCACCCTGTCTGCTGATTCATCTTGAATCCCATCAACTGAAGTTCTCAGATTTCTTTTTCCACAAGTTTCTTCCAAGACTCATCTTCCCCACTCAGTCTCCTGCAGTTGGTTTCTGAACCTGACTGCAAGATCTCACATGTGCACCTGGCAAAGGTCATATCAGCACATCCTTCCAGATTAGGGAGATTAGAATTGTGATTCCATTTTGGAGGGGAGCCTCCAGTCCTCCAGGCTTCATATGATCTGCAGATGCCCCTAGCAGGCAACCTCTAGGTCTTCATTCAGCAGCCAACTTATTCACTCACTTATTCGTTTATGTACCAAACTAGGGTTGAGAGCCTACTGTGTACACAGCCATGTGCTAGGCCTCAGGGATCCAGCAGTGACTATGGTCTGAGTAGGAATGGGAGTCAGTGGCAGGGCCAGACTAGAATCCAAGACCCTGTTCCCTATACTCATGGGGCTTCCAGCAGGGTTGGACAAGGCTCACCCTACTCTTCTTACTTTCCCCTACCTGATCTGATGGGCCATGAGACAATCTGGGGTCACCGATCCCTGCCAGCAATGAACATGAGAAACTCCAGGGGTGCTGGAGACCTTACCTGATACCAGAAGCAGAACAGGAAGCCCCAGTGCTCACAATGCAGCTCAGGCCCCACAACCTTGTACCTCCCCAGAGGACAGTCAGCCACACACTCATGCAAACTCATCACCACAAACTTGGCACTACCACTGCCTACCCTTCTCTGCAGCACAGAACTGCCACCTGGCTGGTTCTCCCAGAGCCTCCAGAGATCATGCACCTGATGCAGCTCTTGTTGCTTGGGCAAAGGCCCAGAATCTAGTCAGGTTAAGGCTTGAGCTCATCAGGGGCTTCCTGGGAAATAGCATGGTGGATTAGAGTTGAAAGACTGTGAGTTTGGAAGTCACACAGACCTGAGTCCACTGTGGAACCTAATATCTCTAAGATCCAAGTCCCTCAGCTCTAAAAGGAGACACCTACCTAATTGAGTTGTTGTGGGAATGAAATGAGATGATGTTGGTGAAAGTGGCACATGGTCAGAAACGCACTGGTTGCCTCCCTCTCTTCCTTCCTTCTGTCCTTCCTTCCTTCCCCTGAAAGGAGCAAAGCCAATGTGCCTCTGAAACTGGGCTTTGTATCTTGCTGCAGTTCTTTCATCTGGAGGGAAGGTGGGCAGTATGGGGCAGACCCGGAAGACAGTAGAACCTGTGAGTGGAGGCAGAGAGGAGCTGACTATTGGGCAGCTGCGGGGCTGAGAAAGAGCCACTTACCAGCTATAAACCTTGGGCCAGTGACTTCTCTTAAGCCTGTTTCCTCATCTCTAAGATGAGGGTAAATGAACTGGGATAATGGATAATCAAGTGTGTGGCTCAGCACTTGTACTTAGTAGGGGGCTCAATAAACCTTCCCACCCATTGTACCAGAAAATTAATTTCCAATTCATGGCTGGAAAACTTGAGCAAATCCCAGAATGGGGTTCAGTTTCTTCTGACCCACATGCTATGAGGGCAGTGAAATCTTGCTGGGAGGGTCTCTGTGTGTACTGTGGGGCTGTTTAAAAACTGCACCTGCTAGTTTACTGGTGTCACACAGCACCACCTAGTGCCCAAAAGTGTAAAGGCCCTCCTGCCTGCCTCACCCTGCTTGGCCTCCCTTCCCAGGGCCTGTGTGTGTGTGTGTGTGTGAGAGAGAGAGAGAGAGAGAGAGAGAGAGAGAGAGAGAGAGAGTTGGGGGACACTGTTATAGGATGGTACAGCTGGGCCACTCATAGCTTTATATCCCAGTTAGTGGAGAACTAATGCTATTTTTCAAGATGCCTAGTCCCTCCACTTCCTTCCGACACAAATGCAGAGGACTGTAGGAAGGTCCTTTGAGCTTCACTGGGCCATAGTTTCCTCATCTAAGGATTTCAAGGTTTTAGGATAGGGTTGTTTCAGGCAAGGTGTCTGGTAAGTGCCTGATGCCTCTGGGTACCCACCTATGCTTGCTCAATAACCCAGACAGTCACTGTCTTTACACACCCTTTATATTTTTATTGAGGAGAAAGCTTTAGCATATAGAATGATTTCTTATCTTCACAACACAGTAATGCAACAATAACACATTTATTTCCAACCCACTTTCTCCCGAGTCTCTGGGAATCCTTGGGCTGCTTTCATACCCCTGCATGCGTTTTCCCCCACCCCGCTTTCAACCCAAGAAAGTGCCCATAACCCATAGTTTCTCTTACAGTTCTTGTGGCTATCACATCACAACAATATTAAAGATCTGGGAAAGGGGGGAAGAGGGTCAAAGGGGAACCCAGGTCCCCTTGCCTTCAGAGGCCCAGGAACCAGCTCACTGCTCACCCACTCTTTCCCCGGCTAAGACTACAAGGTCTCAGGGTGAGAAGCACCATAGGAACAGTCAGAGCCTGTGTTGAGGAGTCCCTGGATGTGGGGGTGCAAGGCACCTGTCCTTTGCACTTCTCTGGCAGGGACATGAGCAGTAGGGCCATTGTGTTGACCATCAGCAAACAGGGTCGACAGCCTCGAAGAACAGTAGTTCCCCTTCTGGAACTCTCTCCTGAGGAAATAGCTGAAAAACAGACAAAATTTTCTTTACAGTGTTGTTCACTCCTGCACTGGTGGGGATGGGGAAAACCAGGTTACTGAAATATCCAATGAATTAGGAGAATACCTCAATTATTCAGTGTGCATGACTGACTGCATAGGTGGCAGCCATTTTAAATCCTGCTGATCATGAGCTTGCAGGATGATCTCCGCTTTGAAAAGACATACTGAAAACACACTAGAAAGAAAGGCAGCAAATAGTACTTGCGTCTGTGTGGTGGGGTTCTGAATGTTTGGGATTTTTTTTGTGTCCTTATAGTTTTCTCTATTTTCTACATTTTCTATAATGATTATGCATTACTTTTCTCTTTGGAGGAGGAGGAAGCCTTTTTAAAAGGTAGCAACAGGTTATAAGAACCTGGCTCCCCTGGTCCCCAGGCTGAGAAATTTATGATAAACAAAACGGCTTCTTACCTTCTGCTGATGAGTAGAGACCTCACCAGCAACCAGCAGCGAACTGGTCATCCTCCAGCTCCTTCCTCTTGCTTCCAGGCTCAAAATTCTAAGGCTGGGGTGAGGCTATCTACCAGACTCCAGTGAGGAACAGAGGCTTGATTTACTCTGCTCTATTCCCTCTGACTACAGACACTTTGATTGCGCTTGCCCAGCTGCCAGGCTCAGTGTCAAGGGCAGTTCAGGCCAGCAGTGGATTTGCCTAGAATTCTGTGGCCAGTGACAGTTTCTGGACCCATTGCAAGCAGCAGGACTCTTTATAAGGGTCCCTAGGTTTGTACCCAGAAGTCCCAGGAGTTACTAGGAGGCAGTCGGCAGTCACCCTCTCCAGCCTTACCATCTAATCGAAGCCCAGCATCAGGCTATGGCTTGCCCCCCATGTGAGAGACGTGAGGATGGCCTGGCTGACAGGCTACAGTCTCTGTAGAGAGAAACTTCTTCTCTCTTCTGAGAACTACCGAATCCTTTAAGTTGAAATTAAAGAGCAGGCCTTGGGCCCTCTCTGTCATTGGTAGTCCGGGAAGGAAAGGCCAGTTAGGCCTTCTATGAACCCCCAAAGATGGCAAGTCTCCTGCAAAGACCTTTGGCTGGGGGTTGCAGTCCAAGACCTGGCCTGGGGAGGAGACCGCCATCCCTAAGGAAAGAGTCACTCCTCACAATGTCAAACTGAGTTGTTGCTGCTTTTTTCTCCTCTTCTTCCACCTCCCCCATTTTCCAGGCAACACCAAGGAAAGGGGTAACACTGGGTTCTGTCCACCAGGGATGCCCGGGAGGGCAGTGTGGTAAGAAGAAAG
The DNA here is from genome assembly GCF_000147115.1 of Myotis lucifugus. Lineage (NCBI taxonomy): Eukaryota > Metazoa > Chordata > Mammalia > Chiroptera > Vespertilionidae > Myotis > Myotis lucifugus. The sequence continues at coordinate 12,049,300 of NW_005871052.1, read as the reverse complement.
GGCCCCAGATTTGGTGAGCTTGTCCAAGGACCCTGATACAGTAGTCTGTGGGAAGGTTGAACTAGCTTGCTCAGCCACCAAGGACAAACCTCAGTGAAATGTCCATTTGACAAGTAGCTTTGCCCATCCTCACTAGACTACATGTAGGATCCTCTTTGAGCCCTTCTGCTGGAGGATGAACCAAGTGTAGGCTTCTAGGCACATTTATGGATCCCATCCTGCTCTCTGTCGATTATATCTAGTAAATGTCCTCAGGAGTTCAGTGTAGCCCATCCTTTCACTTATTGGGGCAGATTATTGAGGTATTGGGTGAAGCTCTGGTGAGCCAGTCAGAGTTGATAAAACCATAGAACACAGGGTTAGGAACAATTAGAGGGGAAATGCAAGGGGGTGACCAGTTCATTTACGGGAATAGGCCCAGAAACCTGCTCACTAGCTTGTGGTAGGACTGTGCAGAGCGCATAGTCAAGAGGACAGCTATTGCTGACCCCTCCTTTCCCAAGTGGTCATGGCTGCAAGATGGTCTGGCGTTCTACAGGTCTTCTTCAGGTTCTTCAGGTCTAGAACTCCCTTAAGTACTAGTCAGAAAAGGGGGCAAGGTGTGGCAGCAATAGCAAGGACAGGGGACGCAGTGGAAGGGTGTGTTCTGGGTGGCCATCCCCCCCAGCACTCACACGCGAATTCGGCCACGTGCAGCCCGATGGCCTCCCTGTCTTGGAGTGAGGCGGAATAGTACTGGGGGCCGTCTTCGAGTTTGGCGTTGCACCAACCGACCTGCCCTGCGAATCAGTGGTGGTGAACTGTAGAAGGGTGAATTGGTACCTGGAAGGCCCTCCAGCAGTGGGACTCGATTCTGGTTCCTCCGTCTGCTGGCCTGTATTATGGGAGGTGATGTATCTAGGAAATTTTCATGATAGAAGCCAGGAGTCTGGGATGAAGCATTGGCATAGGTCGGCATCACGTCCATGAACTCATCTAGGTCATCATCCTGGGCCTCATCCTCTGTCTCTTCCTCGGGTTCTGGCTCCTGCTCTGGCTCCTGCCCTGGTTCCTGGCCCTTATCCTCATCCTTTTTCTCACCCTCATTATTCTTCCTCATTTCTTCCTCTTTCTCATCTATATCATCCACCACGATCTCGTCTTCATTGTCGTTGTCCTCCTCCTGGTTCTGTTTTATCTCCTCCTTCCTCATCTCTTCCTCCTTTTTCCTCTTTTCCTCCTGCTCCCTCATCTCTTGCTGAATAGCTCTCACACACCTCCGCTGGTCCTTGAGAAGCCTGAGCGTGTGCACCTCTGCATCTTCATCCTCACTGTAGCGCTCTTCTCCACTGCCCTCGACATTAGGGTCTGCAGCAAAAGGGAAGAAGATATTGCGAACCCCAGGGAGTGGGATTGGCTTAGGGACACCCACTTTTCTTTCTATCTCCACACATTCAAGAATCAGCTCATCCAGGTCGGCCATTTCAGTTGACCATAAGAGCTCCTTGCGGAAGAATTCTGAAAGGCCTTTGAGGAACTGGTTTTGAAGGCGGCAGTCATCCCAAGATAAGAATTGGGCCAGGAACTGAAAAGCATCTGCATAGCTGCCTAGGGTACAGTTTCCCTGCATAAGCTTGCGGATGGCCTTTTTCGCCACACTTGGGGGGATAGGGCCACAGAATTTCTTACGGATTTCATCCAGGAAGCGCGGGATGTTGGCATGTAGGGGGCTTCCTTCCTGGGTGACTGAGATGGCCCAGTCCTTGGCGTTACCAGTGAAAAAGGAAATCAGAAAGGCCACCTGCTCAGCACCCCCAGGGAAATGATCCTCGTGGTCGGCTATGAAGGTCTCTAGCCGCATCAGGAATTCAGGCAGGTAGACCGGGTCGCCTGAAAAGGGCTCTAGCTCAGGCCACTCCAGAGGCAGCATAGGAGGCTGCGGGGGCAGTTCCTTGGAGGCGGGCAGGGGCAGCGCCGGCGGCGGGGGCGGGCTGGGCTGTGGGGGAGGGTCGACCTGGCCTTCTGAGGTGCCGCAGTCCTGGGTGGCGTTGACCAACAGCTCCTCTGAGGCGCGCTCGGGCTCCGTGCGTGGGGGAGGCCAGCGCATGAAGGGCAGTTCGCCCTCGGGCACGGAGTCTATCTCGCTGAGCGGGAACTCAAAGTTCTCCTCCGCTAGGACCGGCACTGGCCAGCGCACAAAGCTGGAGACATTGCCCCGCAAGGAATTCACCTCAGCCAGGGCTCTTCCGAGCTGAAGGCCCAAATTGGCATTCTCCCCGCGAAGGGCATTTAATTCTTCTCGCAGGGCCACGTTCGCCATGCGTAGGCTATTGAGGTTTCCTGACGCCTCGGACATCTGGACTCGCCCGGAGCCCTGGGTCCGCGGGCGGGGTAGGGATGCGGGGTAGAGAGCTAGGCACTCGGAAAGGAGGCCGAAATGCGGAGGGGCACGGAAAGGGAGCCGTGGGTGCGGGGTAGGCCCGAGCCACACCCACCGGGGCGAGCACGGCTGGCGGACGGGCGCTGCGAGGCGCAAAAGCCTGGCGGCGGGGCTTGGTGTCGCGTTACCTGGTCA
>NW_005871052.1:12016950-12046626 GCF_000147115.1 Myotis lucifugus | reverse complement strand
GCCCCCCACCAGCGCTGAAAGAAGTGGCCTGCGCCTCGTTCTTTCGAGAAAAAAATGTTGCGACAGCCTTATCCCTGCTTTTAAGGGAAGCTTGGCCCGGCCCCCCGCCCCCCCCCCCCCCCCCCGCCGCTCCCACCGACAGGGGCGGGACTTCGGGCACCGTGGGCGCCCAGTGGCCGCCTCGCCCACCCTGGGCTGCGCCTCTCACTGACTCTCTCCTTCCCTAGCTGCAGCTAACTCGAGTCGGGAAAATGCGACAGCGACTGCCCACTCGAGGTCGTCATGGCGACAGCCAGTGAACGTGTTCCTCTCCTCAGGCAGGCCCCCGAGTGTAGAGGAGCTGCTTCGAGAGGCGCAGCTTAATCTCCAGAGCCTGTTGCAAGGTACCGAGAGGGTGTGGGGCTTCGTCTGGACCCACAGGCCAGATACGCAGCCGCTGGAGGGAGGCACTGAAGAAAGAGTACAGGGACCAGCGAGAGAGAAAAGAAGTTTAAAACCCATTGTAAAACAAAACACACATTTTCCATCTGTCACCTTCCAGACTCTAAATCACCACCACCTGTAATCTTTTTTTTTTTTTTTTTTAGCTCAGTAGCCCATGGGGGAAAAGAGGACAGAAACTGAGACAGGGCAAATGGTCAAACCATTTATTTCCAAAGACAGCTGGGTGAGAGACTCCCACAATGTGGCCCACATACCTCCCAGACCTTCCCTTGCCACATCACCCATGCCTTTGGAATCCTGGCACCGAAAGACAAAGAAGGCACCTGCAGAGTCTCCCTCTGGGCTTCACTCATTCTACTCTTACATTAACCTCGTCCACATATCTTCTGGGTAGCTACTGCTTCACCAAAGCAAGCCCAGTACACAGCATCCAGCGCTCACTTCACCCCGAATTCCCACTGTCTTTGAGCATATAGTATGCAAACCTGGGTCCACAGACCCAGAGAAGCAGCCCAGTCAGGTTGCCTGAGCAGTCAGACTTCACCCACTAGGCAGATGGAGAAAACAGACTTGGAAAACAGAGCTAGAATATAATTCTATTCACACACCTACCTAGCTGTGTGACAGTATGCAGATATCCACCCTTTCTGAGCTTCACATAAGTCATCTTTAAAATGGGAATTCCAATTCCCTACATGGCACAGTTTTGTGAGAACTAAAAATAGGGCTTAGCAAGAGTGTCTTGCTGCTGGAGAGACCCTGATGAGATGCAACATCAACTCCTGGTACTTGTCCTTTGGAACATGGGCTGAGCTAAGCACAATATTAAAGTTAATATGAAAAAATTAAGGTGGTCCCTGATAAGACCTTACAATATGAAAAAATACACATTTACCAGACCGATTTATCCAATGTAAGTGGCAAAAGTATTAAAGCTCAGGTCTATGAGAGAGACTATTGGCGAGCTGCAAATACCTGGGTGGAGATTGCAAGGGGCATGCATATATCCAAGTTCACTGAACCATATACAAATCTGTGCACTTTACTGTTGGTAAGTTATAACTCAATAAAATAATACAAATAAAAATTCAGTGCTAAGTCACAAGCTCCATACCCCCTTTCAGCCCTCATATCCCATTCAGACCTCTTTTCTAAACCTAGAAGACCTCCTCCCTCTTCCCCACTCCAATCATTATACCTTCTTTAAAGTTCTATTCTTGCCTCCTCTAAGAAAACCTTTCACATGAGTTCTGCACTTTGCACCATTCCCTCCATAAGCACGCATATGAGGCACTTTGTACCATCCTGTTCAAGAGGATTTTTATAGTTCTGAACTGCTTTTCCTTGCATTTGTTCATTCATTTACTCTTTCATCTACTAGTCCTGAGTATATATTTTGTCCACCTGGCCAGACTGAGCTTGTCAGCATAAAGAATCATGTCTTTTGGGTTTCCAGAAGCACCTGGCACAGGGCTGGATCCCCAAGAGATGCTCAATAGACATTTCTTGAGTGAACGTTAAATATGAAAAAATCATCTTATCAGCTCTCATTTATTCATGCCAACGAAGATTAATACTGGTGGAGAATAGAAAGTGGCACACGGCCACCCAACTGGACTACAGCCATAACCCCCACCTCCTTGCCAGGGCAGTGCTTACCTTAGAGAAGCATGATACCAAGGGACACCATGAGCCTTGTGTTCAGATAAGAGAGGAGCTACCATGCAGGAAAAGAGTCAGTGTGTTCTGTGGTGCCTCCGTGGACAGTTAGGACTGGGGGAGGAACCCAGAGGGAAGCAGATTTCACCATAAGATAAGGAAAAACTTTCCTGACACCTGACAGCCCCAACTGTCCTTGGATGGAATCGGCGGCCTTGGGAAGAGGGCTGCTCCCTCCTCTGCAAGTGTGTGCAGAGGCTGAAGAGACACATTAAAGGGCTGCTGAGGAGGAAGTCTGAGCCCAGAATGGGATGTTGGACCAGAGAACCTTTGAGGACCCTCCTGACTCCAAGTTGTAATTCTTAAAGTCTTTGCTCAAATATGCATGGAGCCCTGCCTATTGATTCCTTACTCTCACTTCCTTCATTTCGTTGGATTCTTTCTCTTCCTTTGAATTCATCAGTTAAATGAAACCAATTCAAATCTTATGCATCCTTCTTATTCCCTGATGATGCCCCTGAAATTTTCTTTCCTTCCTTCTATGCCACTTCCTCCCTTTCCTCTCCTTCACCTACACTCCCCTGGACCTGTCACCACCTGCAGTGGAACTAAGATGCAGGAAGCCAGGCCCTTGGAGGCTTGAGTAAGAGTTCTTTACATTCAAGGGAGCACCCCATGTTGGACTCCCCAATACAAATCTCCTTGTGCTTCACCCAGGTCTTTCCCCAGCTAGGGTTGCAGAAAACCTGAAGAACTGGAGGGCTTTAAAGAGAGGGCCTTGCAGCATAAAGTAGCAAAAGGTGTCTGCACCCTGAGCCTCTACTCCAAGTTGAGCACTTAAGGTGTGGACCACAGACACACGGGCTTAGTCCCAGAACCACCACAACTCAAATTTCTTGATTCTCTTTTCTCTTCGGCTCTCATAGTCCCAGGAAGTAGGCATTTTTCCATTTCTGAATCCAGAGGCTCAGAGGACAGGAAATATCCTAAAGAAATAGTGCAAGTCAGGCCTGGCAGCTAGAGCAGGAGCCCTGGCTCATGGTCCCTCCCCTGCCCAGCACTTGACCATGGCCCCCTAGAGTTTGTATCCACTGTGCTGTTTTTCAGAAGAATATGAGGAGCAGTACTCGGAGGCCAGACTGCTGGGGCAGACCTTCCGCTCTGCTGATGAGGCCCCTGAGCCCACTCCCAGCCCAAGGCCCCAGTCTGCCAGGCGTCTGGAGTTTGTATTGATGGTGAGTTGCATCTTCCCCTGCCTGGGAAAGCCAGTGCAGAGCTCGCCCTGCACCCATCGACAGGGGATCTTGAGCTGCTTACATTATCCACTGGATACCGCTGCTCACCTCTGCTCACCAGCAGAGCTACCCTGAGGTCCAGCCCAGATGGGTCTTGCACAGTAGGTGTCTGGCCTGGCAGCCTGTCCATGTTCTCCTGCCTCCCAGATGAAGCCTCCAACTAGCCTGCCTAGACAGCCACCTTGTGGGCATGGCTCATCTCTAGTCAGGAGTACACCCTTCCCATCACCTTCTTTCCCAACAGCCTACAAAACAGCAGCTGAGCGAGGATGAGACTACCACCCAGGGTGTGAGGGCCCCTGAGGCCTCCCTGAGCCTGTCTACCACAGCCGACAAGCAAGTTGCCTGGAATACCCCCTTCCCTCTGCCCATCCTAGAGGAGAAGCGGTGGCTTCAGCCTTGCTCCACGCACTCTGACATTGTGCCCATCAACATCTCTGGTAGAGTTGCTTAGCACCACCTCTGTTTGCTTCCCTCCATGCGAACTACAGACCATCCTCTCCAAATGCACTAGATGCTGGGGGAGGGAGCAAGACTTTCTCTGCTACTGGCTCACCCTGTACTGTCAAGGTCATGGCTCTTGCCAGGGAATGGAGGCATGCAGAAGATGGGGCTATGGCTGCTCTTTCTTCACTCTACTAGCACTTCCACACTAACTGAGACCATCTGATAGCAAACAAAATGTTCTTAAAGAAAACTCTGAAACTTTATGAACTTGTGTGCTCTTTGGAGCGTCCATGGATATTTAAAGTTTGTGAGTTATGTTTGGGTTGGGGAAAGGAAACTTCTTTGCCAGAAGCCATGTTTGGATAGGAGTCTGAGGGAAAGTGTGGGGTTCAGAGTGCTGATGATAAAAGGGAGGCTCATACCCAGGACGCAGACCATGGGCCTGATGGCATTTTAAGTGGACACTCGTCTTCTAGTGAGATGGGTCTCCTCAACTCGCACGTGGTAAGTGTTTAGGAAGGGAAGTAACAGAAAGGGACCAAGGCCCAAAAAGCCAAAAGGGGGCCAGTACTATCTCAAAAGTGGAGAAAATAATGTATGTAGCTTAGTTGGACGTGGCTTTGGGAACATGTGACACTTGTACCACACACCTTATTAATTCGTGCTCCACATTCCATTGGCTGTAAGTGGAAGAGGAGGAGGCTTGGTCATTTCAGAAGGAGATAGGGCCAGCAACCCAATGAAATCAAGACTTCATGACCCAAAGGGACCAGAGGCATCCTGTGATCCAGCATTGGCTTGTGGTATGCTGGGAAAAGTTGATGAAGATGATAAGGACACCTCTGGCCACATGTGGTGATGCTCTCTGTATATGGGGCCATCCAGCACCATTGGTGTCATCTCAGGAAATTAGAGGCAGAAAATAGAGCCCACAACCTAGGGAGATGTACTAAGAGGAGTGAGGGTGGAGAGGAGAGATTCACAAAGTGATGGTGGGCACTTTATTTCTAAACATATCTTACTCTCAATAAGGCTGGCCCTGAGTCACTTGTGGGAGGGGGGTGTCATATGCAGCTGTGAGGCTGAGAGGGGAGGATTTGGTTAGCCAGCTGTTGAATGAGAGACAGTGAGTGGAGCAACATACTCACCCCCTGTCTCACACTGCCCCTGTCTCAGCAGTTCCACAGGAACAAAGACTGACCCGGTGCTTTAAGAGAAATAGATCTCAGTCACTGCCCAGGGGTGAACTTTGACAAAATGTAATCAAAGGTGGCTGGAGGACAGACTATCAGGCTGCTTCCTAGATGAAGGGGGGGCGGCAAGGCAGCTTCTGAGAGACACTGTCCTCTGGCCCACATTAAGGCTTCTTTTTTAAATATATTTTTATTGATTTTAGAAAGAGGAAGGGAGAGGGAGAGAGAGATAGAAACATCCATGAGAGAGAAACATCAATCTGCTGCCTCCTGCATGCCCCACACTGGGGATTGAGCCTGCAACCCAGGCATATGCCCTGACCAGGAATCAAAACATGACCTCCTTGTTCATGAGCTAACACTCAACCACTGAACCACACCAGCCAGGCTAAAGGCTTTCTTTAAGGAAAGATTATAATCAAGCAACGTCTAATCTCAACCTGTCTCTCTAAATCAGTGGTTCCCACACCAGGCTGTACATCTGAATAATCAACTACCTGGGGAGTTTGAGAAATAGCTTCTACCTGGGCCCTCTTCCCAAAGACTTCAATATTCTGGGGTGGGGTTCAGGTATTGGAATTTCAAAAACTGCTCAGTTTATTTCGATATGTGGTCAGGATTGAAAACCATGGCTCTCAGCTACCTAAGACTCACAGGTGACCCTGGGTGCGGCCTATGTGTGCCTTGGGGTTTTGGGTGTCTGGGGCCATGTTGGGAGGGATATGAAAGAAGGGCCACCTGCCTGGATGCTATTCATGCTCATCGCTACTGCCATCATCCCTTCTCTCTACCTCAGGCCCATTTCCACTGTACTGTAAACAGAAACCAAGATGCACCCAAGTGTCTTTATTTTGGCTACAGGGCAGCAGTTCGATAAACATGCAAGTTTGCGACACTCCTTGTTTAACACAGAGACAGCCGTGAACCCCAAGTCCACCCTGAGGCGGAGGCGGACCATTATTGGATTCTCTAACTTTTCACAGCAAGACCAAGGTGACCTCACCACAGCTGAATCCCTGGGCCCTTCCCCTTGCTCTCTCCCACCAGTCCTGCCACCCGGGTGGTATTGCAGTTATGGGGAACAAGAATAATTTGGGGATGGGGCTTTGGATATCCTGAAAAAAGCCAATGTGGTGATTAAAGATAGCCAAGGGCCTTTGGTCAAGGGGAGCAACCAGATATGAAGAACAGGTCTCCCAGGCTATAAATTCATTGCTTCTCATTATAATTGGAATATAACCATATATGTTGTTTAGGCAAGTAGGTAAAGGGGGGAAGCATCACTAAAGAACCATCTTAGCAGAACCATTATGCTGTTAAATTAATGCTGTCCAAAGAGCACAGGCCTTGGCCAGGTTATATAACCTCTCTGAGCCTCAGCTTCTTCATCTATAAATTGGGGATAATGATGCCACCTAGTGGAGTTGCCATGAGGATTAGAGTCATTGTATGTACAGTGGGGCCTTGACTTACGAGTTTAATTCGTTCAGAGACCGAGCTTAAGGAGCTCGTTAAGGGGCTCGTTAACTCAAATTACTCTGTCAACTCAATGCAAAAAATCGGCAGAGAGACAGCTGGTATCTCAAAAAACTCGTTAGTCGGGACACTCATAAGTCAAGGCCCCACTGTAATTTGCCTACCATGTGCCTGGTACATAGTATGTGTCAACAAAGGGTGACTGTTATTATAAATTATCATAGCAGTAGAAGGCGCAATAATAATAATGATAGAACAGTAATAATTGTGTGTATGAGAAATCTTTGGGGATTCTGAACATCTGAATGGTTGCCTCACATCTGTAGGTTATCTTAAGTATCTCATGTTGCAAAGCTAAAAAGAGTCAGGTGCCAAAAATGCAACCAGACTCTGGGCTTTCCAACTGTGGCTTACTCCAAATCCGGGCTGAAAGTCACACAGTGCTGTCCTTTATGTAGTTCAAAAACTTCTGCTTTCATCTCAGGAGAGGTGAACTCTGAGGTCTGTGATGGCTTCGTGAGCCTGGGGTGAAAACCCAAGGTAGTCCCACCTGCCACTTCATCTCCAAAAGGAATAATCAAAGCTGGAAAGTCTTTGGCAGCCATCTGGATAATTCAAGGCCACCCTGTGACTCACCATGTCATGATGGGCAAGGACCCAACTTCCCCCGCATTCTTATCGATGGAAAGGAAGAACCAAGAATTCTGTTCAAGTTGTTGGCAAATGCTTCTTGGCAAAAATTTGGTGCTGCTGGGGGATCCCTGGCAGCACCACTAATGTTCTGTGTTTCCCTCCTCCAGGTCTCAGCAACAGCCCCACAGGCAGGTTGGCTTGCTCTACCAGCTCAGACATCAAGCCCAGTCATTCTGTTCCAGAAGGTGTTCATGGAAGAGTTGCCGTTGGTGAAGAAGCTCATTTCCCAAATCTCACCTCACCAGTACTGAGAAAGCCTTCTAGTGATCCCGACGAACCTCTCCAGGTGCGTGGTGGCACCAAGCCTCCTGGCATGGAAAGCATGGGAATGGTGTATAGCGTCTCCAGTTCTTGCAATGGACCAACAGAATCTACATTCTCTGCTTTGTGGAAAGGAGATGCTTTCACCTATATGACTCCAAGTGCCACCAGTCAGAGCAATCAAGTCAATGAAAATGGAAAAAATCCTTCTTCTGGGAATTCATGGGTCTCTCTGCACACACTGCCACCTCTGGTTCCTAAGGAGGCTGCTGCACTCTTTGTCACTCGTGATAACCCAGCAGGATGCAGTGGATCAGCTGGCTACTCTGAACACCCTACACAACAAAGGCAAGTATCAGAGCGACCCTTCAAGATTGGCCTTCTGACTGGTGGCACCTCAAGGCTGGATACAGGCCCAGGTGGGGCCAGCAGGTTCCGGGAGCGGTCACTGTCTGTACCTACAGATTCAGGCACCACAGATGTGAACTACGATGAGGAGCAGAAGTCCAATGAAGCCTGTGCCCTGCCTTATGCCAGTACAAGTTCTGAGGGCAGTAACAGTGCTGACAACATTGCCTCCATTAGTTCCCAGCAAGATGCCCACCACAGAAGGCAGAGATCCAGGAGTATCTCACTCAAGAAGGCCAAAAAGAAGCCTTCCCCACCAATGCGCAGTGTCTCACTGGTCAAAGATGAACCAGTCCTCTTGCCAGAAGGTGGGTCAGCACTATCCAAGGACCAGAGGCCCAGGAGCCTTTGCCTCTCCTTGGAACACCAAGGACATCATTCATCCCAGGGTCACCCAGCTGTGCCCACCTTCAAAGACCCAGAAGATACACAATTCTCCCACCACTGGTATCTTACTGACTGGAAGTCTGGTGACACCTACCAGTCCTTGTCCAGCTCCAGCACTGCCACTGGCACCACAGTCATTGAGTGTACCCAAGTTCAGGGCAGCTCAGAGTCTCTTGCCTCCCCTTCCATCTCCAGAGCTACTACGCCTTCCCAACTCTCCATTGAGGTAGAGGCTAGGGAGGTACCCTCTCCAGGAAGGCCCACTGGGCTGATGTCACCCTCCAGTGGATACTCCAGCCAGTCGGAGACACCAACACCCACTGTCTCCATGTCCTTGACCCTGGGCCACTTGCCTCCTCCAAGTGGCAGTGTCCGGGTACGTCCAGTGGTACCCGAGAGGAAGTCATCACTGCCCCCAACATCACCAATGGAGAAAATTTCAAAGTCACGATTATCGTTTGACCTACCATTGACCTCTTCTACCTACCTGGATCTGTCTGGGATGAGTATCTCCATACGAAGCAAAACCAAGGTGAGCCGGCATCACTCAGATACCAATTTTGGGGCCAAGTTGGTCCAGAAAACTAGCCCCAACCAGCCAATCATGCCCATGGTTACTCAGTCTGATCTACGTTCTGTCCGCCTCAGGTCAGTAAGCAAGTCTGAGCCAGAAGATGACATTGAGAGCCCTGACTATGCTGAGGAGTCGGGAGAAGTCTTCACCTTGCTAGAGAGAAAGATGAAACCTCCCATAGCTGAGAAACCCCCACTGGCTCGAAGGCCTCCAAGCTTGGTCCACAAACCACAATCTGTCCCCGAGGAGTACCCACTAACTTCGCCGACATTGGCTATGACCCCTAAGAGCTCAATTCAATACATGAGGCCATTCCCTCCAGACATCTACACGGTGGTGAGGAAACCAAAGTCCTCCAGCTTCCCTGAGGCCAGAAGCCGAGGGGAGTCAACAGCACCCTCAGCTCTTGTTTTTACACCTTTTGCCAGTTCCTCTGGTGCTTTCTGCTCAGAAAACCAGCAACCTCCCCAGGGAAGTACAGAGGATGAGGGCTCTAAGGTGAGAGCCCTGCCTGAAAGAATTAGCCTCCAGAGCCAGGAACAAGCTGAGAAGAAGAAAAGCAAGATTCCACCTCCTGTACCAAAAAAGCCCAGCGTGTTATACCTGCCTCTCACTTCACCCACAGCTCAAATGGAGGCCTATGTGGCTGAACCAAGGCTGCCTGTCAGCCCCATCATCACCCTGGAAGAAGATGCCAAGTGTCCCCCAACTGGCGACCACCTGCAATCACCTGGTACAACAAGGACGACTACCACCCCACAGGCTGATGATGGAAGGGAGGCAAGCCCTCCAGGTTAGTAAACTATCTGATGGCTTTTCCTTTCAATCCCAGGAGAGATGATGGTGAGAATGTAGTGCTAGAGACAGAAGCCAGTGCCCCATGATCCTGACCCTGGGATGACCAAGTTAGTAGGGCACCTCTTGAGGGTTTGGGTTACTCTAAATAGGTCTCACTGCTCTTGGTATCAGGACTGACCCAGGGGTAGATCTCCAAAGCTCAGTTTGAGGCAACCTACTCTGGAACCCCCAGTGCTGAGGTAATGTAATTAAACTAGGCCTTAGCAACCTAGGACCTTAGGAGCCCATTTACCTAATCAGGCATGCATCCCCTGCTCTAGAAACTCTCTACCTCACTGTACAATACTTTTCACTAGCCACACTGAATTTAGTTTCTGGCATGGGACTCATATTCTCCCAGGCTGAGGTCAAGTGCCATGGTGGGTTTGCAGGCTTCTGAAGCAATGCAATATATGTTACCACCAGCAGACTTTCTTAGTGCTTTTGAGAGGAAATGGAGCTCACTTTCTTAGATGGTTAGCTCTTTCTGGAACAAGAAGACTAGGCTAGATAATATTTCTCATCTTTTTAGGGGGTTTTTACTGTCTCTTTTTGTTTTCATTGTGGCAAAATACACATAACAAAATTTACCACCTTAACCATTTTTAAGTGTACAGTTCAGTAGTGTTAATTATATTGACAATGTTGAGCAACCATCACCACCATCCAGCTCCAGAACTCTTTTCATCTTGCAAAACTGAAGTTTACAACCATTAAACAGTAACTCTCCATCACCCTATCCCTCCAGCCCCTGGCAACCACTATTCTTCTTTCAGTCTCTGAATTTGACTACTCTAGGGACCTCATATAAGTGGAATCATGAAGCATTTGCCCTTCTGTGACTGGTTTATTTAACCTAGCATAAGGTCCTCCAAATTCATCCATGTTTCTCACTCTTTTTTGAACTCTTAACACCAAAATCTTTTGGCTTTCTTTAAGCTGATTTGGACTTTCAACATAAAATAAGTCATTGTGACTAAAACATGCAAACAAATCAAAGCCAAAGGTAATTTTAGAATATTCGTCCTTAAACTCCAAAGGCTCCCTCTGAGATTCAGACAGGTCCCACTCCCACCATTGATTGAGTCATTGCTTAATTGCTCTCAGTTCCTTGATCTTTAAAAATGACACATTTAAAATAAGAAAATGCTCAATCAACCTATTGTAACGGAAGAGCCATGAGAGAATAAAGACCTAGGCTTGACCTTTAGCACTGAGTCCACCTTGGCCAAATCACTAACCTTCTGAACATCATGTTCTTTGCAAAATGGAGACATTAAGAGTCTCTGTCCTGTGCCCATTAGTAAATGGGTGGACAGAGTTGCTTTGAACATCAAATGAAATACAGATGATAATGTGCTTGATCCTCACTATTGTGGTCAAAATAATTCCTTCTGGTTCTTATACCTAGGGAGTATTATGGAACCAAGTACTGAAGAAAAAAGTGTTATCAGTGATAAAACAGCTGAATGGATTGCAGAAGAAGATGATGATGTGTTTGTGGCTTCACGTACAACTGAAGATTTATTTACTGTGATACACAGGTCTGGACCAATTTCCTTAATTCCTATTGTAATCACCTTCACTTTGTATACCAAAAGACAAACTGCTACCTCTAAGCAGCCATTAGAATTGAAACTAGAGACTTAACTCCAGATACCCACATATGTGAAAGCAGTCCAGGGCCTCATGTTGCCAATTCACTGACATCTTTGGATGAAGTGGAGGAGGGTTGGGGAGGGGAGGACCAGGTGCCAAGAGAGAGGACCCTCATCTCCTAGCAACCGAAGGACCTATTGTAGCTCTCTCTGCTCTCTTACAGCTTTGTCTGCAATCAGACATTTAACCCTTCATAGAATTCCTTGTACCAAAAAATCTGATCAAGAAGTGAAGTGGGGCATCAGGCCAAGTATCAGAGCAAGAACTTAGGCAAAGGGAGACCGGATGGGGACCCAGTTATTGGACCGGGACACAAAGCAGGGGCTTGGTGGGGAGGAAACTGGAAAGGGCCCAGTTGTTGGAGCTAGAGCGCCAGTTCAGAGCAGGATCAGCTCCCAGGCTGCCTTGATTCAGAGTCCCTGAGCTTCTAGCCTTGACTCCTTAAATTCTTCTTGGGTCCCAGAACCTGGGCAGGACTGAGCCTGCAGGCACAGGCCAATGACTCCAGCTGCAGGCATTGGGAAGAGTGAAGGGTTGCCCAGCTGGCATGACTCAGTGGTTAAGTGTCAGCCTATGAACCAGGAGGTCACGGTTCGATTCCCAGTCAGGCACATGCCCCAGTTGCAGGCTCAATCCCCAGTAGTAAAGGGTGTGTGGGAGATAGCCGATCAATGATTCTCTCTCATCATTGATGTTTCTCTCTCTCTCTCCATCTCCCTTCCTCTCTGAAATCAATAAAAATATATTTTAAAAAAAGAAAAAGAAAGTGAAGGGAGATGGGTCCAGACAAGGGAGCCCAAGGACTCAATGGTGAGAGAGAAAGCTGGTGAGTATGATTGCTTGCAAGGCTGCTGCGTAGAAGTTCCCAGATCATGTCACTGGCATTCATGAAGTTATATGAAGCATTAGGAAATGTCCACCACACGAATTCACTCAAAGCAAACCTTCTCTTATTTAGGTCCAAAAGAAAGCTGCTTGGCTGGAAGGAGCCCGGTGAGGCCTTTGCCGGAGGCAGCAGACCAAGCTCCCACTCACCAATAAGGAACACAGCTGATTCTCCAATTAGTGAGTCAGCTGCCTCTGCAGGGTCAAGCGGCAGTATCAGCCTAGATGCTGGCAGAAACGATGATTTCAAGGCCTTGCTACAAAAGAAGGGCAGTAAGGCAACTCCAAGGTCCCGCCCCTCAGCAGCGGAACTGCTGAAGACCACTAATCCACTTGCTCGGAGAATTATTGCACAGTTTTCAAAAGACTATGACACCACCGATAGTCCCAGTACCTAAGCCCTGGGTTGAGCAAGTAGGGATCAGTTACTAAACTTGAGTATAAAAAGGGGAAGAGGAAGGGTTCTAAAAAGAAACCATGGAAATAACAAAAAAGCCTACATTTCTTTTACTTAAACTCACACTCCGGACAGCAGGAGAGAGACCACTTTATCTAGAAATCATCAGGCACTTTAATCATATGCAGACATTTTATGTTTTCATACTTAAAATCTTGCCATTATTGACTACAGATTTTCTTCTTATTTTCTGCCCGTGGTGTGCACCAAGAAGAAATTCTCAGATGCAAGGGCACACATGCATGTTTTCAATGAATGACCAGCTGCTCCATCCCTGGCTCCTATTACTAAGGAGAACAGTGTAAGAGCAGATTGGAGGCTATCAAACCTGGGGAAATAGGGAGCCGTTGCTGATTATTCACTTCCTTGGTGAGGCCTTAATGACTTGTGTGGAGAAACAGAAAGACTCTGATGCCTCTTCAATCATAGTTTAACTCTCTCCCACTGGGTTTGCAGGTGTGCACTTATTTTGGCATGAGTTGATTGGATGGCTTTTGTGCAAAATATGAATGTTACTTGGCCCTGAACTTCATGCCTTTTTTAGTTTGATTGTCTACACGGTGATCAGGGTGATGAGTTTCGATAACATACAGACCCTTCCCCCACACACACCCCTTAGCTAGAAGAGGTCAGAACCTGGTTACTTTGAATGAACCAAGCTCAGCCAACAAACAAGGCAGCCATTTGTCCACCCTGATCTATCTGAGGTAACTTGCACGCATGCTTTCAGAACCTTCTATGGGTCTGAAGCTAAACAATGATAGCTAAAATCTGTGCCCAGCTTATGCTGCATTCAAAGAACTCTCATTTCATTGGCATATAACATTCACTACAGTAAGTAATTAGCTGAACTAATGGCATCACCAAAGGCTCAAGGAGTAGAGAAAGTAAGTGTAACTTGCCCACCACCGTTCAATTCAGATTGTGGTTTGTGGTTGGTTGGTTTTGTTTAAAGGAAGTCTTACTATGGTCCAGAACTGAGAATGTATAAACTAAAAGGATATATCCAGAATCTAAAAGGCAGCCTTGCAAGTTGCTTTGGCCCATAATACAAAAAAGGCCTAATTAGTTAACCATGTGGGGAGAGAGGGTAAGAGCTGGGTAAATAGGATGCTGATGGAGCCCCAGAACAATCATTGTGACTCCTCCTGACCCCCCCCCCCACCCAAGCTAATATGCACTAACTCTTCTTGTCAGCTCAATTTTCTAAGCAAAACCAGAGCAGTGATTCATTTGATTTTCATATGTCTGGTTTCTGGGAGGTTGGGGGAAAAACAGACCAAGATTGAACAAAGAAAACTGGTTGAGCAATAATGGAGAGGTAACTGTCCACTGTCCAAGGAGGGGAAAAGAAGTCAAATGAAATAGTAGTCTGTCTCACAAAGAGGGTTCCCTTACCCTTTACTTCTTCACGCCCCACCCCCAACAGATTCATTGGTCAACCTCCTAGAGGATGCAGAAACTGCCCCAGAGACAAGCAGATCTTGATTTTGATAGATCGTGTTGCTCACCAATAAGAAGCAAACTCTTAGCACAACTGCCCACACTCCAGAGAACAGAGCAGCTGAAAAACCACACTGTGTGCTGAAAAGACTTAAGCCTCTCACACAGAAGCCCTGGGCCTAGGCACTTGGTTGGTACAGTTCTGAATTCTAGACTTCTGAGTACAGGCCAGACCCACCCACTCCCTTGAAATCAGCACTTTCCCCTGATTTATACCAAAGCCACTTAATATAATAAACAACAAAATCCCAGCTGCTTTGTAAAGAATTCAAACTATTTGGTTTGTAGTATGGATGTTGATGATAGAGAGCAAGTCATTCTCAACATAACAGAAGGACCTGACTAAATTTCAGGGGTTTTACCTAAAATAAAATAGATTCATTACTAGCCTTAATTTATATATGATTGCCACACTTGTCTGTCCCAGTCTCAGAATTCCAAAAGATGCAAACATTTTGCTCTGTAAGGAAATGAAGGAGAGTTTGTGCTTTTGCCTAACAAAGGTAAAGAACAGCCAGGGCCTTCTTAAGAACCATTATGAATAACTGAACTCTAAAGCCAAGTATGAGACTCACATTGTTTAGGACTTGTTACTTCTGCTAATTTTTCTGGAAGCATCTTGTTTGCTACTTCTAGTGGGTTTTGCCTCTCCCCTCACCTTGCTATCTCTAGTGGATTCCCCAAAAGATTTTAAGCTAAATGCCCTGATACCTTTATATTTTCCAATTACACTGAGTCTTACTTTCCTCTACAATAATCTATATGCCTGGATGTTTTAGAACATCTTCTACATCATCACTCTGGCACTCAGATGCTCAGTGGTGTTCCCATTAACACAAAAGCATTTGGGGCAAAGATTTTATGGTCAGAGGTAACATTGAGGACTGGAAATATTTACTTAATGTTTTACAACAGGTGGACCTAGTTCCAAAAAAACAACAACAAACTGTACTATTTCTACCAGTCATCAATGAACAGAACACTGAATATCTTTCTACTCCTAACACTCAACCTCTCTTCTCCCCCTTGATTATCGTAACAGCAACTGTCTCTCCCACCTAGGCACAAACCACAGTATTTGCTGCCTTCTGCACCTACTCTGCTGAAACGGGAGAAGAGAGGCTGAAAGCCCCTCCAGAAAGGCTTTCAGAGAACCTACTACTGCCACTATTACTAGTGTGAAAAATAACAATTTTTGAAGGCGGAATACAGAAGAGGTGCAAGTGAAATGAAGTTGGCCCCAGGAGGTCAACTAACAATTTAAGTTGTTTCTGCCCCTTTGTTTCCTCTGATTCCAACTTATAGCAGCAAGTGGTTCTGCTAGACTGACTTCAGTCCCATCAAGAGAGCAGGAAGTCATCTCCAGGAGAGGTTAGTTGGTAGCTAAGAGTGCTTTGCAGTTATTTGTGGTATGAATGTTGAGGATAGAGAGCAAGTCATTCTCAACATAACAGGAAACTTCACTGGTATCTCTTCAACTTTGTCTGCTTCAGTCTCTCTCCTGGGACTTCCACCTGGCCTCAACTTGTCCCTTAGCTGTAACCCCTGTAAATCGCTTCCCTAGCTGACAGCTTGCCCTTAAAAAAAAAGAGCAAGACAGCAAATTGATTCATGTTAGCTTAATGACCACAAATTGACCAGTTGATCTGGAGACATTACATTGAATCTGCAAAGACAGATGAGATTCTACAAGCATTTTACCAGACATCCATTCTAACTCTCTAGAGTCTAGACAACATGGATTGGGTTGCTATCTCACTGTATCATCAGTCTGAGCAGATCTGGCCAAGCACCTGCCCTCTTCCTCATAAATGAACTATTCCCTAAAAAGACGAGTTCATGGTCAGTGCTCTTTTCCTCACCATTGCAGCCTTTCATTATCACCAGGTCTGTAACACAGTGGTGAACTTTCACTTTAATATGATTTGCCAGGGCCAGGACTAGAGTGAGGTGACTGAGGCGCCTGGGGCGCAAAATTTAAGGAGGTGCCCACTCTCAGGGCTGTGCAAGTGCCTTACCCTCGTCCTGGCCCTGCGATTTGCACTCCATAAAGTATTATCACTTTATCTTCTCCCAATGAACAAGCATGGTTCTTCTGATTTGGGGGGTAACTCGCTACAAGTTGTTGTATCAGATGTTTTTATTGCTATCTGTTTTTCACTGCTATAAATATTCGTATGCTTATACATAAAAGAATCTTCATTATTATCAGGAAACATGGTTGCTTTCTAAGTAATTTTCTCCAAGTGGCAAGTCAGTGCCCACTTTAGTAAGGAATGCTGACAGGATAACCCATCAGCAAAAGAGTGAATGAGTTGGAGGTCTGTCCTTGGAATCCTCGCTTTTTCTGTTCCATTCTCCCCAGACCTTGCTTCCCAGCACCAACTCTTCTGAGTGCCTCCTAGTTTGCTCTCTTCCTAGTTAAGAAAAGCATGCTCTCAGGAAAGGAATACATTTCTTTACTTTGGGGTTATAAGGCTTAATGCTACCTCTTTTGAAGGTTGTTTGCAGTTTAACAGGGGAAAAGCCTTATGCCAAAGGAATGAAATTCTACTGTAGAATTTTAGGCATCAATTAGTTGCAGAAGTGGTGTGGGTTTTTTTCACCATCAAAAGGCCAAATTACTTGACCGCTAACTCCAGAATATAGAAAATACCGTAATCTTCTGGAATTATTTTAGTAAATTACTGGTAATCGATTCAATCTTCCTGATACCTAGTGCTGTTCAATATGGCTCCTACCAAGAGACTCTCAGAAATGCTACCAAACGCCACTGAAAAGGCCTAGATAATTCATATTGTACATTAACATTTTCTCACAAATGGAATTAATACTATTTATCATTTGAGTAAAAACAACAAAGGAATTTAAATAGTTTGTGAAGGTGTGTCCTGTTTGTGAAAGGTGAAACTGTCCACTATTGTCTGATCAATATCAGTTGTCCAGTATTGGTGGTGATTATTAAACTTATTAGAGGTACAACTTTATTGATCACAAGCCTCTGCTTCCTGCCATCTGTTTTGTGCTATCACTTCAGCTTGGTGTGAGAATGAGACCAGATCTATACCACAGCACCCAGTCCCTCCAAAGCCTTTGTGTGTATTTCAGCTATAAGTGATTAAGGATTTAAAAGGGCAAAAGAGGGGAAAAGTGGTACAAAGAGCTGCTTTTGTCAAAGGGCAGCAAAAAATATAATTACTTAAACAATGACATTAAAGAAATAGTTTTAGAATACTTGGAAACAGATTTATAGAGGAATACAGTAGTAAATTGTTATAGACACCCATTTGAGATGCTTTCCATATGTTTAGGAAAAAAGAACTTGCATAAGTAATGGTTTGTGTGAAATAGGTATATACTTTGTTCAGTAAAGCCCCAAATTTAAACCAGTGGCTATCAAAGCGTGATCCCAGGACCAGCAGCAGCCCTGGGATGTGTGTGTGTGTGTGTGTGTGTGTGTGTGTGTGCGCGCGCCGCGCGCCTCCTTTTCCCGGGGGTGTTTTCTTTCTTGAGCCCCCGTAAACTATATACGCCACCAACTCCCTGTTAAATTTTTTTGACCCCCCCCTTTGGGAGCCTTTCCTATTTTTTTGGGAAAAAAAGACATGCCTAAAAAAAAAAATTTTTTTGCTGGTGGGGTTTTATTTTTTTCGGAAAAACCCCAAATTTAAACAGCGGGGTTTAAAAGGGGGTGCCCCGGCCCCCACGCCGCCCCTCGGAAATGTGTGTGTGTGTGTGTGTGTGTGTGTGTGCGCGTGTTTTTTTCGCCGCGCGCGCGCATCTATTCCAGTGATGTTACTTCTTCAAGCCCCTGAATCACTATAGCCACAACTCTCCAAATGATTCCAACCTCCCCATCATTTCTGCTATCATCAGAGTGATCAGTCTCTGGCTAAGTGATATACTTTGTCATGTTGGTCAGGTATATGTTGCTTAGTGTTAAGAAATTATCAGATCAAATCAACTACTTGCTCAACCTGCAAAAATACTTTAACTTAGCCAGCGTATCTGGCCTGTTTTTTACTTAAATTTTTTAAATTCACAAATAGGAAAAAGGAAAAGATGTTATATTTGTTTGGTATTGACAATGCTTAAATACCTGTCTTCACCATGCTGGTTGTTCTCTAGAAGGGCTCTGGCAGAAGTATATTTGATTTTAAGATTTTGCCTAAATAGTGGAATTTTATATCAACAAATCCTCAAACAAAATATGAACTGAAACAACCAGTTAACCCCTCAACCTCTCTTTAGTGCCAAGCTTTATAGAAATTTATTCCTTATGTGATGTTGAGCTTTTTTAATGTCCAATTTTAT
The DNA here is from genome assembly GCF_000147115.1 of Myotis lucifugus. NCBI lineage: Eukaryota > Metazoa > Chordata > Mammalia > Chiroptera > Vespertilionidae > Myotis > Myotis lucifugus. Next base: position 12,028,134 of record NW_005871052.1, on the reverse strand, counting down.
AAAATGTTATGCATGCAAACAAAGCATCGTGCTCATATTACAAGTCACCCCAAACTCATTTCCTCCTCCGTATGTATGATGGTGAAGAAATATCAATATGTATGTTCTTATCTCTCCTGATCAATTGTAAATTGCAAATCTTTTCATTAATTTTTAAATAAGATATATTTACTCTGGCTAGTAGTTAAAATTTTATTCTTTTTATTATATATTTCATTGCTACTTTTTTCTACTGACTCCAAAACTTACTTTGGGGAATATTTCTTATTTCTAGATTGTTGTATTTATCTTATGTCTATATTTATCTGTAATCATGGAATAATAGAGCTGAAAGGAACCAACTTCTCATTTTACAGATGAGGAACTGAGGCCCAGAAAGGTTAAATAACTTAAATAAGGTCACACAGTGGTAGGGCCCAGCCTCAATCTCAGGTCTCCTGCCTATGGGCCCAGTGCTTTTCCATTTAAAGTGCGACATTTATAGAAGACCCACAGCTGGCTTCTACTTTTATGACACATGAATTTCCCAGATATTTCAGTGAAATAATATATATGCTTTAATGAAAATGATCAAGAGTTCTTTAGTTCATGAATCCAAAGACAAATTTGATTTTCAGTTTAGAAATAGTAATTCCTTCCAAATTCAGTATATGTGCTCTACTTTGTACAATGGATGTTTTCCTTCAAAGTTGCTTGAAAAATTACTGTTTTGGATAAAATTCCATATTTTAGAAGAGAAGCTTCCTATGTAAGGGACTCCTTTGGTGATTTCTTTTGAAAAACAAAGAATCCTTTTGTCAATGTCTCCTAAAAGCCTATACTTTTTTAAAAATGTGAACTTTTGTAATTGGTGTTTATTTAAAGTAGGGCAAGCCAATATAGGCTTTCCTAGAATCTACTTTATCCTTCCCTTCTTAAACTTTGTGAGATTTTTCAGACTGTTAGATGCTCATGAGATATTTAGTTGTGCTCTAAAAACTTTACCTAACTTGATATTTTGTCAATCCCTGGGCTCAAACTGTCACCATCTTATCAAACAATAACAGAATTCCCTAATCAACACTAAGTTCTGCATGCAGTCTCTTTTCCAGAACATTCTTTGCCTAGTGCTCATTAGTGTGACTGTCTCCTCAGCTATTCTTGGGTTTCCCTTCATAGTTCATGCATAACTCATTGTTTTGTGGAGTTTCAGGCAGTGGTCCTTTAGGCCTATTTTAGTCAGATGGAGTAGTATTTACAGATATTTCCATTTACAGATGGTTCCCTTTTTTCTCTTGGATCTTTTCTGATTTGTCTTTTCAAGAATGCTCAGAGGATGGTGGTATTTTCCCCATCATCCAGACCAGGGGTTGACAAACTTTTCTGTAAAGGGCCAGATACTAACTATTTTAAGCTCTGTGGGCCACATATGGCCTCAGTAACAAATGCTTCTTTGTTGTTTGATCTTTCAAATGGTGTTTTCACACCTTAAAAATGTAAATACCAGTATTAGCTCTTGGGCCATACAAAGCCAGTGGCTGGATTTGGCCCACTTGTCATACTTTGCTGAGCCCTGACCCAGATCATCTTCTATGAATCACCCCATGTGATCACTGGCTTGTGTACCAGATAATATGGCTCACAAGTCTACACAGAGGTGGGTGGAGAGGAGCTGCATATGACAACCATTACTATTCAATAGGGTGCCCTTTATGACTTCTCTGTCTCTCCCTCTACCTATCTATCTATCCATCCTCTATCTCTCATTTTCACTAACTACCTCAGCGTAGGAACCCTCATTACTTTCTCCAGCCCTCCTATCCTGATTATCCAATGTGCCTCTGCTTCCTCAAGTTTGGGGTAAGCTGGCAGGGAAGAAAGGATTTCTGAGATTTCTTATTTCTTTTGTCCCATCATTAACCCCTAACTGTGGTTCATCAGTCCCACCCTGCCTCATACTGCCATCATGAGTTTAGGGCTGTCTCTGGAGAGTCTGGTGGCCCAGGCCTTGAGATTCCAGTCCAGTCTACAACTTTCTATGGAAATCACCAGCTCTTGATTTGGTTCCAGTAGCTGGTTTCAAAATCCAGAATGTCCACGTGTCCGTTTTCTAATGTGATTTGGACCTGTTCCAGACTCAGCCTCAGCAAGAAAATCAATGAATGATGGAGGTATTCTGTGCCCTCCAGTTTTTTCTGCCCAAACTTCCTGTCTCCTGGGCCCCGGCTTCAGGGGATAGACTCATTGGGATGCCCTGGGCAGCACCACAACCAGCAGGCATTCAACAGACTACCACCTCCTGTTTCCTGCACCTCTAAAAGGATTCCTTAAAGCTTATTCACATCTCTCTCCATCTTTCTCCATCTCTATCTCTAATTCTGTTACTTGGGGGTCTAAAATTCAGAGTCACATTTTAATATTTGCTTGTATAAACTTGGGGAGATGCAAGTGAATCGGAATGTGTGTGCCTCTGTGTACAAGCATGGTTTCTCCACCTGAACTGTGAACTCACATTCCCTAATGTGTACCTCTTACACACATGCACATACACCCTATCCAGTACTCACAGCAGCTCTCTGGTCTAGATCCAGGTCTGATGGGGCTGGTGAAGGAGAAGGGGATTGTGGGAGCTCCTGAGGCATCTCCCTTTTCTCATTGTCTTTTTTCTACTGATTTGTGCTGGCCTCTCCCAAGAAATCATTCAAAGAAACTCCTCTGTGACAATTCTGGACAGGCCAACATTCAGAGAGTTATGACTATCATTCATTAAGGACTCAGACATACCTCTCAGGCTGCAGGTTTTCCTATCTAAGCAAATTGTTTTATAGGACCTTTAGCTTGCTTTCTGTCATTTGAGCCCAGGGATCTACCCACTTACTGAAATCTAAATTTTAAAAAGTCAGACACAAGTTACTTTCAGGATTTCCTGATTTGAAAGCACCCATGAAACAGTTTCTTTCTGCCTTGTGTTTAGGATTTCCAGACTTAGGAAAGGAACCAGGCTTGCGCCTTGGAGTCTAAGGCAGCAAAAGTACCACACTTGCCAAAAACAAATTGAGGAAGGAGGATTGGCTAATCCTACTATGCATAGTCAAGAGATGGACTTTTGTGACGTTAGCTTTCATGGTTCAATGCTTATTGAGTGCCAACAATGCACTTAAGGAAAACAAGGGAGAGTGGAATTTACAGACCAATATTCTAAACTGGAAGGCAGTGATGAGAATGTGTCCATCGATAAAAATTTCAAGAAACAACAGAAACTAAGAAAGATCGGAATCACAGTCTTTCTAGAATTCCAACACAAAATGGAAGGGAGCCCTCTGTGGGTGTTATTACAAAGGGTTTTTATAGTCTTTCTTTTATCTTATTTTATTTTATTTTATTTTTAAACAAAAGCATTCCTCACTGGTTTGCTGCCAGGAATTGAATTGCATTCTTTATATAGCTAGAACTGTTTGTGTCTTCTTAAAATAAACAACTTCTGTTAAAAATCAGTTTCTGTTTCACCCTCTGTTTTCATAGTAGCATAGTGTTATTCAGACACTACACCCAGCTCATGAGCATGTTTTGCTGACCACACAAGTATGGGGCCCACACATGGAATCTGATTCTCATAAATCCCTGAGAGCCCAAAACAGATATGCGGGACATGGTGTCTTACAGAAACGTGGCACACTGAGCCAGGAACCTCGGCCAAATCTGTGTTCGAAGACTTCATCTTGAGGATTCGAGTTCAACTGCTCATGGAGGCAACAAGGGGTTCTGGTGACGTGGACAGCAGTTACCAGGCTCCTGAGGGGAGGAGGTTGCCTTAGCAACTGTGCTCAGGACTGCACTCCCCCTTTGTTCTCTGGCTCAATGAAGCCACCCAGCATGGCAATCCAGTGTGAGTTGGGGCTGGGCGCAAAAAACAGACCAGATGCAGCCCAGATCACTTCCATCCCTTGAGTTGATCCTTGAATGTAGCTACAAGGGTCAACTTCCATCCAAAAGGAGATTTGGTTTTTGTTCCCAACTGGTCCAGACCTCTAAGGTCTTGCAGCCAGCATCCTTGTCTCCCTGAGCCCTGTGCTAGCTCATGTCTCCAGACACCATCAGGCTGCTCTTCCCAAAGGACACAACAGAGTTGTAAACAACCTAGGAAGCTTACAGGGGAAGGGAGAGAGGCCAGAGCTACTCTCAGACAGAACAGGTGTTAAGATTTAAGATAAGGGTCAGAGAAGGAGGCTGGCTCAAGGTTGGCCTTATGCAAGTAATACCTCTGTGAGAACCTGCAGGTCAAGGTCCAGTGTTCACCGTGGCAGGGTCAGAGCCTCCTTCTGTCACCACACCGTGAGTTGGAGAAGCCTTTAAGGTCTAACTCACAGTGACCAAACTCAAAAACTTGTCAAGGGCTGGGGCTGGCATATTAATTAACCAAAGAGAGAGTACACCTTTAAAGCACAGGTCATAAACATGAAGCCTATGGGCCGAACTGAGCTTACACACGTTGTCTGTTGTACTCAGTGTTGTTTTTTAATTCTTAAAAATCTAGATGTGGCACAACCTCTGCAATTCGTCTTGTTCTCCACCACGCCCTGCTATGTTAAACCCAACCAGCTTCATTCGTTTATATACCTGCCAGGCCCCTGAAAGCATTTTTGAGCCTGTGAGCTATGTATCAAGGTATTGTTGCAGGTTGGGTTTCCAGGAGGCAGGCTCTGAGTTGAAGTTCGGTGTGCAAAGTGTTTCTTAGGGAATGCCCTAAGGATCGAAGTCTGTGGGAGAGAAGGGAAGGAAACAGGCTTAGGTGGGAGAAAAGGACAGCAATGCAGACACAACAAAGCCTTAGCTGACTCAATGGAAAGCTCTGGCTTTAAAATGACCCATCAGAATTGTCCTGCACTGGGCCAAAGGCAGGCCTTTGTACCCCTGTTTCAGTCAGTCACTGGCTGTGGGCCACTCCATTAGAGGGCCTAACCTTGGGTGAGGTGACTCTTTCCAGCTGAGGCACTCCCAGAAGGAGCTGATAGCTAAAGAAGGTTCTTTGCTGACAGCACTCCTGGCTGCTTGTCAACAAGTCCACCCTTGAAGTGGGATCTGGGCAACAGAGTGCAGGGTCCATCACAGGTGTCATCTCCAGGAGCAGTTCAGGTTAAATACTTACGAATTCTTACTTTCTGATTCCCACTCCTTTTATAGTTGGTTTGATTAAGTTCATAGCTTTCTTAAATTGTTGTCACCATCTCAGGGTACATGCCAGTAGCCTTAGTTGGATTTGGTGTTTCACAACCCTCATTAATGCCCATTAACAAACCCTTTCCAAGGGCATGTCGCATATGCAAATAGATAAGTCAATCCATCATAAAATACCAGGAATAATACTAGCATCTATGAAACACTAGCAATCTATCAAGCACCTATAATGGACCAGATACTGAGAGCTCTTATAACCACTTCTTTTATTCATCCATTCAGTAAAAAAGTAATGAGCTCCTTCTACATGCCTAACAGAGTCTAAGTGCTGAGGGTACAGTAGTGACAGATACAGACACCAGACTTGTCTTCATGGAGTTCACAGTCCATTGGGACTGCTGCTGAGGTTAGTTCACTTGGCAGCATTGGGGACCAGGACCAATAGGAGTCTGTTATCTAGGAGTCACCATCCTGGATATGAACTCCCCTGGTCATTTCTTTTCTCTCAGTACTTAATTAATACTACTACAAGCTTCTGCTCTGCTACTCAACCTCCCACCACTCCCTTCCCTCCCATCTTTTTTAAATTGTGCCCATTAGAACCCCAATTTGGGGGATTAGTAAATACCCCTACAACCCAAGCAGAAAGATCCCCCTGCCAACACCTTCCTTAATTGAAACCATACTTTGTTCTGAGAATCCCACTTCACCTGTAAGCCTCTCCTCAGAGATATTTGTTCCCTATATAACTACTTCTGCATTCGCAGGTGGAGGGGGACCCTTTTTTACTCCCCACTGCACTTACCAGACAGTGATTGCTGAACCTCTCAGTCACCCCCTTTCATACAGTTTTTCTTTCCACCCCTAGACTGGTCAAATCCAAGGTCACTTCAAATTCATGGGAAAAACCCATTGTAAATCCCTGGCTTGTTGTTTCTTTGGCCTACTCACCTCTGATGACCTCCTTTTCTGCTCTAGTCACCCACTATCAGGGTCACAAATAGACATTATCCTCCAGAATTGCTATATTACTGAAATCTTAACTTCAATCCCCCACAACCTCAACTTCATTGAGACTTCCAACAACTTAACCCATTCATTCATTCAATATTTAGTAGGCATCTACCAGACACCAGGTATGGTGTTAAGTACAGAATATACAGCTTTGAATATGACAAGCACAATCTTTGCTCTCATGGAGTTCAGTCTACTTTTTCCTTATCTCTTCCAGTGGTTCTCAACCTGTGGGCCGCGACCCCTTTGGCGGTCGAATGACCCTTTCACAGGGGTCGCCTAAGACCATCCTGCATATCAGATATTTACATTACGATTCATAACAGTAGCAACATTACAGTTATGAAGTAGCAACGAAAATAATTTTATGGTTGGGTCACAACATGAGGAAATGTATTTAAAGGGTCAGAAGGTTGAGAACCACTAGACCTTCTCTCTATTTCAACTTCTTCCCCATTAGTTCAGGTCTAGCATTTGACCACTATCTTATAACATCCTCACATGGATCCATCATTTTAGATGATTGAGAAAACACAATTTTGTCCACATTCTCTGTTCCCACTACACAGGCTGCTGGAGAAGACCACACACACATAGTCATGCAAACTGGTGCTCTCTTACCAAAAGGAGGTCTTCAACTCTGCTTTAAAAAATTCTTCTTGAGTCTTGTAAGCACAGGGCAGGAAAAAAGATGGCAGCCAGCAGGACAGCAGTAAGGAAGAGAGTGTGAGTGACGGAGGGAGCGAAAGGGGAGTGCGTGGACATGTGGGGTGTGTGTGCATGAGCGTGTGAGTGAGGGACAGTTAGATTCCACAGGACTTTTGGGGGCTGGCAGACCAGGCTCCCCTAGCCGGGCAGCCTCTGCTACCACTGCAATCTCTCTTGGGGCAGCCAACTCTGCTGCAGAGGCCACACCATCTTGAAGGGGAGAGCTTCTATGACTGGGAGCCCAGCCTCACTTCAACCCAGGGTGCCCCAGGATACCACCCGGGACCCTACAGCCACTCCAGCTAGGGAACTGCTACCTTGGCTGTGGGCCCACAAACACTGAGACTCCAGCCTCCCCAGTCATGGGCTCCTGTGAGTTCTGGAGCACACTCCCCACCTGCAGGCCAGATGCTTTAGCCCCGGTGCCTATGCAGCAATGCCAGATGCCTCATGCAGCAGCCCCAGCGCTGTGACTGTGCATCGACCCTGGGTCTGGTGACCATGAGACCTGCCGCCAAGCCTGCCACTGCAGTCACAGGCCCAGTAGACTCGATACCTAGATCCTTTGGTGAAAGCAAAATGAGGAGACAAAGAAACATCCCCCAAAGGAAAGAAAAGGAGGAATCGCCAGAAAAAGAACTAAATGAAACAGAGGGATGCAATTTGTCAGAAAAAGGATTCAGAATAAGGGTCATACAGTTGATAAACCAGATGGATGAGAAAATCAACAACTTATGTAAGAATCAAGAGGAAATAGTGATACAGCCAAAATAAAAAACACTATAGAAGGTTTCAACAGTAGACTAGGAGAAGCGGAGGACCAAATTAGTGAATTAGAAGACAGGGCAGCAAAACACATCCAATCTGAACTGCAATTGGAGAAAAAAATTAAAAGGCAGGAAGAGAACCTAAGGGTGCTTTGGAACAACATGAAACAAAGGAACATACATAAAATAGGAATACTAGAACAACAAGAAGAAGAGCAAGAGTTAGAAAACTTATTTGAAAAAATGATGTCAGAAAACGTCCCTGATTTGGGGAAGAAGAAAGTCACACAAGCACAGAGAGTCCCAAACAAGATGAACCCAAAAAGACCCACATCAAGACACATCGTAATTACGATGGTAAACATTGATGACAAAGAAAGAATCTTAAAGGCTGCAAGAGAGAGACAGAAAGTTACCTACAAGGGATTTCCCATTAGATTATCAAATTATTTCTCAACAGAAATACATCAGGCTAGAAAGGAATGGAAGGAAGTATACAAAGTGATGCAGGGCAGGAGACTGAGTCCAAGAATACTCTACCCATCAAGCTTATCATTCAAAATTGAAGGGGAAATCAGGAGCTTCACAGACAAAAAAAAAAAAAAAAAGCCCAAGGGAGTTTATCACTACCAAGCCAGCAAAGCAAGAAATGCTAAAAGGACTGTTGTAAAAAGAAGAAATAAAAAGGGAAGAAGGAGCACAGGCACAAAAAAAATTGGCTACAAACAAGTACCTATTAATAATAACATTGAACATAAATGGACTGAATGCTCCAATCAAAAGACATCGAGTGGCTGAATGGATAAGAAAACATAACCCATATATATGCTGTCTGCAGAAGACCCACCTCAGAACAAGAGACACACACAGACTGAGAGTGAAAGGATAGAAAAATATCTTTTGGGCAAATGGAAATGAAAAAAAAAAGCTGGGGTAGCAATACTTATATGGGACAAAATAGAGCTCAAAGGGAAAGCCATAACAAAAGATGAGGAAGGCCATTTCATAATACTAAAGAGATCGATACAACAAGAGGATATAACTCTGGTAAACATATATGTATCCAATACAGGGGCACCCAAATACATTAAAAAAAAAAACTTCTGTAAGAAATCAAGGGAGAGATCAACAACAGTACAATCATAGTAGGAGAATTTAATACTCCACTGACATCACTGGATAAATCCTCTGGGGAAAAAGTCAGCAAAGAAACAGCAATCCTAAATGATTCATTAGATCAGATGGACTTAATAGACATCTTCAGAACATTTCAACCCAAAGCTATGAAATATACATTCTTCGCAAGTGCACACAGGACATTTTCAAACATAGACCACATATTGGGTCACAAGAAAAGTCTCCCCAAATTCAAGAATATTGAAATCATATCAAGCATCTTCTCAGACCACAGTGGCATAATATTAGAAATAAACTACAATGAAAATAATCAAAAAATTCAAACACTTGGAAGCTGAATAGCATGCTATTAAACAACAATTGGAGTACCGAAGAGATCAAAGAAGAAATTAAAAACATCCTGGAAACTAATGACAATGAAAACAAAACATCCAAAATCTGTGGGACACAGTGAAAGCAGTCCTGAGAGGGAAGTTCATAGCTCTACAGGCCTACCTCAAAAAACAAGAAACAATGGCAATAAATTATCTAACCCTGAAACTTAAAGGATTACAAAGAGAGCAACAAGAAAAGCCCAGAGTAAGCAGAAGGAAGTAATAAAGATCAGAGTAGAAATAAATGACATAGAGAATAACAACAACAAAAAATACAAAAGATCAATAAAATCAAGATCTGGTTATTTGAAAGGATAAACAAAATTGATGAACCTCTATCCAGGCTTACCAAGAAACAAACAGAGAGGACCCAAATAAACAAAATCAGAAATGAAAGAGGTGAAGTAACAACCAGCCCTACAGACACACACAGGATTGTAAAAAAAAAAATACTATGAACAACTTTACTCCAACAAACTGGACAACCTTGATGAAATGGACATATTCCTAGAAAAATACAAGCTTCAAAAAAAAAGAAAGAAAAATACAAGCTTCCAAAACTCAATCAGGAAGAATCAAAAAACCCGAATAGGCCAGTAACTACTGGTGAACAAGCAATCAGAAAACCTCCAGCAAACAAAAGCCCTGGAGGAGATGGCTTCATATGAGAAGTTTTAGCAAACATTCAAGGAAAAATAAAAACCTAACCTTCTCAGACTATTCCAAAAAATTCAAGAGGAAGGCACACTTCCAAGCTCTTTCTATGAAGCCAGCATTACCCTAATTCTAAAACCAGATAAAGACACCACAAAGAAAGAGAATTACAGGACAACATCCCTGATGAATATAGATGCTAAAATCCTCAACAAAATTCTAGCAAATCAGATTCAGCATTATATTAGAAAGATCATTCACCATGACCAAGTGGGATTTATTCCAGGGATGCAAGGATGGTACAATATCTGCAAATCAATAAACGTGATACATCACATAAGCAAATTAAGAGACAAAAATCACATAATAATATCAATTGATGCAGAAAAAGCATTTGACAAAATCCAACACTCTATCTTGATAAAAAAAGTTTCAGCAAAGTGGGAATAGATGGATCATACCACAGCCAACATCATACTCAATGGGCAAAAACTAAACTCATTTCCCCTAAGAACAGAAACAACACAGGGATGCCCACTTTCACCACTCCTGTTCAATATGGTACTGCAAGTGCTAGCCATCGCGATCAGACAATAGGAAGAAACAAAAGGCATCCAAATTGATAAAGAAGTAAAACTGTCCTTATTTGCAGATGACATGATACTATACATAGAAAACTCCAAAGACTCCATCAAAAAATTACTAGACCTAATAAATGAGTTTGGCAATGTAGCAGGATACAAAATTTTTTTTCCTTATCATTTTTTTAAAATTTTTTTTATTGCTTAACGTATTACAAAGGGTATTACATATGTGTCTTTTTTCCCCCGCCCTTGACAATCCCTGGCCTCCCCTAACCCCCAGTGTCTTATGTCCATTGGTTATGCTCATATGCATGCATACAAGTCCTTCAGTTGATCTCCCCTCCCTCCTGCCCTCCAACCCTCCCCGGCCTTCCCGCTGGAGTTTGACAATCTGTTTGAGGCAGCTCTGCCTCTGTATCTATTATTGTTCAAAAGTTTATAATGGTCTCTATTATCCATGAATGAGTGAGATCATGTGGTATTTTTCCTTCATTGACTGGCTTATTTCACTTAGCATAATGCTCTCCAGCTCCATCCATTCCGTTGCAAAAGGTAAGAGTTCCTTCTTTTTTACAGCAGCATAGTATTCCATCGTGTAGATGTACCACAGTTTTCTAATCCATTCATCTAATGATGGGCACTTAGGCTGTTTCCAGATCTTAGCTATGGTGAATTGTGCTGCTATGAACATAGGGGTGCATATATCCTTTCTGATTGGTGTTTCTGGTTTCTTGGGATATATTCCTAGAAGTGGGATAACAGGGTCAAATGGGAGTTCCATTTCCAGTTTTT
>NW_005871052.1:12014585-12016794 GCF_000147115.1 Myotis lucifugus | reverse complement strand
CCTATAAATTTTGGAGATTAGACCCTATCAGATATGACATTGGCAATATGTTTTACACGCAGTGGGTTTTCTTGTTGTTTTGTGATGGTTCTTTTGCTGTGCAGAAACTTTTTATTTTGATGTAGTCCCATTTGTTCATTTTCTCTTTAGTTTCAAGTGCCCTAGGAGCTGTATCAGTGAAGAAATAGCTTCGGCATATGTCTGAGATTTTGTTGCCTTTGGATTCTTCTAGAATTTTTATGGTTTCTCGTGTTACATTTAAGTCCTTTATCCATTTTGAGTTTATTTTTGTGTATAGTGTAAGTTGGTGGTCTAGTTTCATTTTCTTGCATATATCTGTCCAATTTTCTCAACACCATTTATTGAAGAGACTATCTTGGCTCCATTGTATGTTCTTGCCTCCTTTGTCAAATATTAACTGAGCATATTGGTTCGGGCCGATTTCTGGGCTCTCTATTCTATTCCATTGATCTATATGTCTGTTCTTGTGCCAGTACCAGGCAGTTTTGAGAACAGTGGCTTTGTAATACAGCTTGATATCTGGTATTGAGATCCCACCTACTTTGTTCTTTCTCAGGATTGCTGCAGCTATTCGGGGTCTTTTTTTATTCCAGATGAATTTTTGGAGAGTTCGTTCTAGATCTGTGAAGTATGCCATTGGTATTTTAATGGGGGGTGCGTTGAATTTATAGATTGCTTTGGGTAGTATGGACATTTTAATGATCTTGATTCTACCAATCCATGAACACGGTATGTTCTTCCATCTGTTTATGTCTTCCTCTATCTCTTTTTTCAACGTCCTGTAGTTTACTGAGTAGAGGTCTTTTACCTCTTTAGTTAAGCTTATTCCTAGGTAGCTTAATTTTTTTGGTGCGATGGTAAATGGAATTGTTTTTATAATCTCTCTTTCTGACAGTTCACTATTGGTGTATAGAAATGCCTCAGATTTTTTAGGGTTAATTTTGTATCCTGCTACATTGCCAAATTCATGTATTAAGTCTAGTAGTTTTTTGATGGAGTCTCTAGGGTTTTGTATGTATAATATCATGTAGTCTGCAAATAAGGACAGTTTTACTTCCTCTTTTCCAATTTGGATGCCTTTTATTTCTTCTTCTTGTCTAATTGCAATGGCTAATACTTCCAGTACTATGTTGAACCGGAGTGGTGAGAGTGGGCATCCTTGTCTTGTTCCTGTTCTTAGGGGAAATGGTGTTAGTTTTTGCCCATTGAGTATGATGTTGGCTGTGGGCCTGTCATATATGGCTTTTATTATGTTGAGGTATGATCCTTCTACTCCCACCTTGCTGAGAGTTTTTATCAAAAATGGGTGTTGGATTTTGTCAAATGCTTTTTCCGCATCAATTGATATGACCATGTGGTTTTTTTCTTTCAATTTGTTTATGTGATGTATCACGTTTATTGATTTGCGGATATTGTACCATCCTTGCATCCCTGGGATAAGTCCTACTTGGTCATGGTGTATGATCTTTCTGATGTACTGCTGGATCCGATTTGCTAAGATTTTGTTGAAGATTTTGGCATCTATGTTCATGAGGGATATTGGCCTGTAATTCTCTTTCATTGTGTTGTCTTTACCTGGTTTTGGTATTAGGGTGATGCTGGCTTCATAGAATGAGCTTGGAAGTGTTCCTTTCTCTTGGATTTTTTGTAGTAGTCTGTGGAGGATAGGTTTTAGTTCTTCCTTGAATGTTTGGTAAAACTCCCCTGTGAAGCCGTCTGGTCCTGGGCTTTTGTTTGCTGGAAGCTTTTTGATGACTGCTTCAATTTCTTCCCTAGTTATTGGCCTATTGAGATTTGGAGATTCTTCCTGATTAAGTTTTGGAAGGTTGTATTTTTCTAGGAATTTGTCCATTTCCTCCAGGTTGTCCAGTTTGTTGGAGTAGAGCTGTCCATAGTATTTTTTAACAATCATTTGTATTTCTGTGGGGTCTGTTGTTATTTCGCCTCTATCGTTTCTGATTTTGTTTATTTGGGTCCTCGTTCTTTGCTTCTTGGTGAGCCTGGCTAGAGGTTTGTCAATCTTGTTTATCCTTTCAAAGAACCAGCTCTTGGTTTCATTGATTTTCTGTATTGTTTTTTTGGTCTCTATGTCATTTATTTCTGCTCTAATCTTTATTAAGGATACAAAATTAATACCCAGACATCTCCTGGCCATTTTATACAGCAATAATGAACTCACAGAAAGAGA
>NW_005871052.1:11969344-12014485 GCF_000147115.1 Myotis lucifugus | reverse complement strand
CATTGCACCAAAGAAATTAAGATACCTACCAATAAACTTAACTAAGGACATAAAAGACCTGTACATGGAAAACTTCCCGCTCACAATCCAGGACTACTGGCTCCCAACCACTTGCCTGCCTGCCTGACTGATTGCCCTTAACCACTTATGCCTGCCAGCCTAATCACCCAACCACTCCCCTGCCAGCCTAATCAATGCCTAACCGCCCTCCCTTGCCAACCTGGTCGCCCCTAACTGCCCTTCCCTGCAGGCCTGGTCACCCCAAACTGCCCTACCCTGCAGGCCTTGTCCCCCCCAACTGCCCTCCCCTGCCGGCCTGATTGCCCCCAACTGCCCTCCCCTGCAGGCCTGCCCCCCCAACTGCCCTCCTCTACCAACCTGGTCACCCCTAACTGCCTTCCCCTGCAGGCCTGATCGCCCACAACTGCCCTCCCATGCTGGTCATCTTGTGGTGGCCATCTTTGACCACATGGGGGTGGCCATCTTGTGTATTGGAGTGCTGGTCAATTTGCATATTACCTCTTTATTAGATATGATGAGCGAGTTACCAACAAGGTCAAGAAAGAAATCAAAAACTTCCTGGAAACAAATGAAAATGAACACACGACGACCCAAAATCTCAGGGACACAGCACTACAGGCATACCTCAAAAAAACCAAGAAAAATCAACAATAAACTATTTAACCCTACAACTTAAAGAACTAGAAAGAGTACAACAAGAAAATCCCAGAGTAAGTAGAAGGAAGGAAATAATAAAGTTTAGAACAGAAATAAATAACATCAAGATTTTTTAAAAAAATACAAAAGATCAATGAAACCAAGAGATGGTTCTTTGACAGGATAAATAAAATTGATGAGCCGTTAGACAGACTCATCAAGAAACAAAGAGAGAGGACCCAAAAAATCAGAAATGGAAGCAGAGAATTAACCACTGACACCACAGAAATACAAAGGATTGTAAGGAAATACTATGAACAGCCAAATGCCAATAAGCTGGACAAAGTGGATGAAATGGAAAAGTTCTTAGAAAAATATAATCTACCAAAACTGAATCAGGAAGAATCAAAAAACCTGAATAGGCCAATGATAACGGATGAAATAGAAGCAGGAATCAAAAATCTCCAACCAAACAAAAGCCCAGGTCCAGATGGCTTCACAGGGGAGATTTTCCAAACATTCAAAGAAGAACTAACACCTATACTCCTCAAACTATTTCAGAAAATCCAAGAGGAAGAAACACTTCCAAACTCTTTTTATGAGGCCAGCATTATCCTAATTCCAAAACCAGATAAAGACACTACAAAGAAAGAAAATTACAAGCCAATATCCCCAATGAACAGAGAGGCTAAAATCTTCAACAAAATATTAGCAAGTCACATCCAGCAATGTATTAAAAATATTATACACCATAATCAAGTGGGATTTATTCCAGGGATGCAAGGCTGGAGCAATATTTGCAAATCAATAAATGTGATACATCACATAAACAAATTGAAAAACAAAAATCATATGATCACATCAATAGACACAGAAAAAACATTTGAAAAATCCAACACCCATTTTTGATAAAAACTCTCTGCAAAGTTAGAATAGAGGGAGCATATCTCAACATGATAAAGGCCATATATGACAAACCTACAGCCAACATCATACTCAATGAGCAAAAACTAAAACCATTTCCCCTAAGAACAGGCAGCAAGACAGGGATGCCCACTCCTGTTCAACAGAGTACTGGAAGTGCTAGCCATAGTGATCAGACAAGAAGAAGAAATAAAAGGCATCCAAATTGGAAAAGAAGAAGTAAAACTGTCCTTATTTGCAGATGTCATGATATTATATATAGAAAACCCCAAGGACTCCATCAAAACTATCTACACGAATAAAAGACAAACATGCAAATTGACCGTGCCTTCGCTATGCCTTAAGCCACACCCACCAGCCAATCAGAGTGACTATATGCAAATTAACCCAACCGAGATGGCGGCCAGCAGCCACGGAGCTGGAGCAAGCAGGAGGCTTGGTTGCTCCAGTGATGGAGGAAGCCAAGCTTCCCGCCTGCGGCGGCCAGCTCTGGGCTCCACTCAAGGCAACAAAGTTTCAATTATAGAAGGTAAATAAATCCCAGAATAAAAAGAAAAAAGAAAAAAAGAAGAGGCTGGGAGCTTCCATCACCGGGGGGCTTGGCCAGTCTGAAAATGGCCCTCAGCCTCTCACCCAGACTGGCCAGGCACCCCAGTAGGGACCCCCCACCCTAACGGGGGTGTGGCCAGCCTGAAAACAGCCATCAGCCCCTCACCCAGGCTGGCCAAACCTCCATGGGGTGAGGGTCCCCACTGGGGGGGGGGGCTTGACCAGCCTGCAAACAGCCATCAGCCCTTCCCCAGGCTGGCCAGGCACCCCAGCGGGACCCCCACCCTGATCCGGGACACCCTTCAGGGCAAACCAGCCAGCCCCCACCCATTCAACAGGCCTCTATCCTATATAATAAAAGGGTAATATGCAAATTGACCCTAACAGCAGAACGACTGGGAATGACTGGTCACTATGACACACACTGACCACCAGGGGGCAGATGCTCAATGCAGGAGCTGTCCCCTGGTGGTCAGTGCACTCACACAGGGGGAGCTCTGCTCAGCCACAAGCCAGGCTGATGGCTGCCAGCACAGCAGTGGTGGCGGGTGCCTCTCCCGCCTCCTCAGCAGCACTAAAGATATCTGACTGCAGCTTAGGTCTGTTCCCTGCTGGTAAGTGGACATCCCCCAAGGGCTCCTGGGCTGCCAGAGGGTTGTCTGACTGCCAGCTTGGGCCCAATCCCCCAGGGAGTGGGCCTAAGCCAGCAGGTGGACATCCTCTGAGGGGTCCCACACTGCAAGAGGGCATAGGCTGGGCTGAAGGACACCCCCGAGTGCACAAATTTTTGTGCACTGGGCCTCTAGTTAGACTTAATAAATGAATTCAGCAAGGTAGCAGGATACAAAATTAACACCCAGAAATCTATGGCCTTTTTATACACCAATAATGAAATCACAGAAAGAGAAATGAAAATCAATCCCATTTACCATTGCAACAAAAAAATTAAGATACCTAGGAATAAACTTAACTAAGGATGTAAAACACCTGTACTCAGAAAACTACAGGACATTGAAAAAAGAGATAGAGGAAGACATAAACAAATGGAAGAACATACCGTGTTCATGGATTGGTAGAATCAACATCATTAAAATGTCCATACTACCCAAGGCAATCTATAGATTCAATGCAATCCCCATTAAAATACCAACAGCATATATCAAAGACCTAGAACAAACTCTCCAAAAATTCATCTGGAATAAAACAAAAGACCCAGAATAGCCACAGCAATTTTGAGAAAGAAGAACAAAGTTGGAGGGATCACAATGCCAGATATCAAGCTATAGTACAAAGCCACTGTCCTCAAAACTGCCTGGTACTGGCACAAGAACAAACATATAGACCAAAGGAACAGAACAGAGAACCCAGAAATCGAACCAAGCCATTATGCTCAATTAATATTTGACAAAGGAAGCAAGAACATATAATGGAGTCAAGACAGTCTCTTTAATAAATGGTGTTGGAAAAATTGGACAGATACATGCAAAAAAAAATGAAACTAGACCACCAACTTACACGATACACAAAAATAAACTCGAAATGTATAAAGGACTTAAACAAAAGATGGGAAACCATAAAAATCTTAGAAGAATGTGTCACAACAGCACAGCCAAGGGTGAACCTGAGGAGAGGCAGTGAAGAAAAGACAGACAAAAGAATACAACTGGGGCTCGGTGGATCTCCCGTGCCTGGATGAGGACACAAAAGACCCAGCCTGAAAGCCAATGCTTTATTTTATAGTCTGATTAAAACAAGGATAGATTAACATGTATACAAATGTTCTTGTTTTGGCAACACTTGCTATACCTCCCACCGCCCATTAGCTACTTAGGAAGGAATTAGGGAGAGCTACAAGGTCAAGCTTAATTATGCTAGGAGAGCTCTGCCCTCCAGGCTGGGACTTGTTTGTGGCCCTGCCCCAGGTCAGCCCAAGGCTTGACCCTAGAGCCGCTCCCAACAGAAGAATTCATAGGCAGCAAATTATCAGACATATGTCATAGCAATATACTGATACAGCTCCTAGGGCAATGGAAACTAAATAGAAAATAAACAAACGGGACTACATCAAAATAAAAAGCTTCTGCACAGCAAAAGAAACCATCAACAAATAACAAGAAAGCCCACTGAATGGGAGAACATATTTGCCAATGTTATCTCTGATAAAGGTTTAATCTCCAAAATTTACAGGGAACTCATACAACTTAACAAAGGGACGATAAAAAATCCAATCCAAAAAATGGGCAAAAGACCTAAATAGACACTTTTCTATAGAGGACATAAAGAAGTCCAGGAGATATATAAAAACGTGCTCAAAGTCACTAATCATCATAGAGATGCAAATCAAAATGATTACCACCTCACACCTGTCAGATGGCTATCATCAACAAATCAACAAATGACAAGTGCTGGTGAGATTGTGGAGAAAAAGTAACCCTCTTGAGTTGCTGGTGGGAACGCAGACTGGTGCAACCACTGTGGAAACAGTATGGAGTTTCCTCAAAAATTAAAAATGGAACTCCCATTTGACCCAATAATCTCACTTCTAGGAATATACCCCAAAAAATCAGAAACACCAGTCAGAAAAGATATATGCACCCCTATGTTCATAACAGCACAATTCACCATAGCTCAGATTTGGAAACAGCCTAAGTGCCCATCAGCAGATGAGTGGATTTAAAACCTGTGGTGCATCTACACAATGGAATACTATGCTGCTATAAAAAGAAGGAATTCTTACCATTTGCAACAACATGGATGGACCTGGAGAGCATAATGCTAAGTGAAATAAGCCAGTCAGAGAAAGATAAATATCACATGATCTCACTCGTTTTTTGGAATATAATGAACAACATAAACTGTTGAACAAAAATAGAGCCTGAGGGGGAAAAATTTAGAATATAATAGAAGTAATCCTTTTATTTGCAGGTTTTTAATATTTCCTACAACATTTGTGATATCATACTATGTTAGTACAGTTTTAGTAATATTATTATACTTAAAATCCTTTTTTTCTTGAAATATTAATGTTTATTGCATACAATATTATATTTAAGATTGTTTTTCTTGAATAATTGGTGTTTATTGCATGTAACATTATTATATTTAAGATCATTTTTCTTGAATAAAATAAAACAAAACAAAACAAAAAAACAAGCAAACAAAAAAGAGAACAAAGAAAATATAAATTCTAACAAAGAGATAGTAATAATAAGATATCAAAAAAAACAGATCCCCAAAACCGCCTGTCCTAGTCCCAAGAACTATGGCCATGGTCTGATAATATGCCCATGATTATGTTACGTTTCATAGCAAAAGTGATTTGAGGGCTATGATTAAGATGACTAATCAACTGGTTTAAAGTTAATTAAAAGAGATTATCTATCATGGAAATGGGGAGACTGTTCAGAAGATTAAATAATAACAATGTATGTAAAGCACTGAGCATGGCCGCTGCTACAGAGCAAGCATTCCCCAAATGTTAATAGTTCTTGTGTCTCCTCAAGTCAATAAAGATTCTTTTACACATGATAAAAAAGAGAGAGATTATCCTGGTGGGTCCAATCTAATCACATTGAGATCTTAAAAGCAGAGATTTTTCTCTGCCTGGTAGTAGAGGAGGAACTGAGAGAGATTCCAAATATGAGAAGGCTACAACACACCAATACTTACTAGAACAGAGGTTCTCAACCTGTGGGTCGCGACCCCTTTGGGGGTCGAATGATCCTTTCACAGGGGTCGCCTAAGACCATCGGAAAACACATATAATTACATATTGTTTTTGTGATTAATCACTATGCTTTAATTATGTTCAATTTGTAACAATGAAAATACAACCTGCATATCAGATATTTACATTATGATTCATAACAGTAGCAAAATTACAGTTATGAAGTAGCAATGAAAATAATTTTATGGTTGGGGGTCACCACAACATGAGGAACTATATTAAAGGGTCGCGGCATTAGGAAGGTTGAGAACCACTGTACTAGAAGATGAAAAATGCCAATTGTCAAAGATTGCAAGTGGCCTCAAAAAAACTGAGAATGGAGGGGAGAAAATGGCGGTGGTATAGACCAGCCGTGGGCAAACTACGGCCCGCGGACCGGATCCAGCCTGTTTGAAATGAATAAAACTAAAAAAAAAAAAGACCGTACCCTTTTATGTAATGATGTTTACTTTGAATTTATATTAGTTCACACAAACACTCCATCCATGCTTTTGTTCCGGCCCTCCAGTCCAGTTTAAGAACCCATTGTGGCCCTCAGTCAAAAAGTTTGCCCACCCCTGGTATAGACGGATGTGTCCCATGCCTTATCCCGGAGCAGATAGGGTGAGCAGCTGAACCGAGTAACATCTAGCCCGAATAGGCAGAGGATATTCAGCTTGGAGACAGTTTGCAGCTGGGAAAGGCAGAGGACTCCCGGAGAAAGGGGACTGTTGGAGACTGCGGCTGAAAACTCTCCCAGAACGGCTGACTCAGCCACGGAGTCCACACCATCTTGAGTGGCTGTTTTCAGAAGCATATACATCCAGAGACCTGCAACCACGGCATCCAGGAATGGGCTACTCACCCAGAAACACTGGATCTAAAGCAGTGTGAATATGTGGACTCAGAGGAGCCCTGCTCCTCCTCAAGGAAAGGTCAGATTTCGCCTTAATAAGGGTGCGGTTTGCAATTCAGGTTGGAGAGAGGAACACGCGCAGGGGTAGTCTGCACCTCACGAGGTCCGCGGCTGTTGGGGCCAGCGTGATCCGCAAGTGCAGAAGGGGTCTCACAGGGCTGCCGCCAGAAGGGAACGCTAAAAATAAGCCCATAGTTGGACTGGGTGCAAAAAGGCAGCCTCAGATTTTGCCAGTGTACCGGCTGCTTAGTGCCAGGGGAGAGAGGACATGCGGAAGCGACTGCACACAGAGCTGGATGGTGGAGGGTTGCGAGAGCTCACGCACCTCCTCAGGCCCTTTTCTTTTTCTCTCTCCCCCTTAAGTCTTTGCGTTTGATTATTAAACCCAATACATAGGATCGCCCAATTGGGGTCACTCACAGAGACTGCAGGGAAAAGTTGTTTTTGTGGAACCTGGGAATCAGAGCTGGGAGTAACAATCAAAGAAACAGCTCTATGGCAGTCAACTCTCCCAAACTACTGGCTAGAGAGGACTTATAGCCTCGGAGGTCAATCCAGAAACACTGCCACCCAGAGACTGAACCACAAACTGATCCTTCTGTAAACACAAATAAAGGCAGTCTGGGAAACAAATACGGCCTGCTTTAAAATCAGGACTGTGGTTTACAACACGGAGGAACAGTGTATCGCAGGGAACTTCAACACTCTCCTGAATACCTGACAGGACTAAGGCATGTCAAACAGAAGAGTAGAGGAACTGAAGGACCTTCACTACTGCACATTTTTATTTATTTTATTTTTTTTCACCTTTTACTTAAGAAACTAATTTTTTTTTCTTTTTTCATCACCTGATTTTACCTTTTTAATTACTACATTTGTATTTTTAACCAGTATTATTACTACTACCATTTTACCTTTTTTAAAAGTGTCATTATATTTTCTCTTTACCTTATTTTGGGATTAGTGTTCTAAATTCTATTTTCATCTTTCCTTTAGCATCATTTTACTCTACCTCAACTTTACCTTTACACCAAAACTCTCCTCCTCACTTTTCCCCTTTCATTGTCCTGTTTCTCTTACCCTATTCCTGCTTTAGATTTTCCCTATTCCTTCTTTTTACCCCCTGTTAAAATTTCACCCTACTTATATATCTAATTTCCAATCCCCTGCTCTAAATTCATATACATCTCTCTCTTCTCTTTCTTCACTATCCAAGTTTTTTTTTCCTCTCTGTCATTTGGTTGTTGTTTACTTGATTGTTCAGTATATTGGGGGTTTTTTTATGCTTGTTTGTGAGATTTTTCTTTCTATTTTTCTGTTTGTTTGTTTTTGTTTTTGTTTTTCTTTTTCGGTTATTATATTTTTTTGCTCCTGTTTTCCCTCGCCTCACTTGATATCAACTGTTGTTTGTAGTTTGCATTGTGTTGCTGGAATTTGTTGGGATTAATGGCTGTTCTACTGGAGTTTTCTCCACATATAAATAGTTTCTTCCCCTCTTCTATTTAATTCTCTTTCTTTTCTCTCTTACTTTTTTTTCCTTTTCCCAATTTCATTTTTGCACTCCTTTTTTTTCTTTTTTTCTCTTTTTTCTTTTTCTCTTCTTTCTTCCTTATCCCCTAATTCTCTTTGATCTGGTGGTCACCTTTATTTGGGGTTATTAGTATCGTGAATACATTTATGTTCAGTGCCTTGTGCTTTGTGCCTTGTTGTGTTGTATTTTGTGCCTTTAAATCAACGCAGCAGAGAGAGAACTACATAACCAAACACCTGGAAAAGAGAGATCATGGGGACACAAAGAAACAGCCCGCACATGAAAGAAAAACAGGCATCACCAGAAAAGGAAGTAAACGAAATGGAGGCAAGCAA
Organism: Myotis lucifugus; assembly: GCF_000147115.1. Classification (NCBI taxonomy): domain Eukaryota; kingdom Metazoa; phylum Chordata; class Mammalia; order Chiroptera; family Vespertilionidae; genus Myotis; species Myotis lucifugus. The sequence goes on along the minus strand of NW_005871052.1, from coordinate 12,005,867 downwards.
CCTGTCAGAGAAAGAATTCAGAGAAATGGTCATAAGGTGGATGAAAAGAATGGAAGACAAATTCAACAATATGTGTAAGAACTAAGAGGACATGAAGAAGAACCAAGAAGAAATGAAAAATGACATCACTGCTATAAAGAACTCAATAGAAAGCATCAACAGTAGACTAGAAGAAGCAGAGGACTGCATCAGTGAGCTAGAAGACAAGGTAGGAAAAAATACCCAAGCAGAGCAGCTTCTAGAAAAAAAAATTAAAAAGCAGGAGGAGAGCCTAAGAGAACTTTGGGACAACACAAAACGAAACAACATCCGCATAATAGGGGTCCCAGAAGGAGAGGAAACTGAGCAAGGAATAGAAAACCTGTTTGAAAAAATAATGACAGAAAACTTCCCTGATATAGGGAAGAAAAAGCTCACACAAACCCAAGAAGCTCACAGAGTCCCAAACAAAATGAACCCCTAAAGACCGACGCCAAGGCACATTATAATTAAATTGGCAAACACTAACGACAAAGCAAGAATCTTAAAAGCGGCCAGAGAGAGACAAAAAGTTACCTACAAAGGATCCCCCATCAGGCTACCGACTGATTTCTCAACAGAAACACATCAGGCAAGAAGGGAATGGAATGAAATATACAAAGTCATGCAAAGGAAGGGTCTGAATCCAAGAATACTGTACCCAGCAAGGCTATCAATCAAAATTGAGGGTGAAATCAGGAGCCTCACGGACAAAAAAGAACTATGGGAATTTATTACCACCAAACCAGCAATGCAAGAAATGCTAAAGGGTCTGCTGTAAATAGAAAAAATAGGAAACGAAGAAGGAACACAGGGGTAAAGAATAAAAATGGCGACAAACAAGTATCTATCAATAATAACTTTAAATGTAAATGGATTAAATGCCCCAATAAAAGACATAGGGTAACTGAGTGGATAAGAAAACATGACCCATGTATCTGCTGTCTACAGGAAACCCACCTCAGAAAAAAAGACGCACACAGACTGATGGTGAAGGGATGGAAAAAGGTTTTTCAGGCGAATGGAAATGAAAAAAAAGCTGGGGTAGCAATACTTATATCTTATAAATTAGATCTCAAAGTGAAGGACATAAAAAGAGATAAAGAAGGCCACTTCATAATACTAAAGGGAGCAATCCAAAAAGGAGAAATAACTCTGGTAAACATATACGCACCCAATATAGGAACACCCAAATACATAAGAAAACTTCTGGAGGGAATCAAGGGAGAGATTGACAGCAATACAATCATAGTAGGGGATTTTAACACCCCACTATCACCATTGGACAAATCCTCTAAACAAAAAATCAGCAAAGAAACATCAATCCTAAATGACTCACTAGATCAGATGGAATTAATTGACATCTTCAGAAAATTTCATCCCAAAGCCACAGAATATATATTCTCCTCAAGTGCACATGGGTCATTTTCAAAGATAGACCATATATTGGGTCACAGGCAAAGTCTCTTCAAATTCAAGAAGATAGAAATCATATCAAGCATCTTCTCAGATCACAATGGCACAAAATTAGAAATCAACTACAATAAAAACAATCCAAAAAAATCAAACACATGGAGACTAAATAGCATGATATTAAACAGTGAATGGGTTACCAGAGAGATCAAAGAAGAAATTTAAAAAATCATGGCAACAAACGACAATGAAAACACAACAATCCAAAATCTATGGGATACAGCGAAAGCAGTCTTGAGAGGGAAGTTCATAGCTCTATAGGCCTGCCTCAAAAAAACAAGAAACAATAGTAATAAATTACTTAACCCTACAACTCAAAGAGTTAGAAAGAGATCAACAAGAAAAGCCCAGTGTAAGCAGAAGGGAAAAAATAATGAAGATCAGAGCGGAGATAAACGACATACAGACCAAAAAAAACAATACAAAAGATCGACAAAAACAAGAGCTGGTTCTTTGAAAGGATAAACAAGATTGATGAACCTCTAGGCAGGCTCACCAAGAAACAAAGAGAGAGGACCCAAATAAACAAAATCAGAAATGAAAGAGGAGAAATAACAACAGAGCCCACAGAAATACAAAGGATTGTTAAAAAATACTATGAACAACTCTACTCCAACAAACTAGACAACCTGGAGGAAATGGACATATTCCTAGAAAAATACAACCTTCCAAAACTTAATCAGGAAGAATCTAAAAATCTCAATAGGCCAATAACTAGGGAAGAAATTGAAGCAGTCATCAAAAAGCTTCCAGCAAACAAAAGCCCAGGGCCAGACGGCTTCACAGGGGAGTTTTACCAAACATGAATTCTTGCACCAGTGGTGTCCCTTGGCCTGGTCTGTGGGATGGGACTGAAACCAGCTCTCCAACATCCTGCAAGGGGTCCCGGATTGCAAGAGAGTGCAGGCCAGGCTGAGGGACCCTGCCGGTGCATGATTGGGCTAGGGAGGGATGTGGGAGGTTGGCCAGCCAGGGAGGGACCATGGGAGGATTCCAGGACATGTCTGGCTCATCTCGCTCAGTCCTGATTGGCCGGACTCCAATAGCAAGCTAACCTACCAGTCAGAGCATCTGCCCCCTGGTTATCAGTGCTTGTCATAGGAACTGGTTGACCAGCGGACTGTCTGCCCCTGGTGGACAGTGCACGTCATAGTGAGAGGTTGAGTAGCCTTAGCATATCATTGGCATATTACACTTTGATTGGTGGAACAGACGAACAGACAACCAGACACTTAACATATTAGGCTTTTATTATATAGGATTGATTTCAGAGAGGAAGGGAGAGGGAAAAAGACATAGAAACATCAATGTGAGAGAACCATCGATCGGCTGCCTCCTGCACTCCCCCCACCAGAGATCGAGCCTCACAACCCAGGCATGTGCCCCTCACCGGGAATCGAAAGGAGACCTCCCAGCTCATAGGCCCACATTCAACCACTAAACCTGAAAGGGCGAGGGCTAGGCCCTCCACCTTGCCCCAGGGTAAGGGCTACGTCCTCCACCCCGGCAATACCACACCACTACTAGAGCTGTCTGCCTGTACTCTATGAATGTGTCTTTATTTTTCTTGATAGTTTAGCCAATCGGCAGAGCACAGTCCTTTCTCTTCCCCTTACTCCACCCCCTTCCCCACTGAAAGATATATAAGATATGCTTAAACTCTTAGTGTTCTCCAGGTCCATCCATGCTGCTGCAAAGGGTAAAAATTTCTTCCCTTTTACGGCCAAGTAGTATTCCTTTCTGTAAATGTACCACAGCTTATTATTTTTAATTTCTTTATTGATTAAGTTATAACATATGTGTCCTTATCCCCACATTACCCCCATCGCCCCCACTCATGCCCTCACCCCTCTGTTGTCTGTGTCCACTGATTAGGCCTATATGCTAGCATATAAGTCCTTTGGTTGATCTCGCCCTCTTACCCCCAACCTCCCCTACCTTCCCTCTGAGGTTTGATGCTCTCTGATCAATGTTTCTCTGTCTCTGAATCAGTTTTTGTTCATCAGTTTATGTTGTTCATTATATTCCATAAATGAGTGAAATCATGTGATATTTATCTTTCTCTGACTGGCTTATTTCACTTAGCATAATGCTCTCCAGTTCCATCCATGCTGTTGCAAATGGTAAGAACCCCTTCTTTTTACCGCAGCATAGTATTCCATTGTGTAGATGTACCACAGTTTTTTAATCCACTCATCTGATGATGGGCACTTAGGCTCTTCCAAATCTTAGCTATTGTAAATTGTGCTGCTATGAACATATGGGTGCACATATCCTTTCTAATTAGTGTTTCTAGTTTCTTGGGATATATTCCTAGAAGTGGGATCACTGGGTCAAATGGGAGTTCCATTTTTAGTTTTTTGAGGAAACTCCATAGCGTTCTCCACAGTGGCTGCACCAGTCTGCATTCCCACCAGCAGTGCACGAGTGTTCCTTTTTCTCCACATCCTCTCCAGTACTTGTCGTTTGTTGATTTTTTGATGATAGCCATTCTGACAGGTGTGAGATAGTACCTCATTGTTGTTTTGATGTGCATCTCTGTGATGATTAGTGACTTTGAGCATGTTTTCATATGTCTCTTGGCCTTTCTTCTGTCTTCTTTTGAAAAGTATGTATTTAGGTCCATTGCCCATTTTTTTATTGGGTTGTTTATCTTCCTTTTGTTAAGTTGTATGAGTTCCCTGTAAATGTTGGAGATTAAACCCTTATCCGTGATATCATTGGCAAATATGTTCTCCCATGCATTGGCCTTGTTGTTGTTTTGTTGATGGTTTCTTTTGCTGTGCAGAAGCCTTTTATTTTGATGTAGTCCCATTTGTTTATTTTCTCTTTAGTTTCCATTGCCCTCGGAGCTATATCAGTGAAGAAATTGCTTCAGCATATGTCTGAGATTTTGCTGCCTGTGGCTTCCTCTAGTATTTTTATGGTTTCCCATCTTATGTTTAAGTCCTTTATCCATTTTGAGTTTATTTTTGTCTATGTTGTGTGTTGGTGGTCTAGTTTCATTTTTTTGCATGTATCTGTCCAATTTTCCCAACGACATTTATTGAAGAGGCTGTCTTGACTCCATTGTATGTTTATGCCTCCTTTGTCAAATATTATTTGAGCATAGTGGTTTGGGTCAATTTCTGGGTTCTCTATTCTACTCCATTGACCTATATGTCTGTTCTTGGGCCGGTACCAGGCTGTTTTGAGAACAGTGGCTTTGTAATACAGCTTGATATCTAGTATTGAGATCTCACCTACTTTGTTCTTCTTTCTCAGGATTGCTGCATCTATTCAGGGTCTTTTTTATTCCAGATGAATTTTTGGAAAGTTCATTCTAGGTCTGTGAAATATGCCGTTTGGTATTTTAATGGGGAGTGCATTGAAGCTATAGATTGCTTTGGGTGGTATGGACATATTGATGATGTTTATTCTACCAATCCATGAACACAGTATGTTCTTCCATCTGTTTATGTCTTCCTCTATCTTTTTTTTGACAAAGAAAAAGTATTTGATTTTGAACTCAAATTGAAGACAGCTACAAAATTGTTAACACCCCAGATTTTTTCTTCATCTTTTTTATTGATTAAGTTATTACATATGTGTCCTTATCCCCACATTACCCCCCTTCATCGCACTCATGCCCTCACCCCCCTCCCCCCGTTGTCTGTGTCCATTGGTTAGGCCTATATGCTAGCATATAAGTCCTTTGGTTGATCTCTCGCTTTTACTCCCACCCTCCCCTACCTTCCCTCTGAGGTTTGATGCTCTGATCGATGCTTCTCTGTCTCTGGATCTATTTTTGTTCATCAGTTTATGTTGTTCATTATATTCCATAAATGAGTGAAATCATGTGATATTTATCTTTCTCTGACTGGCTTATTTCACTTAGCATAATGCTCTCCAGTTCCATCCATGCTGTTGCAAATGGTAAGAACTCCTTCTTTTTATTGCAGCGTAGTATTCCATTGTGTAGATGTACCACAGGTTTTTAATCCACTCATCTGCTGATGGGCACTTAGGCTATTCCAAATCTTAGCTATGGTGAATTGTGATGCTATGAACATAGGGGTGCACATATCTTTTCTAATTAGTGTTTCTAGTTTCCTGGGATATATTCCTAGAAGTGGGATCACTGGGTCAAATGGGAGTTCCATTTTTAGTTTTTTGGGGAAAATCCACACTGTTCTCCACAGTGGCTGCACCAGTCTGCATTCCTACCAACAGTGCACGAGGGTTCCTTTTTCTCCACATCCTATCCAGCGCTTGTTTGTTGATTTGTTGATGGTAGCCATTCTGACAGGTGAGAGATGGTACCTCATTGTCATTTTGACTTGCATCTCTCGGATGATTAGTGACTTTGAGCATGTTTTCCTATGTCTCTTAGCCTTTCTTTTGTCTTCTTTCGAAAAGTGTCTATTTAGTTCCTTTGCCCATTTTTTGATTGGGTTGTTTATTTTCCTTTTGTTAAGTTGTATGAGTTCCCACTAAATGTTGGAGATTAAACCCTTATCAGTGATGACATTGGCAAATATGTTTTCCCACGCAGTGGGCTTTCTTGTTGTTTTGTTGATGGTTTCCTTTGCTGTGCAGAAGCTTTTTATTTTGATGTAGTCTCATTTAGTTTCCATTGCCCTAGGAGCAGCATCAGTGAAGAAATTGCTTTGGTATATGTCTGAGATTTCGCTACCTGTGGATTCCTCTAGTATTTTTATGGTTTCCCATCTTATGTTTAAATCCTTTATCCATTTTGAGTTTATTTTTGTGTATAGTGTAAGTTGGTGGTCTAGTTTTTTTTTTTTTGCATGTATCTGTCCAATTTTCCCAACACCATTTATTGAAGAGGCTTTCTTGACTCCATTGTATGTTAATGCCTCCTTTGTCAAATGTTAATTGAGCATAGTGGTTTGGATCAATTTCTGGGTTCTCCATTCCATTCCATTGATCTATATGTCTGTTCTTGTGCCAGTACCAGGCTGTTTTGAGAACAGTGGCTTTGTAATACAGCTTGATATTTGGTATTAAGATCCCACTTACTTTGTTCTTTCTCAGGATTGCTGCAGCTATTCGGGGTCTTTTTTATTCCAGATGAATTTTTGGAGAGTTCATTCTAGGTCTGTGAAATATGCCGTTTGGTATTTTCATGGGGAGTGCATTGAAGCTATAGATTGCTTTGGGTAGTATGGACATCTTAATGATGTTGATTCTACCAATCCATGAACACGGTATGGTCTTCCATCTGTTTATGTCTTCCTCTATATCCTTTTTCAGTGCCCTGTAGTTTTCTACATATAGGTCTTTTATCTCCTTAGTCAAGTTTATTCCTAGGTATCTTAATTTCTTTGGTGCAATGGTAAATGGGATTGCTTTTTTAGTCTCTCTTTCTGTGAGTTCATTATTGGTGTATAGAAATGCAATAGATTTATTGGTGTTAATTTTGTATCCTGCTACATTGCCGAATTCATTTATTAAGTCTAATAGTTTTTTTATGGAGTCTTTAGGGTTTTCTATGTACAGTATCATGTCATCTGTGAATAAGGACAGTTTTCCTTCTTCTTTTCCAAATTGGATGCCTTTTATTTCTTCTTCTTGTCTAATCGCAATGGCTAGTACTTCCAGTACTAAGTCGAACAGGAGTGGTGAAATTGGGCATCCCTGTCTTGTTCCTGTTCTTAGGGAAAATGGTTTTAGTTTTTGCCCATTGAGTATGATGTTGGCTGTGGGTTTGTCATACATGGCTTTTATTATGTGAGGTATGATCCTTCTATTCCCACCTTGCTGAGAGTTTTTATCAAAAATGGTGTTGGATTTTGTCAAATGCTTTTTCTGCATCAATTGATATGACCATGTGGTTTTTATCTCTCAATTTGTCTATGTGATGTATCACGTTTATTGATTTGCGGATATTGTACCATCCTTGTATCCCTGGGATAAATCCTACTTGGTCATGGTGTATGATCTTTCTGATGTACTGCTGGATCCGATTTGCTAGGATTTTGTTGAGGATTTTGGCATCTATGTTCATGAGGGATATTGGCCTGTAATTCTCTTTCATTGTGTTGTCTTTATCTGGTTTTGGGATTAGGGTGATGCTGGCTTCATAGAATGAGCTTGGAAGTCTTCCTTCTTCTTGGATTTTTTGGAATAGTCTGAAGAGGATAGGTTTTAGTTCTTCCTTGAATGTTTGGTATATCTCCCCTGTGAAGCCGCCTGGCCCCGGTCTTTTGTTTGCAGGAAATTTTTTGATGACTGCTTCAATTTCATCAGTAGTTATCTGCCGAGTCAGGTTTTTTATTCTTCCTGATTGAGTTTTGGAAGGTTGTATTTTTTTTTAGGAATGTGTCCATTTCCTCCATGTTTTCTAGTTTGTTGGAATAGAGTTGTTCATAGTATTTTTTAACAATTCTTTGTGTTTCTGGGGTCTGCTGTTATTTTGCCTCTTTCATTTCTGATTTTGTTTATTTGGGTCCTCTCTCTCTGCTTCTTGGTGAGCCTGGCTTTTTTTTTTTTTTTCATTTCTATTTGCCTGGATGATATTTTTCCAACCATTCTCTTTCAGTCTGTCTTAGACCCTTGTTCTGAGGTGGGTCTCTTTTAGACAGCATATATATGGGTCATTTTTTTTATTCATTCAGCCACTCGATGTCTTTTGATTGAAGCATTTAGTTCGTTTACGTTTAAAGTTATTACTTATAGGTACTTGTTTGTAGCCATTTTTATTTTTTGGTCTGTGTTCCTTCTTCTCTTTTTATTTCTTCTTTTTACAACAGTCCCTTTAGCATTTCTTGCTTTGCTGGCTTAGTAGTGATAAACACCCTTAGGCTTTTTTTTTTGTCTGTGAAGCTCCTTATTTCCCCTTCAATTTTGAATGATATCCTTGCTGGATAGAGTCTTCTTGGTTTCTGTCCCTTTCTTTGCATCACTTTGTAAATTTCCTTCCATTCTTTTCTGGCCTGATGTGTTTCTGTTGAGAAATCATTTGATAATCTAATGCAGCGGTTCTCAACCTGTGGGTCGCGACCCATTTGGCGGTCGAACGACCCTTTCACAGGGGTTGCCTAAGACCATCCTGCATATCAGATATTTACATTACGATTCATAACAGTAGCAACATTACAGTTATGAAGTAGCAACGAAAATAATTTTATGGTTGGATCACAACATGAGGAACTGTATTCAAAGGGCCAGAAGGTTGAGAACCACTGAAATGGGAGATCCCTTGCATGTAACTCTCTGTTTCTCTCTTGTAGCCTGTAAGATTCTCTCTTTGTCTTGAACATTCCCATCATAATTATGATGTGTCTTGGTGTGGGTCTTTTCGGGTTCATCTTGTTTGGGACTTTCTGTGCTTGTGTGACTTTTTTCTTCCCCATATCAGGGAAGTTTTCTGACATTATTTCTTCAAATAGGCTTTCTAACCCTTGTTTCTCTTCCTGTTGTTCTGGCACCCCTATTATTCGTATGTTGCTTTGTTTCATGTTGTCCCATAGCTCCCTTAGGCTCTCCTGTTTTTAATTTTTTTTCTCCAATTGCAGTTCAGTTTGGGTGTGTTTTGCTTCCCTGTCTTCTAATTCGCTAATCCGCTTCTCCGCTTCTCCTAGTCTACTTTTGAAACTTTCCATGGTGTTTTTTATTGCAGCTATATCACTCTTCATTTCTTCTTGATTCTTACATAAGTTGTTGATTGATTTTTTTTCATCCATCCAGTTTATGAACTGTACAACCCTTATTCTGGATTCTTTTTCTGACATACTGAATGCCTCTGTTTCACGTAGCTGCCTTTCTCACGATTCCTCCTTTTCTTTCCATTGGGGGTGTCTTCGTCTACCCATTTTTGATCTCACTGAGGGATCTAGATGTTGAGTCATGCAGGGGTGCTCCTTGGGTGACAGTGGCTCCTTGGGCTATGTTTGCTCCTTGGGTGGTCATGGCAGTGGCTGCTCCTCAGTTAGCAGTGGCTCCTCTGGTGGGTGCTGTTCACAGCAGTGGTGGCTCCTCTGGCTGGTGGGGGGAGGCTGCTTGCACAACTGCTGCTCCTCAGATGGGAGTGGGCTGATCACAAGGCTGCTGCTCCTCGGACAGGGGTGGACTGCTCACGTGGCTGCTGCTCCTTGGATCAGGGCTTGCTGTGTGAAGCTGATGCTCCTCGGATGGGGCGGGCTGCTCAGGTGGCTGCTGCTCCTCGAATGGGGGCAGGCTGCTCGCAGAGCTGCTGCTCCTTGGCCAGGGGTGAGCTGCTCACACAGCTGCTGGTCCTCAGCTGGGGGCAGGCTACTCGTGCGGCTGCTGCTCCTTGGACGGGGGCAGACTGCACGAGGCTGCCACTCCTCAGTCATGGGCAGGCTGCTTGTGCGGCTGCTGCTCCTTGGACGGGGGCAGACTGCACGAGGCTGCCACTCCTCAGTCATGGGCAGGCTGCTTGTGCGGCTGCTGCTCCTTGGATGGGGGCAGGCTGCTCACGTGGTTGCTGCTACTTGGATGGGGACCCGGCCGCTCACACAGCTGCTGCTCCTTGGACAGGGGCAGGCCACGTGAGGCTGCTGCTCTTCAGTCTGGGGCAGGATGCTGCTCATGTGGTTGCAGTACCCTGGGCTAAAGTGTTGGGCCAGTCAGAAAGGAGCATGCTTTGGAATTCACAGGAACCTGAGCCCGGGATGGCTGGAGACTCGGTGACTGTAGGACCACTGCCGAGGTAGCAGGTCCCTGGCAGGGGTGGCTGTAGAGTCCCAAGTGTTACCTGAGGGCACCCTGGGTGGAGGTGAGGCTGGGCTCTCAGTTACATCAGCTCTCCCCTTTGAAAAGGCGAGGCCTCTGAAGAAGAGCTAGCCTCCTGGTACTATTTGCAATGGTAGCAGAGGCTGCCTAGTTAGGCTAGCCCGGTTAGCCTGCCCCCGAAGGTCCTGCGGGGTCTAACTGTGCCACACACACATACACACACACCACACACGACTACACACTCCTCTTTTGCTCCCTCACTGACTCATGCTCTCTCCTTCACTGCTGCCTTCTTCCTGCCTCTGTAGTTGGGTCTGGGATGTTATTGACCCGTTCGTAGATGGAGTTCCTCTCCAGGTGTTTAGTTATGTGACTCGCTTTCTAGCACATTGGCCGGACAGGATAAAATTCTCCTCAACAAGACGCAACACAAAGGGAACAAAACACAAATGTACTCAGGACACCAATAACCCCAATATAAGTGACCACCAGAGAAAAGAGAATTAGGGGAGAGAGCTCAAATGATATCAAAGAGAGAAAAAAATGGTATCAGAGAAAAGAAAAAGAAAAAAAAAGGAAGAAAAAGGAATACACACACACACACACACACACACACACACACACACATATGGAGAAAACACCAGAGAACAAACAGATAAACCAAAACATACAAACACAAAATACCCAGTAAAGAGGGTAGGAGCAGAATCTGATATACAGAAAGTAAGGTTAAGAATTGGATGAATATGGGGAGGACCTCAGTTCAGTATAGAGGAAGTAGAAAGAGGATGAGTGGAGAAGGAGAAGAAAAAGTAATAATAAAAAATTAAAGAAAAAATAATTTAAAAATAGGATAACATTTAAAGTAGAACTATGGAAAAATAATGCAAAAAGAAATAGAAAATAAACAAATGAAAAAAAGGAAAATAAAGAAAAAAGAGATAACAAAATAATAATAACATAAAATAAAAATGAAAAAGTGGAGTGCTGTTCCTTTGGTTGGCTTAAGATCCCAGTCTCTGTACTGTTTGCAATTTCTCAGTTTCCTGTTGCTGGGACTGAAAGCCTCTCTTTAAGCCAGTCCCTTTGGACTCTCAGGGACTATTCAGATTTTTTTTTTAATCTTTTGAACCAAATAGGGTGTATTCTAGGTGTGGCTGTTTTGGTTGCCTGGAGACTGGAGGGAGGGGCTATCTCTTCAGGAGAAAATGGCTGCCCAGGTCCTGGGCTCAGGCATGACTCAGCACCAGACTCACTGCCACTTCTCCTGGACCCTCTCCTCTCCCCAGCCTCTCCTGAGACTCCACAAGTCCGCACCTTCTCCTGTACCCCAGCCATGGTTGAGTGTCCATATCTGAAAGTTCCTATGAGCTAGGTTCAGTGAAGAAAAACACAGGCCACAGAGAGGGGAAAGACTGCACCTCTGCAAGCTCCTTTCCTGCCAGCAACTGCACTTTCTGGTCAGCCCTTCAGGCTGCCCCCTCTGGGCTCAGTCTTTCTTGACTGTGGACTTATCTAGAATCCCCTGCCACCAGCAGTCCCGTGGACCACCTTTCCACAGTCAGACACTGTGCCTGTCCCAAGGGATGCATCTCTGTGCCATGCGGTTTCCCTCTGACCTTCTGGGCTCAGAGGTCTGGCAGATCTCTCCTGCCCAGATCCTTGATTTTACCTTTCTCCAGGGGTCCTCTGCCATTCCCAGCTACAAACTGTCTCACCAGCTGAGTCTTCTTCACCAATTCAGGGTGGGTGTTATTCATTTCAGCTGCTCATTCTATCTGCTCCAGAACAAGGCTCGGACACTTCTGCCTATTTTGCAGCCATTTTGTCCTCCCCTGTTCTTAGCTTTTTCTAACTGACTTATTTCACTTAGCACAATGTTCTCAAAGTCCATCCATGTTGTTGCAAATAGCAGTATTTCATACTTTCTTATGGATGAGTAGTATTCTATTATGTATATGTACCACATCTTTAGCCAGTCCTCTATTGCAGGACACTTTGATTGTTTCCATGTCTTGGCCACCATGTTTAATGCTGCAATGAATATATGGTGCATATATCTTTGTGAATACGTGTTTTTGAGTTTTTCAGGTATATCCAGGAGAGGATTTACTGGGTAGTATGGTAGCTCTATTCTTAATTTTTTGAGGAATTGCCAGACTGCTTTCCACAGTGGTTGTACCAGTCTACATTCCCACCAGCAGTGAATGAGGGTTCCCTTTTTTCCACAACCTCTCCAACACTTGTTATTGCTTGTCTTGTTGATCATAGTCACTCTAACAGGTGTAAGGTAGTTCTCATTGTAGTTTTGATTTGCATTTCCCTAATTGCTGGTGAGGGTGAACATCTTTTCATATATCTATTGGCTATTCGCATGTCTTCTTGGGAGAGGTGTATTTTGGGGGACTCTGTCCACTTTTTGACTGAGTTGTTTGTTTGGTGTTGCATTCTATGAGTTTTTTTTATATTTTGGAAATTAAACCTTTGTCAGAGCTACTGTTTGTAAATATCATCTCCCTTTTGGTTGGCTGCCTTTTCTGTTTTGTGGTCAGTTTCTTTTGCTGTGCAGAAGTTTTTTAGTTTGATATAGTCCTGTTCACTTATTTTTGCCTTTACTTCCCTTGCCTTTGGGGTCAAGTTTATAAAATGTTTTCTAAGACCAAGGTCCATAAGTTTGGTACGTATATTTTCTTCTGTGTAACTTATCGTTTTAGGTCTTATATTTAGGTCTTTGATCATTTTGAATTAATTTTTGTACATGGGGACAAACTAATCCAGTTTCATTCTTTTGGATGTGGCTTTCCAGTTTTCCCATCACTATTTATTTATTTATTTATTTATTTATTTATTTATTTAAAAAGATAACATGTTTAATATTTTTAAACCAATAAAGATGCTTGTTTAGGATTCAGATCAGTAGTCGCTAGTTGGGTAAATATTAAAGACTTATATTCAAGTGCTTGAAGGATTACTGCACTGAAATTTGATACTAAAAATCTTTGCTCAGATGCATCTTGGGCTCGTTAAAGATGAGATGATGTAGGAACCAATAGTGGCATTTAAATCCCAATCACTCTCAAGACAGTCTAAAATATACAGCTGTGAAGACATTCCACAAGTGAGGTTATTGACACCAAAAAATGGTATTGAGAAAAAAAAAGACCTCATACAATCTGCTGGCACTTCATACCAACCATTGAAGGAGGTAGTAATATAAAGAGTTGGGATCAAAATACAAGATCAGCACTAACTGTAAACATTTCTAAAGCAATTTATGTAATTCTATAAATCATAATGTAGTGAAAAACAATTAGAACTCATATAAAAGCAGATTTTTTTTAAAAAATGGGAATATTTAGTAAATTTACTCAAATGAAGCTTAAATGATACAGAACTGAAAATATTAGAACTCTATATACAAGAGAAAGTGAATATAAATTAGCCAACTCTATGAACATTTTCAGCTAAGCACTACCACAAATACATATTCACCTCTTTCTTTTATATAGGAATAACACATACATGACATGAAGATTCTGGCAAAAAAATTTCAGAGATATTAAAAATATTCTCAAGTTTTAAAGATGGTGTAGAATAAGTTTTAACAATGTTTCACATGAATGGAAACCCCTGATTTAATTCCACAATTTTCATGCCAGAAGCATGGTTGGTTTTACTTTTGTAAAAAACATATCTTGTATCATATACATTGGCTTATTAATAATTAAGGCATTTTGTTTACACAGTATCTCAGTGTGGAAAAAACTTTTAATATTAATTATTTTCTTATGTTTTAAACTTTCAAAGTATTTCAACATAAGAAAATAGCTGCACACATTTGAGTGTTTTCTTATAAAACACAATTTCAAAAAAAGTAATGATGATTGGTCTTTGCTTTTCCTAGTAATAAGTTTTGTCTTATTTTTTCACATAGTATAAAATATATTCTTATGAAAGATTTCATTAAGATCCAGTAGTTCTTCAAGGTTCAAGTAACCACATAAATCCCAAATGCATCAAAGGTGAACAATCTTCATAGTGCACTTTCACCTTATTAAAGTTGAACCCAGCACCATTTATTGAAGAGACTATCTTTACTCCATTGTGTGTTTCTGGCTCCTTTGTCAAAAATTATCCATCTATATAAATGTGATTTTATAGCTGGGTTGTCTATTCTGTTCCATTGATCTGTGTGTCTGTTTCTCTGCCAATACCATGCTGTTTTGATTATCATAGCTCTGTAGTATAATTTGAAGTCAGGGAGTGTGATACTTCCAGCTTGGTTCTTTTTTCTCAGGATTGTTTTGGCTATTCAGAATCTTTTGTGGTTCCATACAAATTTAATGATTTCTTATTCTATTTCTTTTTAAAAAATGACATTGGGATTTCAATGGGGATTGCATTAAAACTGTCTATTGCTTTGGATAATATGGCCATTTTAACTGTGTTGATTTTTCCAATTCATGAACACATGATATTTTTCCATTTTGTTGTGTCTTTTTTAATCTCTTTTAATAATATTTTGTAATTTTCAGTATATAGAACTTTCACGTTCTTTGTTAAGTTTATTCCTAGGTATTTTATTCTTTTGGTTGCAATTGCAAAAGGAATTGTTTTGTGGGTTTTTTTCATTTCTTTTTCTGAAGTTTTGTTGTGAATTAGTATACAGGAAGGCAGTGGATTTTAGTACATTGATTTTGTATCCTGCAACTTTACTGTATTTGTTTATTGTTTCTAATAGTTTTTTGGTGAGTCTTTAGGGTTTCTATATACAAAATCACGTTGTCTGCAAAAAATGACAGTTTTATTGCTTCCTTCCCTATTTGGATGCCTTTTATTTCTTTCTCTTGGTTTATTGCTCTGGCTAGAATTTCCAGAACTATGTTGAGTAAGAGTGGTGAGAGTGGACATCCTTGTCTTGTTCCTGATATTAGAGCAGTGACGGCGAACCTATGACATGCATGTCAGAGGTGACACGTGAACTCATTTTTTGGTTGATTTTTCTTTGTTAAATGGCATTTAAATATATAAAATAAATATCAAAAATATAAATCTTTGTTTTACTATGGTTGCAAATATCAAAAAATTTCTATATGTGACACGGCACCAGAGTTAAGTTAGGTTTTTTCAAAATGCTGACACGCCGAGCTGAAAAGGTTCGCCATCACTCTATTAGAGGAAAAGCTTTCAGTTTTTCACCATTGAGTGTGATATTATCTGAGGGTTTATCATATATGGTCTTTATTATGTTGAGGTACTTTTCTTCTATTCCTATATTATGAGCATTTTAATCATAAATTGATTATGTATCTTATCAAATGCTTTTTTCTGCATCTATTAATAAGGTCATATAATTTTTATCTTTTCTTTTGTTAATGTGGTGTATTACATTGATTGATTTGCATATGTTGAGTCATTTTTGTGCCCTGAAAAGAACCTCACTTGATCATGATGTATTATTTTTTTGATGCACTGTTGAATTTGATTTACTAGCATTTTGTTTAGGATTTTTGCATCTGTATTCATCAGAGATATCGGTCTATAGTTTTCTTTTCTTGTCTTATCCTTGCCAGTTTTTGATATATCAGGGTTATATTGGCCTCCTAAAATGTGTTAGGAAGTATTGCCCCTTCTTCAATTTCTTGGAAGAGTTTGAGAAGGATAGGTTTTGAATCTTTTTTGAACATTTGGTAGAATTCACTAATGAAGCCATCTGGTCCTGGACTTTTGTTTTTTTGGGAGGTTTTTGATGGTTGTTTCAATTTCCTCACTGCTGATCAGTCTATTTAGATTTTCCAATTCTTCAAGACTTAGCTTGGGAACGTTATATATTTCTAGGAACTTCTCTTGATGTAGTGTCCTCTTTATCATTATAAAGTGTCCATTTTTGCCTCTTGTTATCTTTAAATCTATTTTGTCAGACATAAGTATGGCTACATCTGCTTTTTGTGGGTGTTTTTTGCTTGGACAATCATTTTCCACCCTTTTACCTTGAATCTATCTTTGTCTCTGCAGCTTAGATATGTCTCTTGTAAGCAATATATGGTTGGGTTTTGTTTTTGATCCACTCTGCTACTCTTTACCTCCTTATTGGTGAATTTAGACCATTTACATTTAGAGTAATTAATGATGTATGAGGATTTCCTACAGCCATTTTATCTTTTGTTTTCTGGTAGCTCTGTGCCTCCATTGGTTCTTTTCTTTTGTATTTTTATCTGTTGTTTATGTTTGGTGGAATTCCATATTTCTTTTCTCTGTTTCCTCTTTTTTAAAGCTACGTGTCCTGGTTTGGAAATTTTTGTGTCTGGTTACCATTAGGTTTATAAAAAATAAAGTTGCATATATGCAGTAGTTTTTTTTTCTTTTGAGTGCATCTGATCTTCATCCTCCTTTGCCAGTTCAGGTCTTTGTCCCCTCCCTTTTTATGTGTTTGTTGTTACAAATTATCCCTGTTTATGCTGTAAGTTTTTTGGTGAATTTACTCTTAGTGTTGTGACCTTATGTTCTTTGTTTCAGGTAGAATAACTACTTTGAGTATTTCCTGCAATGGAGGTTTTATGGCGATAAAATCCATCAGCTTCTATATGTCTTGGAACTTTTTTAAAAAATATATTTTAATATATTTTATTGATTTTTTTTACAGAGAGGAAGGGAGAGAGATAGAGAGTTAGAAACATCGATCAGCCGCCTCCTGCACATCTCCCACTGGGGATGTGCCCGCAACCAAGGTACATGCCCTTGACCGGAATCGAACCTGGGACCTTTCAGTCCTCAGGCCGACGCTCTATCCACTGAGCCAAACCGGTTTCGGCTCTTGGAACGTTTTTATTTCTCCTTCATATTTAAAGAATAATTTTGCTTGATATATTATTCGTGCTAGTACTTTCTCTCAGATGTTTGAATATTTGGTTTCACTCTCTCCTGGCTTTTAAATTTTCTGCTGAGAAGTCAGTTTAAATACTGATGGGTTTTCTTTTGTACATCACTTCCTTCTTTTGCCTTGCTGTGTTGAGAATTTTTTCTTTGTCATTAATTTTTGACAGTTCTAATACACAGTGTCTTGGAGAGGGCCTCTTTGGATTGAAGTAACTAGGTGTTTGTTTGCTTCTTGGATTCAAGGATCTAGTTTTTTCCATAGGTTTAGGAAGTTTTCATCCACTATTTGTTTGAATAGGATCTCCATTCCCTGCTCCCTATCATCCTCTTCCAGAATGCCTAGTATTCTAATATTGCTTTTTCTTTATGGAGTCAGATAGTTCTTGTAGAGTTATTTCATTTTTTTATGCTCAGATCTCTCTCTTCTTCCCTCTACATCATTTCTAGATTCCTATTTTTGATATCACTAATTTTTTTCCTCCATATGGTTGGCTCTGTTTTCTGTGCTCAGTAGTTTACTCTTAATCTCCTTAATTGCATGCTTCATTTCCAGGATTTATGAATAGTTCTTTTTTAAAGTCTCAATCTCTTTGGCAAAGTACTCATCTTGTTCATTGATTTGTTTTCTGAGTGCCTTGAATTGCCTGTCTGTATTTTCTCGCATCTCATTGAGTATTTTCAGAACTGCAATCTTGAAATAGCAGTTATTTATATCATATATTTCTATGTGTTCCCTCTTGCTTTCTGGGGATTTTTCATTTTCTTTCTGATCATCCTCATTACCATGGTTATTCATGGTATTTGCTGTTCTCCTTTGTCTAGGCATGTATACCTGTCTATATTAATGGCCTATTTAGCATGTTCCTCTGCAGAGGTCTTTCTACTATTTTCCAGTAGATGGTGCTGAATTGCAGGGTTTCTTTTACCTCTGTGATCTCCAGGACTTGACCTTCATGGCTTCCATAAGACAGTACAGCCCCCCTGCTTGAAGCGGGTTTGTTTTGCCCTCACTGTTATGGTGATCCCTGAACTCCTTGGGGTTCTGCTCCAAAGTATCCCACCTGGGGATCAGTCACAGAAGGAAACAGCAGTTCTACTGCAATAGCTCTTAGTTTACAGATAATATGCTCCTCGACCTAACTCCAAGGGTAATTGGAGGTGAGTTTTGGGAGTCCAAGTGGCGGCAGGTTTTGTGGTTCTGTTTCTTTGTCTAACAACACCGCCTCGTCTGATAGTGGAGAACTTCACAGCAGAAGCCCATGCTCTGTCAGGCATCTGTTGGCTCAGAAACTGTTTGCTCCACTTGCCCTGCTGGTCTGACCCATACAGCTCTCTGTTCCTCCCAGCTGAAGGAAGCACCTGCTGCTGACTTCTTCCCTCTCCAGGCTGAGCTGCAAGCTCCCAGCTGCAGGGCTGTGTCTGCGGGCAGTCTGCATTTTCCTCCCTTCTCATCTCCCTGTTTATTCCCAGTTGCCCACTTTTAGATGTTTCAATGCGCAGGTCTCTCAGCCATGCCTCTACATTGAGCAGGGAGTTGTTTTTTAAAAATATATATTTGTGTTGATTTTAGAGAGAAGAGGGGAAAGAGATAGAGAGATAGAAACAATGATGAGAGAGAAACATGGATCAGCTGCCTCTTGCATGCCCCCTACTGGGGGATCGAGCCTGCAACCTGGGCATGTGCCCTGACTGGGAATCAAACCCTGACCTCCTAAATGGAATATCGCAAGAAATCCACACACAAAATAAAAAACCTCCTAGAATTAATAAATGAGTTCAGTGAGATCACAGGATATAAGATCAACATACAAAACTCAATTTTATTTCTTTTTTGTTTTTTTTTTATATATTTTATTGATTTTCCACAGAGAGGAAGGGAGAGAGACAGAGACTCAGAAACATCGATGAGAGAGAAACATCGATCAGCCGCCTCCTGCACATCTCCCACTGGGGATGTGCCCGCAACCCAGGTACATGCCCTTGACTGGAATCGAACCTGGGACCCTTGAGTCTGCAGGCCGACGCTCCATCCACCGAGCCAAACCAGTTTCGGCTCAATTTTATTTCTAAATATTAGCAATGAACATGTGAAATCCAAAATTGAAACTACAATATCACTCACAATCACTCAAATAAAATACACAGGTATAAATCTGGAAAAAAAATATGTACAGGACTTGTAAGCTGAAACTACAAAACACTAATGAAAGAAATCAAAGAAGATCTGACTACATGGGGAGACTACTGTGTTCATAAATTGGAGTAGTCAACAAAGTAAGGATATCAATTTTCCCCAAAATGTTTTATAGGTTTAACACCATTCTTATCAAAGTTTAGCAACATTTTTATAGATACAGACAAGATTATTCTAAAATGTGTATGGAAAGATAAAAAGAACTAAAATAGCTAAAAATATATATTTTTGAGAAAAATAATAAATAGAAAAAGAATCACTCTAGCCAATTTTAAAACTTAGTATGTAGCTACAATAATTGTGTGATATTGGCAGAGGAAAAGACACACAGATCAGTGGAACAGAACACTGAATCCAGAATAGACTCAGACAAGTACAGCCAACTGATTTAAAAAAAAAAAAACTCACCCTTTTTTTTAGTGTATAACTCAGTGAGGTTTTTAAAAATTGTTTTATTGATTTTTTAGAAAGAGAGGAAGATTGATAGAGATATTGAAACATCGATGAGAGAGAAATATCAGCAATTGGCTACCCCCTGACCCCCCCCCCCCCACCAGGGGATTGAGCCTGAAAACCAGGCATGTGCCCTGACCAGGAATCTCTTGGTTCCTAGATCAAAGCTCAACTGCTGAGCTACACTGGCTGGGCCATCCCACTGATTTTTTTAAGTGCAAAAGCAATTTAATGAAGGATATATTTTTCAACAAATGATGTTGGAGCAATTGGACTTTTATAGGCAAAAAAAAAAAAATGAACTTCAATCTAAACCTCACACCTTATACAAAACTAATTCAAATGGATCACCAATTTAAGTTTAAAACAAAGCTTTTAGAAGAAAATATAGGAGAAAAATCTCTGGAATGTAGGATTTAGTTCTTACTATGCCACTATAAGCATGAACCATAAAAAAATTAAGGACTTTTGCTTTGCAAAAAAACAAAACAAAACAAACGCAAACCTTTTAAGAGGATGAACACAAAGTACTCATATCTAGAATATATAAAGAGCTAAAAGTCAACAGTTTAAAAATCTAATCAGTAACTGGGCAAACGACATGACATTTTACTGAAGAGGATATATAGAGAGCAAATTAACCCATGAAAAGATGTTCAACATCATTAGCCATTAGAGAAATGCAAATTAAAAATCACATTGAGATATCAGTACACATCTACTAAATGGCAAAAATAAAAAATTGTGATAATACAAAATGCTATTGATTAGAGTGAGAAACTGGATCACCCTGGCATTGCTGGAAGGAATATGAAATGGTACAGCCACTCTGGAAAAGAGTATGGCAGTTTCTTACAAAATTAAACATACAATTTACTGTACAACTCAGAAATTACACTCTTGGAAATAATCCTAGATAAATAAAAACTTGTATACTCACAAAAACCTTTACACAATGCTTACAGCCACTTTATTTGTCATAGTGCAAAACTGGAAACAACCTAAATGTTTTTAAATGAGTGAATGGTTAAACAAACTGTGGTGTATCTAAGGCATGGGATACTACTCAAAATCATACAGATGTTAGATCTAAGCCTAGAGTGCAATGGGAGTGCCAAGGAGTGCCTAGCCCAGCCTGAGAAAAGGCGGAGAAGAGGGTTAGGGAAGGTTTCCTGAAGGAAGTAGCACCTGAGCTTGGTTTTGAAAAGTAAACAAGAGATAGCTAGATCAAAAATAGGGGGGAGGGAGCATTTCAAGTAGAGAAAACAGTGTGTGCAAAGACATGAAGTTTGAAGAGAGCACGCTACATTTGAGGACCTGTAAAATGATAATTCAACATGGTTGGAACCCGTTGGGGAGTAGCAAGAGATGAGCTTGTAGATATAAGCAGAATAGCCCTAGGGCCTCCAGGCTAAGGAGCCTCTCAACATCAGATAGCCACTGAAGGGTCTTAATTGGGGAAGTGAGCGTCAAATCTGTATTTCTGAGAGCTCTCTGTCAAACGCTGGGTGAGGTAGTTTGGAGGGTGGTGAGAAAGACGACTGAGAGATCAATGTGGAAGCTGTTGCCATGTTCCAGAGAATGTGCAAAAGGTTGTGGCAGCAGGGAAGGGAGTGGAGGATGAGCACAAGAAATGTTTGGTGAATCCTAGTAAAATGTTCATTGTTCATTGTAAAATGATGAGAAGCAGGGGAGAAGATTTGTTTAGAAGGCAGAATCCATTGGACATGGAGACCAGTTCCTGAAGGTGAGAACACAGAAGACCTCTTCCCACTGGCCCCTCTCTGCCTTGGTAACAATGCTGTGCCCACTGTCCCCTGCCTACTCCATGTTCCTTCTCCTTGCCTTAGTGTTTCTGGGCTTGGGAGATTTGGCAGAGTAGGCAGAGGTGATCACCTTCCAGATTACTCAGAACCAACACACTGGCCCATAAACCAGAGGCGCATTTATTTCTGTCCAAGGCGTAGCTTGGCCTTGGCATCTCTTGGACAGTGTCCCCTCGTGAGGCCTCTGGTCCCTGGGAAGCTGAGTTGGAGAACATGCACCCAGAACAAAGGAAACTGGGTGTTCTTGGATTTTATTTAGAGAGTGGCAAAGCATGCCATCATGCAGAGAGTACCAGCTTGGAAGTCAGAAAGACCTGAGTTCAGAGCCCAACCCTGCCACCATCCTAGGATGGGACACCTTGAAGACATTTCTTAACTTCTCTGAGCTTGTTTCTTCAGCTCTAACATGGCAATGGCGATTCTCTGCGATAAGACTTGTGAAAACTAAAAGAGATCATGAAGGGAAAGCTCCAGGCTCATGCTACACATGCCATTTGTGTTGGTTGTTTTCCATTGTCTCAAATGAACACTGCCTTCGACAAAATCCACCTCACTAGATACTGAAATATTAGTCACTAATAATTAGTGTCCTCCAGAAACTGTAGCTTTTTTGCTTAGACACTACTAGATTAACATAGACTCTTCTCTGGAGTCCTTTTTTAAAACCAGTTGCTCAAAACTTCATTATCTCATGCCAGGCACGTTACAACAGCATGAAGAGGGACAGAAAGTTCTTCAGCCACTGACTGGGCTCAGGAGACACATCTATCCCATCAGCAATATACCCCCATCCATTTGCCATAATCGGTGCTTACTTTTGCATGTGGCTGATCTCATCCACAATGTACTGATTTTTCCTGGTTTCAGTTTCCAAAGGTGACCTTTTTCTACCCTTGTCCCCAGAGTCTGGGGCCTAGAGCTCCTCATGCATTGATCACCTCTGAATGGGATCAATTTGATCTCGGTTTTGTCACTTCAAGCTCCCCGTTCAGAATAAGCTCTGCTGGGATCTCCAATGGAAAAGCAACTGCAGCCTTTGGTTGTGGAGCAGAGTGGACAGGACAGTGAGTCTGGGTCAAGGTTTGTGAACCTCTGTCCTGAGAAGAGAGCTGCCAGCTTCCCTTCTTGCTTTTCCTTGTTTAAGAAATGCATGGAGCCCTGACCAGTTTGGCTCAGTGGATAGAGCGTCGGCCTGCGGACTGAAAGGTCCCAGGTTCGATTCCAGTCAAGGGCATGTACCTTGGTTGCGGGCACATCCCCAGTGGGGGGTGTGCAGGGGGCAGCTGACCTATGTTTCTTTCTCATCGATGTTTCTAACTCTCTACCCCTCTCCCTTTCTCTCTGTAAAAAATCAATAAAATATATTTAAAAAAAAAAGAAAAAAATGCATGGAAGAATCAGTCTGAGGAGATAATTAATAGAAAATACAACTGTCAGCCATTCTTGTCTCTGACTCATTGTGCAAACTCCTGCAGCCGTTACCATGGTTTCAAGGCTGAAGTTTTCTCCTCTCTGCCCCCTGCCTGTTCTGTTCATACATCACTGCTCCACAGACTCCTCCACAGTCGGCCTCCACAGACTGGTTCAGACTTAACCCTATATAGTTTTTTTGTTGTTTGTTTTACAACTAATGTTTATTGCCCTTTTTCTTTTCTTTTTTAAAAAATATATTTTATTGATTTTTTACAGAGAGGAAGGGAGAGAGATAGAGAGTTAGAAACATCGATGAGAGAGAAACATCGATCAGCTGCCTCCTGCACACCTCCTACTGGGGATGTGCCCGCAACCAAGGTACATGCCCTTGACCGGAATCGAACCTGGTACCTTTCAGTCCGCAGGCCGACGCTCTATCCACTGAGCCAAACCCGTTTCGGCTATTGCCCTTTTTCTTGGGGGGAAAAAACATGCCAGTTGACATAAACATAATGTAAACA
Source organism: Myotis lucifugus (assembly GCF_000147115.1). Lineage (NCBI taxonomy): Eukaryota > Metazoa > Chordata > Mammalia > Chiroptera > Vespertilionidae > Myotis > Myotis lucifugus. The sequence goes on along the minus strand of NW_005871052.1, from coordinate 11,982,393 downwards.
GAAAAAAATGAAAAATAATCATTAACTCATATTCCAGAACTAACCTTAAGATTTTATTATAATTCCCTCCCCATCTTTTATGATGAATACAGCATAGTTGAGATGGAACATGATTTTGTATCTGTCTTTGAAGTGCTTTTAACCCTGAAACCCCCAGCAGAAGTGTACCTATCCTTTACTCCTTTGAGCGACAGGCCTTTAGGCACTGCTTTGGGAAAATTCAGCCACTTGCACAGGCTTGCTTATTGCTGTTATCTGCTGGAATGCACAGAGCTCTCACAATTGTTCCCTGAACTAAGCATTTGCCTGGCACATCAACCATTGAACACTGGGTTCTTCGCTGGAATCTGAACTCTGCTTCATTCCTACCCCAAGACTGCCATAACCAGTGGTTGGTTGCAGGAAAGGCTGTTCCCTATGAAAACCTGGAAGTAAAGGTGCCTCGGGGCTGTGAATGAGCCCAGGAACATGTCATTATCAAAGCCCACGCCACATCTCCCAGCTGGACCTGGCAAGTCAGTACATGGGGCCTGTGGTATCCTCCTCAGAAGTGGGGGAGCAATGACCCCTTCTATGCTGAGTGTGCTCCCCATAGTTGATCACTCCCAATCTGAAACAAGGTGTGCCCAAGATGTGCTGTGTCCAGAAATCACAGCAGCACAGCATGAGAAGGTTGCTTTTTATGTATGTGTTGGAGGTGGGCATGATCTCAGAAATACATGACCCACAGGTCTAAGCATAAAGCATCCCAAGTCCAACAAGGCTGTCTCCAAAAACTGAACTCTGAGCTGAACCACCTATAGGTTCTGGCCAGCAGTGGGAGCTGGCACAGCTTGCAGAATGGAGGAAAAGCTCTAACCTTATATATGCGGGTTATGGGTAAGGGGAGAAAGTGTGGGGGCACAAATACAAAACTCATTTATCTTAGGCTCTATGAACTAGTGGTTGTTTTATGTGTTTTATAAATATGAACTTATTTAATTCTCTTAACACCCAGTAAATAGGTACTATTAACATTACCTCCATTTTACAGATGATGAAACTGAGCCAAAGAGGTGCGGTAACTTCAAGGTCACGGAGCTAGTAGCCAGATGGTGCAACAGGGATTTAAAGCAAGAATCCAGGCTTTTAACTACTATATTATGCTGCACCATTATAGTAATTTTGGGAAATACACAACTACCTGTGCTAGCACCACTGGTCACATTTCACTGGGTAGCCTTCCTGTCCTTTAATGCATATATTATATAGTACACTATATACTTTTCCCCCTTGGATTGACTTTTATATATTGTAAACAGTATTTTCAAGAAACACACCTTCAACAAAGCACAAGACATTACATCAACAGTTCCAAATTCATTTTACAGACTTTATGCAATAAAAAGCCAAAAGCAGCCCTGACCGGTTTGGCTCAGTGGATAGAGTGTCGGCCTGTGGACTGAAGGGTCCCGGGTTCGATTCCGGTCAAGGGCATGTACCTTGGTTGCGGGCACATCCCCAGTGGTGGGTGTGCAGGAGGCAGCTGGTCGATGTTTCTCTCTCATCGATGTTTCTGACTCTCTATCCCTTTCCCTTCCTCTCTGTAAAAAATCAATAAAATATATTTTAAAAATAAAAGATAAAAAGCCAAAAGCAGGTGAACATAAGACTTGTCTAGCAATCAATGATTTAATAGTTGAAATTAGTTCATTTGACTTGCTCACATGACTAAGGTTTTTTTTCTTTCAATAAGGATACACTATATACTTTAAAAAGAGAAATATTCTACAGCTTGGTCTGTATTCTTCCTTAAGGCCATTTCCCATGTCTGTATTGTAAATGGAAAATACCCTTTACTGTGATGGAAACATTTATTTAAGCAATGCCCTACTGAGGTACATTGAGACTGCTTCCAATTTTTCTCCATGACAGAGTTCTGCAGGAGGCAGAGAGGGCGATAGCCTTTTTTGAAAACTATCTTTTGAACCCAATCAGCTACAGCTGCAAAATAAAATTTAAAACCTCAAGGGAGGGAGGACTTGTGTGTACGAGGGGGCAGGAGGAGGGCGTAGCCTCGGAGGCTCTTCCTGCTTCCCCTTTGTCTGGAGGCCACACGGGATTGGCTAGAGCTGGCGCTGAGGGACTGCAGAGGCCCAAGGCTTCCACTACGCACGCGTAGAGGGGCAGAGGTAGGGGGAGCGGGGGAAGCAAGGGAGCTGGCACAAATAAGGGCGTGAGAAGGAAGGAACATAAAGCGCAGAGGCGGGGCTTCCTGCCTCGCTCTACCTGTAGCCCGGCCCCCAGCCATCCCAAGCTTCTTATTGGTCAGGCATCTTCAGCCCCATTGGTCCAAGAACCAAAGGACTGTGTCTGCCCCAAGATATGCCTGCTCCCGGAGCCGCAGTAAAAACGGTCAGTTGTGATGCCGCTTTCAGGCATTTGTTTGGGACAGGCCCGTAGGACCTGAAGGGGCTTAGTGGGGCAACTGGTACAGTGAGAGTTCAACGTCAAGTTTCCTAGATGCCTCCCAAAGGAAAAAGCGGTTCTGGAAAAGGTGGAAAAGGTAGAGCGGACAAAGCAACCAGGGAGAATAGGGTTAGGTGGGAAGCGAGGGGAGGGAGCTGACCGGAGACCCCCGGGGTCCGAGATGGACGCAGCAGGTGGTCAGTGACTGACCTGGAAGTGATTAGAGACAATCAGTGTGAACTTCACTGGAAAGCTTTAATTTAAAAAGCATGGAAATTAGACGGTAGATAGAATAGGACAAAGGACTAAGAGAAAGTGTTGTTTGGGGAAAACTGGGAATGAGGCTGATGTGAAGGATCCAGTTGAATTAGAGAGGCAAAGGTACCGAGGAGTGAGATTTAAGAAAAAATGGGGTCCAGGAAAGAGGAGCAGTTGAGCTTTGAAGAGGAGAAGGGACAGCTGATGTTTGAGGTCACAAGAAAAGCGATGGGGGTGGGGATGGTTGTAAAAATTGGGGCCAGAGAGGGGGAAGGGGTAGAGCTTGTAAGAGATCATACTTAATGCCTCAATTTCTTAGTAAAATGGAAGGTAAGAGTAAGTTTTAAGACTGAGGGGCAGGGACTGAGTAGGGATCTTGAGAGGTAAAAGTTTGGAATGGTCACAGAAGGTGATGGGAGAGGGAATGAAATACTAATAAAAAGGATTGCCCTGAGGGCTGAGAGCCTAAGATTGAAGGCTATGCATTTGTAGACGACACATTCTGCACAGTCATGATTTACCTAGTACCGAAGCTGCTGCCAAAGTCCTCAATCAAACTGGAACAATATAGGATTGAAAAGAGGTGTAGCCTTGAGCCGAGGTTGAGGTTTTGTTGGACAATGATAATAGAAGGCTAGCAACACAAGGGAATTAAGGGTGCTAGTGGGAAGGGATCAAGTTCAGATGATCTATCATGGTATCCAGACTGGGAAGGGAAGGAGCAGTCTGATAGTGCAGGGTAACATAGCTGGATAAAGGAACTGGAGGTGGGGATGGTTTCTGTGAAGACGAAGAGTCGGTGTTGTGGGAATGAGGCATGAGAAAGCTAGAAGAATTGGAAGTTGTAGCCAGAGACTGAACTGCTAGTTCTGAGTGGCACAGTTTCATCCTGTGCCTCTGGGAGCAGGTGGCCTGGAGTAGAAGACATGAGCATTCGGGAGGGAAGTCCAGAAGTGTGAGGTTAGGTTGTTGGGTGATTCCTCAGTGTAGATGGTGAGATCATCTAAGATGATGGCAGGAGTGAGAGTGGAAAGGAAGCCTGAAGCTGCTGCCAAAGTCCTCAGTCAATTAAAGGGAGGGAGATGGCAGTCAGAAGATGACAGCACCCAATGGGGGAGAGGATGGGATAACTGGAAGGCATCATTGCTCAACAGTTAATATACAGCAAACTCACTTAAGAGTTTGATGTAATAAAACTCCTTTGGCAGTAATATGTTCTTAGGCATTTAGTGGTCAGAACAGTATTTTGGATTCTCAGTTTAGTTGAAATTTTTTGAACAACTGTTGTGTGCCAGGCACTGTGCTAGACATTGGAGATACAAATAAGATGGAGTCTCCTGATTAAAACATTTCAGTGGCTCCCTGTTACTTGTAGGATAAATTCCAAGTTTCTTAATGGGGCCTAAAGGCCCTCATTCCCTAACCCTCAGTCACCTCCCCTGGGCTCATCTCACAGCATTCCCATCTCAGATTTGGCTTTATCCATAGTTTCCAACATACCATGCAGTTTTTCCACTCTGGTGTATCCCCTCACCCTTGTTCTTTCTTTACCTCGTCAGTGCCTATACATCCAGGAAACCTTCCCTGACTGGCTAAAATGTCCCGCTGTGCTTCCACAGCCCCCTGTCCGTAGATCATAGATCATCTTCTGAAATGATCTGTTTACATATCTGAGAGCAAATGAGCTCCCTGAAGGAAGGTACCATGGTTTGTTCATCTTTGTATTCCCAGTGCCTAGAACTTAGTAGTTACTTAGGAAATGTTTATTTAACTGAACATTTAATCCAGCAACAGTTCTCAGGAACGTGAGGTTCTAACGTAAGTATGCTGCCATCAACATAGAAGTTAACATTGTAGTAAAATGATATACTGGTAAAATTTAAGTTTCTGCCAATGGTTGTTAATCTGAATACTGATAACTTTTCTTAGGAAGCTATCAAGTAGGCAATGTAGTAGATTCTGGGAATTTGGACATAAATGTATTACTTAGCCAAATATGGGTAGTGGGAAATTTTATCTTTATTTAAAATATATTCTTGGAGATTTTACATATTGGAATTGTGAGTACTCAAATACATAGTTGCAGTGCTTATTAAAAATCTTACAAGAGCTCAGGGGTTTGCACTTAGAAGGCAGGATTTCAATTTGGGTCCAGAGAATCTGGACCAGGCTTCTGGCACTCTCATTCAACCATTAGCACCCTCACCTGTGTATCTATTTTTCAGTGAATGGTTTACATAGGGCATACATTTCCTGTTTTTAGAGAGGTAAGTCACAAAAGAATTTAGCTTGATGTAGTAAAGTGTCTGGCAGAGTTCCCCTTTGAAGCCTGGTGCTATGATAGAAGCATCAACTCCTGTTGTGTTGGACCTTTCTGTAAATATCATGGTGCAGTTTAAATGAGTACCTGTTATCTCTTCTCTAAAGGAGGAGCAGCATCTGGGAGTGATAGCTCTGACAAGAAGTCTCAGGGTCCCAAAGGTGGTGGCAATGCAGTAAAGGTGAGTTACTGGTTCCTTTTTTTTCATGTTAAATATGAATAACATATGTACATGTGTTATTTTGGTGCACATAAAAGGAAAAGACAGTTTGCTTAACTCATTCTAAGAGACTAGCCTTAGATAAGCCACTGATATAAAATCAAAATAACACAAAATTGGAAACTATAGACCAATCTCACTTATGAAAAGTAATTCCTTTTAAATATTTTTCAAATGCTTTCTTAGACATCAGAATTTCTTCATACTTTAGTATTGTTTCTTAAATGTATTAAGTTAGATCTTACCAATAAGTGAATGAATTAGTTCTTAGGACAAAATATCTTATAAAACCAAAAGCTTAGGTAAACAGGCAAAGGCACAGGTCTCACTAGATAGCTGCCCTGCTGGTGAGCTAAAAGCCAGGACCCTGACCATGAAAATGGGGGTGGGACACAATCGCAAATAATTATTGAAGAGCTTGACCAAGTCTCAGAGGAGTGTCTGCCCTGGGAAAATATAATCTGCAAACAAAACTATACTACTTAGTACTGTTTAACAGGCCATTTTCCATGTTTCAGTCAGGATATGGGATCCCATACTTTGAATCATTCATTCAATAAGGATTTAGTGACATCTGGCCTATGCCAAGCAGTGTACTAAGTTCTGGGTATTAAAAAACAAACAGCTCAGCTAGTTGAGTGTCATCCCATGCACCAGGAGGTCACAGGTTTGATTCCTGGTCAGGGCATATGCCCAGGTTGTGGGCTCAATCCACAGTAGGGGGCATGCAGGAGGCAGCCAATCAATGTTTCTCATTGATATTTCTATCTCTCTCCCTCTCCCTTTCTCTGAAATCAATAAAAACACATTTTTTTAAAAACAGATAAGAGATTGTTTCTGTTATCTCAGTCTAGTTGGAGCAGTTAGGCAAAGAAATAAATTTTATCACTGTATGATAAGTGCACTAGTGAAATTATATCATATAAATCCAACCATACACATGCAACCAGAGAGAGAGAGCAGGGGGCAGGGAGAAATAATATAAATAGTGAGGGCTATTCTGCCCACTTTTCTAGCGAGGATGAGATGGGAAACATGAATCTGCTTTTTTGTAGTTGACCTCCATTTTCGCATGAACTTCCAACTCATGAAGTGGCTTTTAGTATCCAAAACATGGCCTCCTATATACAAACCAATTAGTTCAATCAGGTGGTCAGCTGAAGAAGTGGCCATTGTTATAAAACAGGTAGGGAGACAAGTTATTTTGGGCTTAAGGAGGGCTGGCATATTGGTCTCCAGTATGGCATTTTCATAAGGGATGTAGGGTGATTTGGGCTATGTATAGTTTTTATTATACATGCTGAATTTTACAAGCACCTAACCTAAGGGACTGCTCCACTGCATATGGCATCAAAGAGGGATCTTGCCCTTTCTGGACAAAAGTAAGTTCAGTGGGTCTATACATGAACTATATGGAAAAGAGTGGCATGGAAAATCTATTAGGGTTAAACTTTTTCTTTTGAGATAATTTTAGCCTCACGTTCAATTGTAAGAAATTATATATGTACCGCTTACCCAGTTTCTTTCAATGGGTATCTTACAAAACTCTATCTAGTACAATAGCACAACCAGGAGATGGACATTGATACAGTGAAGATAACAGAGCCTTTTTTTTAGTAGTAATTAGTTTTTATTTATTTTTATAATTTTTTTATTCTTTATTGTTGAAAGTATTACATATGTCCCCTTTTTTGCCCATTGTCCTCTCCCAACCCCCACCCCCAGCAATGGACTTCACCCCCCTGTTGTCTGAGTCCATTTGTTATCCGTACATGCATATAAGTTCTTTGTTTGATTTCTAAACCACTCCCCTACCTATCCTCCCCTGCCTTCCCTCTGAGGTTTGAAGGTCTGTTCAATGCTTCTATGTCTCTGGATCTATTTTTGTTCATCAGTTTGTGTTCATTATATTCCACAAATGAGTGAGATCCTATGATACTTACCTTTCTCAGACTGGCTTATTTCGCTTAGCATAATGCTCTCCAGGTCCATCTATGCTGTTGCAAATGGTAAGAGTTATTTCTTTTTTACAGCAGCGTAGTATTCCATTGTATAGATATACCACATATTTTTCCCTTTATTGATTAAAATATTACAAATGTGTCCTTATCCCCCCAATGTCCTCTCATCCCCCCAATCCCACCCTCACCCTCACTCCCTGTTGTCCACATCCATTGTTTATGCTTATATGCATGCATACAAGTCCTTTGGTTGATCTCTCACCCTCACCCTCCCTTACCTTCCCTTTGAGTTTTGAGCATCTGATCGATGCTTCTCTGTCTCTACATCTGTTTTGTTCATCCGTTTATGTTGTTCATTATAATCCACAAATGAGTGAGAGCATGTGATATTTATCTTTCTCTGACTGACTTATTTCACTTAGCATAATGCTCTCCAGATCCATCCATGCTGTTGCAAATGATAGGAGTTCCTTCCTTTTTACAGCAGCATAGTATTCCATTGTGTAGATGTACCAAAGTTTTTTTTATCCACTCATCTGCTGATGCGCACTTAGGCTGTTTCCAAATCTTAGCTATGGTAAATTGTGCTGCTATGAACATAGGGGTGCATATGTTCTTCTGATTGGTGTTTCTAGTTTCTTGGGATATATTGCTAGAAGTGGTATGACTGGGTCAAATGGCAGATCCATTTTTAATTTTTTTAAAATATATTTTATTGATTTTTTACAGAGAGGAAGGGAGAGGGATAGAGAGTTAGAAACATCGATGAGAGAGAAACATCGATCAGCTGCCTCCTGCACCCCCCCTACTGGGGATGTGCCCACAACCAAGGTAAATGCCCTTTGCCGGAATCAAACCTGGGACCCTTCAGTCCGCAGGCTGACGCTCTATCCACTAAGCCAAATCAGTTAGGTCCATTTTTAATTTTTTGAGGAAGCTCCATACTGTTTTCCACAGTGGCTGCACCAGTCTGCATTCCCATCAGCAGTGTTCCCTTTTCTCCACATCCATGCTAGCACTTGTCATTTGTTGCTTTGTTGATAGTAGCCATTCAGACGGGTGTGAGGTGATACCTCATTGTCATATTGATTTGCATCTCTAGAATGATTAGTGACTTAGCATTTTTTCATATGCCTCTTGGCCTTCTGTGTGTCCACTTTTGAGAAGTGTCTATTTAGGTTCTTTGCCCATTTTTTGATTGGATTGTTTATCTTCCTTTTGTTAAGTTGCATGGGTACTTTATATATTTTGGAGATTAAACCCTTATCGGTGATAACATTGGCAAATATGTTTTCCCATGCAGTGGGCTTTCTTGTTGTTTTGTTGATGGTTTATTTTGCTATGCAGAAGCTTTTTATTTTGATGTAGTCCCATTTGTTTATTTTCTACGACATATCAGTAAACATATTTCTGTGACAAATGTCTGCTATTTTGTTGCCTATGGCTTCAACACCATTTATTGAAGACACTCTCTTGACTTCATTGTATCCTCTTGCCTCCTTTCTCAAATATTAATTGACCATATTGGTGTGGGTCAGTTTTTGATGTCTCTATTCTGATCCATTGGTCTATATGTCTGTTCCTGTGCAAGTACCAGCTGTTTTGAAAACAGTGGCTTTGTAATACAGCTTGATATCTGGTATTGTGATCCCTCCAACTTTGTTCTTTCTCAGGATTACTGCGGCTATTTGGGGTCTTTTCTTTATTCCATATAAATTTTTGCAAGGTTTATGCTACGTCTGTGAAATATGCCATTAGTATTTTAATGGGGATTACATTGAGTCTATACATTGCTTTGGGTAGTATGGACATTTTAATGATGTTGATTCTCCCGATCCATGAACACGGTATATTCTTCCACTTGTTTATATATTCCTCTCTTTTTTCAACATCCTGTAGTTTTCTGAGTACAGGTCTTTTACCTCCTTAGTTAAGTTTATTACTAAGTATCTTAATTTTTTATTGCAGTGTTAAATGGGATTGATTTTTTATTTTCTCTATCTGTGAGTTCATTATTGGTATATAAAAAAGGCCATAGATTTCTGGGTGTTAATTTTGTATCCTACAACATCGCTGAATTCATTTATTAAATGTAGTAGATTTTTGATGGAATCTTTAAGGTTTTCTGTGCACAATATCATGTCATCTGCGAATAATGACAGTTAAACTTCTTTTCCATTTGGATACCTTTTATTTTCTCTTCTTGTTTGATCACTATGGCTAGCACTTCCAGTATTATGTCGAACAGGAGTGGTAAGAGTGGGCATCCATCCCTGTCTTGTTCCTGTTCTTAGGGGAAATGATTTTAGTATTTGCCCACGGAGTATGATGTTGGCTGTAGGATCGTCATATAAGGCTTTTATTATGTTGAGGTATGATCCCTCTATTCCCATTTTGCTGAGAGTTTTTAATCAAAAAAGGGTGTTGGATTTTGTCAAGTGGTTTTTCTGCATCAATTGATATGATCATGTGATCTTTGTCTTTCAATTTGGTTATGTGATATATCACATTTATTGATTTGAGGATATTGTACCAGGCTTGCATACCTGGAATAAACCTCACTTGGTCATGGTGTATGATCTTTTTATTGTATTGCTGGATGCAATTTGTTAATACTTTGTTGAGGATTTTAGCATCTATATTCATCAGGGATATTGGCCTGTAATTATCTTTCTTTGTGGTATCTATATCTGGTTTTGGGATTTTAAAGAGCTTGGAAGTGTGTCTTCCTCATGAAATTTTTGGAATAGTCTTATGAGGATAGGTTTTAGTTCTTCTTTGAATGTTTGGTCATACTCCCCTGTGAAGCCATCCAGACCAGGGCTTTTGTTTGCTGGAAGTTGATTACTGCTTCCATTTCATCAGTAGTTATCGGCCTATTCAAATTTTCTGATTCTTCTTGAGTTTTGTAAGATCGTATTTTTCTAGGAATATGTCCATTTTGTCTAGGTTGTCCAGTTTGTTGGAATAGAGTTGTTCCTAGTTATTTTTTTTTTACAATCCTTTGTATTTCTGTGGGGTCGGGTGTTACTTCATCTCTTTCATTTCTGATTTTGTTTATTTGGGTCCTGTCTCTTTTTTATCCTTTCAAAGAACCAGTTCTTGGTTCTATTGACCTTTTTATTGTTTTTTGTTGTTATTGTTGTTGTCTCTATGTCATTTGTTTCCTCTTTGATTGTTATTATTTCCTCCCTTCTACTTGCTATGGGCTTTTCTTGTTGCTCTCTTGTAGGGTTAGATAACTTATTACCAGTTTTTCTTGTGTGTGTTTTTCTGAGGTAGGCCTGTAATGCTATGAACTTCCCTCTCAGGTTTGCTTTCACTGTGTCCCGTAGATTTTGGATTGTTGTGTTTTCATTATCCTTTGTTTTCAGGATGTTTTTTATTTCTTCTTTGATCTCTTGTAACCCAATCATTGTTTAATAGCATTCTATTTTGCCTCCATATGTTTGATGGTTTTTTATTGTTTTTCTTGTAATTGATTTCTAATTTTATGCCATTTGATTTGATAAGATGCTTGATATTATTTCAGTCCTCTTGAATTTGTAGAGATTTAGCCTGTGTCCTAATATATGGTCTATCTTTGAAAATGTCCCATGTGCACTTGAGAAGAATGTATATTCCGTAGCTTTGGGGTGAAATGTTCTGAAGATGTCAATTAGTTCCATCTGATATAGTGAGTCATTTTTGATTGCTGTTTCTTTGCTGATTTTTTTATACAAGATTTATGCAGTGATGTCAGTGGGGTATTAAAGTCCCTTACTATGATTTTATTGCTGTCGATCTCTCCCTTGATATCTTCCAGAAGATTTTTTATGTATTTTGGTTCTCCTGTATTGGGTACATACATGTTTACCAGAGTTATATCCTGTTTTATCAACCCCTTTAGTATTATGAAGTGACCTTCCTTATTTCTTGTTATGGCCATTACTTTGAGGTCTGTTTTGTCAGATACAAGTATTGCTACCCCAGCTTTTTTTTTCATTTCCATTTGCCTGAAAAAAATTTTTCCCATTCCTTCACTTTCAGTCTGTGTGAGTCCCTTGTTTGGAAGTGGGTCTCTTGTAGACAGCATATATATTGGTCATGTTTTCTTATCCATTCAACCACCCTATGTATTTTGATTGGAGCATATAATCCATTTATGTTTAAGGTTATTATTAATAGGTACTTGTTTATTGCCATTTTTATTCTTTATGTTTGTGTTTCCTCTTCTCTTTCTGTTCCTTCTTCTTACACCAGTCCCCTTAGGATTTCTTACATTGCTGGTTTGGTGGTAATAAACTCCCTTGGCTTGTTTTTGTCTGCGAAGCTCCTGATTTCACCTTCAATTTTGAATGATAGCCTTGCTGGATAGAGTATTCTCGTATTCAGCCCCTTGTTTTTCATTACTTTGTATATTTTATTCCATTCCCTTCTGGCTTGATGTGTTTCTGTTGAGAAATCATTTGATAGTGTAATGGGAGATCCCTTGTAGGTAACTTTCTCTCTTTCTCTTGCAGCTCTTAAGATTCTTTCTTTGTCATTAACATTTGTCGTTAATGGCATGTCTTGGTGTGATCTTTTGGGGTTCATCTTGTTTCAGACTCTTTGTGCTTGTGTGACTTCCCCCCTCCAAGTCAGAGAAGTTTTCTCTCATTATTTCTTCAAATAGGTTTTCTATTCCTTGCTCAGCTTCTTCTCATTCTACACCCCTATTATGCATATGTTGCTTCGTGTCACGTTGTCCCAAAGTTCCCTTAAATTCTCCTCCAGCTTTTAAAATTTTTTCCCAATTGCTGTTAAAATTGGTGTTTTATCTACCCTGTCTTCTAACTGGCTGATTCGTTCCTAAGCTTTTTCTAATCTACTGTTGAAACTTTCCAGGGTGTTTTTTCCACCTCAGGCAAAACATGTGAGGATAATGGCGCAATGACTATGAGAGGGGAAAAATGAGGGATTCTAGGGCAATAGGAATATTCTGTATCTTGATACAGTGGTTACATGGCTGTACAGATACACAAAACACTGAATCAGAGACATGCTCTCTACAGCTGTACCAAATTATTTTTCTCAGTTAAAGCACATGAGGTTCTTCCAGGGTATTCTTTATTGCAGCTATGTTATTCTTCATTTCCTCTTAATTCTTACACATATTGGTGAATTTTTTTAAAATATATTTTATTGATTTTTTACAGAGAGGAAGGGAAGGGATAGAGAGCTAGAAACATCGATGAGAGAGAAACATTGATCAGCTGCCTCCTGCACACCCCCTACTGGGGATGTGCCCGCAACCAAGATACATGCTCTTGACCGGAATTGAACCTGGGACTCTTCAGTCCACAGGCCGACGCTCTAGCCACTGAGCCAAACTGGTCAGGCAATTGGTGAATTTTTATCCAGATGTTTGAGCATCCTTGTAACCATTACTTTTACACTGAATTCTTTCTCTGACAAATTGGTTGTCTCCATTTAGTTCCCTTTCTGGCGATTTCTCCTTTTCTTTACTTTGGGGATTGTTTCTTTGTCTCTCCATTTTTGCTGTCCCTTTGTATTTATTTCTATGTAATGTGAATTGCTGTCACTTTCTGGCCCTGGGCATCGTGCTTGTGGTCCGAGAGGTTGAAGCCCCTAGCAGTCCAATGATCCGGGACTCCTTAGCACAGAGGCTGGGTCTGCCTTGAGTCTCACACCTTTATTGTCTCTGGGATGAATATCACTCCAGCATCGATGAGACAGATGGCGCCTTAGAACCCTCTGGTTTGCCACATCAGCAGGGTGCTGAGCAGGGACCAGGCGGGGTAACCCACAGTTTGCACTATCATTGGCGCCCTGTGAGGCACCGGGCAGAAGGCCCAACTAG